>NC_066362.1:172058593-173261093 GCF_013377495.2 Cygnus atratus | reverse complement strand
ACTTCTCCCCCAGCCTGTAACATTGCATGGGGTTGTTGTGCCCCAAGTGCAGGACCCAGCACTTAGCCTCATTGAACCTCATACAGTTGGCCTCAGCCCATTGGTCCAGCTTATCCAGATGCCTCTGAAGAGCGCTTCTATCCTCAAGCAGATAAACACTCCTGCCCAACTTGGTGTCATCAGCAAACTTACTGAGGGTGCACTTGATCCTCTCATCCAGATCATCGATAAAGGTATCGAAGAGAACTGGCCCCAGTACTAAGACCTGGTGAACACCCCTAGTGACCAGCCTCCAACTGGATTTAACTCCATTCACCACAACTCTTTGGGTCCTGCCACCCAGCTAGTTTTTAATCCAACAAAACATACACATACATGAGCCTTGAGCTCATGTTGAGCTTCTCATCAACCAGCACCCCCAGGTCCTTCCCATCAGGGCTGCTCTCAATCCTGAGATAGAGAAGCAGCCTGGATTGCCCAGGAACAGAGGCAGTACCTTGCACTTGTCCTTGTTGAACTTCACGAGGTTCGCACAGGCCCACCTCTCAACCATGTTGAGGTCTGTCTGGATGGCTTTCCTTCCCTCCAGTGCATTGACCGCACCGCACAGCTTGGTGTCATCAGCAAATTTGCTGAATGAGGTTTAAGCAAATAAATTATGCTGAAGAATAAAGGAGATATGGGGACAGCTATGTACTAAAGTTCTACTTGTAAATAAAAGAAGTAAAAAATGCCTGTAGAAAATAATCACAAAACTAGTGAAAGTGCATGAAAGCAAGGCAGAAAGAAAGGAAGGCAGAAAGGAAGAAAGAAAAAGAAAGAAAGAAAGAAAGAAAGAAAGAAAGAAAGAAAGAAAGAAAGAAAGAAAGAAAAAGAGAAAGAAAGACTGCTAATATTTGTCTGCATATAGATGTAGGAGACCTGTGCGCTACTGAATAGCATCCTGGATGGTCATCCATGTCCTGCAAAAATAGCATGTTCTAATCATTGTTTATATCTTTCTTTTCCTTTTTTTATTTTTTTATTTATTTTTTATTTTAATTCACTATTATTTGTTTCAAATAATAAGCAATCAGGCCTTGTACCTTCATCAGCTACAGGTCATAATCCCTTTTGGTTCAAATGAATCTATTAGTGAGATTCATAAACTGAATAGAGTAGAAATAAATCTTATGACTATATTGGTACAATAATGGTAAGGTTAAGATGACAAAAGCTGAAGTCTGATTTTGAATAAGAGCAAAATAATTGTTCTATAACATGTAATGAGAAAAAAATAAATAAATAAATTCAGGGATCCTTAGAAAGAAATTTTAAAAACTTATTCTTCACCAGCCAAGCAAATTGTCCGCCTATATGCATTTACTGAGTAAAAATAAATAAATAAAAAAATAAAAAAGGAGTAGGAAAAATTATTTTGGCCAGAGAAGAGTCAATGCAAAGCAAAAATGGCAGATCACTGAGTCTTATGTAAGCATTTCTGAAGAACCTCCCCAAAATAATACTGAAGTAGAATCATAGATGTCCTCCATGGTAAGGTAATAAGAAATGAGCTTTGAATTTAATTTGTTATATATATATGTATGTCTATATAAAGACAAAATTTATTATAAAAACCTGCAGGTATGACTACCATATTGATTAGTCAATTCAAAAAATAAAAATAAAAGTAGGTGAATAGATTGAACTATGTTATGTAACCTCTTACCTACGTGATTTGTCAGGAGTCAAACAGAAATCTTCTTCAATAGCAGGAGTAGCTGCCACAATATGTTTCAACAGTGAAGCAACCAGATGAGCAATGCACTGAATTAGCCCCGGGAGTCTCAAAAGTCTCAAGAAATGTTCCAGATGGATTCACACACTACTTCGTTATAAAACAGTGGAAGTACAATTGGAATAGAAAGGACTAGTCCTACATGTGTATGAATCAACAGTCATTTTAGGAATTATTTTAAGCTGTCTTGTTGTGTCCCTTCTGTGCTTTAAACTGGTCTGCTAATTCAGATGACTTATTTCATCTGCATTATGCAGGCATCAAAATGAAGAAAACCAATAATGAGACAGGCAAGTGTTTCCAAAATACTTTTGGGACCCCATGTATCTCTTTTCTCCTCTTCCTGTTCCCTCTTCTGACCAGACACTGTCCTTATCTTTGTCTTTACCCTTCTCCATCAATGCTTCCAGTGCCTTTGGCAAACAACTCATTACCCTACAAAGTTATACTTCTTCCACTGAAGAGAATGCAGTAACTTCCATTCATTTTAATACTCCAGTGCTAAGGCCTAGCTTACTAACTTCCTCTATCTCAGCTTTTCTATTTTTTTTTCACTTCTATGAATTAGCTTATGATTCAATACTCTGCCTCCATTAGAAAATCTCTCTCCTACTGCTGTATTTCACTTATAGTCTATAGCGTTTGTATTTAATTACATGAAGAGTTTTGGGAAATGATATAATGAAAGGCATTGTATAAAGTAAATGTACACTGGATTGTAATTTGGTTTGGTTACTTCAGTGTGTTTAGATGTTTCAGGACTTTCTTCCCTAATAGTTAAATTCATTTATGTCACAGATGTTTGGTTAATGGTCTCCTGCCTCTTCTTAGAGGTACTGTAATTGAGCACCTGTGTGTGGGGACGGAGGGAATTGGGGGTTCTTGATTAATTTTCTCCAGCTATAAATTATTTATTGTCTTGTACCATTTTCCTGTCATCCTCTCTGGGACTCTTTTAAGCTGTCAAAGATACCTATTTACTTTTAATTGATTGCTACTTTGTGCTCATTGAGCTTTCCTAGATGACAAACAGAGAAGAAATATTAAAACTAGCCGTATCTAGCTACAACAGGAAGGGGTGGTATAGCACAAATTATTGCTAAGAGTAGAGTCTAATCCTTTGAAGTACTGAATTCCAAGTAGAAAAAGGTAGAAAGTTGCTCAAGAATCTGCAGAAAAGAGCAGCAAAGCTGATGAAGGGAATAGAAAATGAGACATGAGGAGTGGATAAGGGAATTGGGGCTGTTTAGTCTGGAGAAAAGGGGGCTGAGGGGTGACCTCATTGATCTTTACTACTACCTGTAAAGAGGTTGCAGCAAGGAGGGTGTTGCTCTCTTTTCTCAGGTGAAAAATGATAGGACATGAGGCAATGGCCTCAAGTTGCACCATGGGAGGTTTAGATCGGATATCAGGAAGAATTTCTTCATGGAGAGAGTGGTTAACCATTTGGAACAGGCTGCCCGAGAAAGTGGTGGAATCATCATCTCTGGAAGTATTTAAGAGATGTGGCATTTAGGGACATGGTTTAGTGGCAGACTTGTAGTTAGGTGGATGGTTGGACTTGATGATCTTAAGGGTCTTTTCTGACCTAATTATTCTATGATTTTATGATCTTAAACTTTTTACTTAATTTCATGCACAAATTTCAGCAGGTCTCATTCTCTAATCTCTTTCACTGTATATAAAATGGACCTAATGGTACTTGCTTTCTTCATATATGTCTGCACATATATTTTTAAAAAGCAATACATTTTGAATAGATTTTATTTTAATATTATAACCATCTCTGTTTTAACATACTGTCTTCAGATTGTGTCAAGTATTCATCTCACAAAGATTAATGGGACATTAAAAAAAAAAAAAAAAGCCAGCTCTTCAGATGTTAATTTTGTCATTCTGGTTCACGGAAAGTCCTTGAATAAAAGGAGAAAAAATAAAATTGTTATCTTGTCACAGAAAAATACTGCCCCATTGTCATCTGGAAAAACATTATACCTGACAATATCTGGAGACTTGCAGTAGTGGTTACCTCACAGTAGCAAAATCATTATAATATACCCAACAAATAGAAGGTCAAAGGTATGTCACCAGAGAAGTCACGAAGATAATAGCAACGTTTGTAGGAGCCAGTGGAACTGTTAGTAACATAACATCCAGGTTCAATATCTGACTGAAGACTTAATAAATGACAGTGAGCCAACATCATCGTGGAAAACGCCAGGATACCAGCAACTCATATTGTAACTGACAGCTTAAGTGACTTTAAAAAATATTATAGGGAGGCTGTTGCATTAAGGGTATGCAAAATTAGCCATTATAAGTCTGGTCGTGTTCCAGGTACTGAACTATCAGGATTACAGATTCACAAATAACGTAATACACCCTCAATCTCGTCACGTTCCATGAACTACCACAGCCACACTTGAGTTTGGTTGCATTCAGTGAGAACCATCACGGCTAGATTTAATGAGCAGTGCAATTTATTAAAGCAACAGGTACACAGGTTCTTTGGATTGCCGGTGATAAATTCACTGTCTGCAAAGCACATTCAAATACTAAAAGTATGAGTAACACAGCCTGGCTATAAACATCTTAAAAGGTATAAAGACTCTATAGAGATTTCTAAGTTTTCCATGGAGACACCTGGCAAAACCAAGTGTACAAATCTTACCCAGAGGCCTCCCAATGGGGGGGCAGGGAGGGGGGAGAAGAGAAACTCATCCTGTTGACTGATCCCAGAAGTCACAATGATATCTTACCTAATATCCCCTCTCCCTTGAAGCTAATTTATATTATTTTCTATCTTTTAGGTGGAGCTTGAGTGACTCTAGTCATGCATATCTTTGTTACAATTGGTGCAAAGTTTTCTCACTTTCATTTAAAGGTATAGGCTCACAGAAATTCAGAGCACTTGCTCAGTGAGGGGTGGTCGCATCTTGGAGGCAGGTAGCTTTTGGAAAGGAGGTGTGTTTTGGTATTATAATGATACTATAATGAGCGAAGTTCACTAAATTACAGCATTTTGTCAAAAACATGGCAGATTGTTGGCTCAGGGTAGCAAATGTGCAGCTTATCAGTCTCGGTGTGCACAAGAACAATCAAGTTCCCATCTTATCACAGAGCCTCACTGCGGTATCTACACTTCTCTCCACACTCCGTACTGTTCCTCTTAAAGTCAGCACACCAAGTTCCCCTAGTGTGATTAACATCTAAGGTTGGAGGCCTAGGGAACTTCTAAGTAGTTCAGCTACACTCCACCCTGGAAGCTTCTTCAATGCTGTACCTTTTCTTTAAAATGTGAATATCAGTTTAATTTCCAAGTCACCTCAGGCAATTATTCCACAGAGGCATGACAAAATCTATAAAAGTCCTTAGCAATGTTTTAGTTATATCAGGAGTGGGATATATGGATATGGAGAGGCAAATATGGAGAGGCCTGGCAGATTGATTACATCACACTCCCTCAAACCCACAACGGCAAGCGCCACGTGCTTACAATGGTGGAAGCAACCACCGGATGGCTGGAAACATGTCCTGTGCCCCATGCCACCGCCCGGAACACTATCCTGGGCCTTGAAAAGCAAGTCCTATGGCGACATGGCACCCCAGAAAGAATTGAGTCAGACAATGGGACTCATTTCCGAAACAACCTTATAGACACTTGGGCCAATATAGACACTTGGGCCAAAGAACATGGTATTGAGTGGGTGTATCACATCCCCTATCATGCACCAGCCCCCAGGAAAGTTGAACGATACAATGGACTGTTAAAGACTACACTGAAAGCAATGGGTGCTGGGACATTCAAAAATTGGGATACACATTTGGCAAAGGCCACCTGGTTAGTCAATACTAGAGGATCTGCCAACCGAGCTGGACCTGCCCAATCAAACCTGTTACGCACTGTAGAAGGGGATAAAGTTCCTGTAGTGCACGTAAGAAACATGCTGGATAAGACAGTCTGGGCTACTCCTGCCTCAGGAAAAGGCAAGCCCATTCGTGGGATTGCTTTTGCCCAGGGACCTGGATGCACTTGGTGGGTAATGCAAAAGAATGGGGAGGTTCGGTGTGTACCTCAAGGGGACCTAATACTGGGTGAGAATAGCCCATGAGTTGAATTGTAGTATGTTAATTATCATATAACACTGTATGTCATCACTACCATGGTTGCTATATATCATAGACGAAAATGGTGACTAATTAGAAGGTATTGGAAAGAGTGTAACCTGAGCATGACATAAATGGTATGGAATAAGGGGTGGATATCTGTCCTGGTTTCAGTTAGGACAGAGTTAATTTTCCTCCTAGTAGCTGGCAGGGTGCTATGTTTTGGATTAGGATGAGAAGAGCGCTGATAACATGCTGATGTTTTAATTGTTGTAGAGCAGTGCTTCCACCAAGCCAAGGACTTTTCAGCTTCTCGCTCTGTCCTGCTAGCGAGCAGGCTAGGGATGCAGCAGGAGCTGGGAGGGAACAGACCCAGGACAGCTGACCCAAAGTGGCCAAAGGGGTATTCCATACCATCTGACGTCATGCTGAACAATGTATAGGGGTGGTTAGCTGGCGTGGGGGTGGCCGGCTGCTCGGGGATAGGCTGGGCATCGGTCAACGGGTGGTGAGCAATTGCGTTGTGCATCACTTGTTTCGTACACTTTATTATTATTATTATTATTATTATTATTATTATCCTGTCTTAATAAACTGTCTTTATCTCAACTCACAGGCTTCACTTTCCCGTTTCTCTCCCCCGTCCCGGAGAGGGAGGGGGGAGGGTGAGCGAACGGCTGTGTGGTGTTTAGCTGCCAGCCGGGCTAAACCACAACAAGTATATATATATAATGTCCAGCCTTGAACGGTCAGCACACTTAAAATACACATTGTCATACAGAATGCGTACAAGGCCTTATCATAAGGGATACAAAGCTATGCCATTCCATTAGGTTTTAGTGGGAAGAAAAAGTTATGATGCATAACATACTGCTATATCTAAAGCTGCTGTTACAGTGCTGCTAGCATGCTGTTGCTCAGCTTTGATCAAATTACTTTACAACCATATTTTAAACATATGATGAGAGATCCAGAAAAAGATAATTAAACTCCCCTTTCCTGGACAGTCAAATACATCCTTGTTTTCCCTATGCACCTACTTACCTGCATATGCTTCAGGTGGCCTATTGCAGTCAAAAGCAGACACTGGAAAGTAAACTGCACTGCCTGCTTTATATTAGTGCCACATACCTTTAGCAGCTTTTGCTGAAACTAATAAAAAAAGAACACATGATGGATCATAAAATCTGCAAAAAGTATTTTAATTTACTCTTATCTAGTTATTTATTTAATAATCTGTTCGGGTTTGCATATTATTGATTCCCTTCACAAAGCATGAAGACATTTAGTAGAATATTATTTTGCATGATTTTTTATGAATATGGGCATTTGTATTTGCACTTGAATTTGAAAATATATCTGCAATGGTATTTCTTCATCCCGATATATATTCATCCTCCTCTCAGAACAGGACTCTTTCAGAGAGGGCTGACTCTTAATTCCAGCAATATTTCTATATTCAAACGTACTGATACCGAAAATAAAATCATCATAACAGATTTGGCAGGTATACCTTGAAATTCTTAAAGGGAGAATAGGAAGATTCACTCGTTTGAATACAATGCATGGAAGACTGAGGTTTTCATTTCCTAACCAAGTATATTGATAGTATTTTAACTAAGCCATCATCTTTATTACATTTTTACAAAGACCTTATCATAAACCAGTGGTGTTTGAGGCATACTAAAATTGTAAGGCTTTTCCCTCTCAAAGAATTAACATGATGCCTCTCTGGCACTGTTTAGAAATTCTTCATTTGCTCCACAAACATTAAAATGCTGGCAAAGCATTAGTATAAGAGAGAACACCAAATTAGCATTATTTAACAGGATTCAAAACCTAGTTTTTATAAATGGTTTTTGGAAGGTTACTCTTATGTAAGACAATAAGTCATAGAAAATGAAAAGACAGTAAGCTTTCAAAATTAAAACAAAAGTTACAAACATCATAAATATTAGTGTGCTAACATCATGGCCCAACCACTTTTGATTAGCAATGCTAAAGAAATGTCATTGGCCTTCCTAAAGCAGTAACAATTCTTAATTCTTGTTCTCTCTTTCATATTTATATTAGTCTGTCATGGGCTAAAACTATGTGACTTTTGTTGCTATTCAGGATGGTTTTATTAATTTCAGAGACTCCTCCTTAGAAGGTGGCTTGCAGTTTCTGCAGAAACTTGACCAAAGTGTACACTGAGCCTTTGTTCCAGCTGTCTTCTGATTAGGGAGGGCTAGCAACATTTCAGCAAGTGTTAGAAAGGTTCTGGTATAAATGCTGTCCCTAGCATGGATCTCACAGGGACAACAGTTTGTGAAGTGAGAGGGAAATTCTGCTGAGTAGTGTACACCTCCTCGGTAGCAGTAATGACATGCCACAGAGCACAGTCCCCAACACCCACTGGAGCAACTACTATGACTTCGGGGTTTCCTGGGATCTCTTGATGATTCTGTGGCCAGGGACAATGGACTTCTTGCCTTCAGGACATGAACACCAGAGAGAATCTGTGTCACCAAGCAGGGGAGCTGCGGGAGAAGGTCAACAGGCTGTCCAGCATCAGGAATGGTAAGAAAGAGAATGGATGTATCTTTTCTGAGAGCCTGCAGGATACATGAGCCTGAGCCCCCAGCTGTACTGAGGGAGGGGCAGGGAGAGCCTGTGCATATTGAGTTGGGAAATGGAGATTTCCAGGATGGCAAAGCCTCAAACCTCACAATTTCTGGTACTCCTGTTCCACCTACAAACCTGTAACTAAAGAATAGGATCAGTGCCTTGGCAGCAGACAGAAGGCTGTGTCCATCAAAGACTCTGAGCTAGCTAAGTTTGACTCACACAGCAGCACTAGGAAGAAGGGGTGAATAAAAGCAACGGAAGACCTCTAGCTGCAGGTAACAGAGGCCCTATCTGCTTGTCTGGCTTGCTACCTTGGGATATTTGCTCTTTGCCAGATAATTGGATCTGAGACATTGTGGAGAGGCTGCCAAGGCTTGTCCATCCCTCAGACCATCACTCCATGCTACTTTTCCAGAGTGTCACCAAATGGGCATGCTGCCATGATCTGCTACCTAGATCATACTGAGTGTGGCTGCATGGGCTGACTGCACTGGGTGTGAGGATGGAAGGTAGAGATACCTAGGCAGTATTCTCCTCAATCTTACTGGTGAGGAAGAAAGGCTTGAGGAAGAGGAGAGCAATCCTGTGCATTAACAACTAATTGAAAAGCTAGTGTTGGAAAGCTGACAACAGAAACTCAGCTTTTGCAAACATGGGATCTTCTTTAAGGATCACATTCTGCTAGGAAGAGGTGGGATCCATCTGACTATGTGGGGAAGTAGCATCTTCACCAACATGCTTGAAAACCTAGTGAGAATATCTTTAAACTGAGAATGACATGAGAGGGGGATGGTAAGTAACAATCATGTGAGGATGTGGTAGATTGGGGTGGTAAACAAAGGACAACAGATCATGTGTACAAGAGATAATAAATAATCAGCAATACACGACTGAAGGAAACCAATGTTAAGCATATGCTCACAAATAAGGAAATGTTCACAGGAGTGCACAATGGGGTGTGATCTTGTACCTTTTCTGGGAAATCAGTAAGACTGGCAGCCCATCTTTTGGGGTTCTACATTCAGGCATGAAGTATGGGGAAACAAACAAGAGGAATTGGAGATCTGTGCACAGTTGCAAGGTTATGATCTTACAGAGATCACAGATCTCTGAGACCAGTGCAAAAGTTCAGAACGAGGAATACCTACCCACAATGGAGAAGGATCAGGTTACAGAGCATTTAAATGAACTAGACATGCACAAATCCCTGGGGTCTGATAGGATGTACCTATAAGTGCTGAGGGAGCTGTCTGATGTCATTGTGAAGCCACTCTCAATCATCTTTGAAAGGTCATCATGATCAAAAGAAGTTTCTGAGGACTTGGAGCTTGGGCAACCTCCTCTAGGTATCCCTACTTGAGCAGAGGGGTTGGACCTGATGACCGCCAGAGGTCTCTTCCAAAACTTAAACATTCTGTGAAGACAAATGACACCCTTAACTTAAATAAAGGCAAGAAGTGAGATCCAGACAACTACAGTTCAGTCAGCCTTACCTCAGTCAATGGGAAGGTGGGGGAGTATATAAACCTGGAAACATTTTCCAAACACATAAAGGGAAAGAAGGTCACTGGAATAGTCAACATGGATTTATAAATGGGAAGTCATTGCTCATGAACCTCATAGCCTTCCACAACAAAATGACTGGCTCAGTGGTTAAAGGAAGAGAAGTGGCTGGTTTTTGTTCAGATTTTAGTAAGGCCTTCGAGACTGTCTGTGGATAAGTAGACAGTAATATGGATTGAAAACTGGCTGAACCACTGGACTTAGATGGTTGTAATTAGCGATGTGAAATCCAGCTGAAGGTCAATCACTAGTGGTGAGCCCCAAGGCTCAATACTGGGGCCAACAATATTTAACATTTTTATTAATAACCTGGATGACTGGACATAGTATCTTCACAGCAAGTTTGCAGTCTATACAGAGTTGGGATGAAGCCTTCATACTCCAGATAGTTGTGATTTGGAGGAACCTCAACAGGCTGGAAAAATGGTTAGAGTTTCATGTAATTCAACAAAGTGAAATGCCAAGTCAAACACTGTGGGAGAAATAACCCCATGCACCAGTATAAACTGGTGCCCAACTGTCTAAGAAGCAGGTTTGCAGAGAAAGACCTGGGGGTCCTGGCAGACAAACACTTGACCACCAAGTGACTATCGATGTCACTTTGCAGCAAAGAAGGCCAACAGCTTCCTGGACTGCAAGAGGAAGAGTGTTGCCAGCAGGTTAAGGGAGGTGATTCTTCCTCACTACTTAGCCCTTTTGAGATGTGCTATGGCCAGTCCTGAGCTTTCCAATGCAGAGGAGACATGGATGTTGTGAAGTGAGTCCATTGAAAGGCCACAAAAATATTTAAAGGACTAGAGGTTCTCTTGCCTGAGGAGAAGCTGAGAGGTGGGACTGTTCAGCTTGGAGAAGAGAAGGAACAGGGGGATCTTATCAATATGCATAAATACCTGAAGGGTGGGTGCAAAGAAGATGGACCCATCTTCTCATCTTAATGCCAGGTTCATCATACCTTTGAAAATGTTCAGTTAGAAAATACAGCTTCTAAACATCATGACCAATGTATGCTAAGTTAGTTGTTGAGTTAACAAACATTCTAATGTTATTCCAGCCTCAGTTTAATCAGTTCAAGAACTAACATCTTGCTGGTGGGTTCTGTGAAAAGTCCCATATCCCATAATCTTTCCATTCTCAATGAATTTTGTATTCCTGAGACACCAGTGTGCTTATGATATCATTTCTAATCGTGAGTGTTTCAAACACAAGAGTCTCCAAGATCCCTTCAGAAAGAAAAGCTTTAGTATCAAGCAAGAATACATTCAAAACAGTGTAGATATTTATCCTCAGTATTTTTCAGACATTGCTTCGAACACTCTTTTTCTGTCAAAATTATTTTTGTAAATGTAAAAGTGAAACATACAGAGGCTGAGGCATCATCCTTAGTGTTAAGATTTGCTGGGAGTCAGTTTGGAAATGAATGCTGTTAGAGTGTTCATGTATTTAGAAGGTTAACCTTATCTTTTTGATTGAGTTTATCACAAACAGCACAATCCCAAATGTGAGCTATCTAATACCGCTACCCTCAACAGCATGAATATGTGAATAAATACATGGTTAGTTGCAACAGTTTAAACTTACACATCTCTCTTATACATCCTTGACTTTCAAATTAAAACAAATTTTAATTGTGTATTACAGAGAAACCAATAAAATAAACCAGAGACAAGTATCCTAGGAACTTCCAAGAAAAACAAGAAAGACTGTGAGCTTATCTAAGGGAACAATATAACGTAGTTCGTTTAAACATTTTGTTGTTGTTGTTGTTATAAGTCGAAAAATGACCCAAATGCAATCATAACTAAACACAGTGCAAAGGACAAATAGGGTAATACAGTTGAAATGCTAATTTGATCAGGTCATAAAGACAGGTGGAAAGGAGGAGGCAAAACAGAAAAGGGAAGATGATTTGTATGGGGATTCTGTGAACTAGCAGTGTAGAACAGTGAACCTAGCAGCTCTGGGCCACCATCTCTGAACTCAGCTTTTTGTCATTCTTCATTAAGGGATTCTGAGAGTTGAGTTTCTACTGCAAGTAATTGCTACATATTTCCAAAATTATACCACCCAGTGCTAATTCTCTCTGTGGTGAAGGTAGCTATTGCCCTTGAGCATGGAATGCTCTGGGAAATGAGTTATCTTTCTAATGTGCAGAAGAGGGAAAATGATGCTAGTACAGGAACAGACACTGGTGTGTGCAGCAGTCATGGGTAATGCTTCATTTACTTCAATAGCTTTCTATCCCTCTCTCTCCTTCCAAACTCCTTCCCAGTTACTCATTATTGCTGCACTGAGGTGAATTAGTGGTGCTTTAAATAGGAGGGGGAAATTACATAATAAAAGACGATCTAGTATGCAAAATATGAGAAATATACTACATTCGAAAACAAAATTGTTAAATTAATAAATAAAAAGAATAAAAATATATTACCACTTACTGTTCGGCAACGCATATGATTTAACAGTACTAACATCACATATCACAGGTTTTGTATTAGATTAATAATTTAATTAACTAATAATATTTTTTTAAGTATGCATACATACAAATTGATGAATGCATGAAAACTTTAAAAAATTGTTTACACCAGTTAAAGCTTGTATGTGTGTATCTTACTGTTTCAAGTACAATAGGCATGTGGGGGACAACTGAATAGATGGTGTCATTCTTAGCCTTAGTGATCAATGTCTTCAAATGAAGATAGACTGGCTTTTCATTTGTTCAAGTATAATTAGGAATAAATTCACTGAAGTTGGAGTTACAATTAGACGTACCTTTTGATTTATGAAGAATAAACTCTATTGCTATTGACATCAGATTTGTGATTTTTTATGCATTTATTTGGCATTAAACAATGGTTGTATTTATTGCTTTTGTCTACAAGAAATCACATAGGATTCAACCCTTAGTAGTTTCAGTCATTGCAAAATTGATTTCTTTAACCAGAATCTAAACATAAAGTGTCACTTCATGTATGCACTCATGTCTTGACAGGAACATAAAGGCGTGAATCAGTGACCTATCATAATCATAGCAGGGATGTTCAGCCTAGGGAATCATGCTTAAAGCAGTCCAAAGCTAAAACTCCAGACTTCATTTATAACAGATGTAAATGTCAGCATGTTCAATTACTTATCCATGTAAATGTAGCCAATAACTACTGATATTTTACATCTGAATTCTTTGTGGGTGTTATATAGTCATAATTTTTTAATTTTTAATCAACTTTAACATCTTAGATCTACTTTAAACTTTATCACTGAAGGAAAACACCTGTTGATTTTGTGTGGCAGTCAGAGCTTGGCCCTACAATCCTCTCAGTGCCACGATGTCCTCCTTTTGTATCTTCACTGATCCCAGTTGGTTTGACCAAACTCACCTCTATTTCCTGTATGAGGAGATACAGGTGCCCATTTTTTATACTAAGTGGCAGTACAGTGAGTTCATTCCTTAATTTTAGCACAGCATCCATGACAGCAGACCCCCAGTTTGGAGGAATCAAAGAACCTGTGAGCAGGAACCAGTGCAGTACATTGCAAAGGAGTATATTGTCCACTGTTTAGACAGCTTTGGAAAATGAAACTCTGATCTCGTTGCTCTGTTAAATCTCCTGCAACTATTAAGCTGATTTTTTTGTGTCTGTATACTTCCTCTTAATCTTCGTTGACATAATTCTTCCTCTTTATGCCCACGGTTATTTCCCCGTCCTTGCTCATATTGTCACCAACAGGTGGATAAATCATGTAAACCTAAGAAACATGTCCTCAGTAGCAGAAAACAAAGTCATGGCAAGGCAAGGCAAGGCAAAAGAAAAGAGAAGAAGGGAAGGGAAGGGAAGGGAAGGGAAGGGAAGGGAAGGGAAGGGAAGGGAAGGGAAGGGAAGGGAAGGGAAGGGAAGGGAAGGGAAGGGAAGGGAAGGGAAGGGAAGGGAAGGGAAGGGAAGGGAAGGGAAGGGAAGGGAAGGGAAGGGAAGGGAAGGGAAGGGAAGGGAAGGGAAGGGAAGAGGAGAGGAGAGGAGAGGAGAGGAGAGGAGAGGAGAGGAGAGGAGAGGAGAGGAGAGGAGAGGAGAGGAGAGGAGAGGAGAGGAGAGGAGAGGAGAGGAGAGGAGAGGAGAGGAGAGGAGAGGAGAGGAAAGGAAAGGAAAGGAAAGGAAAGGAAAGGAAAGGAAAGGAAAGGAAAGGAAAGGAAAGGAAAGGAAAGGAAAGGAAAGGAAAGGAAAGGAAAGGAAAGGAAAGGAAAGGAAAGGAAAGGAAAGGAAAAGAAAAAAGGAAAGGAAAGGAAAGGAAAGGAAAGGAAAGGAAAGGAAAGGAAAGGAAAGGAAAGGAAAGGAAAGGAAAGGAAAGGAAAGGAAAGGAAAGGAAAGGAAAGGAAAGGAAAGGAAAGGAAAGGAAAGGAAAGAAGGAATGTACCTTGACTCAGAGTTTCATTAATGCACTCAGCTTTAAGTTGAGATTTCAAGAGGTAAATGGCCCAAATCAGGCTACAGAGACATTTGAAAATGCATATATATCTTAAGGCTCTGCATGGCATTTGGCTTTAAAACAATTATTGAAGAATTCAATTAATTTTGCAGGATACTTTATGCTGATCTGTAGATGTCATAAAAGAGAACTGGCAAAAATAGTGCTGTCTTTTGGCATGAATATTGCAAAGAAAGCAACTCTCCTGAGATCATCTATACAGTTAACATTTCCTGTAGCAGTATGGGGGATTGCAGGGGAGGTAAAGGAGGAAAAGAGGGTACTGTTAGCTCTGAATATCTTTCAGCTTGGCAGTTGCCTTTGGTAGCGACTCCTGGAAGCCATTTCAGGGTGGCATTCCAGATCATAAAGACAGTTTGTACATGACCAATCTGAGGAAACAGAGTACTGTGTGGGTGCAGCGACAAACACGACACAACATAACACAAGTTGAAACCAGCTAAATTTTCAATTCAGTATCATAATTTGCTGTAGTAGACAACGTAAACAAGCTGTGTATAACATTCTTTCCTCTATGATCTTAAACAATGATCTGCACAACACAACATTATTCAAATAATCTGGGGAGAGATATAACCTAAACAAACAAGGCTTCTTCTAGAGTGAAGGCTTCTTCTAGTGCTTCAAGGCACTTCTAAATGACTCTGTTTTTTCCATTCTGAGGGAATGCTGTGAAGGGGCAGGGCACCTGAAATCTCATATTGTAGATATTCTCAAACTCAGAGAAGTCCAAAGAGCTGCAGTAAATCCCCCAGTGTTAATAGCCTTAATGAGTCCATTCTCCAGCTGGATGAAGCCATACCATACCAACTACTAAGAATATTCCTCTTTATATCAAATTAACTACTTCCTTTTCATTAAAAGCAAGCAAATGAACAAAACAAAACAAAACAAACAAACAAACAAAAAAAAAGAGGCAACAAGGTGTTAATAAGCAGAGAAGTCTGACCCAATATATTTTCTCTTTCTATAAGACTTCATAATTTAAATTTGAGAAAAAGATAGTAGCAAGGAATGTTTTACTGCATGGTGTTAGCAGTGTCTCTGGTATATGCCTTCCTCCACTTAAGGAGTCCACTTAATATTTTGGCAAGTATTCAGTTGCCTGAACATCAGTGTCTAATGACTTTTGAGATACTCCAGGGAAGTCAAGATGTATATGCAGGGTTGACAGATATCATACGGGAATGCAACGGAATTGCAGCCTTCAGTAACAACAGCTGGGAGCTAGGCAGGATAGCCTATAGCATCTCATGAGCAAGAGGTTATTTATACATGACTCAGGCGCATAAAGCTATCCAGGTATTTTAGATAGCCTGACTTTGTCAAGGATGCAGAGTATAATGACAGATCTTATAAGTAGGTCCGAAGGACAGTAAGCATGAAATTAGCCCAGGGAAGGAATTTCCTTCCCATCCTTATTTCTTCAGCACTGGACTGTTGGCACTGTTAAATTCTGTTGATATTTAATAAAAGCTAGCATCTGTGCCTTGCTTGCCTCCAATTACAGAGCTTCATCCTAGGGCCACTTTTGAGTTTCTTACAAGCATTGATGCTTGAAGCACAGCTATAACAAAAGAATGGACTGACTTTTTTTTTTTTTTTTCCTGCCTCTGGATACCATTCAGTGCTTTTTTTTATTTTATTTGTCTCAATTTTGTTTTTGGTTGGCGACCCTAAATGACCAGCCTGCAGCAATGCCACCCCTGTAGGACTCCATTTGATCAATCTTCTCTCTATGTATAGCCTCCCAGGAACGGAAAATATCAGTGAAGGATGTTGCAGTGCCCCAGTTACATGCAAACACACATAACCACTACTACAGCACTGTCAGGGCTATTGAATTGGCTAGAGAGAATAATGGGGATTCTTCATGATAAGCCATGATAGATAATGTGAAAATACAGTTTATAATTGTTAACAATGAACTCAACATCTGAAGGTTACTTCAGAATTGCTGTATAAAGCTACTTTAGGGATAAAAATCACTTCAGATCATGGTCAACATCTGCTAGAGAGAAGGAAAAGCTGGAGGAAAAAAATCTATCCAATTTTATCCATTCTTATCTTTCTAAGAGTCTTCTTTGATAGCCAGATGTCTAAGAATAACTGGTTTAGAACCTCACATTTAGAAAGTACACAATACAAAATTAGAAAGTACAGGAAAAAAAAAAGAGAGACAATGTAAAAAAAGAAAATAAAACAACTGACATCTGAATTATATTGAACCAGGCATGCTTTCACTATTTAGCAAGCGCTTATCAGTTACATAAATTCAAATATTTTTTGAATTTTCAGTCTCTAACTGTTCCACTTTTTCCACTATGTAACTATTGGTCTTTCCTCAGTCATCAATGTTAGTGCTAACCATTTTTATTATCAGTAAGTCAGGCATGATTCAAACACAGCACTTAGGCCATAAGATGATTAAAAGTCCTGTTTTCCTATACATACAATTAGACCTATATTAGATTATAAATTTTATTGAAACTATTGTACATTACAGGAATCAATAATGTATCTGTATCTACACCTTCAGCGCATTATTTGTTACATATATATATATTTACACATAATATATATTTCTGAGATAGTATGTTAGAAAAAATAAAACTGGTATAAACAAAAATGCAATTTGGTGGATAAATTTCTGAAGTTATTTTGTACTGCATGTTTTAACATAAGCTATAGAATCTGGTTGTCTAAGTTCTTTCTATATCATACAATATATGATTTTCAGAATGCTGTGAATTTTTCACATTTTAAAAACAAGGCCTTTCCAATGTATCTAGACAGAAAAAAAAAAAAAAGGAATTTGGCAAGTTCAAAATTCTTGAATTTAAGGTTAAGAAAACAAATTCTCTTCTATAAACTGGCATGTACGATATCAAAGAGCATTACTGATCCAGCTCACAAACATATATACAATTTCTCATACAAACACAAATAAAAATATATTATTTTTGTTGTATTGCAAAATGTTACTCTGGGAAGACATCTGATATTCCCATCACACTAGTCAAACCAGGCTTAAGACAAGGTATTGCAAGTAAGAGGAATATTCTTCTTGCATGCCTAGAATTCAGGTTAAATCCAGCAGTCTCTGAGACACAGTAGATTTTTCCCCTTTTCCCCTAAGGACCTTCAGGTTATTCAGCAAATGGAGCTGAACCACTCTACCATTTTTCAGTCACTGTGCAATAGGCCCTAAATGGAAAAGTAGTCTGACCATGACGTACAACTTCAGACACTGATTTGTCATCCAGCTCAACAAAAATGCTTTTCTAAAGAGAACTGAGAAAATTTCTTTTCATATTCATATCTACATTTAATTACAGATTCAGCCTCACAAACAAAAAAGCCCAGAATAGACAATCACCACTGATGAGCACTGGGTCAAAGAAAAGCTAAGCACATACTATATCTGTATTTTTCCCTTGAATTGAACTTTCTCCTTAATAGCAGCAAGTAAAATCTCCTTTCTCTGCTCATATATGTTTGCGTCTTCAAACTTCAGTTTCACACAGAACTACATAAGTGTGTCCACTTTTCATAAATATAGTTGATTATATGATAAATTGTATTATCTTTGTGATAAATTATCTCAGCTTTATGACATGGTCCACCTTTCTATAAAATGCTGAACTACAGAACACTTGTAGAGAAACAGTAAGGAATTTTTTATTTACTTATTTTAAATTAAAATTAACAGGGAGGCATTACTTTCTCTTTTCAAATCCATACTTCTTTTTTTTTTTCTCAGAACACATGACTTCCTAGTATACAGGATGAGCAGGACTCGCAAAACTCTTTTTACATCTGAAATGTCAGAAGTTAAGTCCATTTCTTAGATGACATGTAAGGCTAGAAATTAGAGTTTTATGCTACTGGAAAGGATCAGTTTCCCAATTTCTAACTTTGGAGTATCCCAAGATACTAGATGTTAATGTCATGACATTTCAGATATAGAGAAACTCTTTAAAGCTATATTTAGAAGTTTCAAAGGCTTCCTCTGAAACCTGCGCACATTTGGACCTACGGCAACCAAGGGATCTAAATTCATATCAACAGTTCAAGAGATAATCCATAAACATGCTTTAATGCTTTGAAATGCACCTAAAATAGTTTATTTCTAATGTGTGACACTTAAAGAAAATATGATGATGTGATTATACATTAAAGGTTTTACTACCATAAACGTAGGTCATCCAGAACAAACACAACTGATGGCACAGACTTTCAGAAAAGGTAGCCTAAAGTGAAAATTTCAATCCAGGCTGAGAGAGGTAAAGAATAAGTCAGCTTTTTATGTATTTATTTAGTAACCCCACAAAAGAAATATTTCTCATTGAAGATATTGCTTTTTCATTCCAAAGTTCATGTTAGAAAAAGCCATTTGCACCCCAAACGAAAATTCTTCAGTCCTTTCTTCATCATCAGGAGTTCTACAGAACAAAATAATTGTTATTTAAAGACAAACAAAGCCAAGGTTTTCTGGTTTACAGCCTCATGAGGTAACACATTTATTATATAACTTTTCTTACTTCTGTTATTTAGATTTCTTAAAAATGTATTCAAGAATATGTATTAAACTGAAAAGAGGAATATAAATGCTTTCAGAATGTAAATGCTGCTATTGTATCCTTTCATTTATAAATGTATTTATAAAGTCCACTGGAGCTTGATTTTATTTAACAAATATTTCTCATCATCCTCACTCTACTTATATCTTACCCATCAACTAGTTATGAAAGAATTTAAAGTCATAATCAAGATGAAAAATAAGAAAATAAGAAAAGTCTCACACTTATGGTTATCAACAATTTGTAAGGGAAATACACTAACATCAGATTCTTCTTTATTCTTCTCCTTGTTTTTGGAGGACAATCATTTATACATTTGTCACACCTGATGGAAATAAAGAAACAAATATAATCTTATGGATTTCCCTTAAGCTAACATTATTTCTATGTGATTAACTCCTATCATGAAATATTTGTTATAAAACTTCATTTGAGTGGTTTCTTTATGAATTAAAGAGTAAACCATTGCCAAATACCCCTCTTTTTTACCCCAATGCAATCAATGATGTTTTACAGGTGCAAGGCTAAGAATATCAATTAGCTTGAAAAAAAATCAAGTAAATCTCTTTTCCATCTTTTCTTTTGCATATATTATAAGATCATCCATATACAAGTCCATCATAAAATATATGCTATAAGTGTTATTACTGAGCAGAATGCTGAAATTTTAGGAAGCATCTTTCCCAGAAAGACAACAATTTAAAGATTGTCTTAGAAAGCACTGCAAAACTAGATGTTCACACACAGCCAGTTTTCCCATAAATGAGGTTAATTTGTGTTAACAAACTGTCAAAGAACCTGTCATATTCTATTCTCTTTCGAAGTACAAAAATGTTAAACAGATTACAAGAGTGAAATAATACCCCAAAGAAATCACATGCAGTGAAGAAAATCAGTTGGTTTATAGCTTCTTATTTTGAAATTCCACTTACATCTGATTCTAAGGAGTATTTGTTTGCTTAAGTGTGTATATTGGAGAATACTAGTTTTCATTTTCATAATATTTTCTTTAAAATTGCTGTAATAATGGCAGTAGTTATGGGGAATGTTTATGCAAGTTCAAATATTTCACTCCATCATAAACTTTAATTAGTAAGTTGATCCTCTTCCCTCTCTGAATTTTTAATGAAGTAAAATATTAAATTTCACATATTTGTGAAAACAAATCCAGAGTACAATGGATAAGAAATGTTAATTTAATGCAACTTTTTACAATGATAAAAAGTACATCAACTTGCACTGGAAATTTTCAAGAAAGATTTTGTTTGTGCTGTAGCTACTATATGATTAGGACAGTTATTTATGCTACATTTGCAGTTTTAGACTGTACACTTAAGAAACTTTTGGATAATTTATCACTGAAAACATACATTTGAAGTGTCATTTGAAATATCATTCTTAGTTTAATAAACTAGAATTCAGAGTATCATAACACAAGGCAAATTCTGGTCTCATACTGCTTTCTACATGGTTTTCAGAATAATTGTTTTGATTTCCTAGGGACTAAAGTTAGCACAGAAACATAAGACAAATATTGAAAATTTTACCTATTCTCTTAATGCTTAATAAAAACATAGTAAATATGATAAATTTCATAATTAGATTAACTTCTGGCACATAGCTTTACTACTACGAGTATAAGAATACAGGAGGAAATTGAGTGTTTTATCTCTTTTTTTCTTCTCTTAAAAAAAAAAATTCAATCAAAAGTTTGATATTAATATAGCATACTGGATAAATAAGTGGATTTTTTTCCTTTAAAACACTTCTAAATTGCTTCTTTGTAGCCAACTTAAGAACTGCTTGCTGAAATCACACCATATTTGCCTTTGTATCATTGAAAGCAAACAGCCTTCTTTACTGTGTAAAGTTAATGAGTCCAATTAATGAGTCTCCAATACATGGGAGGAGAGATAGGAGAAAATAACATCAAATTCAGTTGTGTTACCTCAGGGAAGAATTATCTTATCGTGCCTTTAAACTCCAGTTCTCTCTGATAGATACATTAACCCATATATCAGTTTAGTTCTAATATGCGAAACAGTCTTTTGAAAAGTTTAATTAAAAGTTCAGTGTCCTTTCAAGACTGAGTCTTCTCGTGTTCCATGCATCGAAAAAGTCTACAAAAATCACTGTCTCTACTTGTTAGTATTCTTTAGAGTGACTTGTATAATGCCACATGCCCAGGGTTGATTCTTATCATTTCCTATGAGTGTAAATACCTTGAACTCATTGTTTTCAGGACATTAAAAAATTTTCAAGAGTCAGAGAGAGAAACATGAACATACAACTACATGGACTATTTATCTAGACAATTAAATTCAAAGTGTGAATTTAAAACACTGTAGTTACATTTGCATAACTCTGGCTTATATAACTTTTTCTAAATGATGTGTATATATGTATGTATGTATATGTATAAACATATAAAAATATGTATATATGCATGTGCATATATATGCAGACATGCATATATATTTATATGCATATATGTATATGTATGTATGTGTATACATACATATAAAAATTTCCAGATAGGTTGGAAGTGGATTAACCAAATCCAAAGAATTATTCTTATTCTGGAACAGGAAACTCTACACATATATTTATACTAGTCTACTTCATCTTAGTCTGCCACTACCATTTTACCAACACAACACAAAAAATCTGTGTAAATGGATCCTAATGATGCAGCTTTAACTGGAATGTTTCTAAATGGTTGAGATATCACTCATGAAAAAAAAATGCAACAACAAAAACAAAAACAAACAAACAAAAAAACAATAGTCAAGCAATCCTTCAGTGTGTTTCCTATTGAAAAATGTAGCCTCTGGAGTAAAGTTTTAAAATTATGATTCACAGATACAAACATATTTACTGGATGACTAAATTCAAACATGCCTATTATTCACAATATACTGTCATTTCATTTGACTTTTATGTCCTGAGTCATCACTTCATCTATTTACCGACAAAAAGCTGAATTGACTGCCTCCCTTTCTTTGTATATAAATACATATAAATATAGTCTATCTATAACCTTAAGCATGGACTTATCCTGAAAAAAAATCTCTAAACTGTTCTTGTTTTCATTTTTTGCATTAAACATGAAAAGCATAAGTATTTGAAATCCAGATTTTTTTGTTTATTATTATCTCACAACCTTCAAATTAGAAAATATATCTCACAGAAATGATTAGCTCTGATTCTGCTTTAACACTTGAAAGGTTACAGCAATAGGAAAAGGAAGAGCTTTAATTAAAGAATGAATTACTGAATACTCGATTTTAATTGATGTAGCTCTCTGCTATTATTTTGTGTGTTTATAGATATTTTATGTGATTCTATAATCAAGATGACACACACAGACAAAAAGCAAGACTTTAACCACTAAGGCTAAAGAAGGAAGGGCTACTGTAAGATCACATTCAGCCATTTAAGTTCAAGAATCATGTGAAGTGTGGTTTCCATGACAACAAGTCACTAATTGGTAACATAAAGTAAAAATCAACCTTGACGGAATTTGGCAGTGACATGGAAGCTGGAAAAAAAAAAAAAAAAAGACTTCAAAATAATTATAGGACAATTTTCCTGTGTGATGAAGAGATACAAGCAACCCCATGTTCCCATGTTCTGAGAAAGGATGAAAGCACCTGGAGTTCCAGGGTTATTTCAGATTTGGCAAAGCTGACTGCATACACTAGTCATTGTGTATTGATAGTCAACACCTACCTTCAGCAACAGATAAGGAGAGATGTTTGCGATGAGTTGATGGATTTTTGCATCCTTGGGCTACAGATCAGCAAAGGAAAATGCTGTAGAGAATGCATGAAGTAAATAAAAGACACGAATAACAGGATTTTAGCATAAAGTCATGGGGTAAGAAGAAAAACAAATTAAAGGAGAGCAGAGGGTAAGAAAGGAGCTAAACTCAGACATGCCTCCCATTCTAACTTATTAGTAAGGGTTTCAGACACCTCTAGCTTGCAGACAAAGAGTCTTTTGAGACTAGAGGAAACTATCCGGGAAACACAATGGTACCATTCAAAATTTACCGATTTATGAACTGCTGCATATCATTTGTAAAAATTGCTTTAGCCTGCGTTACCTTTCACCAGCTCTGTAAGTTGACTCACTGGGTCACTAGGAGTGAACAAGAACATTTTGATAAATTCAGTTTCCATGACAATGAATTAGCCATGGAAAAGGGGGAGGTGTTGAAAGATCTGTGTTCTGTAGAATACTCTTCAAATGTTTGCCTGTTTTCATTTTTAGCCATTTAGTTCTCATGGCTCTGTTCCAGGACTCTTTAATTTGCCAGTAGCTGTTTTTCCTCTACAGATTAGAGGAGTAATTCATCAGTGGATGTTTCACTCAGTGGTCCCATCTAATGTAAGAGAACATAAAAATGATTTTTTCCAATTATGCTTTTTGTTTGCTTAGAAAGAATGCAGCAGGCTCTCTTTTTGTTGTTGTTCCACTACAACCTGGCTACAGAATGCTTAATCTTTCTTATTTATTGCCCAGTACTATACTTATGAGTACAATTGTACCTTGCAAGACATTGGGAGTTCGTTTTAAATACCAATGAGCCCCCAAAACAAAACAAAACAATGATTTGGATTTTTCTTCCACTGGAACAAGACAATAAAAGAATGTCACGTTCCAAAGCTTGGTATAGCCTGCATCAATGGGAACTGCTGAGAAAAAGACTTGAGAAAACAATTGCTATTTATTTTTGATAGAACAGCATAAAATTATTTTTCATTTGTCTGACTTACAAAAAGCAAAGCCAGTAGGACATTTTTTAGTGCCAGAACTGAAGACTACTTAAATTAGTGAATGCCTTTTTGCCACTTTCAGTTGGTCTTGGACGAGACCCTTACACTAATGGGATGAAGAGTAGAGATATTTAACCATTCATAAAAATATACTTAAAATTCAGAGTAAGATGAGGGAGATCAGGAGAACCGTTTACAATGATTATTGGGATAGATAGGTCCACCTAGAGACAACTGAGAAGGATTTGGCTCCTTCAGAAAGTAAACCTGTTCTTATGTATCTCCAGCAATATGCTTCGCATTGCCATTAATAAAAATTGTAAGGGCTGAACATCTTCCTTCCTGTCTCTGCCTGCTTAACGGCATCATTTTGTGTGATGTACAAGAAATTGAAGTGTCTTTTTTGTTTGTTTGTTTGTTTGGTGGTGGTGGTGGTGGTTTTTTGTTTTTTTTTTTTGGTGACATTGTTAGTTGTTGTGCCAGCCCAGCATGGACTGAAGTGCCTGAATGATTTGCAAAAGAAAAATAATGTTCCTAGCAAGAAAGAAGAAAGAGAGAAAGAGAGAAACAGGAAAAGAGGAAGGAAGAGAGGGAGGAAAGGAGGAAGGGAGAGAGGGAGGGAGGGAGGGAGGGAGAGGGGAGGGAGGGAGGGAGGGAGAGAGGAGGGAAGGAAGGAAGGAAGGAAGGAAGGAAGGAAGGAAGGAAGGAAGGAAGAAAAGAAGGAAAGAAGGAAAGAAGGAAAGAAGGAAAGAGAAAGAAAGAAAGAAAGACAGAAAGACAGAAAGACAGAAAGAAAGAAAGAAAGAAAGAAAGAAAAAGAAAGAAAGAAAAGAAAGAAAGCTTCTCGGTATAAAAAAGAAGAGGAAGAAGAAAAGACAAGGAGGGAGGGTGGAAAGATAGGAGAGAGAGAAAGGAGATGGAGGGAACGAGAAAAGGAAGGGAGAGGCAGAGTGGGGGTAGCGGCCAATAAAGGAGAGGAGGCAGGGAAAGAGAAGAAGGAGACAGGAATAATGAGAAGGGGAAGAAGGGGAAGGGAAAGATTGGGAACAGGAAGAAGAAGGAAGGGGAAGGGGAAGGGGAAGGGGAAGATAACACTTGTACTTCTGAAAAATATTTTTCTATTTCAATAAGAAAAAAAAAAATCATAGTCACTCACATATATTGTTTTCTGACTGTCTCCATAGGTATTCACAGAAGCATGTATATTGACAGATAAATCCATATTTTCACTCACAATCATTCACTCATACATGCTCTCATAGACACAAAGAAGGAGAAGGATGGTAATTTAAAACCATATTGCAGGCAAGGCATCTATCTTATCCTAAAAACTTCAAATATAAAAAAAAAAATATATGCTAATTTTCCAAAATGCAAATGTCATTAATACTAGCCTATTGTGAAAATACTGCAGAGCTGGAAATCAAAGTAACCATTTTAGTCAATGAGATTTAGTTGTTCTGAAGCAGCCATTCACAAAAGAAAAATAAGGGGAAGGAAAGATGAATTTGAGTTGATTGAAATTCAGTAAATCAGTAGCCTTGAGTCTCTCAGTCTTGATTTAAAATAGCAGGGGCAGTTGCCGTCAAGCACTTGAGTGCATGTGGACAAGAATAAGCCTAATGACTTCTTTTGTTCATCTGCCATGTGGAACTATTTCAACATTCTTATCTAGGATGTGAGCGAGGTGTGCTAATAGCTCCACACTTCCACTCCTGGAACTGAGGAACGAATGTAGGTAGCAATGCACTCAAGTCCCATTGATATTAATGGTGTGAGATCGCTCAGCCTACTCCTTTCAGTGAAATGCACTTAAATGCCCACTGCGAGAAACAGATGTCGGATGCTTCTTCAGTCTATCCATGACCTTCAGCTGGCACCAGACACTGCTGCACGTCTTGTCTTGTTAACATTTTCACAGGTGAGAGATGGATAAACAACCATTTTCTCAAACCTGTAGATTGTTAATAAGTGTCACAAAATACACACCGGAGCTCAGGTGCAGATCATTAAAAAAGAAGCAAGAATGAGAGGAATAATGACATGTCAATCCACCTTAAACCAAGCTTGACACCCCCGTGATACTTGTTAGCACCATGCACGGGGAATTTTGCCTTCTGTTCTGTGGAACTTGAACCAGGAATACAGCAGTGGAACTTATTTCCAGATGCTTTTGGTTAAACTTTGAGCCCTTACTCAAATTAAGGAAGAAAAGAAGAAACATTCAAACATTCAAAATTTCATTTTTTTTCTTAATAAAGGTTTAAATGATCTAGTCAAGCACTGTGAACTTTAACTAATAGTTTCATGCTACAATAATGGCACCTGTTATTCGAATTCATTTCCCATACTGACAGCACAACTCAGGCATACTCCAGACTATGACATTTTAAGTGACTGGTGATTTTCACTTGTGCTTTCTACTGTATGCATATATGAACTACAGAGTGGAATATTTGCATCTGTGTGTACACAAAGGCTTATGTGTTTCTTCTTCTGCTGATATATGGGAACATATATAAAAACCATACATCATCCTTGAAATATATGTATTTTCCCACACCAATTTTAATAAAAAGGGGAAAATACTTCAGGTACATAATAAAATTTCGTAAGTTTTCATTGTTTCAGTCAAGACCTTGCTATTCCAGCATTTATCTGTGGTGGTTTTACTTGGGTGGGCAGCCACCACAGCTGTTCTCTCACTCTCGATCCTCAAAGAGGAAGGGGGAGAAAATGGGACACAAAGGGCTCAAGGTTTGAGATAAGGATGATTTATTTAAAGGGAAGAGGGAAAAAAAAGAAAGAAAAAAAAAAGATTAAAAAAATAAAAAAAAAAGGCTGCTTGGAAGCAGACAGAGGGAAAAGTAGTTACTCTGTACTTCCGATCAACGAGCAATGTCCAGCCACATCCTGGGAAGCAGGGCCTCAATACACGTATCGGTTGTTCGGGAGGACAGACACTTCCACAACGAGAGTTCCTCTCCCCCTCCCTTCCCCTTTCTCACCTTTTATTGCTGAGTGTAACATTATCCTTATCGCTTTATTTCATAATACAATATGAAGTGTAAGAAATAAATAGAAATGGTAAATGTGATATTGAGCAGAAAATTAGTCAAGCACACATTTTTTAAAGAATCTTTCATCTCTCACAGGATCTGTCATAGCTACTACATGCAGATGTCATTCAGTTTGTATATGGTGTTTCTTACACATAAAAATGAACCACTGGCTTCCCACTCCAATGCATTAGAAGCAGACATAATCACAATTTGGAAAACTCTACCTCTGAATAGGTAACTTCTACTGAGCCACTTCTTAAGCAGGGATACTTGAGGTGCACATAATAGGAATCTGATCATTCATAGAAAAATGTGGTAGAAAAGTACCTCATTTTTTCTCTCCTTTAAGCTCACAAATAAGTAGTTGAAGATTTTGTTTCAAACTAGTGTAATGATAGATAAAAAGCCCACATTTTTCTAGGTTTCTCCACATGGTTTGGGAATCCAGGCCTGTATGAGGCAAAATTTGACTCCAACATGTGTTATTTTGATTTTTTGTCTTTTCTTGACAAGATTACTTATCTGTGATGTGCTAACTTCAGGTTAATTTCAGTTAAGGGATAAATTCTGCAACTCACAAGTTGGCGGTTTGTTTCTTCTGAATTTAGCATAGGAATTCATGCTAATACATGAGTGTTACCACTGACTTGAAGCTGACCTAGCAACCAAATCATAAACATAACCACAGAATGGAGACCAAGTAGCTCTTTGAAATGGCATATCTACAGATTTAAGAATCAATTCCTTTTATTTTTAATGATTTTTGCAATAATAATAATTATAATAATAATAAATACCTCTAAATGTTCTAAATAAAACATTTTCCTCAAAAATACACATTTGCAGACACTGCAATTTTAAGAAAACCTCCATGCATCAAAAGGTGAATTACTATTTTTCATCTGGGCTTTTTTCAGTCATTATATGGAAATAAATTAGAAAATGTGAATATATTTTCCACTTCTCTATCACGTCTGTTACGAACTCCTATATATACTCTTTGCACAGTTCTGGGGTGTTTTGTTATTGCTGTTTCTTTTTTGTTGTTATTGTTTGTTATTTTTGTTTTTGTTTTGTTTTGAAAATTAGGGGAAGTTCCTGGGAAACTGTTACTAGATCTGCTCTTACAGAAATCTTGTCAGTGTTAAAAATCAGTAAGAGCCTACTCCAATAAATGCTATTAGTTTCTCAATAATGCCAAAGTCAATAGCTGCTCTTGTCACAGTGTTACAGTTTAAGCACTGCTGCAGGCCTGTGCTAGTCTTGAACACAGGATCAAAGAGATAAAAGCAGAGTAACTGCATTTCTTTCTCTTTGTATTCTGCCACTCTAAGGATCTTTACATGAGTTTGATTCTCAGTGACATTTTGTCATTGATCTTTTTTAACATCTCTTTTGCATCAGTTTTTTTCAGGAACCCCCTTCAAGGAAGATGACATCTGAGCAAGTTACAAGCATGTGTGCCTACTGTCTGTGAGAATGTAGGAAGTTTACCCACCACCTTTACTAAAGTGGTGTGCCTGAAGAAAGATTTCTGTATCCTGTTGCCTGAATAATTCTGTGTCATCAAGTATGAAAGACAAATTCTTTTGAATCAAATATAACAAAAGACAATAGGTTAAGTCAGTGGCAAAACTAACATATCAAAACAAACATTGATCTAAATAGTGCAGATTTCATTTAGACTTGTTAAGTGTCTACTGTAACATACTATGAGACTTTTTTTGGAGTAGGTGTCTTTCATTGTAACTCTTTGTCCATATGTGCATTAGGTAGGGATTTTTTCCTAAAGCTCAGCACATCCACTGTTGAATTCTTCTGAAATCTGGCGACTGTTTTGTTGACATAAATGTAAGATGAGCTTCTTGCATGCCATACTAAAATGTATCAGAGATTATGCTTTTCATTGTTTCCAGTCTTGAGTAGAATCATAGAATCATACAATGGTTTGGGTTGGGAGGAACCTTAAAGATTATATAGTTCCAACATCCCTGCAGTGGGCTGGGACACCTCCCACTACACGAAGTTGTTCAAAGCCCCATCCAACCTGTCCTTAAACACCTCCAGGGATGGGACATCCACAGCTTCTCTGGGCAGCCTGTACCAGTGCATCACCACCCTCTGAGTGAACAGAATCGAGTAGATAGCTAGGATACTAAATAACAGTGCAAAACTTAATATAAAATGTAGGGGGAAAAAAAAAAAGCAATTTGTTTTATGAAAAATTCTGAGGTTCAACTATTATTTTCCATTGTGCTTTAGGAAAGGAACAAGGACATAAAAAAAAAAAAGTCAATCTGCTGATTTCAGATTGTACACTTAAGTGATGTGTTCAACTTTTTATATGCAAATACAGATTCATTTACCTATCCACTTTATAAAGAGCCGATGATCTCCAGAGAGAAATTTGGATTTCAGAAGAGCTGAATATTCTGCTGGGAAGTCTTTACTTCACATGGAAAGATAGGGGGGAGCATAAAATAAGACACAAGTAGACTGCTAGTTTATACATTTTGGTTAAGTGCCTAAAATAAAGAACAATGAAATATGGCACAGTCTGGTTCATTATTCACTCAAACAATCTTTACAGGTGGTATTGTGAAACCAAGTCTGAAAACAGATGTAAATCAGAGATCTGAAGCTGATTCTTCCATAGTTTCAAATGACAGCCATAGGCACCTAACTACAGGCCATTCAGGAAATTCTCTGTTTTCCTAAGTAAAAATTCCATCTACCCACAATATCCAAGAGTAAAATTATACACATCCATATGAGATTTTGTTTACGATTAATCAAGAAATGTTGACAGTAAGAAGTTATGTCTGATACATATATATATATATATATATATTTATATTCTGACACTTCCTTTCCTGATTAAGTATAGAGTTACTGTAGAGAATCAGACCTTGCTTTGCAAGCTGTAGCCAGAAGCCTCATGACTGGAAAAGGGAAATAAATCTGACAGTCTCTAGGAGGGCAAAAGTCAGTTAAATATCAGAACTGAGTCCTTTTGGTTTCCAAAGACAATCGTGTAGTACTTGTGGAACTCATTCAACCTGAAATATATATATATATGTATGTATAAATTACACTATGATTAAAGAAAGAACCTCTTGTCATTTCAATAAAATCATGATCCATCAAAACACAGCAGGCAGGAACAACATAAAAAATTGGGAAATATTATTAGTAGTATGAAAACACCATTTTTCCCAGACTGAACTGGAAGAGAGATATTATATTCATTAGCAGTGTCTAGCAACATTTTTTGAATGAGTTAGTGAAAGAAGTAAAGTTAGTGAAGTAGTTGACAGATAAATCCAGATGTCCTAGCCCCAACCAATAATGAACAGGGAAGTAGTCATATAAAGAAAAATGTAACAATTTCTTCAATTCACTTTCTTATATTTGTCATTATTTTTAAGCCAATGCATTGTTCCTCAATTGTTCTGTATAACATATGTTTTTATTGCAAGTTTGTCTGGACTGAGTTCTTACTGTGCTCTGAAAATAAAAGGTTTTCTCACCATTTTTTTATTTTTTTTTTTAAGTTCAGGGGTAAATGTGCTCGTTATGGTCAATTCAAGGAAAGGCTTATTTCTTACAGACAGCTAGTATAACATGTCTCAACAAAATAATACAAGTCTTCTCTACCTCACTAGCTTTTTTTTTATTTTTTAATTTAAGTTTGTACTTGTACAACTATTTGTACTGTGGTAATATGTCACAATTTTCTGTATCAGCAGGTAAGTTCCTTTGGCACCACAATCTATTATATTCCTTCAGAAGATAACTAGCAGTATGGAGCAATATAATCACATAATTTTTTTTAATAAGTGAAACACTGGCAATGTAACCAAGCTGTTATACCAACCTGCAGTATAAACAGACAGCAGAAGCAGCTTTTTGAGAAACTATAAAATCCTTTCAAATGTGTTATTTATAACAAAATACTGGATAACAATGTTTTAGTTGTGATGGTTTAAGCATATAAGAAACACATGGATTAAGATTCATATCATCATAACATACGGAATGTAAACACTTAAATCTTAGCTTTCTTTATAGTTAAAGGTGATAAATGGCCTCCAGAGGTAATTCACATAACCTACCCTAAATGCCACCTTTAGGATGAGGTGAATTTCTCTCTGGAGGTATTTGTTTCTGTAAAGACAATTTAGAGTCTAACTCAGATGCTGTAATGTAACAGTACAATTCCTATCTGAGGAGACAAATCTTAATCAAAACTAACAGAGAAAAGCCATATATCTATATCTTCTTATAAAGTTAGAAAAACTATTTTTCTAACCTGTTGAATGGACTCTGTGCTTGGAAGTTTATCTGTTTTTTGACTGTACAACCTGGTCTGAAATGTGATCTCTCCTTACAAGCTTTGTGCCTCTGAAAACTCTTACATTATGGTACAGTATCTTTCAGCTTCAGAATACTTCTGGTTTCCACTGAATCCCTGGGTTCCTTATTGTTCTGGTCAGGTGATGTGGTTAGGGTTTTGAACCCTACACAGCACGTTATTGTTTACTGTGTGATTTTTCATGCTAAGCTTAAAGCTTGCCTTCTTTACAGCATATTGTTTCCTTTCAGATACGCTGTTTTGCAGTGACTCGATGTACTTACATCATATATTTGTATGTCTTTCCTGTCAAAGGAGATGACTCCAACACAGCTTAGGCATATTTTAATCAAGAATCCAAAAACATTTATTTTATCTCAGTCCAAATTTAATGTTCTTCAGTGGCTTTCTCCTTTTTCAGTATCTCTTGACTCAAAAGAAGAAACATCTTCATGATATATTTATGTTAAATACATACTGGGGGTCAGGAAGGAGGGAATTGAAAATAATTTTCAAGTCCCTTAGGGATGTGAGGTTATTACTGCTCTGCAGCAGCCCCTGCTGGAAAAGGACACGTGTCAAATGCATAGGTCTCGCCACAGCTATGTCTGTCAAACCTGCCACTTAATCACCGGTTAGTTGTGTTCCAGCACAGTCATCAATGACCTCCAAGTTCACTGAAACCTGGAACTAGTTCTCCTGCCATCTGCAGAATGGCAACTGCTTATTCTTATCACAGTGAACACTGAATGCCAAAAGAATAAATAATGCTTATGAGTCTTTTCTGACATGTTTGTAGCCTCGAACAAAGAGGAAACTAAAAAATATTAGTATTAGAGAAGCAAAGCAATACAGTGAAGATAAACCACCCGAGAAAAACTTTACTTGAAGTACAAGTCATGACATAGTGTCCAAAGAACATTTTTCACTGAGTGAAAGCACATTAAATTATGCTAGTACTGTCTTCTCTTCCATGTGGTTGTTGACAGATGTTTGGAAAAGAAAATCTTCCTTTCTGCTTGACCTTAAAAGCTGTCCCACACAGATCTTTTATATTTACAATGCTAAACAGTAAAACAGTAAATTAAAAAGGGGAATTCTTATGGGACAGAAACAAAACATTTTTGCTGTGTTACACAAATTACATAGAAAAATATAAAAAGTTATTTTCCCCAATAATATTAATAACAACAACAACAACAATAACACCACTTATCATTTGCAATACATAACTAGAGTGGAAAAAATGCCAGTGATTGCAATTTGTTTTGCCATACATCCATGAAAATTACCTACAATAGAAAAAAATACTGCAGGCAGGATGTGATAAAAACATATCTGTTTTCTTGTATTTATCACCACATTTAAGCTATTCTTCCCAAACAGCTTTCTAAAATGTGTGCATTCGTAATAGGGGTAATATCCCCTCAGGGTTAGGTTGAGTGAAAAACAGTAGGGATAATTCACATGAATGGGAATCCTGTAATAAAGAAAGCTGGAGGAGCTGGGTGTGGGGAAGAGCAGGGATGTAACAATGGAAGACAGGAAACAGGACACAGAAGACAAACTGATTTAAAGATTTGGAATGACTTGTTACTTTTGCTATAGGAAAACTGTCTTAAAAAGGAAGAGTGATTAAGTTTTAAACAATGACAGAACACCAAAAGAACAGTAGCCTCAACAGGAACAGTACCCTGCAACGGAAGACAAATGCCTCTGGGTTAACTCCACAAGGAGTTTTATGTCTCAGAGCTGTTGGATCAGAGTTGTTGGTATTTTCCTGTAGTTTTTCAAGTCCAGGTGGACAATCATAATATCCTACATATTAAAAGAAAATCAGAGGAACACGACTTTTTTTCACAGTTCTCTCTACATGATACACAGGCAACACAAGCTAGTCCAATAACCTTATTGAACAGCACAAACATAAAAATTAGAAAAGAATTCAGGAAATGTGGGGCTATTGAACATGTGGGTTTTGTTGAAATAGGAATTACTTCCACTACAAACATATATCAACTTTTTGTTTTCATTTTTTAAATTTAAATTAAAAAGAATAAATATCTTCCTTATTTTGCCTATATTCACATTTTTATTGGAAGGAGTGACTTTCAAAGTTGCTTAATCTGAGCAGGAATATACTGCTTTATTAGACTAGAGTCTTCATAAATAATCTAATTGCCTTACAACTGAATAGAGAAGAATTGCGTCAAAGCATTAGTAAATATTTGATATGGAGTACTTACTAAAGTATTACACTGAGAAGTTCTCCTTTTGACAAAGAAACTGTTTCTGCCTGTAGGTACTGACTGTAAATTTGGGGAAATAATACCCTAAATGTTAGGTAAGAACAGACAGAAAGAAACATAAATGAAGAAATGTAGAATGAGAAGTCAGAACTCTGAAGCTGGTCACTGGATTTGTAAATATGACAGGTTAAGTTTAACGAGCTTTGACGACACATTCAGGAGACTAAATATTTAAAGGTTTTCATGCCTGCATAAAATGTTGCAGTTCTTAAAGAATTTTCTATGATTGTCTTCATGAATTCCAAATTTCTGTGAAAAATGAAAATTTGTGTTCTTTCCTTCTTTCAAAGAGCAATGCTAGATAGACAGCTATGGTTAACTGGCGTAAATATATAAAACCCATCAAAATTAAAAGTCATCCTGGGTGTTTGATGTATATCAGTCTTTTTAATTAAAGGACATATAATTAGTTAAGATACTGTGAATAGGAATCAATAGACTAGAAAAAGATTCTTAGCTTAAAAATATAGTGGGAACTCAGTATTAAAAAGGCATGTCAGGGTGAAAGATGGAACTTTGGCTTCTTCCAACCTTAATTTAAAAAGAAGTAAGCAACACATGACATAGTCTGTATTTCCTCTCTGTGCCTGCCCTCCAGCTGCCAGTAGCTCACTGCACTGCTAAAGCAGCTCTAAACTGGAAAGATATGGATATAAAAGATGGACTATTCAGTGGATAAGGAATTGGCTGGATGGCCACAGCCAGAGAGTGGTGGTCAATGGCTCTATGCCCAGGTGGAGGCTGGTGACAAATAGTGTCCCTCAGGGGATCATCTTGGGATCAGTGATGTTTAATATCTTTATCAATGACATAGAAAATGGGATCGAGTGCACCCTCAGCAAGTCTGCAGATGATACCAAGCTGAGCGGTGCAGTTGATACTAAAGAAGGAAGAGATACCATCCAAAGGGACCTGGCCAGCCTGAGGAAATGGGCCCATGTGAACAGCATGTGGTTCAACAAGTCCAAGTGCAAGATGCTGCACCTGGGTTGGGGCAATCCCATAGAAGACTACAGGCTGGGAGAAAAACTCATTGGGAGCAGCCCTGAGGAGAAGGGCTTGGCAGTTCTGGTGGAAAAAAAAAAAAAAAAGCTTCACATGAGCCAGCAGTGTGTGCTTGCAGCCCAGAAGGCCAACTGCATCCTGGGCTGCATCAAAAGAGGTGTGACCAGCAGGTCAAGGGAGGGAATTGTCCCCCTCTACTCTGCCCTTGTGAGGCCCCACCTGGAACACTAATTCTGGGGCTCCCAGAACAAGAAAACTGACCTGTCAGAGCAAGTCCAGAGGAGGGCCACAAAGATAATCAGAGGGCTGGAGCACCTCTCCTATGAAGAAAGGCTGAGAGAGCTGGGGATGTTCAGCCTGGAGAAGAGAAGGGCCCAGGGAGACCTCATTGCAGCCTTACAGTAGTTAAAGAGGGCTTATAAAATAGGTAGACAGTGACTTTTTACTCAAGCAGATAGTGATAGAACAAGGGGAAATGTTTTAAACTAAAAGAAGGAAGATTTAGGTTAGATGTTAGATGTTAGTAAATTCTTTACTGTGACTATGGTAAGGCACTGGAACAGGTTACCCAGAGAAGTTGTGGATGCCCCATCCCCAGAGGTGTTCAAGGCCAGTCTGGATGGGGCTCTGGGCAACCCAATCTCATGGGTGGTGTTCCCACCCTTGGCAGGAGCACTGGAACTAGATGGTCTTTAATGTCTCTTCTGACCCAAGCCATTCTATGATTTTGTGAGTCTATGATTCTATGAAAAATCATTAATATATTACCATGGCCAGCCAGCAGACCTCTCCAGAATTTATTCATTGTTAATGAGCTAGCAATACTTGGAGACTGTTTATATGCTTTTGAAAAAAATAAAATAAAAAATTGAGTTATAAAAAAGAAACACTAAAACTTCACTATACCAATGGACCAATGGGTATTTGTACCTTTGACAAGCTTCTTGGCAACTATTATAAAAGCTGTGTCTTTGAGAGGAAAAAATCGTAAGAGGGCAGCTTATTAAATTTTGTAAATCTTAAGGCTTGTCTGCAAATGCAGAGCACTGTGGCTGATTTAGTCGTTGGCCTAGAAACTCTGCTGTTAGGACCATTAAACAGGTCCAGAGTTTAAGTCTCACAGTAAATTATAGAGAAGAAACAGTCACAGAATCTTGCCTTGTACTCTCTCCCTTTAAACTCTGTACTGGCTGAATTGCAGCACACAGAGACTCTGAGAGTATATGTTTGTTCCTAGGCTCCAGTATGAACAGGGTTGCACTGGTTTGAACAATCTTGATCAGTCCAGGCAAATGAAGGCTACCACACTTTTTACTGATTCCAATGACAATGATAAAAAGGAATAAAACGGACTGAAAACCCAGCTGATGTGATGCCAGTGAAGGGGCTCTGAGCCAATGGTCTTTTATGGGTTTTCCTTTCTTACATCATAAATTACTCAAAATGCTATCTAAAACAGATTTGTGTGGTCCCCATTGTCTTGATCACTGCAGATGCTCTAGTTGCCCTTCCTTAAAACTGGATTCAACTTTACAAATTAACCACACTGCCTGCAAGGCTAACAAAATACTAAAACACAAGGTAATTACTGTAGACGGTGGAAGATGATGACAGCACAAACTTTAACTCAAGAAAAAGGAAACATTACTTCTCTATTTCCTCTCAGATGTTTAAGGTGAGTATGCAATTACCAGAAAATAATTAACAGAGTTACATACTCTCTTCTGATGACTGCCCAGCTAGAAACAAGACAGGTAACAGTTCGGAACAAAAGGATGTTAATTCAACTGAAGTGAGATATGGATGGTTTTAATGGAGGTTTTAATTTATTGTTCTTAACAAACTTTTCTCCCTTTACACTGACTTACGGTGCATCATGTTGAAGTGTGGTGTGATTAGAAACTGACTCAGCCTGTGGCCTTTTATGAACAATGGAAGCAAATACGTCACTCAAACGGGTTTAGTTTAAATCTTCTCAGCAGCTCTCTTGGAGCTTAGTTTTCTATTACCTAGTGAGGATTTTTATATAATAGCTGAACACAGGAACCAAGATGCTTACACTTAGCATTGGGCAGGCTGTCCTTACATATTTAGACTAAGAACTGAAATGTGGAGTCACTGTCCCTGGGGGTGTTTAAGGAAAAGTTGGACATGATACTTAAGAACATGGTTTAGTGGGTGACATTGGTGGTAGGGGGAAGATTGGACTAGATGATCTTGGAGGTCTTTTTCAACCTTAATACTTCTATGATTCTATGATTATATGTTCCATATTTTGTGTAAATGAAGTAACATATACAAATAATGAAAATTTGGCTACACACTGAAAAATGTAAATCATTGTCTGCCAGCTGTCACCAGGGGGAACTATTCATTCTTGCAGCAATTTTTGAGGCTGAAATTATACAGATTACACCATAAAAGTACTCAAATGTTCACCAAATTTAAGACTGGCAGACATATAATGACTAACCAAAGGTTAATATTTCAAAAGAAACATATTACGTATAAGACACAACTTGAACGAACAAAACAATTTTAAACAAAGCGTACACCCTTCAGAATATTTTATGGATTTTGAATGCTACAATTACAATACAGCATGACCTTGATCTGTTAAAAATATATTTTTGCTGAAATCAGTAGAATATGATTCAACAGACAACTCTACAGTGGCTACTATATGATGGCATAATCAAATGTACTCATCGGTTACCCATGATAGCTTTCCACCAAAAATCCCTCCATCTAAAACAAGTGTTTAGATGTTTCTTTGGCATCATTCATATCTCTCTTGGTGGGAGGAATGTTCCTAGCCATGCAGAAAAGGACCAGAAATACATTTGTCAAGGTTATTCAGAGTCATGTGTTTTGTTAAAAATAAAATAAAATAAAATAAAATAAAATAAAATAAATAAATAAAATAAAATAAAATAAATAAATAAATAAGTCACGGAGTGACTAGCACGTTGGCAGAAACATTTGAAAGAACATGACAAGGAGTTTGAAAGCAGAGATCAAAAGCCAGTAGTGTCCAGAGGAGGGCGGCGAAGATGGTGAAGGGCCTAGAAGGGAAAGACATATGAGGATCGGCTGAGGTCACTGGGCCTGTTCAGCCTGGAGAAGAGGAGGCTGAGGGGGGACCTCATCACAGTCTACAACTTCCTTGTAAGGGGGAGTGGAGAGGCAGGTGACCTATTCTCCGTTATCACTAGTGATAGGACCTGCGGGAACAGTGTTAAGCTGAGGCAGGGGAAGTTTAGGCTGGACATCAGGAAGAGGTTCTTCACCGAGAGGGTGGTCGCACACTCAGACAGGCTCCCCAGCGAAGTAGTCACTGCACGAAGCCTGTCTGAATTTAAGAAGAGATTGGACTGTGCACTTAGTCACATGGTCTAAACTTTTGGGCAGCCCTGTGTGGTGCCAGGAGTTGGACTTGATGATCCTTATGGGTCCCTTCCAACTCAGGATATTCTGTGATTCTATGATTCTATGATTCTAGTATGCTGGTGAGCAGTAGTGGTTAGACTAATTCCATCAAACTTCTCTCCATCCTCTCATAAGTCCTTCAGTCCTCCAGAACAGCAATGGACCCTATCCACAGGTGACAAGGCTTAGAAACATATAATCATTCAGACTCTAAGACCATCAGGTCCAGCCTTTAACCTAGTACTACAGTCCACCACTATACCATGCTACTAAGTTCTAAATGTACACATTTCTTGAAGACCTGCAGGGATGGTGACTCAACATGTTTCTTCCAATTCAGACTAGTAAGAGAGAATAAATGATAAGAGGAATAAGAAGAATAAAGGAAATAGATCTAGAGGCTCAGTGGGTAAATAAAATTCATGCATGTTAGCAGAAATAATGCTACATGGAAAAAACGGCTTTACTTTAAACGAAAAGCTAAATACAAGCTCACAACAGTACGTTGTCTCAAAGAGATATATTAAATAGTGTTACAGATATTATATTAAATAGTGTTAATAGACATATCACATGTAAAACAAGTAAGATAATTATTGTGTTTTCATCAACACTGATTAGGTCTCTGTTGTGTTACTGTGTTTGGTTTTTGGCATAATATTTTTTTAAAAGACAGACAAATTGGAAAGAGTTCAGAGGAGAGCAACAAAAATGATAAAAGGTTTGTAAAGTAAGATCTATGAGAAAAGGTTAAGTGAACTGGGCATGTTCAGACTAAGGAAAAGAAGACTGAAGGGAGGAATGATCTTTCTACAAACACATAAAGAGTTGCTATAAAGAGGATAGGGACAAATTATTCTCATTAGTCAGTGAGGACAGAACAAGAACTAATGGGCTTATACTGCAGTAGAGAACATCTAGGTTAAGTGTAAAGGAAAAACTTTAACTAATAGAACAGCTAGAAACACAATATTCTGCCAAAGGAACCTGAAAAACTCCCTCTGAGATTCAGGTTTTAGCTTATTCTTGCTTTAAATCTGGTAGAGGGAGAATTGCACAGTGGTTAGGACTCTAGCCAGTTTCTTACTGCACTGCAGATTTCTTATGTGACCCCAGGCAAGCCAGTTAACACTACATTTCAGCTCCCTAGCTGTAAAACAGTGACAAAAGCAATTCCCACAGTCCCACAGATGCTGTAAGGGCAAATAGTTAAGGATTCTGAGACACCCTATGAGCCATCTAGGTGACTAACAACTAAGTATACAAATTAAACATTTTAACTTGCCACAATGCAGAGACACCAACTAATGGGCATACCTGCAGGTCCCTTCCAAGCCAAATGACTTCTTTGACTGCTGCAATGTGCCTTAGTTAATATGTCTAGTCTAGGATGCACTAGGATGATCCAATATCTGAAAGAAAAGCTGTATGTGAGAGAAAAGACTAAAAAATAGCAGTAAAGCGGTAGTGTGGCTGATATCACAGCTCATTAGCAGCCTGTCCCAACAATCTTCTCAAATCAGTAGACTTTATTGTCATAGAATCATTATAAAATCATCATAGAATGGTTTTGGAGGGCTTCTCTCAATTCATTCTCCACCCAGCTGGTATTTGTTCTTGGGACTGCCATGATCCAGGTGCAGGACCTTGAACTCAGCTTTGTCGAACTTCATGAGGTTCACACAGACCCACCCCTCAAGCCTGTCCAGGTCTCTCTGGATGGCATCCCTTCCCTCCAGCATGTCAACTGCACCACACAGCTTGGTGCTATCCCAAACTTTCTGAGGGTGCACTCAATCCCACCCATTTCACTGACAAAGATGTTAAACAGTGGCTGTCCCAATACTGACCCCAGAGGAACATCACTCATTACTGATCTTCACTTAGGAATTGAGCCATTTACTGCAACTCTTTGAGTGCCAGCATCCAGCTAAATCCTTGCCCACTGAGTGGTCCATCTGTCAAATCTATGTCTCTCCAATTTAGAGACAATGATACCATGAGGGACAGTGTCAAATGCTTTGCACAAGTCCAGATATTTAATGTCAGTTGCTCTTACCCTATCCACCAATGCTGTAACCCCACCGTAGAAGGCCACCAGATTTGTCAGGCATGATCTGCACTTAGTGAAGCCATGTTGGCTGTCACCAATCACCTCCTTAATTTCCATGTGCCTTAGCATAGTTTTCAGGAGGATCTGTTCCATGATCTTGTGGGGCACAGAGGTGAGACTGCCTAGCCTGCAGTTACCTGGGTCTTCCTTTTTTAATTTTTTAAAACTGGGGGTAATATTTCCCCTCTTCCAGTCAGTGGGAACTTCACCAGACTACCACAGCTTCTCAATTATGATGGATAGTGGTTTAGCCACTTTATCTACCAGTTCCCTCAGGACCCATGAATGCATCTCATCAGGTTCCATGGACTTGTGTACATTTAGCTGGTCTTGGACCTGGATCTTCTCCTACACTGGGTGATTCTTTATTCTTCCATTCTCTCCATTCTCCAGCAAGGCCTTTGCCTTGTGGGGACTGGAGCTCTTGCCAGTGAAGACTGAGGCAAAAAAGTCATTGAGTACCTCAACCTTCTCCATATTCTGAGTGACCAAGTCTCCCATTTCCTTCCAGAGAGGGCCCACAATTTTCCTAGTCTTTCTTTTATCACTTATGTACTTATAGAAGCCTTTCTTGTTGCCCTTGTTCCTGGCCAACCCTTTGTAGGCCTCCTTTTTTTGTTTGAGTTTGGCCAGGACTTCCTTTTTCATCCATGCAAGCCTCCTGGCATTTTTGCCTGAATTCCTCTTTGTTAGCATGCATTGCTCCTCAGCTTGGAGGAGGTAATCCTTGAATATTAACTAGCTTCCTTGGGCCCCTCCTCCCTCCAGGGCTTTGTCCCACGCTACTCTACAAAGCAGATCCCTGAAGAAGCCAAAGTCTGCTCTCCCAAAGCCCAGGGTAGTGAGTTTGCTGTGCTCCCTCCTAGCTGCCCTCAGTATGCTAAACTTTTCAACTTTTCATGGTCACCGCGGCCAAGGCTGCTCTTGAGCTTCACATTCCCCACCATCCCCTCCTTCTGGTGAGACTGAGATCCATCATGGCATTTCTCCTCATTGGCCCCTCTATCACTTGGAGAAGGAAGTTATCATAATGCATTCCAGGAACCTTGTGGATTGCCTATGCCCTGTTGTGCTGTCCCTCCAACAGATATTGGGGTGGTTGAAGTTCCCCCTGAGGTCCAGGGCTTGTGAACATGAAGCCGTTTCTATCTATCTATAGAGGGCCTCATCTGCTTTGTCTCCCTGATCAGGTGGCCTGGAACAGACCCTACTATAATGTCACCTGTCCCTGCCCTCCCCTTAAGCCTGACCCATAAGGTCTCTGTCAGTTCCTCATACATCTTCAGGCAGATCTCCATGCACTCCAACTGATCATTGACATAGAGGGAGATACCTTCTCCATAAAACTATGATTGAAGATGCTTTTTCCCTTTTCTGACAGGTGTACCCCATCAGCCCTCAACAGACCAGGTTTTTCAAAGCACGTCCCATAGTCTAAGTAGACGAACCCCTGTTTGTGGCACCAGTCCTAAAACCATCTGTTGATTTGCCAGATTCGACTGGCCCTTTTTTTTCAATCAGCCTTCTTTTGACTGTTAGAACTGATAAAAAAACTACCTGCACTCCTAGGTCCTTTACTGGTGCTCCCAGGGCTCTGTAATCTCTCTTGATACTCCTCAGACTGATGCTGGCTGCATCACTGGTGCCTACATGAAACAACAACAGTGGATAATAGTCATTAGGCTGTACAAGGCTTGGTAATCTCTTGATGACATCTTTGATACAAATCCCTGGTAAACAGCAGACTTCCCTCAAGAGTGGATCAGGTCAGCAAATCGGCACCTCCATACCTCTCAGAAGAGGGTCTCCTACTACTATCACGCATAGCCCTTTCTTAGTTGCACTGGTTGTTTTGTGAGGACTACTATTGTCTCTGTAGAAGATGTATCAAGACCACATACTAGTTATTAAGAGAGTGCAGTGGTTTAACCTGGCCGGCAGCTAAGCACCACACAGCCGTTCACTCACCCTCCCCACTCCCTCTCTGGGATGGGGGAGAGAATCAAAAAAAATATTAAAACAAAACCTTGTGGGTTGAAATAGAGACAGTTTATTAGGATAGAAAAGAAATGAAAACAATAATAATAATGATAATAGTATTATTAATAATAATGTGTACAAAAAAAGTGATGCACAGTTCAATTGCTCACCACCCGTTGACCGATGCCCAGCCTATCCCCAAGCAGCCAGTCCCCCCACCCCGGCTAGCCACCCCTATATATTGTTCAGCATGACGTCAGATGGTATGGAATACCCCTTTGGCGACTTTGGGTCAGCTGTCCTGGGTCTGTCCCCTCCCAGCTCCTGCTGCACCCCCAGCCTGCCTACTGGCAGGACAGTGTGAGAAGCTGAAAAGTCCTTGGCTTAGTGTAAGCACTGCTCTGCAACAATTAACACATCAGTGTGTTATCAACATTATTCTCATCTTAAATCCAAAACACAGCACCAACCAACTACTAGGAGGAAAATTAACTCTATCCTAGTCAAAACCAGGACAGAGTGAAAAGGGGGCAGGTATCAAGACTTTTGCCCTAGCTCTCTACAAATGTTCTACCACAGCAGTGCAGAACATCGAACGTAAACAATAAATATCTAAGGAATATATATATTTGGGGGGGGGGGGGGGTGTATTTTTAATGGAAAACATTAATTATTTATTCCTTAATTTCATGCAATTTGTTTTGATGGTTACAAAGAAGCTGATTTTCCTTTGAAAAAGTAATAATTAATAATAAATTTTACGTAAAGCTCAAAAATAAAGGGTCAGAAACAACATCTCTTCTAAAGAATTAGAATTTTATGATGCTAAAAATAGTTGAAACTGTGAAAGACAAAATACTGTTGCAAGTAAATGTAGCCAGTCTATTTTTTCTCCAACTTACTGTATTTTACCCAGGAATCTGAGAAAAGTTTAATAACATTCTTAAAAAATAAAAATAAAAATCCTCTATAACATTGATGCACTTTCATCTTATTTATTTAGCTTTCCAGATAGATAAAATACACATCTCCTTGGCTTTGGGTACAGTGAGAATCATATCAATATAATATTGTATTTCCTAGGCCATTTCTCTCGTACCTTCTTTGCAAAAGAGAAGGGCACACTTCTCAAAGTGTGCCCTACTATTCCCTGCTCGTTCCCCCCCTACAGCTCAGCTAAGGTATCAGACTAAGGTTACTAAGCTAGTGCATTCAGTTGCAGAAACAAATACTTTTCCAAACATATCTCACAAATCCAGGGTTTGCTGCTGTAGTAGAAACCATCGCTTTGAAGAATTCTAAATTCCACATACTTAAAAGATGCAGTGTAAAAAAGATTTAGTATCTTCTAATTCCTCCATTGCAATAGAAAACCCTGAATAAACATCAAAAATAAAAGAAAGCTGTGAGAAAAAAAAACTGATCAGTGATTAGCATGTGGTACACAAGAGACGTCAAAACATGTAACAAACCACTGCAACCTCAAACATTAATATAAAAATAAACTGAAACCATGTCAGATTTCAAGTGCTGAAGCATAAAATGGGATACTTTTCAGGGAAAGAGTAAGTGTGTCCCCCCTTAGGCACAAGTGGTTTTACTGACTAGCAGCTATGTGGAAAAAAGAATGTATAAATGATGGGATAACTGGAAAGTAAATCATGAACCCAGGTGGAGCAAATGAAAAGCATGAAACAAGATCTCAGAATACCTTGACAGCACACAGGCACAACTAACTACCGCTAACCCAAATTCTATAGGTACTTCATTTGAGAAGTTAAATAAACATGCACTGCATGGAGTTATGTACCATATACTTATTCATATGTATCTTTACACTCACCGCAAAAGCCTTTCAAGTAGAACTCTGTGAACAATGAATTTATATATATATATTTTAATATTCAGTTGAGAAACCAACAATAAAAATTCAGCTTAATACTTGGCTTTGTTTTCAAGATATTTCAGTCATTTTCTAATCCTCTGGGGGAAAAATATACAGCAGAATTTGAAATGAATAAGTTTGTTCAAAATAAAAAGACAGAATGCTTTGTTTCAGGAAAAAAAAAAGGGAGGGGGGGAAATGAGAAAAAGATGATTTGAGAAGAAAAAATCTACAAAAGGAAAACAAAGATGCAAGTCCAACTTTGAACTTAGACACTTCCCACATTGTGATCAAGTGACTTGCCAGCCAACCACACATATATACCAGAGAAACAAGTGAGAATGAGACTGGAGGGAGTGTGATAACAGTTCTGCACTCATAGCACTTTCATCTTGTAGTACATATATTTGTGCTGTTGATACATTTATCAGTAATATTTTTTTCATGTTGCAGATGACTGTTTGACCAATAGCTTGTAGTGGTTATTAATACAAAAATAATAACTAATGGGGTTAATAACATACAAGCAGGTCTTATATATATATTACACAAGAAAACAGTCTGTGAAAGTTTCATATGTGTATTCCTCACTGACTCATCTTCACTCATGTTACTTTCAGATTTTAGATAAAAAAGGAAATACATAATTCCATCTCTCTCTCTTTTAAATTGTTTTATAAGGTTATTTCTCCTTGTTCCTTTGGAAAAAATACAGATATTTTATTTCAGACTTCAAGAAGTATTGTATGTCATGGAAAAAATAAGGTGCTGCAAAGTATTTCCTTGTACTTAGAACTGAATCATATTGCAAAGCATGTTAGTATAGAGCCATTGTTAAACATTTCAATAAGTTTCATGTATTTATTTGCATTTGCTTTCCTTCAAGCTTTATGGCTTGAATGATGCCAGTAATAGAGGGGAAGCATGTTTGTCTTTCCTAACTGTTACTGATGACACAGATAAGTAAAATGGATGTGGGTGTTTCTGTTTTGTTTTGTACTAATGAGGCTTTTCAAGTATTTCAGTAATGAAGAGTTTGACATTCAAAGTGTTTGCAGCTATTGCCCTCAGCAGGGTATGCCATGAAGAAAGAAGCCCTAAGTTTCGAACTAATAAGAAATACAAGAGTAATCTAGCAAAGACAAAAATAGGTATGGAAAAAAAAAATGTATATATGAACAAAAATAATCCTTCAGGTTTGGTGAAGCAAAACAAATCTGGAGGGTCACTTTGACCTGAAAACAGTATATTGCCACTGGTGCAGCTAGTGAGTGGATAGACAGTGGAATGGCAGCAGAGCCCACGGGCCTCTTCAGATAAGAGATGAAATAGGCAAGAACCAGTATTTAACTGGAAATGACTGTTTTCATCTGTGCACCTGGGACAATGCCAGATCTTCTACTCCCCTGTGTATTATTAGATTATTTTGACTTGATCAATTAACTTAATTTTGGACTGCTTGGGGGAAGGGAAAACCATTTAGAGGGGTATATTGATTATGTCATCAGATATGTTTGATTCAATCTTGTCTGTGTACAACAAAATGTATATAGCACTGTTTCCTTGAACACAGCAAGAATCAGATGAGGCAGTTTCCTTACTGACTGCTTCAAGCTCGTTAGGTAACGTTCAGCTTCAAAAATAACCCTTTCAGTGTTTTACCTATTTCAAATTACCCAGCTACTGAAACCAGGTCTGTTTCTTCCTTGCTGTCTTGTTTCCTTCTTTCTTCCTCTGTGCTATCACTTCTCTGCCACAAGCTTTCAGAACCCTAAAAACACTTTATCCAAGAGAATCCATCCACTCTGATATGCATTTCAAATGTCCTGTTGGTGACAGCTATTGTTTCAGTTGTCTGGTTCCATTGAGAAATTTCAGTTTCTCATCTTTATCGTAAAATGAAGAAATGCTGTTTACATTCATTAATGAAACTACAAGGCATAACCAACTTCTAACAGTATCATTTCATGAACAATTGCAGTGCAGTAGGAATCCTGATGGAAATAAACTGACCCCAAAGCTAAGCCAGAAGAGGTCTGTTTAGAAACACAAGCTTAAATAATAGATCAGATCATCTTTGCTGGAACTGGAGAAGAAATCTGGCATATGGAGACATGGAAAGATACTGCCAGAAAGAACATTGCCTAAGCCTCAGACCTTCTATCTGTATCATTGGATGAAGAAGGTAGGAAAATCTGTTTCAGAATGTTGACTTATAATACTTTTTTTCTGACAAGAAAAATAAAAAGGAGTGCAATGATATAAAAAAATAAAATAAAAAAATCCCACCTCTCCTTTACTTTCCCTAATATTTTGCTCCATTCTTATATTTGCTTTAGTAAAAAACCTGTCAAGGTGTAAAAGTTACTCCTTTCCAAATGAAGAGACAGACAAAACTAAAATGAAAAAATCTAAATTTATTTAGTCAAAATATTTATTTTCAATATACAACAACAACAAAAAATAATTTAATGAGCTGCTTTTGTTCTATTCCTTCATATTAGATAACATTGACTTGGCAAGAGCAGCCTTCCCTATGGCTGAGACTGAGCTTACATCAGCAGCACTGATGGAAGTTAATACTAAATAAGAGAGGTGGGATTTGTGTCACTTACTTTTAGATGCCCAAAATGTTGATACCTAACATTTTATTATTCACCCCAGACACTTTTAACAGTCAATAAAGGGGAACAGACATTTAAAAGTTTCATCAGGTCACTTTCATCTGACCTCTTTTAAATGTTTTCACTGGGATGAGATCAATTGTACTCTTATTAGTATCTTACTTTCTCTAGGGAAAGTCACAGCAGTTTGGATATCTAGACATCCACATTGGATGTGCATTCATGGCAGGCATTTCCAGGTGGTCATATAAATCTCAGTCAAAAAGAAAACATGACCAAGGGAAAAGGAGAAAGATTTAAGAAGACATCAGAAAACCAGAGTCCACAGTATGCAATGCATCCCAAGATTCAATAGCTAGGAAAGCACAAATGTAAAGTTAAAAAAAAAAAAAAAAGTAAAATTAAAAAGGTATCTCAGAAAGTACTTGGAGATCTCAGTTCTTCGTCACATGATATGATGAAAAAAGCATGTGAGCTTTTCCCCAAATGAAACATTAAAATGTCATCTAGCCAGAAAATATTAAAAGGTCATCTAGGCCACCACCCACTGCAAGTTTGTTCTGTGTTGTACATTTGTTACTGTCCTTGTAGGCCTCAAAATATATGAACTCAAGGAACACTACTCTTTCCCTAAGAAAGAAGAAAATGGTTTTTAAAAAGCACTCTTTGAGAATTATTTTTTCCACAATTAACTGTGAATATTTTATCCTATTTTGGATCCATTTCCTTCTCCTGCCTGCTAAATAATTCATACTATTTTTACTTATGTTAGCTACTTATGAGTACTAATTGTGAAGAAAAAAAAGGGGGTTAAACTCAGTTGTATTATGCGTATAGTTGGACTGAATGTCATCAACTCAGCAAGGGGGTCAAAGTGTAATTAACAGATTTATAGATGAAATTACCTCATAACACTGAATTACAATAACTTCAGGGATTTTATTTTATATATTTTTTTAATTTTCAAATTACCATGGCATATAATTTAAACTATTGAAAACCTTTCCTTTTTTTTTTCAGAATGATATAAAATTTAAGCAACCAAGAATGAAAAAGTACACTAAAAACAAAAAGCAATGCAGAAATATTTCACTCCATCAATGGATGAGAAAGTATATTTTTCTAGCAGTTATAGGAAGAGACATATATAAGAAAGCAGTCTTTTTAAGATTTATTTGTGTTACACTCTTTTCACTTTACAAAAAATAGGACTGTGGAATATTTTGTAAGCAGTTGAAAAGACCACAGTTTATGAGCACTACTTTTTTAAGTTTTTAAAGCTTTTTAACAGCAGAGAAGTTTGACAGTAAGAGTATTAATGGCAAGAAGAACTGAGTATGACAGGGAAGTTTTTAGAATCATATGTCTCTTTTAGACTTGATACATTTCAGTACTTCAACCATTGTTAAATGTTTTCTTTCTCTATCAAAGTTTAAGTAGTCAGTTATACAATATTGCATTTCAGGTAATCTTATTCGTAAATGAATCTGTAAAATTGATGTTCATATGGAGTTTAATTTGTTAGACACAATCTTGAAAAGTCATAAACTCACTTTGCATCTTTGCGTACTCATATATTAAAGAGGTATAATTTATAATAAACATCTGCTTTATAATACCAATGTGACAGAAGGCATTATGCAAGGAAAATTGACTGTGGGTGTGAGAGACACCAAACACAAATATGCACGTATATAATTAAACCTTTAAAATATAGCTGAGTGATTTTTTTATGCCAGTCCAAGGATTATTAATACATATGTCAAAGTCAAATTTAATAAAGCTGTTGCATTAATTGCAACTATGGTGCCTTGTACTAACACCTGTCAAGGTGTTTCTGGTGCAGAAAATCTTTGTCATGAGTGAGCTAGATAACATAAATTATAAGTGAACTAGCCTTTTACCTCAGGAGACATGAATTCAAATACTGCTTTTAGTCTCAAATGAGTTATTTGTCACACCCCACTGAATCTCCAAATATGGCACAGTTCTGCATGGCTGAAAGTCTGGACTCAGGAGACATGAAAGAGTGGAATATCAGGTAGTATCACTAATCAAGATTATGGTGTATTGGCAGAGACAAGTAGGGAATTGTGTATGTAACAATTGCCAGCTCTGTCCCTCACAAGCCAGCACAATTCACGTCTTAAATTCCATAAGCAGAAAGTTTGTTAACAAATTTTGGAATAAGAAATAATTTGCTGTTACTAATTTCAGCCTTTGCAGATCAACCTCATACAACTGTCTATAATATTCTCCCAACAGAAGCAATAATATCCATATGAATACCAGCCAGTATTACTTGATGTCTGAAAATGCCTAACATCATCTTTTGAAGCTAGAATGTAAAGATCTGTGTAGACTGCAGTCCCGCAAGTTTCAGTTTTCTGCACACCTCCTTGGTATAAAAGATAATTTGAAGTGTCTTTTTCAAGAAAAAAAAATAAAATAAAATCCCAATGGTATGTGAAACGTTATAATCTGAGTTCAGCCAGTTAATAAAAAGTATTTTTAAGCAAATGATATCTATTAATATTTCTTTCCAGAAATTCTATACAGTAAAACTAATCCACCTGTTTTTCATGGTAGATGAAGCATCATACCAAAAGACTGGAACAGTGCTAGATCATCCATCAGTGCTTTTTATCCATCAGAACCCCATAGCCTCTGCAGGGCTGTCCTCTCTTAGTTCTTCTCCCAGCCTGTACTCATGTCAGTGATTGCCTCCGGCCCAGGTGCAGCACCCAGCTTTTAGACTTGTTGAACCTCATGTGCCACGTGTGGTTAACATGGGCCCACTTCTCAAGTCTGTCCAGGTCCCTTCGGATGGCATCCCTTCCTTCTATCATATCAACCTCACCAGTCAGCTTGGTGTCATCTGCAAATTTGCTGAGGGTGCACTCGATCCCACTGTCTATGTTGATGAAGATATTAAACTGTACTGGTTCCAGGACAAACCCCTGAGGTACACCACTTGTCACCAGCCTCCACTTGGAGATAGATCCATTGACCAACACTCTCTGGGAGCGACCTTCAATTTCTTATCCACTGAATGGTCCACCCATCAAATCCATCCCTCTCCAATTTGGAGACCAGGATGCTACTACCAAAGATTAGTAGAGTCTATTGTGAAATCACATTTCGACTTGAAGATCTCCTTGTTGCACATTCTCGTTTTTATTCATCTAACTTCCTGATAAGTCTTACAGAGTTTTGTGTCACTGTAAGTGTCACAGTAATGTGCCTCATATTTGTATAGGCATAAGCATTACATCATTGGTTCTCTCTAGGTTGAAGGTGGAGATATGAAACCCCAACATACAGGTAAAACATTTTTATTCTTAAAATAAAGCGAGAAAACACTGACTAGCACAGGGCCAAGTTGTTAGCATCCAAAGCACTAGGTTAACTTTCAACAGCCCAAAGCCAGATCTTCTGTATAACCTCGAAGAAAGCAAGCAGGAAACAGCATACACTCAGTATATATAAGGCAAGTTGTAGAGGGTGGACAAAGTAGAGGTTGAATCTTACACCGTAGTATAAGCCTTGTCGTTTTTTTGTTTTTGTTTTTTAACAGACATTTAGATGCCTTCCCAGATTTAGCAGCACAGTCTACTGGGAGTTTGTGAAGAGGAAGCAAGACACATTTTACCCTTTCTGCCTTCCTAAGTGAAGAATCCCAGAAGAACAGATTCCAAAACAAAGCGGGATGAAAAGGACCTACTTAGTAGGTGTTTTTCAGTGTGAGGTTTTAATACAGAAAAACATGTTCCCATGTGAAAAACTGAAAAATATATTTTTCAATAAAATCTGAGTTTTAAATTTTCAGCAGCAAACAGAGAAACCAAGGCAATGAATTTTTGTTCCTTCATTAATAAAAAACCTGCTTCACTTCACTCTTAATTAGGAATTTAATTACATTAAGATAGACTTTGTCTTAGTACAAAAACTCCCAGATGCAATGGTAGGTAAAAAATATTACTGAAGTTACAAAGAACTTTTTAAAATATTTTTATACCAGTATCTATATTAACATCGCGATGGCTCAGTACGACTTATACAGTATGGAAGCATTATTCTGAGGGATACATTAAAATATCTGCACAGCACTAATTGTCTCAATACCATTTAATGGCTCAGATGGAGCCAAATGCAGAATTATGTTAGTTAAGATCTATGTTATGACCTATCATTCCAGTAAGTAATATATATTTTGTAAAAGGCCTAATATTTACCTAAACAGATTGTAAACATGTGTTCAGACATTTACTAAAACAACAATTATATTTCAATCTCATAAAAAAATGTATTTATACAAACTTTTACAGAGATGTGAATATGAAAACTTATTAAAAATCCCAAACTCCATTTTAATAAAAAAGAGACACAAAAGGCCTCAAAATTAAGATCAAATACTATGTCTACTTATGTTTATTATTGAAGGGGGTTGTACAGGGGAAAAAAAATCTCAGTAATTCACATGCTTGAGCCTACATCTTATAGCTGATGTAATATAGAATGGTAGGGAACTATCAGCAATGTTTTGACACCCTGATTTTATAACAGGGTAAGAAATAAAAGGCAAATTAGTAATGTGTAATCTGTAAATAAACACAGAAACTTAAGAAACACAAATCACTTCATTCAAACTGTTTTCTGACATTTTTCAGATAATGTAGGAATTAGAAGGCTATAGATACGTACGTATGTCCATATACATTTGTGCCTGTTTCTTTTCTAACTAAATAAGGGGACATAAGCATTGTTTCTTTCTCAAAGAAAAGATGGAAATAGAGTCAGAGATTTCTTTGCTGTAATCCTGTTTATTTATAAAAATTCCCAGAACCCTACTTTTCATAAGAAAGGAGGGAATATTCAAAGAAATAAAAAATACATTAAACTTCTGTCACAGTTGCCAGTGCTGTTTTCATTCAGAACTTTTCTCAAAAGCTTTTACTCTCACATTTTCTTCAGGCTGCATTCTCAGTATTTGTTCAAAAATACATCTGATTCTTACAGCTTTGCCTGCCCATTTCTCTGGACTTGCATCTCTCTTTCACAGATGAATACATCTTCAGAAACAATAGCCAGCAAAACTCTTCCATCCTTATGCTTGCTCTCAGTGGTTTGGAAAGTAACAGATGCCTGAATTTGGGGTCAAGGCTGTTATAATTTCAACTGTTTGGTTCCATAAAGGATTATAGCTATTATTAAATATTATAATTGTCTTAAATGATTGGAAAGTGGATTTTGTCCAGTAAATGAAAGAAGTGTGTTTGCGGGTGCACATATTTAAAAGCATACTTTAATACAATTCGTGCAGAACCCTAATGTTACTACAGTACTACATTTATTGGAGGAATAAGAGACCTAAACAATTAAAGGAGAAGTTTGAGATTCTTTTTCAAGGAACAAAGAACACTTCCAAATGGATAAAGACCAGTCAAGAATAAATTAAATTCATTGCTCTAAGATCATAGGGTGACTAGATTAACCACCAAGTGAGCATACTTACCAGATATTGAAGGGAAAAAAAGGTCATAGAATCATAGAATCAAAAATGATTTGGGTTGGAAGGGACCTTAAAGATCATCTAGTTCCAACCACCCTGCCATGGGCAGGGACACCTTCCACTACACCAGGTTGCTCAAAGCCCCATCTAACCCGGCCTTGAACTCTTCCAGGCATCCACAGCTTCTCTGGGTAACTTGTTCCAGTGCTTTACCACGCTCAAAGTAAAGCATTTCTTCCTAATACCTAATCTAAACCTACCCTCTTTTAGTTTAAAACCATTACTCCTTGTCCTAATGATACACTCCTTGATAGTCTTTCCCCATCTTTCTTATAGGCCTCCTTTAAGTACTGGAAGGCCACTATAAGGTTTCTTCAGAGACCTCTTTTCTCCAGGTTGAACAAACACAACTCCCTCAGCCTGTAGCCATAAGAGAGGTACTCCAGCCCGATGATCATCCTTGTGGCCCTGCTCTGGACTCACTCCAGCAGGTCTATGTCTTTGTTATGTTTCTGGGCCCAGATCTGAATGCTGTACTCCAGGTGAGGTCTCATGAGAGCAGAGTAGAGGGGAAGAGTCACCTATCTCAACCTGCTAGCCACACTTCTTTTGATGCAGTCCAGGATGTGATTGGTTTTCTGGGCTGCAAGTGCACATTGCCAGCTCATGTTCTCTTTCTCTTCCACCAACACCCTCAAGTCCTCCTAGGGCTGTTCTCAATCCACTCATCACCCAGTCTGTGTTCCTGTTTGAGATTGCCCTGACCCAGGTGCAGGGCCTTGTACTTGGCCTTGCTGAACTGCAAGTTGTTTGCATGGGCCCACCTCTCAAGCCTGTCAAGGTCCCTCTGGATGGTATCCCTTCCTCCAGTGCGATAACTGTACCACTCACCTTGGTGTCACCAGCAAACTTGCTGAGGGTGCACTCAATCCCACTGTCCTTGTCACTGACAAGGATGTTAAGTAGTGTCAGTTCCAATACAGACCCTTGCCATGGGTGGAAAATGATGTGTGCTTCACTCAGAAGAGAGAAGCAGCAATATGATTTTTTGATAACAGGATTAAGAAACTGCAGCTAGAAAATAAGCAAAAAATTATAGCACCGTCACATCCTTTGAAAATTTCAAAGGAATCTTCTATTAAACTCTTTACTGCATCTACATGAAGCAAACTGTGCTTTTGGTGCCTTCCAAATCTTCCTGCCATTAGAAACATGAATGAAGCAGCAATGCAAATAACAACTGAAAAACACTGCTTAAGAATAAGAAATATATGTTATTTGGAGAAGGAAATATGAAAGTACATGTTTTCCACAAAGATACATGGTTAGATATGGCCATATATACATGATTAACACAAGGATGTCTTTTTTAAACTAATTTGTGGTCAAGTTAATTGAAATATAGTTAATACAGCTGTTCTTTCTACTTTCTCCAAAATGTTATAAGATCTACATTCTGTCTTTTATTCCATTTCTTTTTAAGCTAAAGACTGGAAGTCTAATTTCTCTAACTTTTGAATAAATGTGTGGTTGTATCACTTTCTTTGCCTGATTTGCCTAATGTGATTTTATGTAACTTAAGGTACACCTGATTATAGTTGGAAGATACACTTAATTACACACCATGTAAAAGACACTATGTACTACTCAAAGACACTACATGAAAGACATTATATACTAGATAGAGTCTGCATAATGATCTGGGTTAGGCGACATTGCATCTAGCAAACTGTCCTGTTGAGTCACAGGGTTCAGAGTGGACCCAACTTGCTTTCTATTTCCCCTCGAACTGATGAGATAAGGAACCTAGGTGCAGCTGAATCCACACCTAGTCCCAGACTTGGTCAATGTTTTATGTCTAAAGGATTATTTGTATTACACAATTCCTTTATGCTACTTAGCTAAGATTATAAAAGTGTTCAAAAAACACCACTACAGTGCATTAGCCATGCTGTTACTTTTCCAATTCAATAAGCCTCTCAATCTGCAGAAATAAACTTGGGAGGTGTCCCTGCCCAAGGGAAGGTGCCAGCATATGGTCCACAGTAATGTCTTGCTTCCACAAAGGCTGGGGTGGTAGGAAGCATTCTTCAAATTATCCTTTGTCTATTTCTCTTCTGTCTCCCTGAAATCCAGGATACAGCCATCATTACCAGACACATACATCATGACTGCCATTAATAGTTATCTGCTTGGGCCGGTTGCTCTGCTTAAGCCAGAGACGGGAGAGGGACAGGTACCTCATCACTGGTCTCCACATGGACATCAGGTCGTTGACTACAAATCTTTGAGTGTTACCATCCAGTGAATTCCTCAACCACTGAGTGGTTCATCTGTCAAATTCATGTCACTCCAATTTGTAGACAAGAATGTAATGTGGGACAGAGTCAAATGCTCTGCATAAATCCAGGTAGATCACAAGCCTTGACTTAAGAATAGGTTAAAAAAAAAAAAAAAAAAAAAAAGTGTCAGTCTTTTAAAAAGGTAAAAAGAAAAAAAAGAAAAAAGAAAAAAGAAGAGAAATACTAAAGGATTTAGCCAATCCAAATAATATTTTATATCATAGATATCAAAAGATTTCTAGAATATATTTTTAAGTAAAAAAATCTACTTAATATATTTTGTATATTGCCGAGGCGATCGGCTCCGGGGCAGACGCGTTCTGCAGCGGAGCAGGGGATCAAGGCAGGCAGGGCTTTTTTTTGGCATCAAAGCCACTCGAAGCAGCCGAGGGGGCTGCCAGGACCCGGCAGCCCTCACGATGGAGGCTGACGAGGCGTAGGTGGAGCCAGCAGCGCCCCCTCCCCGGCTGTTCAAAAGCAGCCCCTAGGGAGCACAAGCGACCAGGAGCACAGCGACCAGGACAACCAGGATGGGCAAACAGGGCGTGGCATGTCAGAAGGGTGGGGCATGGCAGTTTGCGCTGCAGTTCGCGCAGGCAGGGCGAGCAGGGAGGGCCCTTAGCCGCTCTTTTGTAACCTGCTTGCAAGGAACCTGGCCATGGTATCAACCAGGCAGAAAACCATGGCCTCCGCATCTCTTGTGGCCTCTCCAGCCACAGTCACCAATGTGGCTACTCAGACGGAGGGCTCAGGGAAACACACCGCCGTCCAGGTCTTGGGCTGCAGGGTGTGCCCGAGTGTTCTGTCAGTATCCAACAGCAGCAGCGAGGTGTATGCCTGTGGGAGGTGTGCCAAGGTTGAAGAGCTGCTCAACCAGGTAGCGGAGCTTCAGGAGGAGGTGAGCAGGCTCAGGAGCATCAGGGAGTCAGAGAGGGAAATTGACTGGTGGAGGTATACTCTACCCTCTCTGAGACAGACTCACAAGCCTGCCACAGCACAAGTGTCTCCTGCTACGCAGAAGACAAAAGTTCCATCATCCTGCCAGGCAGTAGGAGGAGACCTAGGCCAAGAGGGGGAATGGAGACAGGTTCCTGTTTGGGGTGGTAGGCGAGCGCTGTCCCTGCCCACCTCACCTTCCCATATACCCTTATATAACAGGTACGAGGCTCTAGAACACAGTCAGAACAACGAAGCAGACGAAAGCCTGTCCCAGTTGGAGAGGGTGCCTAAGGCAAGGCAACCTACCCCCCACATTGCTACATCATCTGTCAAAAAAGAAAGAAGGGTTATTGTCATGGGGGACTCCCTTTTGAAAGGGACAGAGGGCCCAGTATGCCGACCGGACCCAACCCACAGGGAAGTCTGTTGCCTCCCTGGGGCTCGGGTGAGAGACTTCTCTAAGAAGGCCAAGCGCCTGGTACGGCCCACTGACTACTACCCACTACTGGTCTTTCAGGCTGGTAATGACGAGGTAGCAACAAGAAGTCCGAGAGTGATCAAAAGGGACTTTAGGGCTTTGAGGTGACTACTTAAAGGATCAGGGGCACAGGTTGTGTTTGCCTCTGTCCTTCCGATAGGGGAGATCAATGCTGACAAGCAGACTCATCACATTAACACATGGCTTCGGGACTGGTGCAATGGGCAGAACTTTGGGTTTTTCGATCACGGGAAGGTCTACGTGACACTGGACCTGCTGTCACCAGATGGGATGCGCATCTCTCAGAGAGGGGTGAGGATTTTTGCTCAGGAGTTGGCAGGGCTGATAGATAGGGCTTTAAACTAGAGTCGAAGGGGGAAGGGGATAAAACCAGGCACGCCGGTGATGAGCTAAGGGATGGTGCGCTAGAATCAGAGGGACTGTGTGCTAGTGAGGTCCTTTAGTCGGCTCCACAAGGTGCTGCATGTAGGGAGGTGCATTTGAAGTGCTCCTACACAAATGCACACAGTATGAGGAATAAGATGGATGAGCTAGAAGTCTTGGCCCAGTCCCACAGCTACGACATCATCGGCATAAGCGAAACCTGGTGGGATGAGTCCTGTGGCTGGTGTGTTACAATAGATGGTTACAGGCTCTTCAAGAGGGACAGGCAGGGTAGGCGAGGTGGCGGGGTGGCAATGTATGTGAAGCATGGGCTGGACTGTGTGGAACTTCAAGTTGGTGATGGCAAATTTGAGAGCCTCTGGGTAAGGATTAAGGGACGAACAAATAAAGGGGATGTCGCTGTGGGAGTCTATTACAGACCACCTGGCCACGACGACAACGCTGATGAATTATTCTTTGCAGAACTAGGAGATGCCTTGAGATCAACTCCCCTTGTCCTTATGGGGGATTTCAACTTGCCAGATGTCAACTGGGATCACCACACGGCTGACACGAGCAAGTCCAGGAAGTTCATAAAGAACCTCGATGATAACTTCTTGGTGCAGGTGCTAAGGGAGCCAACTAGGAAAGATGCCCTCCTAGATCTGTTGCTGGAGAACAGAGAGGGTCTTCTGGGAGACGTGGCAATCGGCAGCTGTCTCGGTCATAGTGACCATGAAGTGGTTGAGTTTAGAATTTATGGTGACAGAAGGAAAACTGCCACCAAAACTTCAGCCTTGGATATGGGGAAAGCAGACTTCAGGCTGCTCAGGGAACTAGTCAGCAAGGTCCCCTGGGAAACTGCTTTTGAAGGCATTGGCGTCCATCAGTGCTGGTCAATCTTTAAGCACTGCCTCCTGAAAGCACAAGATCAGGCAATTCCAAAATATCGGAAGTCAGGCAGGCGGGGCAGAAGGCCAGCCTGGCTGACCAGAGACCTTCTACTGGAGCTTAGGCAAAAAAAGAAAGTGTACGGCTGCTGGAAGCAGGGTCAGGCGACAAGGAAGGAATACAGGGATGCTGTTCGTGTTTGTAGGGAGAAAATTCGCGGGGCCAAAGCCCAACTAGAGTTGAAGCTGGCCATGTCTGTGGGAGACAGTAAAAAAGTTTTTTTTAGATATGTGAACAGGAAAAGGAGAACCAGAGAAAACATAGGTTCTCTACTTGATGGGGAGTGTCTCCTCACAGACAATGACGCAGGCAAAGCGGAGACGTTTAATGCCTTCTTCGCCTCTGTCTTCAACACTGATGATGGGCTTCGGGACCCAGGGTACCTGAGCTGGAGGACCATGACAGTGGGAATGACAAACTCCCAACCGACCCTGAATGTGTGCGGGATTTGCTGCTCCACCTGGATCCATACAAGTCCATGGGTCTGGATGGGATCCATCCCAGGGTGCTTAAAGAGCTGGCTGACATCATCGCGGGACCTCTCTCAATTATTTTTCAACGATCTTGGGAATTTGGAGAGGTCCCATTGGACTGGAAGCTGGCAAATGTTGTGCCAATTTTCAAGAAGAGTAAGAAAGAAGACCCTAGCAATTACAGGCCTGTCAGTCTCACGTCAGTGCCTGGTAAAATTATGGAGAAGATGATCCTTGAAGTTATTGAAGCACACCTGGGGGACAATGCAGTCATTGGTCGCAGCCAACATGGGTTCATGAGGGGTAGGTCCTGCCTAACAAATTTGATTTCCTTTTATGATAAGATCACCCATCTAGTCGATCAAGGGAAACCAGCTGATGTGATCTTTTTGGACTTCAGCAAAGCTTTTGACACGGCTTCCCGTAGGATCCTACTGGACAAAACGTCCAGCATACAGCTAAACAAAACCATCATACGATGGGTGAGCAATTGGCTGACGGGCAGGGCTCAAAGGGTTGTGGTAAATGGGGCCACATCTGGCTGGTGGATGGTCACTAGTGGGGTCCCTCAAGGTTCCATTTTAGGGCCAGTCCTCTTCAGTGTTTTTATAAATGATTTGGATGTAGGACTAGAAGGTGTTTTGAGCAAATTTGCCGACGACACCAAACTTGGAGGAGTTGTGGACTGGGATGAGGGTGGAAAGGCCTTGCAGAGAGATCTGGACAGATTGGAGAGCTGGGCGATCGCCAACCACATGAAGTTTAACAAAAGCAAGTGCCGGGTCCTGCAGCTGGGACGGGGCAACCCTGGCTATATGTACAGACTGGGCGACGAGACGCTAGAGTGCAGCCCCACAGAGAGGGATCTGGGGGTTGTGGTTGACAGCAAGTTGAATATGAGACAGCAGTGTGCCCTGGCAGCCAGGAAGGCCAACCGTATCCTGGGATGCATCAAGCACGGCATTGCTAGTCGGTCGAGGGAAGTGATTGTCCCCCTCTACTCTGCGCTGGTGCGGCCTCACCTCGAGTACTGTGTGCAGTTCTGGGCACCACAGTACAAAAAGGACATTAAACTGTTGGAGAGTGTCCAGAGGAGGGTGACGAAGATGGTGAAGGGCCTAGAAGGGAAAGACATATGAGGATCGGCTGAGGTCACTGGGCCTGTTCAGCCTGGAGAAGAGGAGGCTGAGGGGGGACCTCATCACAGTCTACAACTTCCTTGTAAGGGGGAGTGGAGAGGCAGGTGACCTATTCTCCGTTATCACCAGTGATAGGACCTGCGGGAACAGTGTTAAGCTGAGGCAGGGGAAGTTTAGGCTGGACATTAGGAAGAGGTTCTTCACCAAGAGGGTGGTCGCACACTCAGACAGGCTCCCCAGCGAAGTAGTCACTGCACCAAGCCTGTCTGAATTTAAGAAGAGATTGGACTGTGCACTTAGTCACATGGTCTAAACTTTTGGGCAGCCCTGTGCGGTGCCAGGAGTTGGACTTGATGATCCTTATGGGTCCCTTCCAACTCGGGATATTCTATGATTCTATGATTCTATTTACTATGTCTTTTGATTCTGATGGCACAGAAAGTTGTAATACCGAGAAGGCCGATGATCTGATCTGGAGGAAAAAAAAAAAAAAAGCAGAAGAATATCATCCATAGTTCTACAAAACCTTGGGAAAAAAAAAAAGGAGGGGGGGAGGGAGGACAAACACGGAATAATTGATTTCAAATTAAACAATGAAACATTTAAATTCTTGGGACTAATAAACCTGGGAAACATGGTAAGTCAGAAAAGGCTGTAATTTTGCTCTTGATCTGGTTAAGACTGTTGTAATCATGCCAACCCAAAATGACAAGGAAGAGATGCAAGGATTCCGTAGAGTAGTAAAGCATGAAAGAACATTTATAATGAAAACAAGAGTGTCACTGTGGAAAGAAAGACAAAGCCAGTCATTTGCAAGTCTTCATAAACACTTTCAAAGACCTTAAGAGAAGATTCCCTAGTCCAAAGGTGCTGTGGCAGAGAAAAGGAAATTAAGTTGTCTCCAGATAAATATCCTCTCTAGGAAGAGTAGTCTGGTCAAAATCGACTGATGAGTCATAAGAGTTAATGAAACCTGTATGTCAGTGCAGTCAAACACAGGAGACTGTAGCCTGAGTATAGTATGGCTCATATCTTAAATTGCAGGAAGCCAGCATTAGTTAAACTGTTTGTTTTGACATGTTTTGTTAAAACTTAGGCATGTGAAACTTAAGCAGACAGGATCTCCCTCTGGAGGCATTCACAGGCATCCACTGCTTTTTATTGACTGTATAAGAAAGTGAAGCACGCCTTTTTAGAAAACAGGTTCATTAGCTGATAAAATGTAGTTGCTAGTTAGGTAACCAAAGTGGAACAAGTGAGTCCCATTCTCCAAATTAAAAAAATATATAAAAAAATAGAAATAAAAAAAAAGTTTGATTACAGGTAATAGATTTGCAATGCAAACACAAATTTAAGAAAGTATTAAAGGCTGCGGACTCTCTTTATGGAACATTTGGCAGAAGTGAGGTGGAGCAGATTCAAGTATAAGATATTGGTAAAAAGATACTTGATAAAAATGAAACTGATTTTTAAAAAAGATAGCCTAGAAAAGTATGGAGACAATGACTCTCAGAACTATTGCTTGGGTGAGGAAGCTGCAGAAAGTGGTCACCTCTCTGCAGACAGGAGTGGTTATCCCCAGTCACTAGCCTCATCTGGACAGTTCACAAGTTCATATGAAACTCCCTTAAAAATACTAGACATGGATAAAATATGCAAACTGTTGAAAAACATCAAGAAAGACCATGCAGGGGTACCAAAATATAAGACGATGTTTGGAAACGATATCTGAGAGGTAGATTTAGTGTTTACCTCACATACTGAAAGCAAAAGCCAAGATAGAAAATGAACTCATGTTTGTGACTCAGGAGGAACTGCACATGGAGCACAAATCAGGCACAGATTTGTTTATGTTAACTGAAGAATGTATTGCTTCTACACTCTTAGTCTCATTTCCATGAGGCAGCTTTGCAAATGGATATTACAGCTGACTAGATGGCTATGTATATTGTACCCATTCCTGCCAAACGTACCATAACTAACACTTTAATATCTCTGGAGGAACCTGCTAGTACAAATTATGACTGGGAAACTCTTTTGAGGAAAAAAATAAATAAATAAACAAAAAAACTTTATTTTGAGTTAACTTACATTACACGTTTATATTGCTTGAGTGAATATCTTGATTTTAGAATAAAAAGATACTTGAATGTATTTTTCTATTTTGAAGTGAAAACTGCACTAAAAAAAAAAAATTGATTGCATAAAACCTAGATATCTGGAGAAGGACAAGAATCTTAATTTTCATGACATAAATTATTTTTGGTGTTGATTAGACATTTGTAGAGCTTTTCATTTCACTCAGACAAAAGCTTAAACATTTCTCCTTAGAATAAAACCCCAAGTGATTTTTCCAATGTTGTGATTTATTCACATAACTAAAAGAAAAAAAAAAAAAAGAGTCTCTGTTTTTCATAGTAACCTTTCTTTTATTTATGTGGGAAAGGAACAAGTAGGCATTATGCTTGTCAGATGTTCACATAATGTAATGTAATGTAATCTTAAAGCTGAAATACCACAGACAATTTTAACTAAAATATGAGTGAAGCAAACCTGTGCTAAACACCTTGTTTTACGATAACCTGTATACACTTCACGAATACCTCAGCACTAGCACTCAGTGGATAACACTTCCAATTATTCCAGCATTTCACTATAAATATGATCAGAAGATTAACTCTTTTATCTTTGAGAGGAAATTTAGAGGCCATTGTCAACAGTGTGATTATAAGTTACTAATTGTCAACAATGTGATTGTAAGTGCACTAATGAGAGAAGCTCCCTCTAAATCCCTTTCAAGTATACTAAAATAAACATGCCGATTTTGTACAGGATTTTTCACCCAGAGTTTCATAGTTTTACAAACATATAGGAGAGAATGATAGACTAAGGCAGCATGTGCATGTGTGAAAAGCAGTATTATTGGATAATTAAGTGAAAACATGGGTACTAACTGTAGGATCATTGGTATATGTATTACACAAGTCATTCCCACCCTATATGCTGAATTATTAAAAGTAATGTCACGTAAAGTTCTTTTAATAATACATATCATTCTTCGCAGAATTTATTACTACTTGGCACTTTAACACCATTTCCCCCTCCCCGTACAGCCGATAGAATGTAGCCTGTCTCAATCTGGAGCTCAACATAGAGGTATAAATCAGTAGATCTCTGCTAGTCTGATCAAGCGTCTATCTTTCAAAAATACCAGGAAAGCCAAGGTCCCTATACACACAAACAGTATTTGCATCTCTCCATCAGTGCTACAAACACTAATCCCGAAGGATCCATCAGATTTTAAATAAAACGAATGGCAGGTCAATAACAAAATTGTCAGAAAATTAAATCCTCTCCAAAAAGTATATATAAATAAATAAAATAAATACAAATAAAAAAGTAAAAAATACATTATTGTTGTTTTTGTTGTTATTAACAGATGTGATTAAAGATTGCTGGTTTATACTTTAATAATGGATTCTGTAGGGTTAATATAGCAAGACCTTATTTATGGTACTACTGTTCATTAGGTACAATTGAATCCTTAATGAAAGCCTGCTTTCATATACCCAATGAACTTTAGTTTCCAATTTTGTTAAACTGCAAAAAATATATTTAACAGTTTGGGGGCAGGAAGGGTAATATTCCTACAACAGGTATGCATCTGTATACTTTCATATTGTAAATCTATAACTCACACAAATTTCACACATAGTCACATAAATGCCAGAAATGCACACATCTGTCTGAATAGATACAACATGTATATATGATTGTGGGACTCTCAAAGTGCCAGTTAGCACATCTAATGGAAAAAAAAAAAAAAAAAAAAAAAAAAGCATAGACAGTATGTTTTCCAAAAGCATTGAACAGTTTCCAATAAAATCAGTATGAAAATACAGATTAGTCTAATGGAGCATTCAATAGGGAATCAGGACATTTCAGGCATGTCTCCAACAAGCGTGGTATGAAAACCCTGGAACAGCCTCATCACTGTTATGTCCTGAGCTAGAAGGGGTATAAAGTTATCAGCAGAGTGCATTTTCAGACCAACTAGCTCTACTGAAAGGCTGGGATCACAAGCTCAGTCAGAGATGTCACTTATGACACTTTGGTAACTGAGTTTGTTCTTTTGCACAACTCCACTCTGCAAGATGTGACATACCAACATGATGAGCTCCAAAGTCAACATATGAACAAACATATGAACAAACATAAAATGTTTGCTGTTTTTATATGTGATTCTATGAGAAACCTTGAGTGTACTCTCTGCCCACACTGTACAATAATTTAATTGTGTTTGTTCCATGAGACCACAATACGCATGAGTCCTAACCTACTTTTCTTGTAATCTAAACACTTGACAGAGTGGAAGGCTATCTTTAACAGATAGCCTCTCCATAGAATTTCTAATATCTCTGAAGAGTAGAATTCATACAGAGCAACGGTTAAAATATATGTTCGGGTTTTCTCTTGCTAGTTTTATGAACTTTCAGCCCAAGAGTAGCTCTAGCTGGGAAACACACACTATCTACACACCTACATTTAAGCAATACGAAGGCATTCAGAAACATCTTTTTCTTTCGTGTTTCGTTATGGATTACCTCTAGATATCATCTACACATTATTCTACTTCATGTGAATATATTCTTCAGGTATCTGCCTCTCCATACACATTGCACAGAGGGTCTGGATTGTAATCCAGGGTGTGGGGCGTAAAAGTTAGGTATTGAAAAGCTCAACCTTATTCCTTTTTTTTTTTTTTGCCTTGCCCCAGGCATGTTCAGTCTGCTTCAACACCTGAGCTGTAAGCCATTGCAGCATCTCAGGCAAGACCCTCATAGCATTTCCGCTTCGCCCATTTTATTACTCGCCTGCAGCATCCCTATTCTGTACCCCATCATGTAGCCATACACAGAAAACTGCTTGACCTCAGCCAGCAAGAATTTGACAGGACTCTTGCACCTTACTCTGCAACACTCATTTGATTTGCTTCTTATGCTACTGAAAGAGAGAAGATCACATGTGATTAGCCACAAAATTAAAGTCTGTCAGACATTTTTTCCCTCTGAACCTTTCAATAGCAGTGGGATAGAATTTCAACTTTACCTTCTGAACTTGCTCTTACTTCCACTCTAATGTAGGTACATCATTACTGAAGCTCTTCCTTGGTGTTGTTTCCCAGGAGTTTGAAATCAATACATTCTTTCAGAAGCAATAGTACTAAACTTTAAATGTGAATTTCTTAGTTTGTAATTTTCCCCAGATTTTATGTTTTCTTTTGCCTCTGTTTCTGTGTTCTGAATGTTGTTAAAAGAAAACAAACAAATGAACCTTCAGATTGTTGATAGCAATAGATGATAATAATTCTTATGTGTTATTATTAAACTATGGGAGTCTTAATCTACAGCATATCAATATCATACATCAAACTACCTCCTTCAGAGCAGTTGGAGTCTATCATTACAAAATAATCTACAATTGGTATCATACACCATGCACAGGCAAGAAACCTGCATATTAAAAAGTCTTTATTGATGCAGTCCCATTGTATTCAAGGCAATTGCTTGATAAGTCTCAGTATTCAATGCATTTATTTTTCCAATAAAAATATTCAAACCTTCATCATATTGTCTAGTACAGAAAATACTTTGACTTTAGACAAAATTCTGAGCTGTAAATACATTTTTTAATTGTTACTATTTCTGTACACTTCTATAAACTTTTCAGATAAGGATATTAACACTATTTGCAAGAATTAGTGAAAACTTTCAACAGCTCTAAAAGACAGTAAAAGAAATTGTAATTGCATAGAGAGGGACTATGAGTAACAAGACCAGTAAGTGCTCAAAGTGAAAGTCAAAACTTAAGCATACCATGATTCTCCTGCAAATGCAGATTTCTTTCATATGGGAACAAGGGTATGAAGAAGGGAAGGAGATGATACCACCCAAAAAGGGGATGACAGTGCAGCAGGCAGATTCAGCAGGGATCAGACCTGAGAAACACTGTTATAAACCTTGGCACAAACAAGCCCAATATTGTATAAACTGCAATGCATGCCTTAAGCACTAATGAAATTTATGTATTTCAGAGAAAATCTTAGACCTCTCCAAAAGCTTTATATACACACAATGATGTTATACGCATTTTCTCAATAATTAAGAATGAAGACTGATGAAATAATCAAGTATATTGCCAAACTTCACAGGATGGCTGGTGTGTGATTCAGAAATTTTAGGGCTCTACTGAGTCTGGTTAGGTTGGTTAATTTTCTTCATAATACCCCATATGGTGCTGTGTTTTATATTTGTGACCAAAACAGAGTTGATAACATAGCAATGTTTTAGCTATTGCTGAGCAGTGCTTGCACAGTGTCGAGGCCTTCTCTGTTTCCCACTCTCTCCCTGCAGTGAGCAGGCTGAGGGTGGACAAGAGGTTGGGAGGGGACACAGCTGGCACAGCTAACCCGAATTGACCAGGGAGATATGCATTTCCTGTAACGTCAAGCTCAGCAATAAAACAGAGGGGAGGGAGTTTTTCTAAAGGAGCCACTGCTGAGAGACTGAGTGGGCATCTGTCTGCTGGTGGGAGGTGGTGAGTAGTTACTTTTGCATCACTTGTTTTTTCCTTCATTTATTAAACCACATTTATCCCAATCCATGAGTTTTTCTCACAGTTGACCTTCTGCTTCTCTCCCCCAACATGCTGGGTGAAGGGAGTGAAGGGACTAGCAAGCAACTGGGTGGGAACTTAACTGGCAGTCGGGGTCAACTCCACACAAGGAGACAAACTAATTTACGATAAATTAATATTAGAGATGAAAAAAAGAGCAGCTGAAATTAAAATGCTCAGGGATCCCAAAGACCTACAGAGAGGAACAGGTACAGCAAAACCAAAAGACTTGACACAACCAAGTGCAGAGTTTTTAGGGGAGCATACAGATATATCATTTTTCAGCATTGAGAAAGTATGAAAACAGAAAGGGAAGAAACACCCAAATATTCCCCCAAACAATAAAAAATATACTCAAAGAAATACTAAGGCTGAAAGGAAGACTTGAAAGCTGGGTGGTAGAAAAGCTTTGTATATAGGGATACGTTACTGTTGCGGGAAAGAGAAATTGGTAAGCTAAATCAAAAAAGCAAGTATTGATTCTAAGAATCACTTTTTGGCATATATATCACACTAATGCAGTAGAAATCAGCAAAATAATAATAATAATTGCAAAGTGTTATCTGGCATCAACTGCAAAGACAAGATAGAACATATAGGAAACTTAAGGGTAAATAGAAAGTTCATATGAAGATTTCCTCAGCATTGTTTAAACAAAGAAAAGAGCAAAAAAGCACATGATACATAAAGACATCTGTGTGAAAGTCATAGAGTATACAAGTTGGCTAAGTATTGTGGTAGTTATTGAAATGTCAAGTAAGAAGCACGTTTGTATAGACTCAAGATATTTAATAAAACAGAGAAAGTGCTCACTGCCAAATGTCTACAGTCACAAAATATTACCTGACATGGCAAAAGCAAACTAAAAAATTAGAAGAAAAAGACATAGTGCCAAATTCGAAAATGCAAAATATAGATATTGACATGTACTGCTGAATAACAAAAGTGGCAACCTCACTACATTCTGCACAACAGAAGTGAATCCAAACTGTCTGAGGATGTTCCCTGGACTGAAGATTAGTCCCACTAATGTAGTTGATGTTGGACAGCAACGCTTCGGTAGACAGTATGGCAGGCCACAACCATAACTTCCTTTGTGTGAAAAAGGAATCTGCAAAGTCAGTCACAATCTGCTTAAGTGCAAGGATGACTTTAAGATCAGCAACCCTCACTGCTGTACCAGTCTTCTTTATTCCCAACATGGTAAACCTAAGAAAGTAAACACAAAACGGGAAATGTCCATAATTAAGATACTCAGAAGCTACTAATAACTACAAAATACATTTATGGAAACAAATAAACAAGCAAGCAAAACACTGTATGTGCAAATGTTTCAAGCTACTGCTGAACAAAGATATCATATGACAGTTCAAAGAGACCCAGTCATTAGATGTATCAACACAGGGATGTGAATAAAGAAGCTGCTGTCAGTGAGATTTTGGTGTGAGGGGACACAAGGCAGCACTCTTATGGAAAAGACAGCATGAAGTTTTCATGTCAAGAATTACTATCATTGCCCAAATCCAAATAAGTCAAAATTGATAAACACTGTCTTATAACAGTATTTGCATATAAAAAGTTTGAATTAAAAAAAAAAAAAAAAAAAAGTCAAAGATAAGAAAGCTATTCCAGTAAGAAATATCTATAAATCACCTAGTACTGTTTAGAAAAGACTGTCAGTCACAGAAAGCCTTTATTGTACAGTACTGAAACTGCAAAGTGTAAGCATGAAAGAGATGACAAATACATTGCTGATTTCTCATCCAGAGCAGCCTTGCAGTGCACATCTACAGCAACTTAACAAGAACGTGAAATCTCCAGCTTAATATTAATATAGAAAACGCAGAGAAACAGAAGCATAAGCTCAGTCTGTTATGTGCCATGTTTAAGGTAGGGGCTACAACATATCTAGGAACAAATGATACAAGAAATAGATTCACAAGTACTTGCATCTATCATTTTCTCACACTCTGTCAGGACAGGCAAATGCTGTGGGAGAAGACTTGTCTGTTTCCCAGGAGTACTGGAACTGCCCAGATGAGCTGAGAATCCAAACAAGCATATATATAAAGTAAAAATTGAATCATAAAACCAAAGTCAGTAAAAATAAATTCTTTCAGGTACACACTGAAGCCCAAACGGGATTAGTGCCCTGTTCATCCAGAATGCAGTTACTCTGCATACTCTGCAGCAGTGCTGCTCTAAGCTAAGATATCTGAGCTCAGAGGTAACCATGCCTGCCAAAATGTTTTATTCTACTGACAGTAGTTGTTAAAGAGCAATGAAATTACACAAAATCCCAACAGGCTTGGCAACAGCCCTCAGTCATAATTATAACTGGGAATTTTCTTTGCAGGCCACACAGACTGTTTCTTCATTGAAGTGTTTTATTCAGGCATCACTGGTAAAATTCATATTGTCTAAATTTTGTTTTCTGCAGATGTAAGTGCCTATATGAGAGTTAGATGAGTAAGATCCTATTACAGGACATCGAAGTATAGTCAATATAGCTAATGAAGTCCTGAGGACTGTTCACCTGACTAAATATATATGCCTACTTTGCAGCAGATTAACCACTCTCCAGTCTCCGGGCTGATGTACTGATAGGCCACTACCAAGTATGATAGAGGTCTACACACCTGGTGCACATATAGCTGTGTAGATATATTACATACAACTAAATTTAAATTTTAGCCTTGAACTGAATCCCACAGTAATGATGTCATTCATGTCACTTAACTTCAGTCATCTGAAATTTACTATCTAGTCAAAGCATGTTGTCAGCTTCTTTCAGTAGCTAGCAGATGCCCGAGAGTTAAGCACTTACAGAGGTTGTCTCATCACATCTCCTAAGGCTCTTAAGATATGATATGCCTATTAAAATATGCCTATTTCTCTCCACTGGCTATAGAAGCAGTCTACTGAAGGAGACTAGGGAGAACTAATGTGAAGTGAGACAAATCCCACCACAAGTCACTACCACAGTTGCTATCAACACAGTAGTGAAGTATTTTAATACCCATTGCATCCTATATCATATCCAAACAGATCAGAGCAGGAGCAGAGCAATTTTGTTTCCCTGCCATCCTCTGTACCTTCCCTTAGCCATGCTCTCAGATGGGAAATGAGGGTTTTCTCCCCTGCATTACATTTTTCTAAGCAGCAGAAGTAGCAGAGGACCTATAAAGGGTCCCAGGAAAGAAACAAATGAAGGTAGAAGACAGAGAGGAGGGTGTGCTATTGAGCTTTGATGACATGCTTACTTGGGAGAAAGGTGCAGAACAAAACATTCATAGAAGCCACATCAAAGAGAATCTAAGATTCTACTCTGGGAATAAGGCACTTAAAATTTACTAATTGCTACATTCTTTCATTCATTAAAATTAGATAAATAGTTTGCACGAGTTATTAGGTAAAATGGTTAATCTTTTTTTGAAGGATATAACAGAATAGCAGATAGCTTGTATCTATCAATAATAACTTCCAATGATGAGATTATAAACATCTATGAAGTATTTATTAACAGTTTACCAGCATATAATGGGCATTAGTACCATCTGTTGCTGATAGTTATAACCATGTTGATAGGTGTTAGAACTGAATGTAAGCCACATACGACTCAATTAGACTTTATTATAAATGATTAACTATTTTAAAGAATCATTTTGTAAACTCATTATAAACTATTCATAAATGAATCTTTATTTAAAGTATTACAAGCTTCATTTGTTTTTCAAGATCAGATGATATGCATCTAAATACATGTTTTTCAGTAAAGAAAGGCTGCCAGGTTAAACTACAGCCATTTAAAATATATATTAGGGCAATACATTGAATAAAAATTGCCACAAGTGCACATAAAAAGACTGAATTATGAAGTAGCCTTTCATGATATGTGCAATCTGGTGTGCCGCTCATTTAAGTGATTGCCATGACTAATTTATGTTCACATTTAGCTTTTGTTGGCTTTCTCAAAAATATGCTATTAAAAATTACACAAACCAATTGCATAAAAAAGTGTCTATTCTGAGATTGTTTATGCCAAGCTTCAATCTGGATTGAAAAATGAAACAAAACAAAAACAACTTAAATTAGAATTATCTATTCAATTACATCACTAAAACTGTGAGAAACTAAGGTTTTACAATAAAAACACTGACAACAATGGCAGTATAAGTGAGCATCACAAAAATATCTCCATGTCTGAAAGAAAACATTCAGTTCTTATACACGCTTGTACTACAGATGGACACAGCTTAGCAGAGACATGCTCGGTGCTTTAGCTGTTTACTTAGGCAGCAACAGAGTTCTAAGAAATAGTTGCTATGCCAACCCATCACAGGACTATATATATACATTCATGACCAGGGCTTATTTTGAGAGCTGTTAGCCTTTCTTTCAGAAGTTTAAATACGCTAGTGCTATATTGTATCCATTAAGGTAAAACTCTGTAGTCTGGACAGTTTGCAGCCCTGATTTTCTTGTGATAAGGAGTGGAGTATATGGAATAACATGATCAGATTTCAAACAAGGAGCAGAACAGCCTTTTGACGTCACATTTCTACAGTCACTGAACAGACTGTTCTATTTGTAAGCCTCTAAAGATTTGGTGTTTAGACGATAAAGGGCACTGCTTTTTATAATCTATTATTAACTGTCGTGTGTGTATTACTGCAGGAGTTCTCTGAAGAGAAAGCAAAGCATGTTTCGGTGGTGCAGTGATGAAGTGCTTTTTTGTGCTATTTACAAGAACAGTTTTCCTTATTAACTCCATCCAGTCAGATTTCTTTTTGTAATACAGCAACTATGCATAGTAATCTAGAGCTTAGAAATGATGTCTTTAGATAAATATGTATTTTAGAAAATAAAAAATCATAGAGGGACTCTTTAATTACCTTTTTTCTATTTATGTTACTTTAGGAGCAGTTGTTTTTCAAATGCATTTGAATTTTCAGTCTATTTCTTTGTTATTGGATGACTACATGCAGCACTGACATTCCAATTGGATTTTGATGGCTGATAAAACCATTGTTGACAGCAAGTGCTCAAATGAATGAAAGGAAACCAGTCTAGCAATATTTATGTTGTTTCATTTAAATAAAACTAAATGTTCTGGCAGCAATGTGATCAAATCTGAAGAGAGAAGAAAAACATTAAACGGAATAGGAGTGAAGGGATCAGATTGAAGATATTTTTTCTTTAGACATTGGGTTTTCTGAAGAGCTGTTTCCTTTCAAGACATGATTTTAATTCCTGGAGAGTGTAGATACTTCTTTTTCAAAGAGATTAGAATCCAAAGACAATCATACAATCTTTTCTAATGAGAGTTTTGCAATAGACAGATTTCTTGAAATGTGAGAAAAGCAAGAAGATAGGAAAGATCCCAATACAGATACAGAGAGCTCAACCCACTAAAATTGATAAGGCAAGAAAAGCTGTTGTGATAAATTCCAAAGGTTAAGACTTTCTGTCTATTTTAAAGATCAATACGGAGGGGAGAGGAAAGAAGGAGTGTGATAACGCATCCCTACCCAGTTAAGAATGACAACATACATGCCGGATGAAAACCTGCATCAGATATTTGTTCTATTTAAGAATAAAACAGAGCATTACTTAATCAAATGTCTCTTGTGTCTCTCAGATTGAAATGAATGACGTTTTATATTCATTCAAATGTCTATGGAGAAGATACACAAAACTGAAGACAAGTAAAAAAAATAAAATAATTAATTAAATGCTCTGAATTAAATTTGATACAACAGGGCTGCCACAGGCTAAATGCAGTGCTCACTTAGTCTTGGATCCTGATTCAGTTCAGTGTCTACAGTTGCTACACCTCTTTTGGGGAAATTTCTCTATGAAACAAGAAATTAAGCTCACTTTTCCATGAACTAATTTCATTTGAAAGATTAGCATGATTTGATTATTAGAGAAACCTTGCATTGTTTGCTGAAAGTCTGTATCATCCAAAACTTCTTATAAATAATATACTTCATTCACATCTGATACAATTTTAATAACTTCTTGGCTTTTGGACGTTTTTCTTCACACAGTTTCTACATGGCAATTGTTCTGTTTCTTGCCCTCCTTCTATGAGCTCTGATAACCATTTTGCAATATCTGTCCATCTGTATCTATGCTAGGTTCATACTGTATTTTACATCCAAACCCAATGTACACTCACAAACCGTAGATGTTTATCTTCACTTAGAAATGGATGCAATATAATTTTGAGGAGGATGAAAAGGAAAATATACTGACCTACACATCTCACTAGCATAAAGCGTGGAACTTACTTGCATGGTAAAAGGACAAAGAGTCTTGAAGGTCACAGAGACTGACTGCAGCACCAGCACAAAATCTCAAGTCTTCATTTGAGAAACCTGGATGTAGACTGTCAAAAGACAAATACAAAAACAAGTGAAGGCTTGTTGTTCAAAACCAACATGCCAGGGATAATTCAAGTACAGCTGTTCCAGGGATAATGCAGGTACAGACAGAGAGAGAGTTCAAGGAACAACTCACATCTTTCACTTGGCCTTCTAAAGCCAATTCAGACTGTATCATATTAAACAACTGTCTTCCAAACATGCTAATTAACATATGCCTTTGACAGTGTCAACAGCATCATGGTGCTTGGGTTCAGACCACAGCAGCCAGTGTGAATTTCTGTTACAGAAGTGCAATATGGCACTGATGCCTTGAACAGGTAGTGTAGATAATGAAGCAGTGAAGAGCGATAAGGTGTTTTTGTGATTAGCCTTGACCTTTTGAAGAATCTTCAAGTCTGGATAAGTCCCAGGGTCACTGCAGATCAGAGGAGAAGGAAAGGGGTGAACACTTCATCACAATACTCTCTGCAAGATAATAATGGAATAGATTTCTATGTTTTAGATCAGAATGAATATATCCATCTTTAGTTTCTACTTGCTCTTGAATTGCTATTGAAGAAACAAACCTATAAATAAATTTGTAAATTTCAAATGTAATCTTAAAATAAATTATATTGTTTGTTTACATTTTCTGCTATTTTATTAGAAACAAAGAAATGAAAATGTTCTTTTCCCTTTTTTTTTCTTTTTCTTTTTTTTCTTTTTTTTTTCTTTTTTTTTAATAAAAAGAGAAAAAAAATCCTCTCTGTGGTTTATTCCATCAAGTGGTCAAATACAGAACAATCATCAGACCCTCATCCTAAAGTCAGAATAAAGTAAATCAACACTTGACTGGAAGTACTGCAACACATCAAGTGTTTTCTTTTTTTCTCCTTTTTAAATTGAACATAACTGACTCCTAAATGATTTATGGGGTTGGAAATCCATCCTGCCTTATCCCTTCAAGAACAATCATGCTAGGTTGAAATGGTTTGAAAGGCTGAGCTAAGGAAGAATCTGCATCTTTTTCTCTTTAACAGTCTGGTGCTCACTGATCTGTTTTCTCAGACTCCCATTCACAACAAAACTGCTGATCTCAAACCAGCTGCATTATTTCTGTTTTAGTGCTCAATCTGTAGTGAAAGAAAAACATGTGAGATTAATGAGGTCGTCTTCTTCTCATGTTAGTCTGTTTATCTCATAAAATCTATTTCTTGAGACTTACTTTCAAGATATGTCTGATATTTCTTTGTTTCCTCCCAAACACCTCTCCAGTTTCTCATTTTCTTTTCCACTTCTTCCTCAACAGCTTCTCAAATTACTATGTTATGAGAGAAAAGGATAATTATGCTCACATTTCCTGATAGATTCTGAAGTTACAAATATCTAAATATGGATTGAAGATGAAGAAGTAAAAAAATTCTGCTACCTGCATACACAAAGGAAATTCTTGCAATGAAGCATTCTATAACAGTAATGTGTTTTTTTAGTTACTCATAAAAGGAGTGGATCTCAGTGTGGCTGAGTATTGAAGTATCCCCAAAAACTCTTAGATATGTGCTAGACATAATAACATGAGCATAAAAATAAGAAATATAGCAATATAGTCATTTTATTCTTTTTTATTATTATGTTTTTCTGAAGAATTGATAGCATTACTGAATTCTACTAACCCCTGTGATTATCCATAGTTCATATATTTCTATGTAGTAAATACCAGTGAAGTTTATTGCATTATTGCACAGTGACACTCCTGTGTTACTATAAATAAGGGAACAGTGCTTAAAAACAAAGAGGGGAAAAAAATAAAAGACCAGAAGTTCTACTCTGGAAGACAATACTTTTGAATAAAGTTGCTTCTGGTCCCCTCGTAAAGTCTGAAGAAATTTCCAGAGCATATGACCATTACATAATTTTCAACAGCCTTCATTTCACATTCAGTAAGAGTTTTCTTGATCTCACATTCAATCAAAAATATCTATAGTATCCCAGACATGGAATATATAAGTATATACATCTTTCTATATCAAAAAAGCTTCAGATAATATTCCTCTGGAAGGAAAGAAAGATGTCAGGAAGAGATTTGCCACAACAATTGTGACAAATATTTGTCACATCAATTAATGTTCTGGATATACTTGTATGTTACACAGGTGAGGGCTGTATAAGAACCTGGGTAGAAGAGAACAGAAAATACTAATGTGAGTCATTACATTAAAACCTGATTCCCTGTTACCATTTTTCAGTCAGAAACTATATTCCTTTCTACTATATTCCTTTCCCACTATGCATTTTTGTGTAAGTGCTATGTTACGAACTTACTGAATTTGAAATGCAGATGTAAATATGTGTCTGCAGTTTTTCAAGCTATTTTATACACTAATTTTACTGAATGCACTTTTAAACTTTATGGATGAAAATATGTTTATACATGTAAGTCATTGTCGATCAATCTATTATTAGAACACGTAAGAGTAAAAATGTTATGCAACACTCTATCTGCATAAATTGTCCTGTAAATTGCAGAACATTTGTAAGTTATTTAAAAGAACTTTCACAAACTACATCTTATCTTCCATCCCAACACAGCTTTGAGACCATTTTGGTAAATTAAAACTGGTTTTAAATGGTATCACTGGTTCAACCTGTAAAACCCAAGCAGACTTTGATTTTAATTACAGTGTGACAAATCACAAAACAGGAATGCTGTTTTGTAGATTAGTTCTAGACTTTAAGTGAAATGAAATTACTCTCATATTTCAGCTGTGCATCTTCTAAAATTGTTGCTGTGAAGGCTTCCCTCAAATGTAAATTAAGGGGAATTTAAGGTGTGGGAAAATCTGAGTTGCTACTATTTAAGTTTCATGTGAATTAGTATATTTCACTTATTTGACTCACTGAAACAAAACTGGTTTGTTTCTTTGGTGTCACTCACAAGCTTAGAATTCAATTTTAAAGAAATACTGAGATAGAAACTTCATTATTATTCTGCTCTAAAATACTTACTGAAGATACTTCTGTGGTAAGCAATGCTCATGTCAACAAAAAAGATGCACTAGAGATCACACACAGCAAAAGGAACAGAAGAACGATGGAAACCTGTGGTTCAACTGTCCCCATAGGTGAGTAAAATTTTATTACAGATATCTTACACAGCAACTGTACAGCTAGCCCCAGTTGGTACCAGCAAAGTCTTGACTTGCAAGGCATATAATTCCTGTCTTCTATAGATGTATGTGAGGCTTTAGCAGCCTATGAAGCCTTTGAATGTCAACACAAAAGCTTCTGGGAATTGCTTCTAATAGCTGATTAGGAGACAAATAAAATGAAAATCCTTGTTTTATTACTAAGTGTGATGTTTACTCAACTCAAGGGAGATATTTTCAGGTACATATATTTTCTTTTCTTTTTTTTTCCTTGCTTTTCTCATCTGGTAGTAAAGCGTTCAAACTTAATTGTTATATATCTTCTACAAGTGACAAATATTATATTGGGGCAAACTCTTTTTGGTCTTCATGCTAAAGAGGGGAAAAGACAGCACTATACTTTCATCTATATTATCCCACATAAAGACCAATCAGATTTGTTAGGTGTATGGACTCTTCCATCTTTACTCCTCCAAGAGACTCAGTACTCCTATTGGAAGAAACAGGAAGATGGTGATATAGTTAACTCCTCCCACAAAATGAAACTTTACCTATCTGACTAAAGGTAATGTCAAAGCACCCACACATATTATCACAGGCACAGAAAATTTTGAAGAATGTTGTAAAAAACCTTCAAGCATTCCTCCTGAGGTGGTGTGGGTCAGTGTTTTATGAAAGTCAGTTAAACCTGAGTCACAGTGACTTTAGCAGAAACTACACAGAGATAAGAGTGAATTAATGAGAGAGTAGGACAAAATAATTTTATCACGTTCACGAAGAGAATGACTTTGGTACTTTACAATAATTAGCTCTAATTTACTATGTTACCTAAAAAAAGCTCTGACCACTTCTGAAGCTTTGGCATACTTTCCTTATGCCTTTATTTTCATGTTATTTTCTTAATAACAGACAAATTTAAATGGTCTGTTACACATTTATAATGTGTATCATATCCTATTGTTCATGCTCACACAGAATGTTCATTGAAGGAGTGAATGGATAATGCCTTAGTATCAGCACACCAGTAGTACCAGGCAAGCGGGAGATGGTCATTCATCAGGATGGCACAAATTCTGTTAGCAGACTCTGTCTTACCCGGTTTGATTTGGGGTTTATTACTGAATATAATATTCATCTTCCTGTCTTTTTCCAATTTTTTACAGTACTTTTAAAGGTACATTAGAATACACTGAATGCAATTTATGAAAAAGAAAAAAAAATCTAAAGAGACTGAGGCCTGCAATTTCTATTGAAAAGTAATAGGACTCTAAGGTGCTGTGAGGTGCTCCTTAGCATTCTACCTCTGGTTAATAAATCTGAGGAAGTTTTTCCTGCACAAATTATAGCACTGGGAGAAAAGCTCCCAAATGGGAAATTATGAGAAATCTTAGCCTCTGCAATATTGATACTTTATGGTGGATACATGCTCAAAGAGGAGTCAAATTCTTCCCAAGGTACAGACTTTGTCACCTAGTTTCAACTATGTAGTAATTATGCATAAAACTGAAGTTTGATTATAAAGAAAAGGTATTAACATTATTAAAGAGGTGAATTTCATCATTAACATTGAAGTTCAGAATACCTATTCTAAACATGCTGGGATGGTAGAAGACATTCTGGAGATAAATTGTTTTGGCTACAGAGGGTGGGCGACATCTAGTTCAGATCAAATATTTAACATTTCCCTGTCTAACTACACTGCTTAGTGAGGTTGAAACAGTGCAGAAAGATGTGAAGATGTAATGTTTTGCAGTTTGCATGTATGAAATATGGGCCTAACTTTGCTGTCATGGGAGTCAATAAAAACCCCTTTGTTTTCAGCAAAAGTATGAACGTGACAACAATGACCACTTTTGAAAACTACATCATGGGCTTAAAGCTGTTGTTGAAAGAAAATACAGAAATTGGGTGAAGAATTCAGAAGGACAAGGACTGACCTAATTAGAACTGTTGGCTACATGCTCACATGCCTGTACAAGGTTACAGGACTGCTAAAACAACAAGACCACAGTGCTATTACCATGGGGCAAGTGTATACATTGACACTACACTGTAGTTTTGATCTGATGGATAGTTCTGAAAAGGTAAGTTTGGTAGCCAATTTAGTAAAGCATTTCTAAAATAAAAACTTTTAGTAGCTTACTTCTAACTCTTTTCATGTAGGGAAATTTAGTCAATATTACCACCCCAATATAACAATGCTATTGTCTGCCTTTATTCCCCTTCCTTAATTTCTAAAGATGCTTTGCATAGAATAAACTAAGAAGAGGAACCAAATAACAAAATTCCTTTCAGTATGTCCTCTGTAACAAAACAGAATTCTAGCCTTCTTTCTACTGCTGCCTACCTTTCTTTAATTACTGTACCAATCTTCTATATTCCAGTTGAGCCACTTATTCTTCTATTTTCTTTGTCTTTTATTTCACGCTAAATAGATGCTGAATCCCCCTTACAGAAAAAGATTTATCTGATAGATTGACAGGAAAAAAAAATGAAATAGGGACCCTGGCATGGTGATGGTGGTTTTGTGACATGTTCTTGTGGTCTTTTAACAAATTAATTGGCATACATCTTCAGATTCCACTTTCTTCTTAGCTTCTCCTATTTTATTCTCTCTCCATTCATATATTTATCTTGTTTTCTCCTAAGAGAAAATACCAGGCTTCAAAGAAAAACAAACAACAACAACAAAAAAAGCATAGAAACAACCAATTTAAATTAATTCTATTATTCTCTTCAAAATAGGTGGTCAAGAAAGAAAATTTCCCTCTAAGCACCTACTAGACAGAAAGAGATTAAATGTGCTAAAACAAATAAAGAAAAATAAGACTTTCTCATTTCTTATGTCTTCAATATAGTATTAATAATCATTTTATAAGTTCAGTATAATTTTTTCATGATAACATGTCAGAGAATATCAATGATATTTGTTATGGACCACCGATAAACCACAATCAAAAGGAACTTCAGGAACATGACAAGGAATAACCTCTGTAATATTAGAAACCATTTTACACAGAGGTTTATCAACAGATAGAGTATGACATTTTCATTAATTGAATGATCACTTGGTCAGTCCAAATCTGCTGAGGTTTATGGAAATAGCTGAGTTACAAGAAGTTGGAGTGGAGCTTAATGCCAGTCACAGCACGACTCTTACATTATCATTACATCACTTCTTTTGCACAGTCACTCTAATTGACTTTAATAGGCTTTGGTTCAGAGCAAATACACAGACAAAAAGATTGATTATACAAATACATAATGGTTTTATTAAACTTGCCTCAAGAATATAGAATGTCACAAAAATCTCTAAATCAGCAGCTTGAGGCTTTAGGAATTTGTGGCAGTTTGTATTGTCAGCTCCAATTTCATTTTGAAAAGATAAGGCTTCCAGAAACTTCTTCATGGGATACATTTAAACACAGAATCTGTCTCATGGACCACCCTCTGTTCCCATTGACCACTAACTTCGAAGTAATGATTTCACATGTAGCAATCATTTGCATGAAAACATAATGTTAGGAAATTATCTGATGATCTGTTTCACATTTATTTTTTTAATATGATTTATAAGGAGAGAAGAAAAATAAGAGGGCTGAGCTATGTGATCTGCAACAATCTATACAGATAAAACAGTTTATTTGAAAATCATACGCAGTCCACAAGCTACAGTTTAGGGAACTGTTCAAGCTGATCCTGTGCTACAAAGCCTCATTGCATTGTTCCATTAGAGGAAGCAGACTTAAATCATGGAAAAAGCAATACAGTGTGTTTTGTGGGCAGGAAAAAATAAATAAAAATAAATAAAAATAAAAATAAAATAAAAAAATAAAAATAAAAAAATAAAAATAAAAAATAAAGAGGTAGCCTATGCTGAGAACCCAAAATCACCAGTTGCTGCATATTTTGCCACAAATTGCTGAGGAAGTGGGGGGGGGGCGGGAGGGGAGGAGGTGTTGCAGAACACAACACCTCCAGAACCTAATTTTCAAATTGGTCTGTGCTTGTATATAACCACAGAATCACAGAATGGCTGAGGTTGGAAGGGACCTCTGAAGATCATCTAGTCCTGCCAAGCAGGATCACCTAGGGCACATTGTGCAGGATGGCATCCAGGCAGGTTTTGAATATCTCCAGAGAAAGGGACTCCACAGCCTCTCTGGGCAACCTGTTCCAGTGCTCTGTCACCCTCACACCAAAGTGTCCCCTCATATTCAACCAGAAACTCCTGTGCTTAAGTTTGTGCCCATTGCTTCTCATCCTGTCACTGGGCACAACTGAAAAGAGACCAGCTCCATCCTCTTCACGCCCTTTGTGTCAAAGAGACAAGAAACTTTGTGTGTAAGAACACTTGTACGGATGCTTTTTCACAACAGTGTAAATTTGCATACACATGCTCCCGTATGTGATTATGTTTTACACATAGAGATTCTAATTCCAGCAACTCTCATTGTTAGCATTTATCCGTCATGCAAAAATACTCTGTGGAAATAGAAACACAAAATTCCAGATGTATGAATGAATGCTACACTGAGATCTTCCTTCATCACGGCCTTAACTTGCGTATGCTGTATTCTTTTCTCTAACCATACAAGCATGTCATTATTGTACTGTTAATATATTTGTGAAAAAGAAAAATGTATTTGTAGAATTAACTAGTTTGTAGGATAAATTGGTTCCTGGCTTTTGTCTGTGTGACAGGAGTAGATCATGGAGTAATCATTCCTCTTTTGTATCTGACATTTTTTCTTAAGACCTATACTGCTAGTGCAAGTGCAAGCTCACCTCACATTCTGGTAGACTCAGTGTATCCCTTTCTCACCCTCTGCTCCACTTTTTCCCTCCTCTCTCCAAAACTGTCAGTTTTGTTGTTGTTGTTGGGTGTTGGTTTTTTTTTGTTTGTTTTTTTTTGTGTGTGTGTGTGGTATTTTTTTGGTCTTATTTCTTAAGCTGTTTTTTATTGGGCTCTTCAATGTCTCTGATTTTTAAAGACAAGAGAAATGAAATGAGATATATAATCAAGACAGTTTTCACTTCACTTGTTTCTCTAAGAGCATTTAAAAAGAGATTTTGATGAAGGGGAAAAACAGCTCTACTATGTAATGATCTTTTCTATGGTAATCCACCCACAGGGGCATTTTAATATGTAAATCACGTTATTGTCTCACACATGACAATCTGATGGATTTTAAATTCCTCATTTGTTAAAGTATAATGAACAGCACTTTTGCTGTTTTTATTGATGCAATAGCACTTTGCTCACACATGAAGGTATAGTTGTGCCAAGCTACATAAGGTGATACTATTAATGAATCATTTGAGAGCTGGCAAATATAAATAGTAAGGAGCTCATTTCCATAGAAATACACTATAACTCCATGCTGGCAGCAAAGAGGTTCAGAGACATTTTCATGTTAGCAAACAGGTGTCCTCAGGCCTGCCCAGACAAAATAATCCCCTTACTAAAATATACATAATATAAGTAAATATACACAAATGTATATTCTCATTGTTCAAAGATTTTTAGATGCACAACAAAATAAAACAGGCAGGCAAACTCTGTTGACTGATGAATAAGTATCAAAGTTATGACAATAAAACCAAACTTTTCTTCTTATGCACTGCTTCCCCTTAATAACTCTCAGGTTATATATACAAGCAAACACAAATAGAATGAATCTGAAGAGTAGATAAAAATAACTGGACTATCCCTTGGTAAGATGCTGCTAATATACTTTCTCATATATTTATTGCAATGGCATTTTCTTTGCCCTACCTGTGTGTTTTGGAGAGTATGCAGCATATTTTTAAAGATGTAAACATGAGAAACTGACTCAAAAATTTTGTGCATGTTATATTGTCATCTTAAAAAAAAAATAACGACTATTTTCTATAAAGGGCAGAAGTCTCAATACTGCTAGTATCAGCAGAAATGAAGGAGTAAAGAGTCAGAACAAGTCCCTTATTGACCTTATCTCATCTAAACCTTCAAACACTAGAAAACAAAAATAAAACAAAAAACTCCCACTAGATTACCGAAATTGTTAGACTTATCTTAAAATATATATCAAAAACATTTAAAGACCATGAATAAAGGTCACTTCTTTTTACTGTCACCACCTCTTCATATGCTACAATTGACCCACAAATGATCCTTTAAACAGTTTTAAAAGCCATAACATTTCTTTCAGGTTTCTCTTCAGGCAACCAAAATTTGCCTAGAAGTTGCTGGAACAATAATTCACTATTGTTTTTGTATTTTTCACTCTCATTTTGGAGACTTAGAGTGTGAGCGCTACTGAAAGAAAATTGAAAATAGACATATTTTCAGAGAAGTCATGATGGATTTAACACGAAACTGGTATCTTAATCAAATCTAAGTCTGAAGAACTTCAATGGAAGGCAAAAAAAAAATTATTCTTGGATGGATTAACAAATCTTGTGCAGCTTTGTCTTACAGCAGAAGTGAAATCACTAAACAACTGTAGAAAAACATTGGTTTACTAAAACTAACCTTATGACTTTGGCATGAGCACCCAGGAAAAGATGATAAAATATCTTTTTATTGTGCTCTTAAACAACATCTAGAAAAATAAAATTGATCATCGCAGGACCGATGCTGTGCAAATAAATTAAAAAAAAATAAAATACATCACAAAAGTTGGATGGCACATTAAATGGTATGTAATTAAGATTATTACCTGCAGCTAGTGGTTCTCAAACATTTCAAACTATGGCATCACCAAAGCTTAAATTTCTGCTGGATGCTGTACTTATCTTCAAGCTGTTTATTTCAAAAATGCTATGCATTTTGTTCTTTAATTGCATCTATACACAAACTGGTACATGAAAGAGGGGGTAAAATGTTATGCCAGAAGCAGCCAAAACTTGGCAACTGTGAATTTATTTGTACTCTAACACTCATTTTTCCAGGTTATTTTCTTATCACACGTTACACTGACAACAACCACTCTACACCACTAAATATCTGCTTTACTACAATCTCTCAATCTTTCTCTATTTTGTTGTTTTTCTTGTTGTAGTTGTTTTTCCCCATGCCTGCAATTACTGACGTGAAGATAAGTCTATTTTGTAATGAATGTCATATTTTAAGCTAGGATCCATCCAGAAAGTAAGTGTTGCCAACTGTGCTCTGTGCTATAAGAATTAAGGATATCACTTTTTATTTTCTTTCTTTTTTTTCCCTAAAGACTGAACTGAGAGAACTGTTTTGTTGTTTTTGTTGTTGTTGTTTGCTGTTGTTGTTTGTTTGTTTGTTTTTCCTTCTTTGGGAAGCTAAGCAACTTTAATACTACTCTGTTATCCAAGATCCTATACACACAAAGAAAGACCTTAGGTGGGATTCATTTGAATAAATGCAGACATGTAGAATGTAAACATTTATGGGTATGTCAAGTCAAGAAACCATGACTTGGCCTGCAAGACTTATTTACACTTATTTACACTTATTTACACTTATTTACACTGCCTATCTCCTACTCAGCTATGTAGAGATTACTTCTTCCCTTGTAAGACAGAGCCAGCTGGAAGAGTCCAAAACAGAGACAAGGAGTGAAATAACAAGTAATTGGTGTGGCTACTCAAACATTTGCTTCTTCACTTACTTTTAGTAAGCAACCTTCATTATGTTTGAGACTGCGGCTGCCACACTGGAGTTTCTTTCCAAAAAATGAAAAAAGGTACTTCTCGGGAAAGATTCATCCAATAGACCATTAATATTTGACGTTAATCATGTCTTGAAATAATTATTTCTCACAACTGATCACAAAGGAAATGTTTGTCCTTTAAAATGTTTCTTCATAACTTTGTGTGGTTTTCTTAACCTGGCGAGACTGAAAATTAAATATTGCATTTTTGCTTCCATATCAGTAACAGATGAAGGGGACTATATCCACATTACAGTGTATGTTTGGGATCAGGGTGGAGGGTGGGGGAAGAGGAGAAGGGCATATATGTGTACTTACGTAATTCCAAAGCTGTTTAGGATTTTAGTTTTAGCTGAAATTAATTTTCATTAAGCTGGTATGAAAATAGAGATTCTCAGAAATTGGTACATATATTTTTCATTCTTTTGGCTTGCCAAGCACACCAGGTCACATTCTTTTCACTCATAAATTGTTTTCTGATCTCCTAAACAGCAGTGCAACATTTTATTTTATATATTTTTTTTACCTTTAAGAAGGACTTCTGAAAAGACAAGTTGTTGATTTTTATAGGCCTATTTTAAATGGGAGTCCTTCTAGTTGGAGTGCTGAATGAAGTTACCTTTCAATTTTGCACTGTTAAATGTGCCTACGTAGCTGCATTGTATTGCAATAATTAAAAATATGTCTGTATAATATGCTCTTTACTACCAACTAAAAACACCTAGACCTGTCACATTTCTAAAAAACCTCTTTGTCATATGTCATTCTTTTGTGTAAACAGATGCTGCGCATAGAATAAAGACCAAATTTAGGAGGAAATGAATGTAACAAACTTAACTTTTTTATTAAAAGACCCATAGAGAACTTCTCTATCATGTAAATATGCATGATGCACATGTAAATAATCCACTCAACCATTTGTATGATTTTCATTCATTGGTGTTGCATGGAGAAGTCAGTACACTATGCTGCAAATTACATGGTTAGAAAAATGTTTGCAGAATTCAACTATTTGATTAGGTGTTTCTTGAGGTCATTTTTCACAGTTTTCTTCTTAAACCAAACCAAACCAAACCAAACCAAACCAAACCAAACCCTCTATTTACATGGTAAAAAATACAGTCTATTCTTTCTGGAATAGTACATGAATTCGTCCATATTGATACAACTACATGCATCAGTTTACTTGTCTGTGATATTTCTCTGGTAAGTACAGTCCTCACGACTTTATAATTTCTTTTTATCAGTCTGAATAACAATTGCTTTTTCCAAATCCCTTACAATCCCCTACCTTATCCTACAGTCTGTCTGAATTTTCAAAAAAATGTTGGGTAATGTCATTTTACTAATTCCTTTTATACAATAGGATATGTATTATTCAGAATCTGTAATCTCTGTGTTTAAACTTCACATGTATTCCTGTACCTAATTTTGTCCTGCTTAGCTTGTCCAACTCTTTTTGTATGTCTGTTTCCACAGATATCACATTTTCATTTGCCTATTTTTTTTTAATTTTTTTTTTGACTTGACAAATTTTATATTCTTTCTTTTTTGGTATGAAATGTCTTGTATCTGCTTACAAATATTCAGCAACCTTTTCCCACAGGAGCTAACATCCACTCCATAGTGAAAGAACAATATCATACTCTCAGCCAAGATCCTAGACCACTGTGTGTTTAATCAGGATTACTACCTTTGGTACACAAAAGAAGAAAATAAATATATTTATCACAGATTTTTGCTTCTTTCTTTTTATATGCTTAAAGCTGTGAATGCAGTCCTAGTCTCAGTATAGTACTGCCACTAAGTACTGGAGATGCACCTAGTGTGGTAGTATATGTTAAATAAGTACCATTCATTACTTCCCCCTAGACAAGGAATTTAAAATCCATCAATTCTTCGCATGTGAGGCAGATTGCGATTTACATGTTAAAGTGCCCCTGTGAATTGATTTGCATAGGAAAGACTTCTGGGGCACTGAAACAAAGGATTAGTGAGCATGACAAGAGTGCGATTAGCATAGAGAATACAGATTCTGCTACAACACACCGTCCAAACAATGTAAATGTATTCATCATGAATATATAGGTCTTGGTGGGTTTCCTGTCCAGGAACAAACAAAGGTTTTGCCTCAGTTGCAACAGTTCTAAGGAGCTAAACACTGGATGAGCCTCTGAGCAGAGATAGAGATCTGCAAACAGGCCCTCCTTACACCAAACTCATATGGACTTTTGCATTACTTTCAAGTGGTAAAAAGTACATATTTACATTTTAGCTAATCTGCTAGATTTCCTGTTATAGACATTGTATGGAAACAGGAATCAGAATTGCCTCTAGCTATAATTGCATATTTCTCTCCACCTTTTTTCTGCTAGAGAACCAATACAGAGATAGTTGCCTTAGCTCTTATTATAGACAATGAAGTACTCATTAATACAGTCACTGGAGCCTTTGGGCTATTCATGCTAACTCAAAAGGGAGATGGTTACTTGTAGGCATTACAGTTCAAACCTGAACCCCTCTATTGTAAATATCTGCAATGAAACTAAATTGTGTAAACAAAATCTTGCAATATTTTATGGCTGTGGAGTATACTTCCTCACTTATGACTCTAGTAGTTTCACCCTGGTGAACACCTAAACACCACCACAAATGCCTCTTACTCCCCTTCCTCAAATGGAGAGGGTGAGAAGAAAGTATGATGGGAAAGAAAAAGACTCTTGGGTTGAGATAAGGATAATTTAATTAAAGGGAAAAGGAAGGTAAAAACTAGCTAGGACTGCATGGAAGCAAAGAGAGAGAGAAAAAAAAAATTATTCTCTACTTCCCATCAGTGACTGATGTTCTGGGAAGCAGGGCCTCAATATGTGTAGCAGCTGCTTTGGGGGACAGACATCTTCATAACGACAGCCACCTTCTCCTTCCTGTTTCCCACCTTTAATTGCTGAGTGTGACATTATACGGCATAGAATATCCCTTTGGCTGGTTTAGGTCAGCTGCACTGGTGATGTCCCCTCCCCACCTCTTGCCCACCAGGCTCTTAGTGGGGTAGTTGGAGAGAGTCTTGATGCTGTGCCAGTACTGCTAAGCAATAGACAAGACACTGGTGTAATACCAGTGCTGTTCTGGCTACAAGTGGAAAACACAGCACTTTACAGGCCGCTGCAGGGAAAGTTCATAGAATTATAGAATCATTAATTTGGAAAAGACCTCCAAGATCATCTGATGCAAACATCCCCCTACCACTAATATCACCCACTAAACCATGTCCCTAAGCATCAAGTCTAACGTTTCCTTAAACACCCCCAGGCCCAGTGACTCCAACACCTCCCTGGGCAACCCGTTCCAATGCCTGATTACTCTTTCTGAGAAGAAGTGTCTCCTAATTTCCAACCTAAATCTCCCCTGACGCAGCTTGAGGCCATTCCTTCTAGTCCTATCGCTAGTTACCTGCAAGAAGAGGCCAACCCCCCCAGGTCCCCAGAGCTTCCTTTCAGGTAGTTCTAGAGAGGTCTCCCCTGAGCCTCCTCTTTTCCAGACTAAACAACCCCAGTTCCCTCAGCCGCTCTTCTTAGGACTTGTGTTCCAGGCCCTTCTCCAGCTTCACTGCCCTTCTCTGGACACATTCCAGGGACTCAATGTCCTTCTTGTAGCGAGGGATCCAAAACTGGACACAGTACTCGAGGTGCAGCCTCACCAGAGCTGAGTGTAGGGGAATGATCACCTCCCTGGTCTTGCTGGCTACACTATTCCTGATACAAGCCAGGATGCCGCTGGCCTTCTTGGCCACCTGGGCACACTGCCAGCTCATGTTCAGGCAACCATCATCCAGCACCCCCAGATCCTTTTCCTCTGCACAGCTTTCAAGCCACTCTGCCCCAGCCCTGTAACATTTCATGAGATTGTTGTGGCCAAAGTGCAGGACCCAGCACTTAGCCATGTTGAACCTCATCCCATTAGCCTCTGCCCATAGATCCCAGCTGTCCAGGTCCCTCTGCAGGGCCTTCCTACCTTCTGGCAGATCAACATTTCCCCCCAACTTGGTGTAATCTGCAAACTTACTGAGGGTGCACTCAATTCCTTCATCCAAACCATCAATAAAGATATTAAAGAGGATGGGCCCCTACACCAGCCCCTGGGGAACACCACTGGTGACTGGTTGCCAGCTGGATTTCACTCCGTTTACCACTACTCTCTGGCCCAGCCATCCAGCCAGTTTTTAACCCAGCAAAGAGTGTACCTGTCCAAGCCACAGGCTGCCAGCTTCTTCAAGAGACTACTGTGGGAGACCGTGTCAAAGGCCTTGCTGAACTCTAGGTAGACTACATCAACAACCTTTCCTTCATCCACCAGGCAGGTTACCTGGTCACAGAAGATGAGGTTGGTCAGGCAGGACTTGCCTTTCATGAACCCATGCTGACTGGGCCTGAACCCCTGGTTGTCCCTCATATGGCATGTGACTACATTCAAGATGACCTGTTCCATCACCTTTCCTGGCACCAAGGTCAGGCTGACAGTCCTGTAGTTCCCTGGGTCCTCGTTACAACCCCTCTTATAGATGGGTGTCACATGAGCAAGTCTCCAGTCATCCAGGACCTCTCCCAATGACCATGACCGCTGATAGATGATGGCAAGTGGCCCAGCAATCACATCTGCCAACTCCCTCAGTACTCTTGGGTGGACCCCATCTGGCCTCATGGACTTGTGATAGTCCAGGTGGAGCAGCAAGTCTCTAACTGTTAACACCACCCCTGCCAGACCCAGTACAATGACTAGTTCCATGAAGCAGCAAATGTCCTGCATGTTATATCTTTCTGTCTTGGATACATGGGGAATCTCAGATGGCACTAGGTGCCTGTGTTTAGGCTCCTAACTCAAAATTTATAATCTCACTTAACTTCAAGTTATCCTTTGCAAACATTTCCATTTATATTGCCTCAGGTGTTTGAAGCATTCTACTTAAGTGATAATGAAAACCTATGCCAAAACACTACCAATTCAATGCCACTGGACCAGATCCCAGTTCTGGAGTACCTCCTGTGAGCTCTAGTCAGACCTTTCACATCTGTGGTCCTTCCTGCGTATGATGGGCTCCCATCAAAACCATAGAGATATGTTACAGCTAAGAGAAAGAAATCTCAGCTGAGGTACCTTCTTGGAGAGTTAGCCCAGCGTTCCTTCCTGGGCCACTCACACTTAGAAGAAGAGACATGTCTCCCAGCTGCTTTGATACTCCTCCTAGGTAGGCAGGCAGCCAGGCAGGCAGTGATAGTGGCATGGGTAAATAAAAATACAGGAGTACACAAGAGTAAGCAAGACGTTAGACTGTTATATGTCACTTTTTTGAGGAAAAGGTGGCCAGAGAAATGTATCCATCATGCTGTAGGATATGGGTTGTGAGGAGGTATAAACAAATTCAGGGTCTCTGTATACTTTCATGCTCTTCTGATTGAAAGGTCATTTTGGACTTCACCTAACCTAGCTTTTGCTATTTCCCCTGCAGGAGGTTTGAGTATTAAATGGCATTGATTCTTCCTATGGAGATAAAGACTGCAAATAAATTAACATTAAAAGGGAAATGCCCTTGAGAAAGCCATTGTCAAAACACTCAGCTAAAGAACATCAGCGGTTAAAGGTTTGGCTGAGGTTAGTGTTCTTGATGTCTTAGTATTGTAGCACTGGCCGCAAAAGTGAAATTCTTTGTCTTCTGTAACATATTGCTGAAGGTATTAACGCTACCAGGATTCAGAACAGAGCCCTACTAAAGACAGGTTATTTCAGGTTTGGGTCCCTGTTCTCTCCTTTTTTAAATGATGTTGAATATAAATATTTATATAGTCCTGTTGCTTTATTTAACTACAAAAATAATTATAAAAAACTAAGAATGTGGTTATCTAATGAACATTTGTAGATGTTTCACAGTAAATCTTTTGACTCTTAATGGTTGTGCCATTGAGCATGCAAGAGGAATTGAATAAAAAAAATACAGTCATTAAGTTACAGGAATTGCTTGTTCTTTATTGAAGATTTTTAGTTACTTATTTCTACTTTAAAACAATAAAAATCCTCTTTTGTATTTCTTTTCTTCTATTTAGAACACAAATTAGTTGAGGTCATGTTTGTGTTAGGGGAACACAGTCATATTTCTACACAAAACACCATGAAAATTTAATCTGTGTCTGAGAGACTTTTGACCTTTCAAACTTGCAGCGTATTTATTATTCCTATTTTATTTTACATTGGGAGTCCTCATGTTCATCTGTTCTCTTTAAATATTTACATTGTAACTTCTCTGGGTAAAGCACTAGGTACTTGCTTATACATAATACTCATTATTTGTGCTGCTGCCTTCCTTGACCATTTTCCATTTTGTCCAGGGTCTTCCAAAATTACAAATAAAATAATAATAATAAAAAAAACATCTTGACTACTGCTTATTAATTATATAGTATGAATTATCTTTAATAATTACTTCAACGAAGTTTGAAGAATAACTTAATGAATGCAAGTGCAACCTTCCATTTTTAATATATTAGTTTCACCTTCCTACTTTTCCCCCTATGATCATTCACTTTCCTCTATCTCAGGAAATAAATCTAAGTCTTCCAACCTCATTTATACTTTATATTCCATATTTTATTTATAGTCTTTATTTCAATTGACTTTACTGATAATTTATTCCACTTGTTCATTTGTCTTTTTATGAAATACATTAATTCTGTGCAAGATCTCTAATTTTTCTCTTTTGTTTGTTATGTTTTGTTATAGCTTCAAATTTTAACCCTTTCTTAGCATAAAAATGTCTCCATGTTCTGAATCTTTCCTTTCTTCTCTATTCACAATTTTGAATTTGGCTTTCACTGTTTTATATTTTATGTTCAAGTTTTTTCCAATACTTATTAGCTCACATTGAACAACAGAGCTGTAGCATTACAAAAACACCTAGCTGTGTTAATCATGCAGGGGATTATTTCTTACCAGCAACTTCTAAGACTTAAAGTCTCAAAACTAAAAAGTTCTTCAGGATCTGATTCTTTAAGTAGACATGCTTTCTAAAGCACTTAATTTTAATTCATATTTACATTACAGTTACTAACATGAAACGTAATATCCCAGATTGTTTTTTAAGTTTCTGTTTTTATTCAGTAAATAAACATATAGGTATAAGAATTTTCCTTCATTTATTTTCTCTTACTACATATACTTTGATTCTTTTTGAAGTTCCCTTGTTGGTCCATGGAAGTACATGTTTTTACATCAGTTCATCTAAAGAATTCTTGTTCTCATTTTTGAGATCTCTTGTGGATCTTCTGTGTTAAGGAAGTATAAGATAGCATCCTAAGAAAACATTTTAAACACAATAAATATCTGTAGAAATAATATTCAGACTCCTTGAATACAGACATCTAAAATATAGGCAACTGGTCCTACCTGGTCGCTTATACTCATTCAGTAATGAGTGTAGAAAGACAGGAATTTCCACAGGGGGGCAGGATTCTTCCTGTTGTAAGACAGGGATAGGTACATGCTAATTAATAAAACAATGCTCAGGAACCCTTCTGGGCACTGGAACCAAACTGTTTTATTAACCTGCTCAGACATTGCCCAGCATGATTTTTGGCAATGCCATTTACCACTTTCCCACACAGTTCCTGGGCAAAGTTCAGGAACTAGAGCATACTAGGGAGTTATTAACAGGTATTTCACATGTGGTCACATGGTTTTGGGGCCATATAGCTTACTAGCAAAAGACACAGGGCATTATGCACCAGTCAGCCTGCCCTGTTTCCTTAATTCTGATGTTTTGATAAATATAGCCTAGATGTCTAAACTTTAAATTGCTTGTGAAAAAGATTATCTCATGGTATTATGCATTCCAACTGCAATTACAGAGTCCCCTCTTCATGAAAACAATGCTAAAGTGATAGCAGGACTTTATTTTAAATAAATGTATTTCCTTTGATGAAATTTAATGAACGAAGACAAAAGTACCAGCATCTAAAGCTCAGATTCACCCTAACTGAGCCATTTAGGAAAGAGGATGAGTATCTACAGCTCAAAGGAAAAGGTGTGCTGAATTCTTTCAGAAGACAGCACTCTGCATTCAATTTTAGCCCACAGACCACTATTTCAGAATATTTCTAATATGGCATTTTCCTCTAATATTTTTAATAGCTGAACGAAAGGAAAAAAATGTACCAAGTACAGTCTCTTCTCTTTAGGGACATCTTAAAGCTGGCTGTAATATCTTTTCATCATTTAACAATTGGTAATAATAATCAAATGGCAAGAAATCCTCTTTAACTTTCTTATTTTTTAATGTCTGAGAGAATGTGGTCAGCTGTGGAAAGCAGATGGATAAAAATTCTCTGCTTTTTTTCTTTCCTTTGTACTACAATATAGAAAGATGGAAGCTCATAGCAAATGCTGAAATACATAGAAAGTATTATTTAATTTAAATAACGGCAATTCTACCCTGCCTATGTTTTTTCAGACTCTTTTTACTATGTTTTACTAATGGCTCAGAGTCTTCTTTTTACAACTTTGCTGATATGAGCCACATTTGAGGGGCTGGTAGTAGGAAGAAAAAATATACTTTTTAAATATATTTTACTTTTCATAACACACAAAGAAGTAAAATTTATTAAAAAAAAAAAAAAAAGGCAAAGATCCAGATTTTCGAAGGTTCCAATACACAGCAGTTGTACCTGAGAAAAAGCTTTTTGAAAATTTACCTATTTAGGCATTGCAGGAGGAGGTGCCAGGTTCAAACTATTTTGAAAATCTGACCATTATATATGTTTACTGTAAAAACATAGGAAATGCCCTAACACACCAAAGGTTCACCTTACCCAGTACTCTCTGTGGCCAACAGCAGATGCTTAGGTTGTAGTATAAGGAACAGAGTATGTATGAGTGATCATGTCTTAACTAGGTCTTCCTAAATACCAGTGACTTAGGGCATTCCTGTTAGGAGAATGGTAAGATGCCATAGATCCTGTAGGATAAACCAAAGCATGCTTACAAAGTCAGACATACACAGTGCAATTGTTTTTACAGCAGTGTATCCTGCAACACTAAGAAGCTATCCAGAAAAGGATTCTGAGGAGAAATATGATATTGGTGTTGGGTGCAAATGGACAAATATATAGATTATCTGTTATGCAGAAATCGCACCATTGTTGTGACTTATTCCCTATTTTGATGTATTTTGCTAGTAATTATATGAGTATGTTTCCGTATTTTCTAAAGTTAATGGAAACTATATGTTTCCAGATCTGCATCCTAATCCTTTTTTTCTTTATTGTACTGGAATATTTCTAAAAGAAAATTCTGGTGTTTCATTTTTCAGTCAGGAGAGTTCATAGGATGAAAATCATTCATCCCAAATTAATTAACACAATAAAGAACAGATTCTTCTGCACAATGAGGAAGATTAAGAGGTAACTTCTTCCAGTCACTTATCACCAAACCTTCTTTGTCAAGACTTATATTTATAGGGGAGAGTTAAGAGAGTATCCATGTAAATATGGACATGTTGACAATATTCTTCTTTCTTAAAAAATAGAAGCAAATTTATGCACTACATGCACAACTCCCTTGATAACTCAACAAGGGACTTATTTTGTTTTCCTTTTACTAGCTCCTCTGGGGTACTTTATGGACCAGTTCTCTCATCTCAAGTGTCTGATCCCAAGACATAAATTAATTTTAGATGCACCTTTTATTCTTTGTGGCTGCTAAGGCAATATTCACCATTTGTTTTGGTTGCTATGGAGATAATTGTCTTCCTGTGGTGGCAAGAGCCTTGTTTGGGGTATTAAAGGGGCTTGGGTCCAGGCATTCTTTAATTTTCATGCAGTGAATAAAGTAATTTCATCAACAAAACCTTTGTAAGGTTTCTCTCCCTCCTAATTTGAGTCATTTTTGCTATAACCTGGTGAATATTTTGTTGATTTTTTTTCCTTCCACTTTCCTTTTGTATCTCAGCCTGCACACTCCACAACGCTCAGTCAAACCAAAGGGAAAAGCAGATAGTCTATTCATTAGTGTTGTACATTGGTCAGACACAAGCTCCCAACAGCATATTATCTGATATAACATCAACAGAAACAAAGATAATAAAACATTTGATTATAACATAGCCTTCAAGATGAACTGGTTAGGATTCAGAGACAGAAATTTCAGACAAACAATCCCATGCTGGTGCTGTCAATAATGAACAAAAAACAAAGGCCATGCTGCTTATATTAGCTGTCTTTCTTACGCAGCACTAAAATTTAAGGCACCTTAAATCAAAAGGGCGACAGACCTTCAAGCTAAGACCTCAGAATCTGTACACTCAGCAAAGAGAGGAAGGCATGTTCAAAAAGTACAGTCTAGGGAGTTGTCCATTAACAAAAAAAAAAAAAAAAAAAAGCTGAAAAGTGCCTTCTAAGAAGTTCTAATGTAGAAGTGGTGCATAGGTCCTTGGATCAGGTGCTTCCAATCATGCAGTCTGGCAAAGGACTTTCTGTGCTTCTCAGCTGAGGTTTGGTTTGGTTTAGCATTTGCAAGAAGGCACGTTAACAATTTAGCTCTGGCCAAGAAAGCACAAAGTTGCAATGGTCAACCATCTGGTTGTGTATAGCATACATAATACACCCTTTCCCTGTGTCATTCACAAAAGCTATCCTTCTGTCTTCTAAGTTCAGGCATTACCATGTTAACTACAAAGCAAAAAGTTAAATGGTCAGAAAAGAGATAGGACTAATGTTAAGTGTCCTGTGTAGGGCCTGAAATCATTCCAGTACTAGAGTGTATGTATGCCTGGTCAGGATTTACACAGTCTTCAGAGTAGTTTAGTGAAGCTCAGCATAACTATGTGACACATATCAGGAGCCAGGATGGGTGGCAGCATGAGACTGGTGTCCAGAACAGCTTCCCACAGCCAGCTGTGGGAATATATATGTGGCAATATATATGTGGCAATATAATATGTGGCAATATATATGGCTATATATTCATAGCAGAACAGACTGCAATGTGATATGATGTATAAACAGATGTGCTTCCACTGCACACATCATGAACTTGAGATGGCACTGCAAATCCCTGAGGAATAATACCTCTGAGTCCTGCAGCTGCAGTGGTATGTTTATGCATTTCCCAAGCACAGGGCTTCCACACAAGGCACAATAAAGCCTTTGGACAAATCTTCATTAATAACAAGAATTAAAAGGGGATTTGTCCCATTTCCAAACTAACAGTGGATAAAAGCATATAAACAAAAGAGGGATTATCAATGAAATCTGTATTAATCCCATGATTAGCTCTCTGCCCTCCAATGCTCACCTCCTCTATTGAGGGTTATGCCCTTTCAAGTAGCAGATCTATGTAACAAATAAATAAATAAATAAATAAATGAATAAATAAATCATTACAGTTCTTTTCTGGTGCATAATTTCTCTTTGGTTAGGTTTAGTTTAAATTTGGTATACAACACCAAAATGCTCACAGTTATTACATTCAGGAATATATTTTTGCCCCATGGAAATTATGCCATTTGATCCTCAAGCATCTCACAGAAAAGAAAAAAAAAATCAATAATAAAAATGGAGATCTTTCAGAGCAAGTAATAGTAAAACAAAACTTTAGAAATATCCTTTTAAGTGTACAACACAAAATCAATTTACCATGACCCTGAGAGTCAGCTATGCTTGCCCTTGTGATAGTGGTTGAAAAAAAAAAAAAATTAGGCAATACATACAAGCTTTTCGCTTTCCAAAGGCTTTGGAGTGCTTTTGAGCTAGAAGACCATTTAAAACAAGTTTTTGAATTCTTATCAATATTGTCTTATATCATTTTGTGTGTGTATGCCTGCCATAGCAATAACCTTCTAGTGTATCTGTCACTTTTCTCTGCTTTTCTTTTTCTCTCTCTGCATGAAGATTATTCTCTAGGTAGACTGCAATCTGAGAACCACTATTGCTCCTGCTGTTTTCCCACCTACTGTGTCTGTAGTCTGTCCACCTAATTCATTGTTGTGTATTTATTAAGATTCTTTTTTTTTTATATTTATCAAAATCTGCATCTGCATAATAGCCTAAGATCTAAATCTGCAAATATCCAGAAAATATTAAAATACTCATATTGGATAAAAATAGTAATAAAAATAGTAATAATAATAAAAAATAAATAAAATAAACAGAATAAAACAGAATAGCAATGCAGAAATAGCAGACAGAACAGCAATCATGACAATAGTAATCATAAAAAACAAACAAACTGTTTCAAGGCTTCTGGACCACTTTTGTGTTCAGCTGAAATTTCTATTAATCTTAAATTAACTGAACTGAAGCATTCAGGCATTCTTTCACAAAATGTTCATTCCTCTGCAATATTTCCCAAAGAAGAGCCTAATACAATGTTTATGTGAGTGATATGAAGAGGAGACGACAGCAGGAGTACTTAATTTTGATTTCCTAAAATAAAAAATTTAATATATGTTCCTTACGACTACTGAAAATCTAGTTATTTTAAGAGTTGTTTAAAACACTGTGATGTCTCCCTCCCCACATCTGCACTGATACTGCGTTTGAAAATCCTGAGTAGAAAAATCCCATTTTCTTATTATAAGGTCAAGTTACATCAAGTTCTTACCAGTAAAAGAAAAAGATCTTTAGCATCCGATTGGAATGTTAATATATCTAAAACCTCTGAGACTCAATATTTTGATCTTTCATGATGATTTACTGCAGATAAAATGCCTCTGCAGCTCCAACAGCTCCTTAATACACAAGATTTTAGTAAGTAGAAAAAGATTTTCAAGCTAAAGTAACCATATGAAAAGATTCAATCTAATGTCACTGAGTTTGGAAACCTGTGTTCCAAAAATCCAACATGTAGAGAGTGTTCAAATATAATATCAGCTCTTTCCCACACAGATATGGTAAATGTGAACTCCTTGAATCTTAATACGGTTCAGGAGCTCAGTACAAATTTTATAGTTGCAAATGAGATACCCAATAAAAGACATTTCTAAAGTCTCTAGCCCTTTTTTGCATCATACCCACTTCATATTTATTCATCATCTGCTCCAAACTGTGAACACAAATATAAGGTTTAAAAACTGCAAGAAGAAATCCAATAAGGGTATGGGATCCCCATATTTTTGACCATATAAAATATGTACATAATTTCTGCAGTGAAAGATGAAATTCACTTTCCAACACCATAAACTCTGAGACTGGTAAGGGACTAAACTAGAAGCAGTGGCAGGTGTTTGCAGTCCTGAAATCGTTAATGCTGAGGGTTAATAACCACAGGTGGTAAATACATTCAAAAGCAACAAAGAAACAGTAATCCAAAACTGAACATTTCCACTTTTTTTTACAAAAATATTTTGAAGAAATTGATGACTACACAGAAATGTATCTTTCAGATGCAACAAATGTATGATTTTTGCTTTACAATACAAGCAGAAGAACCTGACATTTTTCTGATGAACAGTGATATTTTAACTTCATGGATTTTGGAACACCAGTGATTGGATTTACTGATAAAGATTTCATTTGTGAGTAACTTTAAGCATAGGAATATGCATAACTTTGTAGAATTACCCAGTTACGGTCTTCTCTTCTCTTACTCTATGGTGTTAAAAGCCTTATTAACTCAATGCATGTTGGAATAAATTTATTAGGATTGTTTCCAAATGACTTCTACTCTAGCTAGTACTGTATTCCCACGGAGAATCATGGTAATGAATCAACACAGAGGAGCAAAACCTTGGTAGTCAGTGATAACGTTAGGGCTTTTAGAGTCAAAATTTTATATTTATCTGTAAATGTATTTCTGAAGTATATGTTTTCAGACACTATCAAAATCATGTTTCCCCTGTTTCCCTTCCTATGCCATCAAATAATACTGAGGCCCAGAACAGGCAATTCTCTCTATCCCATAAGTAACTTTTTTAAGGGCCAATATCTTACAATCACATAAGGCTATAAATGTGAGCTTAATGCCATTGAAAAGGGGCCTCAGCTTCTCATAATGGAAGGTCAGGCAACATCAGGCCATAAAACAGTGACATTATTATGTATAGAAAACCTATTTTACAGAAAGTAATTTTTAGAGGCTTCGAAAATTTATTAGCTATCATTTTCCTTTCCCTCTGTATGCCATGCTCTGGAGGGCATGGTAAAAAAAAAAAAAAAAAAAAAAAAAAAAAAAAAAGCCAATCTGACTCAAAGTAGAAGGGCATGAAAAATATTAATAATAAAAGAAAATGAGCTAAACTATTTCTAAAACTTTTTTATTATTATTAAATTCACAGGGTAAACATGCACACTATTATAGTGTGGTATATAGAGTTTATGGCATGTGATAATGGAGTAATAAGAGCAACCAAATTTCTAGCCAGCAGGACCAGGGAAGTGATTGTCCCCCTGTACTCAGCTCTGGTGAGGCCACATCTCGAGTACTGTGTCCAGTTTTGGGCCCCTCACTACAGGAAACACATCGAGGCCTTGAAGCGTGTCCAGAGAAAGGCTACAAAGCTGAAGGCTGAAGGGTCTGGAACACAAGTCCTATGAGAAGCAGCTGAGGGAACTGGGGTTGTTTAGTCTGGAAAAGAGGAGGCTCAGTGGAGACCTTATTGCTCCCTAAAACTACCTGGAAGAAAGTTGTGGGGAGCTGGGGGTCAGCCTCTTCTCAAAGATAACTGGTGATAGATCTAGAGGGAATGGCCTCAAGTTGCGTCAGGGGAGATTTAGGTTGGAAATTAGGAGACATTTCTTCTCAGAAAGAGTAGTTAAGCATTGGAATAGGTTGCCCAGGAAGGTGGTGGAGTCACTGCCCCTGAGGGTGTTTAAGGAGAGGTTGGACGTGGTGCTTAGGGACATGGTTTACTGGTTGTAGGGGGATGGTTGGACCAGATGATCTTGGGGGTCTTTTCCAACCTAGTGATTCTATGATTCTATGTCCCTGACACAGTACAAGCACTGCTCAGAACAACTAAAACATCGGTGCATTATCATAATTTTCATCCTAAATCCAAAATGCAGCACCATACCAGCTACTATAAAGAAAATTAGCCCTATCCCACTCAAAACAAGGACAGGTCTCATAGACAAATCCTAATGAACTTTTCCAGACATTTCCTTCAGTTAGTCTTGACAATATCTAGTTTTGTGACAATAAAGTAAGGGACCCACTAGAAAAATACAATGTGATAGCATATCAAAAGGGTACACTGAATGAGAGTCATATTTAAGATTGATTAGGTACCCTAAATTTGATAATTTAACTGATTGACTTTGCAGCTCTGGTATTCTGATTGATGAATATAAAAAGTGTAAAAACAACACTGTAAGATCATGGCTTTTAATAATTACCATTTTTTGCATAATCAAACTGAAAATTAGGTATATTTTCTGTTACAAAGAGGAGCTAACAAGAGAAGTGGAGTCCTTAGCTGTGTAGGGCAGGTCTCTGTCCCTTGAGCTAATGGAATTGCTACAGATGCTGCCACACACACTGCCATCCTTCCTCTGGGACACATATCCGAAGGGGAGAAACTGCACATTTTGTTTGTTTGCACACAGCCCCAGTGGGGTTTCAGAGAGACTGGCTAACAGTACGATACCTCAGTTTTGTACTCCTGCCTCCTATACTCAGAAAAAAACTGCTATAAGCAAACCTAACAGAAAAGTGACAATGTTCAGCTGAAATACACAGAGAGAAGATTTTATTTTAAAACTTATAAATCATTCACAGAAGTAAAAGCCAAATATAAGTTTTTCAGTTGGAGAAAATTGAAGCCATAGGATTGTACGTGACTGAGAAATTTGTGATGAGGACTTATTGACACACTGTAGAGCAATAAGTGAAGAGACATGCTCATGGCATGAGTATGATTGATGCTTGTGATGTGATTATTCATTGGTCCCTCCCAGTAACCCTTTGTTCACAGAATCATAGAACCACAGAATCATAGTATCATAGAATACCCTGGGCTGGGAGGGACCTACAAGGATCATCAAGTCCAGTTCCTGGTTCCACACAGGACCACCCAAAAAATCAAATCATACTTCTGGGAGAAGTTTCCAAATGCTGCTTAAACTCCTGCAGCTCAGTGCCATCACCACTGCCCTGGGGAGCCTGATCCAGTGCCCAACCACCCTCTTGGTGAAGAACCTTTTCCTGTCCCAGCTCCATGCCATTCCCTTGGATCCTGTCACTGTCCCCAGAGAGCAGAGATCAGCACCTGCCCCTCTGCTCCCCTCATGAGGAGGAGGGAGTATACTGTTAGTTGTAAGTGTTTCATCATTATTTAAAAAAATCATATTTATAAAGGTTATTCACCCTGGAAACAACTTAGGGCTCATATACTTTGTCCAGACCAAGCTTTTCTAGAGATTAAAGGTTTTAAATGTCTGCATATCTCCTTGCTAAACAATATGTTTATATTCCTGAACATGGAAGATAATCTTTGCAAATGCTATTAATGTGCTTTATTACACTGGTGTTTTACACATATTTCAAGTAAATGTAATATCTGGTATCCAGAATATTTGGAAGCATATTTATGTTTCAGTTCCATCATCTTTTTAGGTGGAAACTACTTACTAATTAACCTGACTAGAACATCATGAAAATTTCTTCACTTTTTAAGACACTGTATGATTGTTAAATATATTATTTTGCTACAACACATTCAAAGAAAAAATCTACAAATACCTTCAGTATAATTCCATGAAGAGTGACCATCTGTTTGCTGTCATTATTTTTAATCGTGTCTATATAATGCTTGGTGCTGAAATAAAATGTATCACCGAGCTTCGGACTAGCTGGCTTAATATGTTATTTAGCAATTCTCCTGCTTACATTGTCCATCTTCCTCAGGCTTCTTGAAGAAAAAACATGGCCAGAGCCCTTTTGGACTGAAACAGTACCCTACTACTATAATGGTTCCTCTGAGTTTTCTGAAGCTGTTTTGCAGGATTGGCTTGATACCTCACAACATTTACAAACATATGTGCTCACACAGGAAGTTGAAACAGGATTCATTTCCATTTATAGTATAGGTTTTTGGCATGAAGAAGTCACACTTCAAAAGGCAGGTAATGGTCAGATAGGAAAAATATTGGGAAAGCTATCTGAAAATGACTGATTTAGTTTGTTGCAATGTGTAATACTGTTGATGTAGCCATGTATACATGCTATCCTAAGGACTGATGGTTGATCCATATAATCAGTTTTTAAAACACAAGCATTTAAACTAATAATGAACAGTTTCTTTAGTTAGGAATATAGGACTGAAGAAGACACCTTAACCCTTTAAATTTATTCTCAGGCAACTGACAGTTAGTCCACAAGAGTATACTTAAGATCTGTTTTATATATTCTTATACCTTATTCTATAAAATGCCTAAAAATATCTAGAAATAACACTAAACTCAAAATGAAGTGAAATTCTGACATCGGCAATGAGCTGAACACAGGCCATGGAATATTCCCTCTGGCTTTTAGATGCTGGGTGTGGGTCTCCCATTGCTTCTAGTCCCAATCTCCCAGCCCCAGGTATCTCCCAGATAACCTAGAAAATTTTGAATGGCACTCAAGAACTTTGTTTAGAAAAATGAACAGACCCTAACAGACAAAGTATGTGGGATTTAGTTCACAGTTAATTACAAATGTAGGTGCCTAGAAGTCCGTCTGTACATCACACAATCACAGAATCATAGAATGGTTTGGTTTGGAAGAAACCTTACAGATCATCTTATTCCAACCCCCCTGCCCTGGGCAGGGACACCTTCCACTAGATCAGGTTGCTCAAAGCGCCATCCAGCATGGCCTTGAACTCTTCCAGGAATGGGGCATCCTCATCTTCCCTTGGCAACCTCTTCCAGTGCCTCACCACCCTCACAGTAAAGAATTTCTTCCTTATATCTTATCTAAAACTACCCTCTTTTAGCTTAAATCCATTAATCCTTCTCCTATCACTACACTCCCTGAAAAAGAGTCCCTCCCTAGCTTTCCTGTAGCCCCTCTTTAGGTATTGGAATGCTGCAAGGAGGTCACGCCCAAGCCTTCTCTTCTCCAGGCTGAACAACCCCAAATCCTTCAGCCTGTCTTCAGAGAAGAGGTTCTCCAGCCCCTTGATCATCTTTGGGGCCCTCCTCTGGACTCCTTCTATAGGTCCATGTCCTTCTTGTGCTGGGGGCCCCAGAGCTGAATGTAGTACTCCAGGTGGGGTCCCATGAGGGCAGAGCAGAGGGGAAGAATCACCTGCCTTGGCCTTCTGGCAGTGCTTCCTTTGATGCAGCCCAGGATGTGATTGGCTTTCTAGGCTGCAAGCACACATTACTGGCTCATGTTGAGCTTCTCCTCAACCAGCACCCCCAGATCCTTCTCGTCAGGGCTGCTTTCAATCCATTCTCCACCCAGCCTGTATTTGTGCTTGGGACAGCCCTGGCCCAGATGCAGGACCTTACACTTGGCCTTGTTAAACTTCATGAGGTTTGCACAGACCCACCTCTCAAGCCTGTCAAAGTCCCTCTGGATGTGAACTAGCTGTCAAAGTTTCCATTATATTCATCAGTAATCTTTGGCTTGATTCAAATGTCCACACACAAGCTGTCATTTCAGCTTCTCTTCTTCTTTCCTTACTAGTCTTTCAGGACACAATTCTCTCATAGGTCTTACATTATATCTGCCACCCTCAGTGGATATCTGGGATACCATTGGGCATCTCAGATAATGAGATATGTATCCCATTTCTGATCAACACAGTAAGCGGAGTCTGGAGAGCCTCCCAGGTGACAAAACATAGATGACTACTATAGGATAAATTTGTGTACCACAAGATATCTGCTGATATATCCTGTAAGTGGCAACCGTGGTCCTAAGGCAGGTGCCCCAGGTAGACATAAAAACAGTAGAAGCTTTAGTCCTCTTTGTGACTATGTTCCCTCTGTCATGGGCATTACGTGGAATGGGCTTTGGTTCCACTGTGCTCTATTCTCTCTCAATAGAAGATCCCAGCATCCTTGACATTTACTCATTTCAGCCTTTGACACTAAGAATAGAGACTGGCTTCTGCAGAAGCATAAATGTGGCTTTTTACAGAGGACAATTCTTTGTTTTCTATCTGTTAAAGTCAGGATATGTAGTATGCAGCAGATGTAGTGAAGTGGAAAATCCATTTCTATAGGTTCTGTAGAGTGAAATACAGTTATAAAGAAATTTCTCTACAAAGTTAAGAAATTTAACAAGAAATTAGGTTCTTTCTGTTCAAGGTGTAACCCAGGCTGTAGAATTTAATAGAGAATTATATCCTTGCTATAGAGAGGTTTACAGTTCCTGAAGGAAGGTGATTATTCTCTATTTAAGTCCCCAGATCTCTTTCTATATGGGTAATTTCAAATTCATTCAACTGATATGCTTTTTCTACCACCTCGGAAATTTGCCCACTTTCATGGATGTGGATCCATCAAGAGAACCAAAACCATTAAATTCCCACTCCTAACATAAAAACACAATGTTATACCATTTCATAACTTTCCACTTGATAATTCTTACATAGCAGTACCATCATCTTCCACTGGATGTAGATTGTCTTTTTGTTGTTGTTGTTGTTGTTTTATTCAGAAAAGGGACTAACATGATGTGGAAAACAACCTCATGCTAGAACTTTAGTATCATAGAACTATAGAATCATAGAATGGCCTGGGTTGGAAGAGACCTCAAAGATCATTTAGTTTCAACCCCGCTGCCATAGGCAGAGATGCCACCCACTAGATCAGGTTGCTTAGGGCCTCATCTAACCAGGTCTTGAACACCTCCAGGGATGGGGCATCCACAACCACTCTGGGAAACCTGTTCCAGTGCCTCATCACCCTCTGAGTGAAGAATTTCCTCCTAACCTCTAATCTAAATCTTCCCTCATTTAGTTTAAAACCATTCCCCTTGTCCAGTCACTATCTGATTGAGCAAAGTGTCGCTCTCCATCTTTTTTATAAGTCCCCTTTAAGTATTGAAAGGTCACAATGAGGTCTCCCCAGAGCATTCTCTTCTGTAGGCTGAACAGCCCCAGCTTTCTCAGCCTTTCTTCAGAGGAGAGGTGCTCCAGCCCTCTGATCATCTCTGTAGCCTTCCTCTGGACCTGTTCTAACAGATCAACATAGCATTTCAGATTGTTATGTTATTCTAAGATAATAGATACGCTATTATCTTACTCTATTCAAAGTACTGTACTATACTGTAGTCCTAAATTAGCCTTCCAGAATACAAGACACACCCTCTTGTACACAGCAAAAGAAAAATTTAAATTATTTTTCTGTTGCAAGTAAAAGTCTTCTTATTTAATCTGTAAATATGCATAGATTGCAAGGTCTTTAGATCAGAAATAGTCTCCTCTTATGTTTTGGTAAAACAGAAACACACAATTCCTTGTGTGCTTTGCTTCATACGTAACAGCTTTTATGAAGAACAGTACATTTCAGTCAGCAAAATGCAGTGCAATGGAAAAATTAAATAAAAAAAATGCATTTGGACAGCAATAAAAAAAGAAAATCAACCGTTAATAATTTGTCACTTACATGATGAAAATCTTGTTCATATCAAGAATATTCACATTTATCTTCTGTGTATTAAACTTGGGTAATCTCAGTATAAATCACTAAACATGTGTTACGCTGTAGCCTCAGAAGAAAACATCAAACATAAGCCAGAGCCCATGGAATTAGTAAGCGGTTTTAACTGAGTAGATTGTAACTGTAATATAGAGGTAAAAATGTCACTCCAACAGCACAAAATTTATGTACAAACATATGTTTTTTTACATACAAATATTAGTTTGTTAGTTATTAGTCATGTACAAACATTATGTACATTATCTGCAAAGGTATATAAAAGGTGTCGTGCAATTGTACCTTGTAACATCAAGTATTTCTATGTGGGAGATCCATTCTAATGACCTAAGGTTCATTTTAGTCAGTAAAGGGAAAAGTACATGTCTCTATCAGAGTGATTTGTACTAATTAGGATGAGACTACATGTCCTACATATACCTACGTCTCTCCACTGATTGTCAAGACAGCCTATGGTAACAGGCTCACTGATACTGTAGAAGTCAGCCTCTGACGAGTAACACCCTCTGTATCTGATTTTAGTAGAAAGAAGGAAAATAGTCATCAGCAAACATCTATTTTTTTAAACTGGTGTCCCTAAAAGTATTTTGTTTGGAATTCAGGAAAGCTGATCATTTGCATCATAAAGCATTGCATTATATTAATGTAAAGGAGGTTCTGTAAAGCTGATGCTTACTAGTTCAGTGAGCTGTGTGCTGTTAACCACAATTTTTCTACCAGTGTTCTGCCAGCGTCTGGGAGACTGCACTCTTAATGAATTAATAGATGGACATGCTCTGTAGTTTCTTGAGCAAATATTTCAGACGCTGCCATATCAAATTCAATTTGGATAGCAATTAATAACAGCTTTCAGTAAAGTTAGCTCTGACTCTAATAATACTCACTTCTGCTAGAGATGGCTGATATCTTCACAAATTTGTCTCCAGTAATTTCAATGGATTTGTTGACATACTGACACGTAAAAAGTAGTTTCTGTGAACTTTTACATATATGTCTACATTACCCTCCTTTCCCAGAGCATATGTGAAACAATCCTTACAGTATCATATTCATTTTTTTCCTGTAGATTTCATTTTTTTTATTATTTTTTTAAGGTGAATCCAAAGAAATTATACAACGCTCCTTGAGGAGAAGCATTGTGTAAATATGTGTAAAAATGAAAATCCTCAGTTAAAGTATTGTTAAGACTGTTATGGAGTTGCTGAGTGTCAAAACTGCATAAATATTTTTATGTTTAGGGGGAGGGACGGGACGGGACGGGACGGGGAGGGGAGGGGAGGGGAGGGGAGGGGAGGGGAGGGGAGGGAAGGGAAGGGAAGGGAAGGGAAGGGAAGGGAAGGGAAGGGAAGGGAAGGGAAGGGAAGGGAAGGGAAGGGAAGGGAAGGGAAGGGAAGGGAAGGGAAGGGAAGGGAAGGGAAGGGAAGGGAAGGGAAGGGAAGGGAAGGGAAGGGAAGGGAAGGGAAGGGAAGGGAAGGGAAGGGAAGGGAAGGGAAGGGAAGGGAAGGGAAGGGAAGTTCTGACTTAGGTGATAGAAAATTCAATATTGTCAGAAGAAAGAAATACAGGAAATACAGGGGAGGAAAAAATCACCTAGACTTGCCAGCTACAGTCCAAAATTATTTTATGAAAAACTGGTTGTAAGGGACTAATAAGTCTTACTGTTACCTGACATATCTCTATGTGACATTTTTCTTAAAGCAACAAAGCTTTTGTAATAGTCTGTGCATGTATGTGCACACTTCTATTTAAAAAGAGAAAGAGAGAGAGAGAAGAGAAGAAAAGGGCTTCCTGTAAGAATAAAAGCAGTATTTTTATTATTATTATTCCTGAAAGATGAAACATATAAAGAAAACCAGAAGCAATTTTTACTGCTAAGTGCTAGAGGTTCACTTAGCTGAAACAGAGGTGAAGAGAATAATGCTAGTGCTCACAGAGGATATGTTCCCTACCTAAAATACTTATTTCAGAGAAATTCACTTTGGTATAATTTGTAAGCAAGCCTTGAGAAGCCAGAGTCTTCATAATAGCTGGATTTTACCTTTAGGTTCACAAATGGGCAAAGCAAAATTTAGTATAAATGAAAAATCTTTTGTTTCCATTTAATAGATCTGAGGAATTATTTTAAGAACAGCCTTAAAACAAGTACATAATTTGTGTCAGCATTTTAACAGAGTATGGTTATTTTTGTTTTCCTTTTCCTGAACATTGCATTTTGAATGTTTCCTGATATCTTGTACAACTCCTATTGATATGGCAAAATATCAATGTGAACATTTACCACAAACATATTTCCTTATTTTAATGCAGATCATTTTTTTCTGTTGTAATGATATTTCCTATATTATCAATCATAGCTTATAAACTAATTGACTCTATATTAAAAAGAAAAGCATAGCTTTTGCACAGACTCTGTATGACATTTTTATTTGATATATTGTTTATTTACATTGATGCAGTACTCCAGGGGTTTGAAAGTGTATTCTTGTCAGTATTTTGCATCCTGGTTTCTAGCGTAGGTCTCTGTGTCCACAAATAGTTTCACTGAATGTCCCAAAAGGATGGATGCCAGGCCTGCAAATCAGTGAGAAAACAGTCACAGTCTGCATGTCAGGATATTCATTCAAGGCTGAGGAAAAAAAAAAAGTGTAACAAGTATTGCTTGCTGCAGAAATAAACGGAAAGGAAACTGAGTCAAACAGTCGTGATGAGTCACTCTGCATTTTAACAGTTTTCACTGAGGAGGAAAAAAGAAAAAAAAAACTTGGAAGAAATTTGTATTTTTTAATCTGCTTCTTGAAGTTAACTTTAAAAAAAAAAAACAAAAACTTATAAATCAATTTAGAAATCCACATCTTTTCCTTATCTTATTTAGCAAGTCCAAATATGTTCACTTTTCATTTCTTGTAATATGTTGCTGTTTTGTCATTTTTATGGTGTCTTATTTTGTTTATGCTTTGTAACCCTAATAAGAAGCATATGTGGACTTATGTGATATTTAACGATCAAATTAAATCTGAATTGATTTATCTGCTCTACCTTTGTTTTCAAATCACTATTCTGCAGAGTAGGAGGATGGGGTATGTGATGCTTGTTTGCAGTAAGTGTTTGAGAAGCAAGCCTTAATTTAGAACAGCTTAATTTGCATTAAAATCTAACCAAACTTATTACTATGAAAAAAAAAAAAAAAAAAAAAGAAAGAAAGAAAGAAAGAAAGAAAAAGAAGGAAAGAAAGAAAGAAAGAAAGAAAGAAAGAAAGAAAGTTTAAATGAAACAAAAGTGAGGCTTTGGCAATTGAAAATGGTAAATCTCCAAGAATAATTTACATAGATTTTGTTTATGTTAATTAAAACCTCTCATTTATCTCTATTTTGTGCAATTATTACACAATTACAAAGACTCAAAGACAATAAAAACTAAAGGAAATAATCTGGAACAGTTCTTTTGAGTTCTGTTTGGCAGGTCTGCAGAGTTCACGCTTATCTTTTTAGTAAATGTTACAATTCAGCTGTGGATTCGATTTGGGCACCCATCACAGACAGAAAGACTGCATTATGACTCCCAAGAAAGACTGTCAGACAAAGAGCCACAGGGCAGAAGGACATCTCTGTGCATTCTGGGATTGAAAAGGTGGGAGTGCTGAGAGGAAATAGAAACAGTTACATCTGTAGATATAATTTTCTTTTAAAATGGTCTGCCATAATTTAAGCTATTCTGTAGCATATGTATTATACCTTCAATTAGATTTCTTTTTGCTAAAAGCTAAACACTGAAGCAAACCAAAATGCATACATGACGTCTTTTTGGATTAAATTTAGAAACATATCATTGGTAACTGGAGCAGCAGGTTATTGCTACTTCCCCTATTTTTGCTAAAATGTTAACAGAATGAAGCACATGTGACCAACAAGCTAATTTCTAGACACGTTTTTGCTGCAAAGTTCAGATCCAAATCTGATATTATCAAGTTTCATGCACATACACGGACTACACTAGTAATAGTTTTTCAGTGGAAAAAAACTTCAGGGAAGACAGGATAGCCTGGACACCCAGATTTGATTTTCAGAAGGAACAAAACCTAAAATAAATCTATTTTAATAGGGGTTACATATTTAGACAGCAGGGATTTGGTGCAGCTGCTTTTGAATGTCAAAAGCAAGTTTATGTGGTATTTCCATTCCTACTTTTATATTCTGCCACAGAGATCAGAATAAAAAATTGTCAGGAGGACCCAGTACCCTATAGGTCTAAACACAAATGAGACAAGTGAAGTCTAAAACAATTCTTTCAATTTCAGCTTTCCCTCTGGCTTTATTCTTACTACTCTAGGAATATTAAAAAGAAATGGGATGTTTTTAATGGATTGTCGGCAGCATTGTTTTCATTAACAAAAGGGAACTCAATCAACTGCTCTGCCAAACCTCTCTGTCTCTTCTTTGATGGGCACAATAAATGGTGCCAAGCATTGTCAGATCCTGCCAGATTAAACTAAAATGATAGGTGTTCAAAATCATTTAGGACTGAGCCTAATGTAATTTTGACTGTATTTCTTCCTGAAAGAAGAGGAAAAGTTAAAAAGCAAGCAAGAAAGACAATAAAAGATTAGAGATAAAGTAGATTAAAGGAAACATTTTGTCATTAAAAGTTTCTTTCCAAGGCAGTGAGAGAGATTGCCTGAATCCAAGATATGTTTATTTACATGACTGCCAGCACAAGTCAGAAGAAGATGAAAGATGGTAACTCACAATTGCACCACAGAAATAAACTTGAAAGGAGTGACATAAGACTAAAATGTGTTTAGAGAGAGTTTCAAAATATCTCAAAGTCTATCAGGCTCTAACCAACTATGTTAAAACAGTAAGATTCTGCCTGGAACTCTTGTCCATTCTAGTAAATAAGGAGGAAAGCTTTTTTTTTTTTTTTTAAGGGGACAAGAGTTTATTAATTAAAGATGCAGGGTTAAGCAGCAGTAATGGTCATACTTGTATTAGCATGAAACAGTCTACCAGTTTTAAAATGTAATGTGCCTAAAAAAGGCAAATTCCACTGAATCCATTAAAACACTAAATTTGTTGTTGACACAGCCATAAGTTAAACCTGGTGGGTTCAACATATTTGTTCCCTGTCTCTTTAAATTTAGATGTCTGCCCTTCTGCCCCACTTCATTTTCAGAAGTATAAGCAGCCTTACAAATTTCAGGATTAGCGATTTACTTTTTGAATTTACAGGCCATATAATCTAGATTTAGAATAAAATAAAACAACAAAAAAAGTTATCACAGTAGTGATGTTATCGCATACACATTTCAGTGACAGAAATACTAGTTTCTAACAACAATTTTGCATAGCTGCTGTTCTTGGAATAAGAGAAAAGTTCTGGCCGAGTGGCATTCACTGAAAGTGGCTGTTACACCAAACAAAACATTAACACAAGGTGTAGGATTATATTTTGCTTAGAACTGAAGGTTGGCAGCAGCTTTATAATAAGTCTTCAGGAAGTGTTGTATGATTTACCACTATTATATTTATTGTTGGTGGTCTTGTGGGCCAGTGCCAGATAATGCTGAAGACATTTATGAAATATTCTTTACCTTTCTAACTCTATTTTATGTTAGTAGTTCCAACAATTTACAACTGCTGTTATGTGTATAACTGTACAGCAAAACAGAGTTTGTTGCACGAACTCTAGGTCTCATGTCTCCTCCTATATAGTATGTGTCTTCTTAATTTGCAGCTCTGCTGACACAGTATGCGTGATTAGGGACTACTGTTGAAGATAACTCTGTAGGATAAAATGCTTGCTCTCTTAGCAGTGTTGTATAAATTCTGTTGTGTCTACATGGAGAGAGAAAACTTGAGAGATATAAAATGTAGCCAGATTGGAATGGCTCTATTGCTTTTAGTGGAGTTACACAAGGAAAAAAAAAAACAAAAGAAAAAAAAAAAAAACAACTTGAGACTTTGACCCATGGCAGTCATGAAATTAATATAGCAGGATGATGGGAGATATTATATATCCTTTGTTACTTGTTATGTGTCAAATTATGTGTCAAACCACTGCTTTGTTTTATGCCAGGACTGAGGGCCTTTGTAGGTAAAGGGAGCAGTCCCATAGCAGGACTGAAATGCAGGATTTCAGATGTCTGTTCTACTGAAGAAAATGACGACATTTTGAGAACCAGGGTTTTTTAGGGCTAGAACAGGTATATATTTTAGCATGAATGTAATATAGATTATTCTAAGGCATACCCTTCAGAGACAGAAAAGATCAATTACAGCTAAATTAAAATGTGATATAAGCAGATTTAGTGATATGAGGAAGCTTAAATTAATCCTTCACAAGGTAATATCGACAAAAGGTTGTTAGTTGCTTGTATGGTCTGTCTAGCACTTTTCCTTCCTTTAAGTGTTTTGTGATAAAGGCAAGAGTACATCACGTGAAAGGAAGGAGAGTTCATCTACAACCAAAAACAGTACAACAGATTCTCAAAATATAGAAAACAGCGACAACAACAACAACAACAACAACTAAATGCTGATTGGCATCAAGGACAGCATTTTTGCTATCTCATTTTCTTGCCCTTGAACTGCACACCTTGCTTTGCCTCAAGGCCAAACCTAGGTACATATGCATGTGAGAGCGGAAGCAGAGAACATATGTGTCTGCTTTTTACACCACACCTCTCTCATTGCAGCCCAAGCCACTCTCAGTGCCCCTCAGCAAGACTCCCCTCAGAACTTGAGGTTGCTAGTGAGAAAAAGACAAAGAGGATCAGTCATTAATTTTCCTGCAACACCATCTCAGTACTGCATGGGTGTCTCAGCCATAGGCCCACCGTTGCCATGCTCCCTTACAACGCTGGGAGGTTGTGGTGGGGATGGACAAGACATCTGGAGGTCCCTGTGGGATGTTCCAGGCCACCACAGCACAGATGGCAGCTGCTGCCACATCCAGCCCTGCTGTAGCTGTGCCTTCAAACTACTGCACCTCTGTTCCTGATATTGCTACCTGGCGGCTAAAGCTTCAAAACAGATTTTTATTTTTTTATTTTTCCGCAAGGAAGAGAAACTATGGAAGCTTTGCTTCCCACCTCTCCCATGTGAAGGACAGGTCTGCATTTCACATTCCGTGTGATTAAACACTTGTTCTGATACCACTGTGGTTCAGTTCCCTATGCGATCTTCAAAGGTGAAACCAAAACTCCCCCCAGCTCTCTAGATTGAATTGCAACTCTTCATCCTTTGATGGTACTCCACATAAAACACTTTTAATATGTGGGACTTAAATTTGATCTGATCCCAAAAGCCCTTGTACTAGAGCAGACCAAAGGTTCATGTAATCTCTGGCAGTGACTAAAGGCTTCGTGGCTCTCAGTGGATTTCTCTTCCACTTGAAGGCTCCCCTTGAATCTGCTCACCGTCTAGATAAGCTTGCAGGATGGCACTGATATCTGCCTGTCCACAGAATAATCAGCACCTTAATGAGGCAGGACATTTTCTGAGTGAGGAAACAGAGAGAGAGTGCAGAGACGATAGAGTGTGGAGCATCAGATATTGCCTGGAAAACATGTGAAACAGCAATAATGAAAGTTACTAATATAGCTCGGAGTGGATTGGGGGAAGGGAAGACAGAAAGGAGATGCTGGTCATAAATTTCTGAGAGCTAAAATAAGAAAAATTCTGGCTAAACAGCAGCTTTGAAAAATCATAGATTGAGCTACCTTTTGAGGGCAGTTAAATACTAATCTCAGGAGACTGTGGTCATAACCTGACAGACTTTGAATGGCTAAAGCAACATTTTCTCAAATAAAGCAATAAAGCTTGTACTCTGCTAGCTTACAAGACCCAGACAGGAAAAGAAGGGGGAGGGGAGGAGAGATCTATTTTAGCAATTAGGAACTGTATTGGAGCTATGAAATATAAAACAAAGGAAATTTGTGAACTCTTTGAAGATTTCTATTAACACCTTTATACTTGCAAGAAACAGTTCTCTGGAGATAAAAGGTCAGATTGTGAAGGCTAATATGTCTAGTTACTCAGCAGAATAAAAGGCCAGGTTGGACTGTCCTTTTGAGGCTAAGGAAATTCAAAAGTGATTTTAAAAATGTGCCAGCAGGAAAAACTTCAGGGCTTTTCCACCTCCCCTGTGATTTTTCTTTTTATGTTTTCAGAATATACTAGGTAAAACAGGTAGCTTTCCATTGTGATAGAGGCAAATTTTATGCATTCCTATAATTCATGAACGCATTATAAAATGTAGGTATTATGGATCCACTTTTCTGTTTGTTTAATAAAGTATTCCCCATTATAACAACCACAAGGAAAAAAAAAAAACTACTCTTTCTGCTTAGATGTTTATTGAGATATACTTTAAGTTTAGTAAATGTAGTGAATTAGGTAAAAGTGGTAAATTTGGAGAATGAAATTTGAAAGGAATCTGAATATTGCATGGCTGAGCTCAGTTTGAAGGTGGGTTTCATTTTTTACTTGGAGAATCTAAAGCTACTGAATGCAATCTAGTGCCAACCCCTGACTCTTGCTGAGCAATAGCTGTTACATATGACTGCTCATACCCAGACATATATACAAGCTCAAGTCTTGAGTGTGCCTTATTAATAGTCTTGCATTTCACATAAGCTGCAGAACTATTTTATTGGGGCTGGAAAGTTATTACTGTAAGGTATAAAGACTTCCACAGCATAGTAATGACAAGATCAGTTCTAACTTTGCTTATAGGGCAGGAACATTATAATGCTGTCAGAGAATCACAGAATGAATAACCAGTTGGCTGAGGTTGGAAGGGACCTATGGAGGTCACCTGTTCCAAATTCCCAGTTAAGCAAAGTCACCCTGGCACCTTGAATATCTCTAAGGATCTCTAAGGATGGAGACTCTACGACCTCTCTGGGCAGCCCATGTCAGTGCTCATTCACACCTCCACAGTAAAGTGCTTCCTGATGTTCAGATGGAAACTCCTGAGTTTTGGTTTGCACCTACTGCCTCTTGTCCCATCACTGGACACCACTGAAAAGAGCCTGGCCCCATCTTCTCTGCATCCTCTTTCAAGTATTTCCGCACATTGATGAGATCCCTCTTGAGCCATCCCTCCTCTAGGCTAAACAGTCACAGTTATCTCAGTCTTTCCTCATATGCTCCAGTCCCCTAGTAATTTTGTGGCCCTGCGCTGGGCTCTCCAGTATGTGCATGTCTCGTTTGAACTGCAGGTCCTAGCACTATAGATGTAGCCTCACCAGTGCTGAGGGGAAGGATCACTTCCCTTGGCCTGCTGGCAATACTTTGCCTCATGCAGGCAAGGATACCATTAGCTTTCTTTATGTCAAGGGCATACTGCTGCCTCATGTTCATCTTGGTGTCCATCAGTACACCCAGGTCCTGTTCTGCCAAGCTACTTTCAAGCTGGGTGGCTCCCAGAATGTACTGGTGTCTGTTGTTGTCACTCCTCCACCATCCAGACCATTAAGGAAGATGTTGAATAGGATTGGGGTCAGTATCAACCACTGGTTACTGGTCTCCAATTAGACTTCATACCACTGTGCAGTACTTTTTCAGCTTAGCTATTCAACCAGTTATTTTCAATCCACATCACTGCTCATCTGGTTCGTACTTGATTAAATTCTCTATGGATATCTTAGGGGTGATGATACATCCATGAAGTGATGATACAATAGCCTGTCAGTGGAATTCCTTCACAAGTCTTTTCTGGAGGCCTATAATGTGATGTTTTTCTACTGTTGTCCCCATAACAGAATTAGTCCCTGTTTAGTTCTCAGCATTCCTTATATATTTCTATATAACCTTTATATTATCTCTAAATAATTGTGTTGGTCACTTCAGCATTGTCTTAAAAAGTGGATCTTATTTCATTGTTGCATGACTTAAAAAAGACCATATTAGATTGGCATAGATCAACTGTATTTGCTCTAACGAAAGCATCTCTTCCATACCTTTAAAAAATAATTTATTACTGTTTGGTGTTCTGCACTGATTGCTCTCTAAATACTGCTAACTTTAATAAAAATCTTTCCTAATAAATGTTTTAACAACTTGGGAACTTCTCAGAACAGATGACTTGAGACTGATGTGAATAAAATTCAACTAGTGAGAAATTATCTGTAACAGAAAGAAGCAAAGAACTTTTTGGAGCCTTTGCTAATAGCCTGTTTGCCTTACCAGAGGTAGCAGCACTTCTTCAAATTAAAACCACTCAAAATAACTGAATTTAATATAGATCTTTATTTACATTTTATTATGTATTCCTATTCCTTCCCTGTTCATTTTCTGCAAGTTCTATCCAAGAATATTAAGGTTTATATATTGTCCAGCACTGTTGCAGTGGAACACTCCTCATCAGACGTCAGCCCTGATGTTTCACCTTCCAAAGAAGTGCTCTCTTTAGAATACTACAAAGTCAAGCTTCTTCCTTGTCCTCTCCCTAACGCACAAGCTGACATTCCTTTCTATGCAGAAGTGATGGAAAATGATTTGGAAATCACAGAATCAAAGAACAATTCAGATAGGATGGTGCCTCAGGAGGTCGCCTAGTCCACATTTGTGTTCAAAGCAGAGTGAACTTCAACTAAGGTCTGTTTGCATGGGGCCTTGTCCAGATCAGTTTTGAAAATCCTCAAGAAGGGAATTTCTACAGCTTTTTTGGGCACCTTTTCCAGTACTCAACTAACCTCATTGTGAATAATTTTGTTCAGCCAGAATTTCCCTTGCTGCACGCCGTGACTATTGCCTCTTGTCCTTGACTGTGCACCTCTGAAAGTCTAGCTCTGACTCCTCTGTAAATGTCCTTTTAGACACTGAAAGTGAGAATTGTATTCATACTTAACCTTCACTTTTTCAGTCTAAAGAACCACAGATCCCCACAACTCTTTCTGTATGTCAAGTGATCTACTCACCTAGCTAATAAGAGAGGCATCTTAGTAACTCTGACTGGATCCTTTCCAGTTAGTCAACATTTCTCTCAAAGCTGGAGATATTGTTTCATACCTCGAAAGGGTGGAACGGAAGGATATCCCTTCCTTTGACCCAGTAGCTATCCTCTTACTAATGCATCTTAGTGTGTGGTTAACATTCATCTCCAGTAGGCCATGCTGCTGATTTATATTCAACTTGTTCACTGGGAAAAACTTGGCGAGGGATGCAAAGAATAACAAGAAGGGGTTCTACAGGTACATTGGCCACAGAAAAAAAAAAAAAAAAAAAAAAAGACTCTAGGGAGAGTGTAGCACCTCTGACAAATGAAGATGGGGAACTGGTAACCACAAACGTGGAGGAGGCAGAAGTACTTAACAACTTCTTTGCCTCAGTCTTCACAAGTGGTCAGGTTTCCCACATCTCTCGTGTTCCTGAACCTCTAGGTGGGAGCCAGCAGAGCAGAGTCCCTCCCACTGTAAGCGAAGAGCAAGTTCGGGACCTCCTGATGCAATGTAACAAGTACAAGTCACCAAGCCACTCTCCATCATATTTGAAAAATCGTGGCAGTTAAGCAAAGTCCCCGGTGATTGGAAAAAGGGAAGCATCACTCCCATTTTTTAAAAGGGTAGAAAAGAAGACCCGCAGAACTACAGACTGGTGAGCCTCACATCTGTGCCTGGGAAGATCATGAAACAAATCCTCCTGGAGGCAATGTTAAGGCATGACAAGGACGTGATCCAGGAGAGCCAGCATGGCTTCACCAAGGGCAAATCATGCCTGACCAATCTGGTGGCCTTCTATGATGGAGTGACTGCATCAGTTGACAAAGGAAGACTGACTGATGTCATCTACCTGGGTCTCTATGAGACCTTTAATACAGTCCCACATGACATCTTGATCTCTAAATTAGAACGATATGGATTTGAATGATGGACTGTCTGGTGGATAAGGAATTGGCTCGACGGCCACAACCAGAGAGTAGTGGTCAATTGTTCTATGTCCAGGTGGAAGCTGGTGATGAGCGGTGTCCCTCAGGGGTCTGTCTTGGGATCAGTGCTTTTCAATATCTTCATCAATGGCATAGAAAATGGGATTGAATGTTCCCTCAGCAAGTTTGCAGATGATACCAAGCTGAGTGGTGCAGTTGATACCAAAGAAGGAAGAGATACCATCCAAAGGGACCTGGACAGCCTGGAGAAGTGGGCCCATGTGAACCACATGAGGTTCAACAAGTCCAAGTGCAAGGTTCTGCACCTGGGGGAGGGCAATCCCAGAGAGGAGTACAAACTGGGAGAAGAACCCATTGAGACAAGACCCGTGGAGAAGGACTTGGGAGTTCTTGTGGACAAAAGGCTCAACATGAACCAGCAGTGTGTGATTGCAGCCCAGAAGGCAAACAGCATCCTGGGCTGCATCAAGAGGTGTGACCAGCAGGCTGAGGGAAGTGGTTGTCCCCCTCTACTCTGCCCTTGTGAGGCCCCACCTGGAGTACTGCATCCAGGTTTGGGGACCCCAGAACAAGAAGTTGACCTGTTAGAGCAAGTCCAGAGAAGGGCTACAAAGATGATCAGAAGGCTGGAGCACATCTGCTATGAAGAAAGGCTGAGAGAGCCTGTTCAGCCTGGAGAAGAGAAGGCTCTGTGGAGACCTCATTGCGACCTTTCAATACTTATAAAAAAGATGGAGAAGGACACTTTACTCAAATAAATAATGATAGGACAATGGGGAATGGTCTTAACCTAAAAGAGGGTAGATTTAGACTAGACATTAGGAGGAAATTCTTCATTATAAGGGTAGCAAGGCACTGGAACAGGTTGCCCAGAGAGGTTGTGGATGCCCCATCCCTGGAGGAGTTCAAGGCCAGGTTGGATGGGGCTCTGGGCAACCTGATCTAGTGGGTGGCATCCCTGCTTATGGCAGGGGGTTGGAGTTGGATGATCTTTAATGTTCCTTCCAACCTGAGTGTTCCATGATTCTATGATTCTATGATTACATCTCCTCAGTCAGTGGTATTCTACTGCTGTCTGTCCACTTAGGCCCAGCCTATACTACATGGACTTCATTAGTCTTTCATCCCAGGTGAAGGACTTTTTAATTTGACTTCATTGAGTTTCCTGAGGTTCCTGTTTGTTCATTCCTCTGACCTGTGGTGGTATTGCTGACTGGCAGCCCTGCCCTCTGTGCTGTGTCTGGCTGGGATGGAGTTAACTTTCCCTGCAGCAGCCCATGCTGTGCTGTACTCTGCACTTATAGCTAGAAGAGCCCTGGTATCACACCACTGTTTTGTCTATTGCTGAGCAATACTGGCACAGCATCAGGACTCCCCCCAACCCCCGCAAGAGCCAGCAGGCTCCGGGTAGGTAAGGGGTTGGGAGGGAACATCACCAGGGCAGCACACCTAAACTGACCAAAGGGATACTCCATACCATATGATGTCACACTCAGCAATAAAAGGTGGAAAAAGGGAAGGAGGGGAAAGGTGGGCTCTTGTTATGAAAACATCTGTCCTCCCAAACAACAGCTATGTGTATTGAGGCCCTGCTTCAGGGATGTGGTCGAGCATCACCTGTTGGTGGGAAGTACAGAGGAGTAATTTCTTTCCTCTCTCTCTGTGGTTCCACATGGCCTTTGATTTTGTTTGTTTGTTTGTTTTTCTCTTCCCCCTTTAATTTTTCCTTTAGTTAAATTATCTATTTTTCCCTTAATAACTATTTTACCTTAATAATTACTTTTACTTTAATTAAATTATCCTTATCTCAGTCCATGAATTGTTTTTTGTTCTTCCCCTCCTCTCCTGAGGTGGGGGAATGAGAGAGAAGTTGTGGAGGAGTTCAGCTGCCTAGCAAGGTAAAACCACCACACCCTCCAACATATCAACTAGTTGCCCTAGATTAGTATCATCTAAGAACCTGACAAAGATGCTTGCTGTACCATTGCCTAGGTCATTGATGAAGTCATTAAACATTATCGAGAAGATAGGTAGTGTCTTGGTTGTATAAAAAGCTTTCAGAGGTAAAGTAGAGGATGGCTAACTGCTCATTTATGAAATACTGTGATAATAATAGACGCCATAGGGAATGCCCATGTGGAAAGTAATAATTCAATCATCAGAACAACATTTAAATAGTGTGCAGCAAATAGGGCCTGAGACCACACATCAAATACAAAGGATAAAAGAAGAAAACTAGCAGCTGCTCACTCTTCTAGCATCATCTATTTTTTGTGTTGACAGAAATGGATGTTCACTGAAAAATAACCACTGATCACATGATCGTTAAAAAAAAAATCAGTGATCATTTACTTATGTGTATAATGGGACTGAATCCAATATTTCCTAATTTGTGCATGCTTATCATTGCAATCAGAAAAGATGATATTTTAATAAAGATATGCAAGTATGTATTCAAGATGGAAGAAAAGACTGTATCCTGGAGCAAAAAGCTCCACTAAAGGGATAGGTGTTCCTGCATCTTGGTCAGGACTTGCTACTGATATCTTACATTAAACTACTGCTCTGAACAATGTTTGTTTTAGTTGATCATTTTTACAGTACTATAGAAGGAGAGGAGGAGGAGATTTGGTTAAACTGAGGAATAAGAGAAAGAGGAATAATGCAGCAGAAGATAGATAGGCTTACTGATTGTCATATTTTGTGGAAAAATTTAGCTATACCCTAATTTAGCAATCTATTGCAAATTTATTAATATATAGTCTCCTCTTGAGAGGTGTGTATGCTGCTACTACCATCAGTGTTTTCATGCTTTTGCACTTTCACTGTCTAGCATTTGAACCAAACTTCAAACCCACATCTGTCTTTAGTCAGTAGTTCTTACTGAAACTGACTCCAAATATATCTTTGATTATTGCATAAATATCTAGATGTTGAAATGGGTCAATGATATTCCACTCAATCAAATATTTACTTATACTGTCTGCCAAGTGTGAATAGTGTGAAGAAGGTTCCATTTAAGGAATTTTGAAAAAAATCCATTTCAAGTGTCATTGTGTTAGTGCCCTACACACAGGAATGTGTATACACAAGCACCTGAGCTGAAAGTTGAAGGCAAATAAATTATTACTGCTTGTATTTTAGTACACTTAACTATTGTTTTATTTATCAGCTATTTTCGAATCCCAACTGAAAAGGAACAGCAAATCATATTGTATAGGTGTAAAATACAGCCCTTCAGTGATATGGCTCTGATGAATGCTGCATATCTTACGGTATTCCTCTAGTTGGCTTAACCATACTTAATGGTTATCAAAGAACTGGGCACGATAAGGGAAATGCAAAAATCCGAAATGTTATTCAGATGCTGAAAAATACATGGCTTCTCTTAGTTGAGTGAAAATATGATTTATACTACTTATGGTTTCTTCTTAAAAGAGAAAATCCACTAACTTGCTTGAAAAACAGAAAAAGAAGAAAAAAAAAAAAAGAAAAAAAAAAAGGACCTGCAAAGTTCCTACTTGTTTGCTTTTCAAGCAGATTAGTGGCTTTTCGATTTTACAAGAGAATATGAAGGGCACAATAAAGAATGTCAAAAGGAAATTTGTTCAATTCAAAAGGTGCTGAAAGAATTAATTGCAATGTCACTGCTATAATGAGGCAATCATGTATTAACAACTATTACTTTTATTAATGATCTGCAGAAGTCTTGTATTTGCAGCTAACTTGGGTGGACTTTTTACTCCTGAAACTTTGCATATCTCCCTGTCTCTTTTCAAATAGTGCTGTAACTTGCTAGGAAATTTAATTTTCAGCTGAGCAGTGGAAAAAGCATTATGTTAATGACAAATGCATTAATAAAATCTTTGAAGAATCACGATATTGCTTGAACAGCTGCACTGATTTCTTTTACTGTGCAGTCCCCAGTCTGGAGGACTCTAATTCTGTTCTCTGTTATATAAAAGATGAGCATTTCTTTTCACTGGACATTGTAATTGCCTATATAGGTGCCTATTGCTTCATAAAACTGCCAAATGTATAAATAGATTTTTCTGACTATCATATATATCTAGACATATGATTTTTTTACTACTACATTGCACTTGCAGAAGAGTATTAATGTTAAATAATGCATTTTAAACAACTAGATACTATAAATATTAATAGGAGGATTTTTAATCTTTTTCATAAGACAAATCTTTTACTGCTGACTTAATAGTGGAGAGATGCTCAGTGTTGACACTGAAGGACACTTTAAACACTTAAAAGTAAATGTCACATTTTGAGATTATATCCTGAATGAGTGGGAGATATGTTTTCAAAGTTTGTGTTTTGGTTTTTTGTTTTTTAAAGACAATAGCCTTTGTTGCCATCTAATCAGCTTCAATGCATCACAGATCCTCTTGCCCATCTCTTGACTTGTGTGCCTCTTCTCTGTTAAGAGATGCTGTAATGTGCCAGTTCTTGACCTACTGACTACTGTCACTAGTTGGCAAAAGCTCTTGACAAAGTCAGACAAATTGGCTCTTCCCCAGGGAATTTCCTCAAAAATTATAAATGAATTCTAAAGTTTTAATTTTACAGGTTGGGTTTCAAAGTATCCTGTGTAACACAGATCAGTAAGGTTCACTTTTATGTCTTTTACACTGCTATGCAGTGCTGGTGTGAGGTGGGACTCTCAAAGCTTTGCCTGAAAGATGTAGAAGCCAATCCTTGGCTTCTTTGATCCCAAAGATGGAGAATGCCGAAGTTCAAGCAAGGTGAGGAAAAAAGGTTTCATATGTGATGAACAAGTAAAGTGTAAAGGATATAGCACGTGAAAGCATTTTCCAAAATTACTGTGAAAGGAGTTTATATATTTCTTTTCAATTTTTAACTAAGCATATTATTTATCACACAATTGGTTTCATGTCAAGTAGGCAAAGGAATTATGTGAGCTCTAGTGATTAAACACAGAGATGTTAAACCTTCTCATAGCCTTGTGTTTGTCTCTGGGGCTGTCACTATAGGAGGTACCAGCTACCGAGGCCTGTCAAAATCCATTAGATGTGATCTGCTGCTTAATGCCTTGGATACGAGGACAAGATAGGGAATCTGACAATACACGAGGAGCAGGTAGATAAAATAGTGCACATAAGGGACTCCCTGCTGAAGTGTGGTGAAGTTTTCAGCACCAGTTTCTGAAGATCTATTTTGAATAAAAAATGGTGGAGAATTTTAGAAAAAGAGTGGTTCATAATTGGAGGGTGTTATTCTTAGAGAACTGGTGCATTTTTTTTTCTCTCCAAGAGACAAATAGGAAATATCTGGCTAGTCAAAACTAAGCAAACATCATTTTTCTGGTGACAAGGAGAATCTAAATATTGTATATAATGCAGAGGGTCCTAACAGTCCAGACCATGAGAGTTGTGGATAAAAATACATTTCCCAGTGAGGGCACTGAGATGGGACTAGAAGCAGACAGGCTGCAAGGGGCCAATGCTACATCAGACTGGCATTCACTGGTGCTGTGTGTAAAGCAAAGGGGGACAAAAGACTTCTTCCCATAATTTCTTAGCATCAGTTACTCACACCAGTGCACAAAAAGAATTTGAGTTATAGCTTTCTGCTTTTCAGCTCATTCACATCCATTCAAATGTGTGTGGGCAGAAAAAGTACTGTAAATTACACAATGCCAGAGCCCAGCAGGCACTCGCAAGCCTCACTGCCCCTGCCTAGCCACCCCTGAAGCTCACCCAACCCTGCCCACAGGCCAGGACCCCATTTAAGTCCCCTGGGCTGTCAGCCCTGACCCAGCAAGGCAGCAGCAAGGCCAGTCTGCAGCTCCTCACAGCCCTGCCCTGCCCAGCCATGCGCCCTGCAGAGCCAGGTCCACTGGTGGGCCCAGGTCCCAGCCCTGGGCCTTGGACCATGCCCATCTCCAGGGAGGTGCCTGATGCCAAGGGCTGAGGCTCCCCAGGTGCCCCTGGCTGCCCTGCCCTTTCAGAGGGTGCAAAAGTACCCCATTCTTTTAGTGGAATCATGGTCCTCTTAAGGTAGCTTGGGTGCTGACTTCAGTGAGGCCTGTATTTCAGCTATTCTTTTCCGTGGGGTTAGGAGTCATGGACACAACTCAACATTTTGTGAGGAAAAAAAAAATCCCTTTCATTTTAACAAAATGTTAAAGATCCACAAATGCACTATAGATACTACACAACTGGGAAATGAGGCAATGCTCAGGAAAAAATACACACACATATATATATATATATTCAAACTGGGGAATAGTATTTCTCTCTTGATACAAATGATAGAAGAGTTATATTTGTAGTACTTCCTTTCCACTGCCTCCAGCAACTGGGAGACCTATCTGGGTTTAAAGGCAGTTGTTTCTTTGCTCAGTACATGCATCCTCTAAACATGCAGATTGGACTAAGGTCCAAAGCAAAGCTGTACATGGCTAAAGCTATGCCTCAGGTGCCTTGGAATCTTGATTTAGACTGAATCAAAGGTGACTTATTTGCTGTAAAGCAAGCTCAAGTTCATCTTTGCATCCATCGCAGTGTTTTAAACTGTTGCATTGTCATTAGCATCTCAACAGAGCTGTTGTTTCTCCAGCGCAGTGGTAACCTCTCTCTTACTTGTTTTACTAACAGGCCACTGATATGAGTAATAAAGAATTGTCCTGAGACTCAGACTCCAAGATCTGACAAAAATTAGCATTATATCCTGATGGCATCCTGTTGTATGTCTCTTCTTCAGTAACCTCAACATCAAATTTAATTACATAGGTTGAGCTTTTTAGATTTGTCTCAGGATATAAAATTAATTCCCATAAATCTTATGCTCTCCTCATTCTGCTCTGTGCAGAGGTTAGTGAAAAATTGTCCCCCTTCCTTGCTGTTCAAGTGGGCTTTCAAAAGAGTCTTAGGCATAAATATTATTGAAAGACTGACAGACTTCTGCAAAACTAATTTTCCCATCCTTTTATCAAGGATTTGTAGACAAGCAGGCACCTAGAAACTGCTGTTTAAAAGCTGGACAGGGCAGACTAATGCTTCTAAATGGAATTGGTTGGCTTAGGTATATTTATATGTTATTTTGACTATTCCTATCCAGATTCATTCTCCCTCCTCTCTCCCCCTGGAGTCTTAATGAATAGTTATTCACTTTCAGTTGGTTGAGAAATAAACCAGCAGAGAAGATGAAAGCTCACCTCACAGGCGTTAGGAGGAATTGCATTGCTCAACTTTTCTGTAGACAATCAGCTCAGTTCTTCACTGTATTGGAGACTTAACCCTCAAAAGAGCATCAGGAGATGGAGAAGTGTTAATATGAGAGTTAACTGTCCCCAAAGCAGTGTGGGAGTGTGCCTTTCCAGGCTATGGTTATCAGAATTTTATATTTTTTAGAATGTTTGCAGGGCTTTCTTGAACCCATATTTTTACAAAACTAGAGCAATTTTGTAGTATACGCCAAGAGTATACTCCATTGCCATTTCAAGTAGGAACACAAACAAATACAGAAGGCATTTGTGGGATAACATGACAGTAGAATGCATATCCCAATAGCCTCAGCAGTTCATTTTAGTACCATCTTATAAACAATGGACTTAATTCTGCACTTATATGCAATATATGTATAATTTGTCAGCACAGTGGTAGTCTCTACACACAAAAAAAAAAAAAAAAAAAAAAGAGAGCAGTAGAGCAGTGAGGTTACAGATGTCATAAGCAGAACTCAGAACTAGCCAGAATTTTTCCAATGGGAAATTTTATTTGATGAAAAAAAAAAAAAAAAAAAGAATACTTGTGTTAGTTTCAACAATGGTGGAATTTATCATCAAAATGGGAGAGACCTTAATCTCCTAGGATAGATGGTAGGACTGGGAGCTGCAGTATGAGGTGGGAGATCAGGATGAAGATGCTGTATGTATCAGTATGAATCTGCCTGATTCAGATGAAGGATTTAATCTGCAGACTTTCCATTCTTAGATGAGTTGCCAGATCATCACACATTTCAACTACAGTGGATGTGTCTTTCCTTTTGGAGTTGTTCCACTTTGTATTAATAATGCATTGAGGGAGAAGGACTAGGTTCAGCATTGCTTTTGGGTACAGGAGAAGAAAGTTCGGATACCTGTTCTGAAGGATATGTATTTATACAGCAAGTAGCAGCTTTGACAAGAGAGACTAGAAAACTCTTCAATTTCCTCAACTGCTTAGTACACTAGTGGGTTAGACATTCCTCTGGGATGTCAGAGACTGAATTGTTGGACTGAATCACGTAGAATAAGTACTTGAATTTTAACCTTTCTTATCTTAGGTGAACACACAAATGAGAGTATGTGAAGGTCTCCATAAGGAATCCACAGCACCTCTGCATTTTGTAAATCCTCACTCTGGCATTTAAAATAATGCTACAGATCAGTAGCAGGGGCAGGGCAGGAGGTCCTTTTCAGTGACTTCAGTGACCATGATTTGGTAGTAACAAGTGATGTTCAAGCAATTCCCTTTCTCTAATGCTTACAGCAATTGCAACTGACAGCTCTCAGGGCAGATTTGTAGTGATGAAGGAATAACTGTAGCATCCTTGCAAAAATTCACATCTTATCATTCAGTCCTTCAGACATATGTATGCTTTGTAATATCCATAAGTTGTCCAATATTGTCAAATTAATTACCCATCTAGAGCATGAGCTATGAGATATAACTTCTACAAGCAGCTTTAGTATCTCTGGGAATTAAAAGATGCAACATAAAATGAATTTTCATTCCTTTCCATATTAGGATAGTCTTAGCACTTAGATTTTCCAAAGACTGGTACCTTTTATTTTTCTATATAATAATCCCAAAGTGCCCCAAAAGATTTACACTTCCTAAAAGCGAGGAAAAAAAAATACACATACCTAAAACCATTTAATATGAATCATCTGTAGTTTCTTCTCCTTTCTGCTTTCATCCTACTACATTTATTGTTGTTTTTCTTGTCAGTGGATAGACATAAATGCTGTTGTGGGAACAACTGGAAAACAGGAACATATATTTATGTAAACCTGTATTGATTCAACTTAAAAAAAAAAAAAAAGAAAAAAAAAAACTAAGGCTTCAAATGTTGTGTTGCAAATCATAACCAGGGCTCTATGCACAAAGAATATGCGAATGAGTTCAGCTGATGTTGGTTGGGTCTATTATGAACTTAGAGAGTAAAGTTCTAAAATTGCTATATGTAATTAAAATTGTCTGCACAATATTCATCACCAGATCTATGCCCTTTTGGCTTTTTCTTGTTGGTTTGGTTTTTTGTTTGTTTGTTGTTTTTTTGTTTTCCCCTTGGTCTCACAACAATAATAACTGTTTCATTTGTTTATGTAGCTCTATTCTCTGTGGTTGACAGTTCCACATTTGGGAACATCGAAAAAGAGGTCACGTGACCTTTCCAAACACAGGAAAACTCTGTTCTTCTCAAGATGACCTGAAATGTTCTAATTATTGGTTATTCCCTCTAGCTGGCAATGCAGCCAACAAACACGTAAAGTTCAGTGAACCCACAAGTCTACAGCTGTTATCTTTGACTTGTGGCCAAAATAAAAATTGGAACAGAATTTATCCAGACAAGTATAAAGTCTCCTGTTTAAAGCAGTTATTTTCTAAGCCAAATAATCAGATTGAAAATAAGGTAAAGTGAATACTTTTTCTAGAAACTTTGATTCAAACCACGGTCAACGTTTCAGAGATGAGATGTTAACATGGATTATGTACCTGACTGCACAAGTCTCTCAAAGAATGTCCAAGTCTCAAATCTGTTGATATGTATGAAGTTTTATCTTGTAATCCAACTGTTCCGATTTCATCTTTTAATGCATAAGTCATCTTTTGTTACAGACTTGAAAAGAAGTTGATTTTATTTGGCTCTAGCATAATTAAAGTTTGAAAGATGTCAGTGATAGGTAGGCTGGTATAATCTCTGACATTCACCAGCAATATCTGCTCTGATGTGCCAGTTTCAAACAGACAGAAAAGAGAAAAGAATAGTTCCCTGTTATTTCTACCACTAGTATTTCCTACAAAATTTCTGTAATTAACTGATCTTAGTCTTATTATATGACGTCAAAAAGGTATAACAGAAATCAAAATTGTACACACCTCCTCTTCCTACAGCTTATCCAGACACTGCTGTCTGATCTGTTCTTCAGATCAATTTTGTATTATCCAAGACTGTAGAAAGTGAAGACAGATTATTTCTGTAATCAGAAATAAAGTTTCACGGTGTTTTTCATAGCAGTGCTTGCCTGTGTTGTACAGCAAGTGGATATAAAAAAGCTGATTCATGAGTGTATGTATGTAAGTCACATCCATTGGTAAGCCAGAGGAGAGAGGTCTTTCCACTACAGTGAATGTGAGTATCAACTCATCCGAATGGATATTTGATTTCTGTTGAACTGTATCATGAGGTGCAAATCAACTTCTTCTTTCCAGGTAGTATAGTCTGCTTGACTGATAACAAGGCTTAATTAATGTGCATCTGGAAAGCTCTTTCCTCTCTCTTTAGTTTGAAATGAGGCACATTTGTATGAGGAACAGTGCAAGTCTTACAAAATCTTCCTGCACTATCTGTTTGCAGCAATGACAGAAATGCAGCAGGTCACTGAGATAAGACTTTTGTTACTATTGTTATTACTAAGTGCCTGGTTACACTGGATGGCACAAACAATTGTAACTACAACTTACAGTAAATTCTAAAATAGTTCACATTTTAGGCAGTCACCTCAGTAATCTGTGATCAAGGACAGTTTTCAAAAGTCCGTTGAACAAGTGAGTGAATGGATTTTCTCAAACCTATATGCATTCTACCCTTCAAAAATAACAGAAACTGGCTGTTTATGTCATACTTGGAAGGCCTGGTTTAAATGTTAATTGGTTTCAAATGAGGACTGGTTTTATATTGGTGGGAAAGAGAATTTTTTATCAACTACCATAAAAGGGGAATCCCTGTCATGAGATATATATATACAAAGTTGTATAAAACAAAAAGGAGACAGTTCAAGGTAATTCTTGATAGACCAAGAAATAAGTGGTGCTAATCAGTGTTTGGAGAAATCTGTGTGTAAAGAAAATGTTTCAGTTGAAAGTTTCTACATAGGATATCATCAAACCATTTCCTTGCAGCTGCTATGCATTTTAGTGAGAAAAGTGCTAGCAAAATTCATCCCCTCTTAAACTGTTTCCCGTCCCTAAGTGGCCAGTAACTTCTTAGCCAGGAAATGGATTTTCTCTCATCTTTTTCCTGTGGTTTGAATAATCATTTATTTAAATGTATTAAGCAATCTTTCTACCTCATTAAGTTCTTCCTAAGTTGCCTCCTCACTTTGCGACCTAGGCATTTAACAAATAAATTGCTGGATAAAGTAATATATGAGCAATCATCTCCTAGCTCTAGGTAGCAAAGCAGACATGGTTCTTCTCAGTATTCCAGATATTAAATGCTTACTTTCATGTTCGATTGCTCAACTGCTTTTCTCTGAGGTTTGTTTGTTTGTTTGCTTCCTTGCTTGCTTTTTACCTCCTCCAATGGGTACCCTTTCTATCTCTTATCTATCTGACGTTTTATTTTTCTTATGTAAAGTGGTTTTTTTTTGTTGTTTTTTTTTTTTCTAGAAGACAAAAGGATTTGAAAACTATTAGCAGGAGGCAAACAAGATGGATTAATCTATACATGATAAAGTAATCAGATTTCAAGATTAAAAAAAAAAAAAAGAATTACTGTGGAATTTTATGAAAGACACTACACAAAGGGAGGAAAGCATATCACACCAGATTATGCATATTTAAATAAATTTGCCACACAAGCAATTTGTCATTTTAAAGTATGCATATAATTAATACACTAGTAAATTGTTTTCAGATTGATTACCAAAGAAGTCTTACCATGGACTGATTTTTTTTTTTTTTTAAACCATCAGGGTTTCCTAGTCTTTCTCCTCAGATCTTCTGTGCCTTTCTGGTACAGTTTCTTTCTTCGGCAGGAGTGAGGCAGAGTCAAGTGTTTGGGTTAGGGAATGAAGGAATTTCTTGCCACTTGACCAGAAGTCAGTACTGTGGGAAGGATATCCAGATGGGGAAGCTTGGTCTGTTGCCTAGAAGCCCTGCTTGTGCATGGCAGGAGTGAGAGTTTGACAGCCATGGAGAATATCAGGTTGCAGCTCAGGTAAGTGTGTGGCATCATCCCACCTGTTGAGCCATTCAAGCAACCCTGCTGGATACTTTGAATCTTCCTGGATCCTACAGAGCTGATGAGATTCGTTATGTTTTGAGATCAGAGAGGGAAGGAGATGCCCATCAGGCAGATTAACCGGTAGCTTAAACAATAGCTTGAAGGAATGCTGGAGAGGAAACATTAATGAAAGGAGACAAATACAGCGTGGTCTTAAGAATTTGATGTGACACTGTGGGGAGCCATAGAGGAAAAAGAGATGTTGGAAATGTGTGGATAGTCATCAGTGAGAAAATGTATCTGCTGGGAGGTGACCTACCCTAGCTGAAGAGACTGATTTGAGTATGTAAGACTAATATGCTAAGGAAAGTGTTGGGTGAGGGAAATGAGATTGAGAGGTGTGAGTAATTAAAAAGGTAGTTCAGACAGTGGGCAGGAAGAAGCCAGAATGTTAGAATGGCTGCAGAAAGACAGATGCAATGATTTTGGATAAGAGTGGAAAAGAAGAGAAGCAGGAAGCAGACACAAATATTGATCAAGGATAATGAGGTGATGCTTTGGGGGTGGTTGGAATGATACAGAGTAGTTAAAAGTTGGAGAAAATGGGGTGAGGTGTTAGTTGGCACAGAAATGATTGAAGAACAGCTTATAGAATAGCTTTGTTCATGCATCTGGTGCCTTGCAAGATAAATGATGGTACTGAGTGGAGTACATGTAGTGTATGAGCTCATCTGAGGTGGACTTGATGCCACTGTGTCTTACAGCCACTAAGAGGCTTGCTGCTAGCACAGTTAGCCCTCCAAATTTTAGAAAAGGAGATTCATTAATAAGAGCCAAACACGCCGATTGTGTCTGCTTCTCTTTTCTTTTTTGTGCCATACCAGCCCTAGCTAAACAGGTTTAAAGACAATTTGCTGCAGTCTATGAAGTGATTTTAAACATTTAGTGTCCTAGATTTGTTGTTGTCCTCAGCAACAGTGCAGAGCATCATTAACGTTCTTGACATCACACTGTAAAATGCAGAGTAGTAAAACTGCATGTACGAAAGTGCAGTTTTTGATTAAAATATATATATATATGTATAAACAGATTGAGGGGCTTTTCTACTAAAAGCTGTGGTAACAACAGTATTGTTGGCTACACAGTAGTTCTGTTAATTAGTTAAACTGTAACCTTATTTACAATACCTACAGATAAATTATTCTGGATTTTAAAGAAAAAAAAAATCCATAAATGCATTAAGGAGGATATCTATCACCATTTATCACCTGAACAGGGGGACAAGGTCTACTGTACTTGTGACATGAGTGCAAAAAGATCGTATTAGATTTATGAAAGTCTGTACTGGAAAATGAGACTCTTCTATCTCCTGTCCTGCAGAGCCCCCTATCTATGGGTTTATTTCACGCAACTTGATTAATATGGGGATGTCTTGCAAGCTCTTGATTTCCCCACACAGTGAGATTTTCCTCTCCAGAAAATACTATTTTGTCTTCCATATAGAGCAGCACACAAGTTTTCTTTACTTTGCTATTAAGTAGAAAGTTTTCTTTGAACATCATAGAACACTGCAGTTTGAAAGTGGATGCAGCTGCCATGTCAGAACATAAAACATATAGAAACATAATGTCGTTCCTTTCCAATAGTTAGGCACTAGCATGGACTTAAGCCAATTATTGTTCACTGCTACAGTTCAGTAAGATGAGAATAATTGTTAATGATGCTGAGAATCAATGTCTGTTATTCTTGAGATGGAGTGTATTTTTTCTAAATGTGAGTGCTCCTAGTTGGCAAATCTGTTGCCTGCAAATATGACACAAAATTGTGCCAGGAAAGCACAGCAAAGCACCAGCAAAGACGTTCAGGGAGAAGTTTCTGCCCTGGCAAAGTGGTATCACCTTGCTATCTACATTTTGAAGTAGGGGTTGAGGGAGATGGGAGGACTTGTACATGATAAATTACAGACATAGTGAGTGATCTCAGTGGTTTTACCTCCTTTTCTGCTTCTTTTTTTTTTTTTATGATGTGTCTACACTGCAGCCAAAAATGCCATGCAACTCCTGTAGGCTGCCAGCTCTGCTTCAGCAAAAAGTAGCAAAACCAGCACCGGCCTTAGAGCTTGCAGAACAAACCTATGAAGACCTTAGGTATAAAACTAGGGGATATACTCATGCTGAGTTCCCATCTGACTGCACTCCACTGCTAGCAGGACTGAGCTTGGCTAGTGTTAAAGCAGTCTCTGATATATCAGCATGAGCTACTCTCATAATTTTGCAGTTACACATGTGGTGGCTAGAACAAAGTCATTGTTGGTCAGGCTTCATTTCAGTTGGTCTGACAAAACAGTCCAGCTCCAGTGGACACATCTCTATTGCTATATATAAGTGATCCAAGGGGCCAGCTTGAGCACTGGACCTTGATCATCGTTGTATAATTATCAGTATCATCCTTTTCTGTACATTGCACTAGTCCTACCAGTTCTCTTCAATTTACAAGGTCATTTGTAGTCAGATGCATTGTATTTTATCCTGTAGTCTGGGGCCAATGTCAGTTTAACAGCCATGCTGTTAAACTCTGGTCTGTGCTGGTGCTACTCAACATCACCACCATTGGCCACATTTTTTTTAATTAAGTCAGTTCTGTCAGCATCTTTTGGACGTTCTTCAGCCTAGGCATCTAGAAGTGAATGTAAAGCCTAACCATCTTTCCAGGGGCTGTGGGACTTTGGCAAGAGATGGGTATGTGTCTCGCAAGGCAGAGTACCTCTAAGCTGTATCTAAATTTTATGTGCCCAGTGTTCTGCTTCTGATAGTGACAAAAGAGGATGCTTTCTGGGAGAGCACATAAATTGGCTTCTTTCTATGATTCCTCCCCTTATACTCCCCTGGCATCTGCAACTGTTGTATTAGAGTTGTTAGCATGTACCCCTTAATAGATGTGCTGTCCATTATCTAACCTCTTTTAAAACCTGCTGATACTGTCTGCTTCCACAACCTCTGTTATCGGAACAATATCTACTGCATAAAAAGATAACTTCTTTTATTCAGTGTAAACTTAACTCCTACAGTTCAATTCACTTTTTAGTATGTGAGATATGGTAAATAACTGTTCTTCAGGCAGCATATCTATTGCTTTCATTATTTTGCAGAACTTAATCCTGCTTATGCTCTCTGAACTGAAGATTCTCATCCTCTCCTCCTCATAAAAGGAAGATTCTCATCCTCTGCTACTCACCTTATACCACTTTAGCTGCCCTTTTCTGTACTACGTCCAACTCCACTGCACCATTCTTTGAGATGCAGAAAACAGAGTGATACGTAGGACCCAGTGTGTGCATAGTAGATTTTTTACATAGCAACCAAGTGACGTCCTTTCTGTCTTGTCCATAGTACCCTTCACAGTGATGCCCAAGATTCTGTGGGCTTTTTTTGCCTGCCACTGTGCACTAAGCCAGTGATTCAGAGAGCTGTCAACTCTGTTACTTTAAAATCTCTTTCGTTACTTTTAGTAGCAGTTCTGAAGTCAGCACCATGTAGACAGGGTTTATATTGTTTTCCCTAGATGTATTACTTCATGCTTATGTATACTGAAGCTCACATGCCACATTTTTTGCCTTAGGTAGCCTTGCTTCTGCGGACTAGGAAATGTCCCTGTTTATTCCCTTCATACTGCTGAAGACACTGGCAAAGCTAGTTCCATGCTGGTCTACAGGAGACTCCACTGATTCTTCCTCATTTAGAGAAGTGATTGATTATTAATCTTACCATATACCTCCTATTCTTTAATCAACCTTCAGTTCATAAAAGAGCCTTCTCTCCAATTCCAGTGGCAACTTGTTTTCTTTAATAACCTTTGACATAGAATTTTATATGTATGTATATATATATATACACACATATATGTATACATATGTGTGTATATATTATATATATGTACATATATATATATGTATATATATATATTAGACAGATTCCTTTTATCCAGGTAACTCCTGACACTCCCCTCAGATACCAGCAGGTTAGCAAGATTTCACTTTACAGAAGCTGGGCCAACTTTTTCCCTAGCAGTCCATTTTACCAGAAATAGAAGCCATAAACACCAGTTTGTAGCTCCCAGGATCTTCTCCAGTGCCATTCTGTAGATGGGAAGGTCACACTGTTCATCCACCTATATGATGACACAATGGCTGTTTGTAAAAATAGGTTTCACAACTTGGCCAGCAGCTCTACAATTTCACATTTAAATAAAGAAAGAATATACTGGTGGAGGGTCAAACAAATATTTTGGTACTTGACTAGACACCCAGATTCGCATATATAGTGTGTTTCTCCAGTAACACACATAGCGTACATCCTGAGTACCTTAGAGTCTCTGTGTAAAGCTGATATTGCCTTTGGCAACTACAGAATGTCTCTCACTTTCAGCTTCCAGGAGAATGGAAGATGCTAATACATTCATGTTGTTCTTCACCTTGTACTTGCTGTTTCACTCAGTATGTCAGTACTTGAAAAGTGCCAGGCGTATGTTGGTTGCTGCATGTCACTCTTGCTGTCTTAGAGTCTTGAGACACGAACATTAGATATGTGACATATGCTAAGAGTGAACAGTTAATGTTTGAAAAGGATTTCCATTCCTTAACATCAACTTTGTGAGTGTTAGCCCTCCAGCTTCTCATATCTAATTCTGTTTGTGTCCCCTGACTAGTTAACTTTGTGCTCTTATGAGCCTGCACAATAGTGGAATTTGCAACATAACTATTCAGTGAATTTAATCAGTTGCTTATCAAACCTTTATTTGAGCTCTGCTTTGTGAGGATGAATTGGTAAATCCAGAATATTTCCATCCCCTGCACTACTGTATATTCTTTCATCTTTCATCCGTTTATTTTCCTCTTAACATTTAATTATTTTCTTAGTTCTGTTTAATTCCTTGTCCTTATTTACCCTCTTCTCTGTATTTAAAGAATGTATTTTGATGTATTTATTGACTCTTTCCTATTTGACTCTTTTCTCCTCTCCGTCTTTCTCCCTTTGCATTCTCCAACTCATTTATTCAGTCCCTCACTCTACAGTCTGGCATGCTAATGCTTCCAGAACCAAATGAATTAATGAGTCCCTTGGGTCAGAGGGACAACCACTTTAGCTTTATATAATCAGGGAGAGATGGGTTGGAACTACCTGGCACTCCAATTTACTGCTAATAGGTCAAAATCCTAGACACCATCTCCTCAGCTGTTCTAAGCTAAGCTTCATTTGGACTGGATGGCTCAATGATATTTATACCAGTGGACAATTTGGCCCTTGAATATGCCTTAGTGAATGCCATTTGTGCTGCATGCTATACTTCTCATCCACATAAGGAAGTAAGAAATATAAATAATTACATAATAGTTTTACCACAATGAAAATAAGTTTCTTCAGGTACCACACATACCAGTTCAGACCTAAGCATAGTCTTAATTAAGCCTCTATAAAGATCACAGAACTTCTTGCTAGCACGAATATAGGTGAACACAGAGTCATTGAACAATTTAAAGTATAGGAACTGGGCTTTTTTATTTCATCAAATAGAACTTCAAAGCAAATTAGATATGTAGTAGGAAAGACATACCAACTGTCTGCTGACTTTTATCCAGGAGGAGCAAAAATGCCTGGTTTGCATGTAGAAATACAGTTGCAGCTACGATCATTCAAGAGTTATAAATAAGATAAATTTTGCATGGAGGTGTGGTAAGTTTGATTAAACTTACTGATATAAGTTGGGGGAAAAAAAAGACAAGCTTTTGGATTATTTTGGGGTCATTTAGAACAATTTGCATAGAGGCTTATTATGATTCAGGTTTGCTTTCTTTCAGTAATTTGAAGCATTTTTTTCTCATCCGAGTATATTTTGCAAGCAGATGAGTAGATGAAGTGAAGGACGTGGAGCTTTTTTTATATGCAAAAGAGAAAATATTTTCTTTTGCATAGAATGTCATCATAATGGTCCGATAATCAGAATTATGCATGATATATTTTATGAGGATGATGTCATATTTCAAAAGCTCCCAACAGAGATGATACAATAATTTCACAGAGGGAGCTATATGATATAATTGCCAGCAACACCACATGGATCAGTGACCCAGCAGGCTTCATTCAGTTCACATTTCCTATGATGCTAATTCATCTCTTTTAGGTGTTTTTCCACCTGAACATATCACAGATGCTTTATTTCAAATCTGGATTTTGTTTATTTGTTTGTTTTAAATAGATTTATAATACTTTTTTTTTTTTTAATCTGCTTCTCCCATTTTTTATCCTGATATTATGTTATAAAGATGCTAGGTTGAAAGATTTCTTTTTCTCCACTTTCCCGGTTGTTAGTATACTCTCAGTCTTTTCCTCGGTTATATTCTTTCTACTGAGCAATCTAGTAGGTAAAGCATGGACATCTGCTTTGAAGAATGAAGTCCAAGACCTTGGCAACTTTGCAAGTGTGGAGTCTTTCCAAATTGCTCCGTCCTCAGAGTCCACAGAGGTTCACTTCTTTTAGTGACTGAATTAAAAGATGAGTCCTCCCCTATTAGACATCTCTCTGGTAAACCATATGTGCATGATGAGACAGCTCCCAACTTCTGTAGCCCTCTTTAAGCTTCAACTGTAATAACTAGTGCCAACACCCATTTGCCTAACAAGCCAAGTTACCACACAGATATCACCGTACCACATGGAACAGGAGTAACACTGCTCCCATTGTATCCTTGCTCACCAACAATGTGCAGCCTGAGTACACAGCCCAGCTTCCAATAGGTGGGCTGGTGTGTGCAGATTTCTGTAAAGCCCCGTAGGTAATGTACATTCTCTGAGGCCTGAGATCAGTGTCCAGTAGATATGGCTAATGCGTTTAGGGTATGAGAAAAGGATATTTGTTTGGCAGGAGTTTTGTTTCAACATGTGAAAGTTGATGCAAGATTTGATGGAACAGCCATTGCTTTGTCACTCAAATCTAAATGCAAAATGCCATACAAAGAGCTGTGGACACAACCATGGCCCTTAACAAGTAGATGCAAGTTTTTTTCTTCTCACTTACAGGAACAGAAAGATTCATTTTCTGTTTCTAATTTATGCATTGGAAAGATACAATCATTACACTGGTTAGATTATAACTAGATTATATAGATTATGTATGTATTTAAAAGATACATGGTGTTAGATGATGAATCAGGATGAAGGAAATTTCAAAAATAAAACAAAAATTCAATTTAAAACTGAAAATATAGAAATATGTAGGAAAATCGTCAGTTTTTTGAAAACTACTGTCATCAAAAGCAAAAAGTTGTTAAGAAACTCAAAACTAAAATATTAATTCAGCTATCCTAGGTATCATTATCCTGTTATTCAAGCTGTGCTTAGTTACTGTTTGGTAAACTTTGTCAGTTATACTCAGAAGTGAACTAGATTTGACAACCTAGTTTCAAAATGAGCTCTATAATTTCATATATTTCTCTTAGCTGTTTAAAAATACATTGGGACCAGTTTGACACTTTTCATTTCTGAAAATATTTCTGAAGAGAAGTAGATTCATTTGCTTATTTGCTTTTAATGTCTGATTTCTCACATTTGGGTGGTCACAGCTCTTTAAGAAGTAGCTGGTTTTCCTGGACAGTATATATAAATATATATAATCGTATGTATATATAAAAGGTTAAATTCAGATCTGTCTTCATCAATATATATTTATGATTTTTCTGGATGTAAGTGTATTATTAGTTATTATTTATTACTTAGTTATTTTTACCCAGGTGTCCATCAGGTAGTCATTGGCCATTATCTTGGGCAATGCTGGACTCTAACTATTGCTACCTTTGAAATTGTTTGTTAGTCAAAAGTCTTAAAGTGAATTTCAATTGTTTCCACATTAAATAAATAACTATCCTGTCTATCCCTTTCCCATTCTGACCTTGTTCAACTTTTCAGCTTTGTTTAGATAGCCCTGCACTCCTGCATATGGTCTGTTGTGAATTTCCTCTTCAATGGCAAGAAATAAAAATGGCTTACTCCAGAGCAAGGGTTAAGAACAGAAATTAGAGGACTGTAGGGATGTTGTATTCCATTTGCTTTTATGATGGAGTCTCTGATTTCCTTGGGGGTGATTGCTCAATTTATGCTTTTACATGAACTGAAATCAAGTGATTACACTGAAAATATGTCTTGACAGATACAGCTGTGCAAAAGGCAGTCTCCATCATTTCCTCACACCTATTATCTGTAGCTTGTTCTCTTCAGGAGGGAAAAAAAAAAAAAAAAAACTATCTTCTGTTTAGATAATGATATTTTTTACCTATGATTTTTTTTTCAAGCAGAAACTATCAAGTAGAGAAAATGTATCTACCTTTAACTACAGACCTCCACCTTATGAAGCTCAAGGTAGTGACACAGAGCAGTGTATATGGCCTGAAATTTCTTAGTCAGGCCTGTACGTAACAACTAATATAACCCAATTTACAGCCTCTAAGACATTTTTAAAATTTCTTAAAATAGTTTTATTATTTGATTACAATTAGCAATTTTACTAGTCCTTCCTTCTCATTTTATTGAAATATACTTTCCTTTAAAGCCTTATTATTGCCATCTTGTTGATCTCTTTCTCGTCCTTGCACTAATTATAAGATAGAAGTATTCTTCCTTCATTCAATAACATGCAAGAAAAAGTGATTTAAAGAGAGATGCTTAGCATAGAAAACTCGTAAACTGGCACCTAAATAAGCAGTTAGAGAACAGCAGATGTTTTCAGATTGCATTGGTAAATGGTGCAGTGTTATAGACCAATCAATACAGTTAATGCTAATTGTAATGTACTTTTGTCAAAAAGATGCTTTTTCTTAAAGTTAATTTCTGATTTATATCATTTTCTATACAGTAATTCTGCAAACCTGGTGTCTGTTCTGTTGCATTTTGTGCCTGCTAATAGAAAGCTGTATTCATTTAGGTATTAATCTGTCTCAAGTATATTAAAACAGACTTCAACATGCTTGATGGAAAAGTAGATCAGATATTTACAGAAGACTTTTCTTTTTTTTTTTTCCTTTTTTTTTTTTGTTTTGTTTTAATTTTTCATGGTGTTGCATTAAGTTACATGGCTTACTCTAAGCCAAGTAATGTTCAAGAAGTTTCAAAGTCTGAAGTTCTTCAAGTTCTAATTCTAATCTCATGCTACTTTGTACAGTCACATAATGTTTTTGGCTTTGGAAGCTTAACTGTTGAATTAGAAAGCAAATTGGATTTTTTGCTATAGAAAATGGCATGAATTTTTTGCCATTTGATTTCTGAAATGGTTTAATTTAAAATATGTGTTTCTAATGTGTTGTTTAAGCTCTGTTGCAAGATCTTTGGGAGACAGGCTGTGCTTTATTTTTATTATGTACAATACTTGGGAGAGTGGAGCATTTTTCAACAGGAAAGTGCTGCCACAATATCAATTGTAGCTGTTCTGTGAAGTACAATGGTTGCTTTTTAAATAGGTCTTTTTGTCCCACTCTGTTCTTCTGGTGTCTCAACTGCCATTTTGTACACCATTTTTGGATCATAATACAATGAAAAATATATATATTATATATATATATAAATATATATAAAAGGGACTCACCTGAAAAAAAAAATGGACAAAAACTTCCTGAGACAACTGTGATAATAAAAGCAAAATGTAATTAACTCATTGAAAATATTAAAGAGATTTTATGCTTATAAAATATCAGTATTTTCCTCCATCCACAACACAGAAAGCATACCCATGCCACATATATAAAGAGTGAATTTCTCATCCCAGTTCCACAACTTTAAAAGAAACCCAAACACAGTTAGTCTGGACCTACATTGGTGTAATGCTTGGCCCATTTAGCACACTTGTATTTTATGCTTGCACTTTTATTTACTTCTGAGCAGACAACTCTCCTATCATTGAAGTCTAGCATTTCACAGCCTGTATAACTGCATGTTTATTTTTACTGATAAATACTTGTTCAGAGTGCTTCCCTTTCTGTCCTCTTTTCTTGGAATAAAACAGTATAATGCAAGTCCCTCCATCCATACAGCAGTAAAAAAAATAAAAAAATAAAAATAATAATATCACTCTGACTCCAACATACTCTTTGAAAATTGAGCTGAAAATATTCTCTTTGTGAGACTGCCAGTTTGACTTTTACTGTTGCTTGTACAAACACTGACTGACCAAGGAAGGCTCTCTCATATACCCCTGATCATCAGTCTGAAATCATCTCATTAGCCTAATGAGGGCAAAGACGGACAAAAGTTAACATAGCTGATTTGATCAGTAGGCATTAGAGTTGTTCCTGCCTGGACAGTGGTGGACAAATACATACTGTGTACTGGCAGGCAGGTCACCTCTGAATTTCGAGATGAAGGAAAAGAAAGGTTCAGTTCAGATTTTCACCTGACTTCTTAACAATGTGGTTCTCCGTGTTCCCTTGTGAAATCTTTCCTAATACATTCTGATACTATTTAGATTAAAAATGTCATTCACATTTGGATACAGCTAAATCTCCAGTGTCCTTTTCTGCCAGTGTTCACTTATCACAAGCGTGGCTCTATTGACTAGGATGAAATAGGGCTTTCTTTATATTACTAGGATTATTGGCAAAAATGACCCTCTGCTATTACTGGAATTGCCTCACTTTCATTTGAAGTACTGAGGGATAGAGAATAAAAGTTTCTCAATAGTTGAAATACATTGATATTTAGTTAATTTTTCTCTCTGTTGGTCTATACCAGACATTTTAAGCCAGAGAGGGGCTGTTTTGTCCCACACTGGCAGTTCTGTCCAGGTGGTGATGTAAAGAGTGATGGATGCTGAGTGAGGTACCATAATCCTGAGACAGCATTTGCCTGGAAAACCTCCAGATCAGTCTTACTCTCAGTGAGATTCAGCCTGAGATCTCAACCTGAGATCATCAAACTTGAGACTAGGGCTAAACAAAGCTCCTTTCTCATTCAGACAGTAAGTACAGGTTGTTCTTTTCTGGCAAGACAGTGACTGAGAGCCAGACTGCCCTTTAGACTCCTGCAGCTGGGGAACGTGGCACAAAACCATTACCTCTCCCTGACTTGGCCACAGATGTAAGAGAGGAGGGAGCCCCCTGACTTCACCTTGCAAGGAGAAATGCTGGCACAGGAAGGGGAAGAGGAAAAGGGTCTGGGTATGAAAACTTACTTCATATACCCTATATTTGAAAGGCTTTGCTGAAAATCTGAGTTGGTCTGAGAGGAAGGAGATTAAAGGAAAAGTTTGAAAAGCTGGGTCAGGATTGTGTCTACAAAAAAAAAAAAAAAAGGCACAGATCAAAACTCTTTATAGTGATGGTGGTTTGGTGATTCCAGTATCACTTTTCACATAGTTGGTAAGTAAATTAGACATTCACAGACCACTCTCTACCAATATTATCTTATGTAAAGTATATGTTTGTCATAATCTTTTCTGGAATGGGGATGGATCCTGAGCACACCTGCTCGAAGTCAGTAAGGCAACGTTATCATCAAGAATTTATCTAGTGTCCTGATAACAAAGTTGATTTCTGTGCTTCTGCTCAAGAAGATATCTTCTGAACTATTTCAGGACTCAACAGAGATTAAATTAACCTAAAAATGATGGAATGTAATAGTCAATTACACTGTATGTCAGTGATGCCATTTCACAGCAGTCACTTCTTTTCAGACTCTCAGAATTTTTCAGAAACTCTGAAAAGTCTGTGTTTTAAAATTATTTTCTGAGAGGAGTAAAGCAAATATGCAGGATATCTGTGTCATTAAATCTTCATGTGAATCTTTCTCTACTGTCTGATCAGGGCAGCATGGTGACAAACTGCTGCTTCTCTTTTTTTTCTTTTTTTTTTCTTTTTTTCTTTTTTCTTTTTTTCTTTTTTCTTTTTTTTTTTTTCCTTTTTTTTCTTTTTTTGCCCAAGTAATTAAATATTTCAGCCTTTTCAAGCTCAACCTGATGTTAAAGGATCACATCCAAAAAGGGATTGTGTGTGGAAGCCTGTCAGAGACACTTTATTGATTTAAGAAAATACAAGCACGCAGTTCACAGAAACATGCTAACTAGCCCTTTTTTCCCAGCAGCAGCTTGTTAAAGAGAAGTTTTGCCCACAGTGTAGAAGTACTCACATGGTGTTCATACCTGCTAGTATTCCTATTCTGGCCAAACTTGCCCAGGACAACAAAATTCTTGCGAAGATATTTTCTAGGAAGGTTCCCTGAGGAAACTGGGTAGGGAGACTTTTGACAGCATCAACCTCCTCTATTGTTCCTTCACAGATATGTATGTCTCTCACAGTTGGAATTCCAGAGTTTGAAAATAAAGTAATAGCAGGAGAAGCTGGTGTTAATCTCCATAGACCCCATTAGCTCAACAATGTGCTTAGTCTCAAATGTGTGATAGCAGGGTGCACAAGAGGTTGCTATAGAGTCAGCTTGGCTTCCTGTGTATCTTTTAGTCTTAGCAACTATGCAGAAATGCTAACATAACTCAAAAGTAATTGTTGCATTGTGATAATCAGAATTGCTGCACTTTGTCAGCTCATTAGGAAGGCAAGTATATTGCATTTACAAAGGAACATTTTGGCTGATGATTAAAGTACAGGACTGGAAGTCAGTTACCCAAGATCATGTTTCCATATCTGTAGTGGTATTTATTATTATTATTATTTATTTTAATTTCTGTGAAGTCTTCAATTAATCACATCGTGCCTCAGTTTCCTTTCAGGTACCAGGAAGTTAATATGTTGAAAGCTTTTGATTGACAAATTTAATGTTTGTTAGGTGCTTTGAGGTGTTTAGATAAAAGGTTCTCTTGAAGTGCAAATTACAGAGGTAAGCATGGCTGAGTTGGAAGTACCCTATTCCTGTTTTAGTGTCAGCAGCTGCTGTAGGTAGTTAGGTCTTTAACTGTTTTTTTGTGAAAACCTGTCTCCCAACACTGCCTAATATTCTGTTTCATCTCATTCATACAGAGAACCTTGCTTTGCTAGGAAGCCACTGATATATTTCTTTTCCCCCATAGGAAACTGTATTTATTTTTATAGAGACTTAAAGGCAGTTGATAAGTGGGACTTATAATACATATTGTATATGAGTGGTCTGGGTAAAGCATTCATCTTTATTGAGGTGACTTTCCTGCAAGGAGGTAAATTTCAGCTGATTAATATCTACTAGTTAATGTTTAAATGTTTAAAGCTCTAAATATGCTAAGTCTATGCTTAGCTATCCTTCAGTCAAAAGATACCGTTTGCAAAGATGACCTCAGGATGTACAATTAAGGTGTCTTTGTCCCTCTTAAGCCATCTCCACACTCAGATCATCAGCTATTACCTTTATTGGGTGGGAACCTCTTTCTCCCTTCACAGCAGAGGTTTAGAGATGAAGCTGGTTGGTGATTTCTGACCTTGTGAGTATAGCCTGCTGTTTTCAACCCCGTGTATGCTCTATTGCTGGAATTACAGAAGTGAGTCAAGGTACCTGGTAGTCAGACCTTTTCACATTATCCTCTGTACTCACAGTAGCTTCTGTTCAATGGGTATACTCCTTTGGACTTTCCCCAACTGAAATGAAAATGAATATATCTACAGTAACTCAGAAAACTGGAAAAGGGAAATATTTCAAGAGGAAGATTTTCATTAGGCTTCATTAATGAACTCTTCATTTTTAGACTTTGCACAACATTAGAGGAAAAAAAAGAAAAAAGAAAAAAGAAAAAAAGAAAAAAAAAAGCCTTTATCTACCAAAAGGGATTTCACATCAGGGCAGAGGATATGTAAATTAATCATGGTCTGTTTTGTCAGAGGCTTTTTCATCTTATCTGCATGATGTTGGGAGAGGTTGGCAATTGGGGGAAGCTATTAATCTTGCATTATTTTCACTGTACCATGTCTATTTTTGAAAAATGACCTTTGATTTAGGTACATTACTTTGAAGAAACAATTATAATTTATTAACCAAAATCTTTTCCAACAATCCACAATGATAAGCATATATGTGTGCCTGTTTGTGTGTACCCATATAGGCTTCTAGCTGTAAAACAAACAGGCTTATGTGTTCAGCAGGGATTAGTTCAACTATGTGGACTTTATGTGGCCTCAAGCTAGAGGTCGGCACCTTTTAGGAATAAGTCTGTAGGCCATCCCCCAAGTTCATAGGTCATATTGACTTTTCACTGTCATATAAGAAAGGTGGTAAGTAATTATATTTACAGTATTAGCTTTCAAATGTCCATTAAATATCACTGTCTAATAATTACTCTCAGTAGCAATGTCTCATTGAATACAGCTAATGACTAATTAATTAACATAAAAATTTGCACTCTTTAACTTTTGTAACCCCTAGATGTGTTCAATTCTCAGGAATCTGCCTTAACCTCTAAGAATGAGGCAGACTTGAGGTCCAGGAACACTTGAAGACTTCTACTTAAAAGCAAGCAAAGAAAAGGTACCTTTGCAGAGCTAAGAAATATAAAATTCCATTGGAATCTCAGCTTCTGGTGGAATTATTTGATATAATTCAATTGAAACTTTTTTGCTAGTTGGAACATTACAAACATGCTTTGTTTTCACTGCAGAAATTCGTTGTTGTTGAGCAATATCTGCAGGTTTTCCCTTGAAGGAAAAGGGACAGAAATGTCGATCCTTCTTTTCTTAAACATTGACTTTAGTAAGTGTTGAAATACTTATCTATACCCAAAAAATTGTAAGTGGATGGATAGAAAGATGTACATGCATATATATACTTGCACACATTTTCATCATGTACACTCCATAACCTAAGGAATTCAGGCTAAGAATTAAATCTTAATAAAAAAGTGTTCTAATGCAACTTAACGTGTTTCTTGCAATCTTCGGTGACAAGCTTTAAGTTGATGTAAAGATAGGATTTTCTTCCATGTTCCATGGTCTTTCCTTGTCTTGAAAGCACAGGAGACCACAGAATAGAAAATTTCTCCAGGCCTTCTTCAGAGGCAAAAATTGTGCATTGGTTGTTATTCTATTTTGCTTTTGCAAAATCTAGTAGGAAGTCAGCCCAGTTGCAAAATTCATTATAATCACAAGTGTCAGTGTGTCTGAAGTAACTGTGGAAACTGTTGAGTCCTCTAGGGGATGTTTATTTTAGTTGTTTCATTTGTTCTAGCTATTTAGATTGTCCTTTGTCTGGATTTCTTTCTCTATTTGTTGCACCTTCAAAGCAAATACGTATCTCAGAGTACTAACAGCTGACAGCTCTCTTGGGCTTAACAGAAAAAACATATTTTTCTCTCCCACCCCCCATCCATGAATAACTTAAATGCAGTGATACACTCTCTTGGGCTTTCGTGTTTCTAACTATATATAAATAAAGCAGATGCAAGTTCTTTGGAACCGGGTTCCTGTCATTTTGCATTTGTCTGTAAAGTACGTGTCTTCAGAATTAAAAAGGCAATTCAGTCTGATAAATCTGATAAAGCATAGCAAATAATAATGATTAATCATACAAAATGTAATCTTCAGTCTAGCTTTAAGAAATATCTCCAGCTGTCTCAGGATTACTAAAACCTGCTTCTTCTTTCCATGTTAATGAGTTGTTTACAGATACTAATTTTAAATCACCCATGATTTTCACACAATTTATTTGTCCTTTTTTTTTTTAATGTTCTGTTTTAAAATGATCCCAGCTATTCTTATAACCCTAATGAGTAGGTGGATTTTTTTTTTAATTATTTTTGGTGAGTGAGATATTTATTTCAGCGATGCATTTTCATATCTTTCTGGGATTCATAGGATTTCATGTTTAGTTATACTGTTAAGTTACAAGGAATTCCTCGAGGACTTCCTTGTAGGATCTTCAGGCAGTAAACACAGTCCTTCAGTGTTTCCTTATCAGCCCCCAAATTTGTTAAGAAAGAATGCTACCTGATTTTTATTTTTACTGCACTGTTACATGACTAGTACATCAGTGAAAGGTTATCAGGATCACAGGATGTTGAAATTCATACATCTGAAAAAGAATTTATCTCTGTTTGTAATAGACAACTTGATTTTGCTTTTATATTCTGTAGTAAAAATGCTGTGCACTTCTGAACATGAAGGTGGTGAACTCAGAGACAAAATTTGGATTTATAGGGTCAGTAAGGAATCGATTCCACCTTTTGCTTGATAGCTCCATATCACATGAGATGTCCTTACAGGTGAGTACACTGATGGTATTCATAGTCCTGTGTCAAACTGTAATATGCTTAGAGCAAGGCCTTTTCTGACAGTCTGATACCTGAGGGCAGAACCAAATCTCTCAGTGACTGATGCCAAACAACACCATATATTATCAAGTCCCTCCCTAGTCTTTCTTGTTCCTAAGTCACACCAAACATCCTGGTTGCAAAGGCTAAATTTCAAATTTACTTTCCAACTTATAGGCTCAAAGTCACATTAGTAATGCATATAATTCTTTAAATGTTTTCTCTCTTGTTAGGCATTTCTTCCAGACAGAAAGCAGTACTGTTCCAAGATACACAGTTCTCAAAAATGTAGTCTTTCTGTAAGAAAAATCAAGATTCCTCTGTTGGCTAAATATCACAGTCTAATCCTTAGGAACAGCAGTGGAGGTAGTCACAACTTCTCATTTATTGACAAATGCTGAGCAGCATAGCTCATATCATATTCTCATCAATATAAGAATCCATCAAGTTACATATTTTGAATGTTTTTCTCCTAGTCAACTCCATTTCTAAGCAGAAGTTTTAATTTACTTTAATACCCAGAGCATTTGTTAAAACTTTTTAATATAGAACACTATTTCATCCCGGTACCTGCATTGACAAGGAAAAATGGCTGCTATGAAATGGCCAGTTTACCTGCCTAGAGAGAAGAGTAGGAAAATATACCCTAGCTTACTTGTAAAGCAGATTTCAGCATGCATTATTGAACAAATTAATTTAGGTAGCTTTTATGTAACAATGTTTAATTTTCCATTTTTTAATTAAAAACTGTTCTTACAGTTTTTAATTTGAGGATATAACTTCACTTTTCAAGCTGCTGTTCAGTGGTTTATTTTGACAGGTAGGGTGTTCATACTCCTATCTAAAGTTCTGAGCTCTATACTTGCTGTCCAGGTCTGCACTACCTATAGAGTTCTTAGGCCAGGCTGTAGCTATGCAGGTCATTGCCCAGTCTGGAAGCCTAAGGAGATCATATAGGTCCTAGGAGCTGCTATGTCCCTCTCTTATCAGCCTGCTCTCCTCATGGTGGGACTACATGAGCTTTTTTGTACCAAACCCAGTCCTGTGCCAACCTCCCCCATTGCCTTCTTTCAAACCCAAGGCAAGCAGTTAGGTGCAACCTGGAAGGTGTAGCCAAACAAGCTGAGATGTGCAGGAAGTAGACTTGGCTCTCACTTTCTTGCTCTCTCTCTCTGTAGCTAAGGACCTTGTGCTTACCCTATGGCTAAGTACCACTGATGGGGTCACTAGCCATTTCCATCACAGGTTTGTCTTGGTGAGACCTAGATGAAGAAATGCAAGGCAAAGCCATGGCATGAGCCAAGGCTGGGATGACAAGAGGTTTGCTGCTGTGCCTTGCTCCTTGGACCTCTTTCAATTCCTCCATTTTCATTTGAGTCCCATTAGCTGATTATTTTACACCCACTCCTGGGAGGAAGAAAGGGAAAGTTCAGACTGTAGCCTCTGGGGTAGTGGCCTTTCCCAGCAACACTTCTTAAAATATCTTTCTGAGATCCTCAGGGTAGCAAAGCTTAGTTTTGCCTACAGTACTGTGAAGTTTGGAACCAAGCGTGCCATCTGATAAAATCCATAGTTTCTTGCAAGCAAGCAGAATACGTTAGGTAGTGTTTACACTTGTTTTCAAGCCTTTCAGTTTGCTCCTGCAGGTCATAGAAAAAAATCCTTGTAAGAATCTCATTGATTTGCACTTGTAAATTCTCTTTTCAGAAGTAATTTAGGAGCAAAAATTACATTAACTGTCAAGGAAACCTATGATTCAAAATGTTAGCCCCATTTGAAAATGGACTTTAGCTTCTAAATCTGGTACTTTTGGGAAATCTAAATTAGGCAGAATAGAATATGAATACTTTTTGACAAAAGATCAGATTTTGAAGATTACAAGACAAATGTATTGATCATTACATATATATGTTGGTAAATATCCAAAAACATTTTAGTTTTTCTAACAGCTGTCTGTGGAAATGTTTTCAGTTTTTGAAGAAGAACATAAAGCCAGTGTTCATCAAACAAATAATAACTTATATGTAGGACCCTTAAATGTTCAAAGGGAAAAAATAATCTGTTACTGAAAATGTTTAGCAGCAACTAGTTCCCAGCACTTTTTCTGCTGTATGCATATCTTTGCTAAAGTCACTGAAATGATGCCCACTCAGGGTCTATGGAAATAACAACTAACCATCTGCTGCAGAAAGGACTTTTTAAGGAAAAAAAAAAAAAAAGCTGCTTTTTATTCTTTTATTTTAACTGAAATACTCTGGATAAATATGGGAATATGGGGAAGTGATAAGTATCTTCATTTTCTCTGTATACTACTCAATATTTTCCATGATTTTTTTAGACTTTTCACTGAAAAAAAAAAAAAAGAAAAAACAAGTCATTATAAACCAAAATCTTTGTTCTTGCTGTGTTTTTTTTTTTTTAGTTGTTGTTGTTTCATTTATTTGTTTGTTTTGTTTTGTTTTGTTGGTGAGGTTTTTTTGTTTGTTTTTTGTAACAAATTCAGCAACAGCGACTTACAACACAAAATCCTTCTTTGTCTTGCATAACCTATAGTGTGTGCACTAGCGTGTCTGTTATCAGTCCAGTGCACTATGTGACTGCAAACAGTAATACAATCAGGTTTTCATTTATATTTATGTGACTAAGCTCTGTGTTTGATCGTGTTAGAAGATACACATTTTCTAAATGTAATTCCCATATATTAATATATTACCTACAAAAAGCCATTGTTTAGGAAGTGTGACTCACATGAGGATTCTGAATGAAAATTTATCAGTGAGATTGGCAAATATTTTCATTTAGTTTCAGATTAGAAGATTTTTTTCTTTTTTTAATGGAATTCACATGAAATCTGTGAATTACCATCAGCAGCAGATTTATTACTGGCATAGCAAGACAAAAGTCATCATTATGTACAAAGCCAAATCCCAGAGTTCTTTTCAGGAAAACATCCATTATTATTGAGTGAAAACTGAACTATGAATTCCTGTTACTCAGAAATCTCCTTCTTTATGCACATGGAAAGTTGACAAAATAAATTCCAGAGCTAAGCGTTGTGGCCCATAATGACCTCTACATTACAATTAGGGCTGTGCTGGTAATTGATTTTACAGCAGCTGATATTCAGAAAGCTGGAAGTAACCACAAGCCTTCCACTCATTAATGCAGTGGTTAGAGAACACTCTGGAAATGCAGAAAACCTGGCTTGGTTCCTTCTTTGCTTGAGGGGACCTGAACTCTCTTTTCCCAAAGAGGTCTATTTTGATTTTCCTGTTAATTGAACATGAACTGGAACAAAAACATAGATCCAAGTATTCACATGTTGAGACGTCCTACTCTCTGTTACCATAATCTTGTACTTTTCCTCACTAGACAATTTTTGTAGGATACCAGCACTGGCTTCAAACCCGTTCAAAGAAAGGAAGAAATTTAACTTCAGTCTTCCACATCCTAAGTGCACTCCCCAGGGAGATTTGAAGTAGAAGGTGATTATATATGTGCACTTGGTTTTCACAGAAGATGTCATCTAGCACTCCTGAGATCATAGGAAATTGCATTCTTCTGGATACTTCCTTATGATTTCTTTGCATGCAGCACAGATGCTAAGCTAGTTGTAACTGGAGCCCTGTTGGAACATGGGAGTTCCCATTTACTTAAAAAATGTGCCTGAATGGCATTTTATATTAATATCACTTGGCAGAGAATGAAAAGTAACCAATCTGATTGCTTATCAGTACCCAATACTCCATTTCAGGCAGATATGCTTCTTGCCAACAGTTAAATGTTTTAAGAGGCAAAATTAGGAGAATAGGGAAAGGTGTGGGAGATAGAGAAGATGTATTATTACACTATGGGGTTTCTATCTGGAGGAGTTTGTTATTGAGGAGTAGTTAAGCTGGGCAGCGAAATTTTAGTCTGCCAAGCTAGGGTTACTTTCAGGGGAGATAATGAAGCCTTAAAGATGGTGGGGTTTACTGGGAATTAAGATGAATAATAAGTTGTTACCAGCAGCTGGAAAGGAGTCTCTGACAGAGAAAGGGTTGCATAAACTGAAGAAAACAGATTGCATATACTGGGCTGACTGGAATATATCAAAACTTCAAGGAAAATCTACTTTGAGGGAGGAACGGAATATCCAAAGAAGGTTATTTTATTTTTAACTCTCTACTCTGCATGTGTGCACCTTTGAAAAAGTGAATGCTTTGTTCTGAAAAAGCTTCAGTCAGCTAGGTAGTCACAAATCCCTGAAGGAAGAAGGGTTCACAGATGCCAGATGCACTTGTCATGCTACTAGAGTGGAGAAATGGGAATGTCTGCCCAGTGATCCATTTCAGGTTTCATCTTCTGAGAGAGTAACCTGGTCACTGACTACAATGGAAGAAAGATGGAAATAGTTCACAGGGAAGCTCTCCCAAATACAGTAATGTTCAGTGTTGTTTGGTGACTGTTTTTAGCTGGTGACAACGACAGCTGAAGAAATCTCTGTCCCCAGGCACTTGTTCTGCAGCTTACTAGCCCATCGGTTTTGTCAACACTGTTTCTAAGGCTGCACTGTAACCCGGAGCAGCAAAGCCATCAGGCTGAAAACAAAAAAACAAGCCTGGATTGGGATCTTCTCTAAATCCCAGGTGGTCATTCTCCTGACCACCATGCCATGGCCACCTGGATGTGCTTTGGCATTACAGAGAAAGAGACAGACTGCAATGTTAATCTCTGAGGGAACGGCTACAGATGGAGAACAGGATGGGCACTTTTCAGCCTGCTTATCCAGCATGGTTTACACAGCTTTATGATGCTCACACTGCTAGCAGTGTGTGCTGGGACTGACTGTGTGTTGCAAATTGTTGCATATGTTTTTAAGTTGCAATATATGTTGGTTGATGATCTGTCACAGATTTGGGAAAATACATCTAAGTGAGCACAGGTTTAATGTGGGCACAGGTTAGATCTGTCAAGACAGAAAGGAAGTTTTCTTTTTCTAAAAGTATATAATAGCCCTGATTTTTTGCTTGCATAACATGAGCCAACTTTCATTTACAGAAAAGTTTAGAATAAGATTGCTAATTAGCATGGAGGTGATTAAATTCTTATTCTTACGAGTGGATAGGGGAATGACCTGGGATGTACCTTTTGTTTTATAGGTAGGACAACATAAAATCACTGAGGCAATATCAGATGGCTTTTTGACAATATGTTATATGGTACCACCATATTACTGGAGAAATACAGCCATTTTTTAAAGGGAATGTTGTGGTGCACTTTTCCATGAGATACTGATTAATATGCTATTGAGTCTATAAATAAGGTGCCAACAAATGACAGCTGTGACAGCATTTCTGCACTTTGCTAGGATGGGACGGAGATCAGTAACTTGGTTCACATAGGCCAGTTATCTACTATCTAACAGTAATGAATGGTGAAAGGCAGGATATGAGTTGCTATTTAGAGACAAAATGTTCAGAAAAAAAGGACAAGATGAGAATTTCTTCATACAACTTTAGTCATGTTACTAACACACTTGGACAGAAAAATGAGAGAAGTGTCTAAATGCAAAACAAGCAATAAATCCAAAGATAATAAAAAGCAATGACTGACAGTCCAAGGCCATACACTGCATTTCAACAGGTATTAATAAAATATATATATATATATAAAAAACTCTAGTCTGGTGTTCAGTTTAGGTTTAAGGTAGCGTGTCTCTTTCAAGTCCTATTTCGATACAGCCTCAGCTGATTTACAGTTGAACACATAAATAATAACATAACCTTTTTTCTGTGTTCTGGATCAGATTTCTAATTTTGAAATATCTTTAGGGACCTCTTGGAGATTTCTACTGTGAAAATAGTTAGGATAGAGTAGAAAAGTAGGCGAAATGAAGGGAACCATTTAATGAGCTGTTCCCTGGTCTGCTCTGCTTCTTCACTTCTGTGTGTGAGGATTTTAATTTATAAACTCCTGTTTTCCTAGGAGGTTAACAAAAGTCCATGCAGTCTTTGTGTCTCCATTAGAAGTAATGAAATGGGGTAGTTCCCTTAAAATTACAGCATATAACAAGAAATCAAAAGCCAACGGAGATAGCAATAATAATGTGTTAAGTATTCCAGGCAGTGGTTTGTATCTACTGGCAGGTGTTAAGATTTTAAGGCAGTTGTGTGATCTAACCAGTAGTAATTTATCAAAAGACTTATTCATATTTCAGTAGTCTGTATCAGTTATTTCTGTGAGATTTATTTTGCTTGAAGTTTTCCCCTGAGCCTTCTCCTCTCCAGGCTGACCAGTCCCAGCTCCACCAGCCTTTCTCTGTATGACAGATGCTCCAGTTTTTTCATCACTTTCATGGCCCTTCACTGGACCCACTCCAGTATGCCCATGTCTCTCCTGTACTGGGTAGCCCAACACCGTACCCAGCACTCCAGATATGTCTCACCAGGGGAAGGGTCAGCTCCCTCCCCCTGCTGGCAACATTTCTCTTGCTGTGATGGCCTTCATTGCCGTGAGGGTGCATTGCTGGCTTATGGGCAATCATCTGTCCATCAGGATGCCCACAGCCTTTTCTGCAAACCTGCTTTCCAACCAGTCAGCCCCAGCATGTGTTCATGCATAGGGTTATTCCTTCTCAGCACTTTGTTTCATCTTTTGTTAAACTTCACAGGTCCCTGTCAGCCCTTGAAAATGGGTCTTGCATATCAGAAAGCCTGTCTCATGTTTTTCATTTTTTTTCCTGTCCCAGCTGCAGCAGTGTGTCCATTGATAGATAGCCACTCTCCCTGCAGATTTGACCATACTTAGTCCTGAGATCAGGACAGCTACAACACTACTACTGCTGTTACAACTGATACCGTATTTAGGGTATAGGTTTCTCCTCTCTGGTGGTTTGTCTTTTTTTTTTTTTTTCTTCCCACAATTACATGAGCTTTATAATAGATCAAACAAAATCTATATTCAGTCTTTTTACCAAACAGGCATTTTTAGATTGGAATTTTGCAAATTACTTTCCTTGTTACTTAAAAAATCACCCTTTCTGTTGACAGATCTTTTACACTTTAGGTAACTATCAGGAACAATAACTTGTGAATTGTAATGGAATGTAGAAACTGAACTGCATGCTAATTTAGTAATTGTCATACTGAGGGTATTGACACTGACTGATTTTGGGCACCTATGTGTCTGTGTTTGGAGGTTAGTCTGCATTACATAGCAGCTAATACCAAATGCCTGTAGGTTTCCAAATGATGATATCATCTGGTTCTTAATATGTTTTCTCCTTAAGGGTCAGCCATGAAACTTTAAATGTCATCTTTTTATTTTTGTTTGGTTTGGCTGCTAGACATTATAGCTGGACAATTTTATTAATAGGAATATATGTAGACCACCTATAATCTTGCTGGTTTATTAATCTCAAGAGTGTCCTGTGATAATCCGTTCCACAGGCTGGTTGCATATTTTGTTTTGCCTATGCAATCAGTCTGTTGTTCTTTATTCAAATTTGGATTTGCTGTCTTTCAGTGTCTCTGGATGTCATTTTAGTCTTATCCCAAGAAAAGAAGAAAGAAGATAGCAATTATCTTTCTTTACACTATTCATTATTTATACCCTTTATTTTTTTGCATCTCTTCTGATTTAAATGCTTTTACATGAAAAATCTTATTCTCTGAGATATTTTTTTCCTCTGCTAATCATTCTTGTTGCCACAGGAGCTTTGTTTTTGCAAATGGTGTCAGCATAATCATTTTATGGTATTTTAGCTTTATGCTTAATGGTTGTATATTAAAGTATATAATCATTTATGTTTGATGATTGACTGATTATTGTTTTCTGCTGTAAAAAATGCACACAGGTATCTCTCTTTGTATTTCACTTTGCAAGTGAAATTGAGAGTTATTTTCCATTTGCTAGAAAAAAATGTAAAACCTCTTTGTCTGCATTTTTTATTTCTTACATTTCCTAAGCAAAAAAAAAAAAAAATCCCCTCCTGTTCTTCATGATTTCTTTGCTGTTTACCAGAGGGACATCGATTAAAAAGATCAGACATCATGAAAAGTCATTACTGCTTAAAGACTTTAAAATCCATGCTTTTGTGACTCCCTTGTTACCTATTTTCATATAACCTCTTCCAAATTCACTAAGCTGATATGAATTGAGATAAATTAGATCATTTGTAGCCTACTCTTTACTGCCAAATTCAGATCAGTAGTCTGAGTGCTTCACTGTACAGAGCATGGCATTGTGTGCTGGGTTGTGTTTGAAGATGAAATCTCTGATTTACTCTCAGTCCTGACAGTTATTTTGCTTCCCCAGCATAGGTAGTAGTCATTGTTTTCCTCATTTTCTTTCCACAATTGTCAATACTTACCTTCCCTGTGCCAGTTCTGTCCAACAATTTCCAAGTACATAAGAAAATGCCAGCAGGTTTGACTGCAGTGTTGCATGCCTCTTTGCATCATTTTAAAAGTATATAGTTGATAATACCCTTGCAGGTGCTTCTAGCTAGTATTCTCTCTTCCATAATGATGGCAATGTACTTCATTGAGCTCACATTTTTTTGTTGTTTACAAGGAAAGTAGGAATTCATTCATCTTAAATGACAATCTTGTTGAAATATTACCTTGACTTATTTTGTGCCAAATAGTAATTTCCAATTTGAGTATCTAATTAGACTCACACAGGGGAGAACATTTGTACTTGTGTGAACTGTGATTGACTCAGTTCTGAAATAAGTGTTTGTTTCTGTATTCTCTAGACCTTAGTTTTTGACTTTTTCTACATCTTCTTTTAAGAAACATGTATCTTGTAGAGTTCAGTTCTGTCCATAGTGCTCTTTGGAAGAATGGTATTTCTGCAATTAAAAGCGGAAATTTAGTAGAGCAAAATTTATTTGAGTTTTCAAATTATAAATCACTTTCCAAATTACAGTGACTAAGAATGGAATCTGCCTTCAAAAATGCCTCCAAATTTGGCTTTGTAACATCTGACAAGATTCTGAAGGGAAAAAAAAAAAAAAAAAAAAAAAAAACACTATGCTTTATACCTATTTGTCACTCTCAAACCAATGAGATTTGGAGCAAACATACATTTGGAGAGCAATGTTAGTACTACATGGCAAGCTGTTGGGTGCATTCACTACTTTGGAAAATTGTGTAACTTCCATATCAGTTCGAAATTCAGTGATGACAAAAGCTGTGATTGTATATAGAGACCTGGTCCTAGGCTCTGTTTGCCTAAGACTTTGTAGACCTGGTTAAAATTGGAAGTCTGTTTTTACTTAGACTCCTGCCTACTTACAAACACAGGTGCTCCAGCAAATTGGGGAGCATAGATCAGCTGTGGTTGAAAGAATGTTAAAGCTTCATTGATAGTTCTTCTGTGAGTCATCTTTTAGTGTACGTGTTGAGCAGCTGTTTTAAGGTAGGTGGATCATGGCTGCAGAGGCCATGTTTTGGAGGTGGGTCACACTTGAGGGAGAGAAGTGCTGCTACTAATAGGTTGCTACATTAAGGATGGGTCCAAAAACAATGAAGGATCTAAGAACTGGATTTATTGATTGCAGATCACAAAATGACCAACAATAATTGTATAGCCCAGCTGATCACCACAAGCTAGCTGTATTTCTCTGGCCACATAAGCAGTCAGTGGAGGAGAAGGAGGAGGTATTCACACTGTGCTGGAGCTAACCTGGTTTAGAAAAGTGTTATCACAACTACAGTACTGAAGCAGTATTGAAGTACTCTGTGGTGGTATTCATATAAATAGGAAACAATAACATTTTATTTTAAAATTATATTAAAGTTAATATTAGGACTGTGTTTCTGTGTATATTTTTTCTGTCTTTGGAATGTGTTCAGGACATGCTCAAGCTTGTCTTCACACCAAGAGACTGTGAACTTGCTCTCTACTTAAGTTAGGGCTGAAGCACTGAAAAATTAACAGAAATGATTCAGAACTGTGTAGCCCTGTACATAGCCAGAGTCATGAAATGCCAACCTATGCAATATAAATACTCAGAATTACTTTTCTGTACTTCTCTCCTGACCAAGAATGCTATGAGAACTTGGTCTACACTAGATTCACAGACACAGTTTCTCACCCCCATGACCTCTTCTATCTCCCATCCCCTTTCTCTATATTTTCCTGTAGTTACTGTGGACTGAGCAGGTGGTGACAGCATCCTGTCTTTTCCTATCCCTGTCCTTTACTTTTTGTGTCAGACACCCTGCAGCAGGCAACAGAACTAATGGACTGGAGAATGCTGTGAGGACTAATGGGAAGGAAAGGTGGGGCAGCACTACAAGTGACAGTAAGGGAACATTGAGCGGGACTCCAAAAATACAGAAAAAGTAGTATCCTAGGTTGTGATAGTTTTTGCATTATGCTGGCAGTATTCAGAGAATTTCACTGAGACCATTTCTTCTGTGAAATGAAATGTGGAATCCTCCTCCATCACGTAAGCTAGCACAGCATATGCATCAGCTCTACATTGAAGTTTATTGTGTTGTGCTGAACAGACCTCACCATTGACACTGATCAGTAGAGAAAAGCAGTATGCAAATCACTGACACACAGGACACATTGTAAAATAGATTCGTTTGTGAGATTTAGAAATAAGAGTATTCTTGCACAGTAGCTGCTAGAGGGGAAGGTAATCTGTGTGTTTCTACTTTGGTAGCAACACCGGAATGGATATGGCATTGGAAGACCTACTCTTTAGTATGTCTGTTCACAGTGCATCATACTGAGGCAAATAGACAAAATGTGAAGATTGGCTGGCATGAATTCATGCTTCTCAGGAGATCATCCACTGAAGATTTTGAAAACAGAAGTAGGGGCAAAATACCTAAAACTGGACACTTTGGGGAAAAAATGCAAAAATCTCTTGAACACTTTCTGAAGCTAGGATAGAAAAGGAATAAATCAGCTTTGGGGAGAAAAAAAATGCACGTTGTGTCACTCAGAGGAGATATAAGTAACACGTTACCATGTACCATTGGTACGGAATGATTTCCATAGTTATGTGAACTGTTCTGATCTTACAAAGATGCACTGTAACAGTGCAAAGCAGGACTGAAACCTCTAGTGAATAGGCACCCTTAAGTCTATATGTATATCAGAAGACCTGGTGATACACAGAAAGTTCTGTGCTTTTCCCTATGTAATAATAATAATAAATATACATATATAAACATATATACATATAAACATAGCTGTCTTGCTTTTACAAGTGATAATGCAGAGACTGGCTGCAAGAAAGAAAATTGAGCTGGGATCCTGTTTGCAACCTCATTCTGGAAACAGCTGGTGCCAGCTTATCCATTCATTCAAGTACAGTTACAGATCTCATAAGGTATAAAATATAATGTTTATATCCAGGAGGAGATCTGTCCACAAGACAAATTGCTTTTGTCATCAAGGTAAAAACAACATGAAGACCAGTTTAGACAGGATGGGTAACAGGAAATTGCTTCCCTTGTGTGGTTATCTCAATTTAGTATAAAAATTGGTATATTGCTAATTGTTCATGAGCTCCTTCATTTAGCAAGGACCCTCTCAGGGTACAAAATGTAATAAAGCGGGTGGTCAGGGCAACTAGAATCATAGAACCACAGAATATCCCGAGTTAGAGAGGGCACACAAGGGTTATTGAATCCAACTCCTGACTCCACACAGGGCTGCCCCAAAATCAAACCACATGCCTGAGAGCATTGTCCAAATGCCTCTTGAACCCTGGCAGACTTGGTGCCATGACCAGATTGGTGCCATGACTTCCTTGGGGAACCCGTTCCAGTGCCCAAGCACCCTCTGGGTAAAGAACCTTTCCCTAACACCCACCCTGACCCTCCCCTGTCCCAGCTCCATGACGTTCCCTTGGGTCCTGTCACTGTCCCCAGAGAGCAGAGCTCAGCGCCTGCCCCTCCTCTCCCCTCGTGAGGGAGCTGCAGGCCGCCATGAGGCCTCCCCTCAGCCTGCTCTGCTCTGGGCTGAACAAACCAAGGGACGTCAGCTGCTTCTCATACATCTTGCTCTCTAGACCTTTCATCATCTTTGTAGCCCTCCTTTGGAAATTCTTTAATAGTTTTATGTCCTTATATTGTGGCATCCAAAACTGCACACAGCACTTGAGGTGAGGCCGCATCCGTGCAGAGCAGAGTAGAACAATTCCTTCCCTCAACTGGCTAGCAATACCATGCCTGATGTGCCTCAGCGTATGGTTGGCCCTTTTGGCTGCCAGGGCACACTGCTGGCTCATATTCAATTTGCCATCAACCAAAAGCCGCAGATCCTTTTCCGTGGGGCTGCTCTCCGGCCTCTTGTCCCTCAGTCCATACACATATCCAGGGTTGCAAGTGCAGAATCCAGCACTTGCTCTTGTTGAATTTCATGCAGTTGGTGATTGCCCTCTAATTTGTCAAGATCTCCCTGCAAGGCCTCTCTGCCCTCAAAGGAGTAAACAGATCCTTCTAATTTAGTTTCATCTTCAAACTTACTTATTATGCATTTGAGTCCTGCATCCAGATCATTTATAGAAACATTATAGAGATCCAGCCCTAAAATGGAGCCAAATAGAATCAAAGGCTGAAAGAAAAAAAGATTACAAGTGAAGTAAAATTCAGCTTAACAATGGGATATGACCTTTGTTGCCCTGTTGGCCTGGTGTGTAGTCTGCCCCCCATTTCCCCGTTTTTTAGCAAAGACCATTATGCTCAAGTTTTAGCTGCTTCTCCACACAGGAGAGTCATACATGTCTTTAAAAACTCTTTGATTTACAGCAGGCTGTGTGTGGTGCACTCCAAAAGTGTTTGTCATATGCACGTTCGGTTGTGTCAGAGGCCTGCAGCATATTCTCAGGCTTTCATTATTAAGAAGGTACGACAGGAATCTCTCTTGACTTGCCTTTAAAGGCAGGCTACTCCTTTACCTACTCTGGTGTGGGGGCACAAGAAGAATTCCACAAATTCTGCTTATAAGCTAACAATTTCACGATACTCACTTTTTATTTTATTTATTTATTTATTTATTTATTCTGTGCTGTGAACTGAGTAGATTGCATGATTGCACCGTGCCTTTCCTTTCAGTGGATTTGGACAGACTGGCAACTTTGTGGTTGGACAGACCTTGTGTTTGGACAGACTGGCCTTTTGTGTTAGTGTTTGTACGTGTATATAAGGAAGCATCAAGTATACACATACATAACAAGTATGCATGTATGTGAATATAGATATAGATATACATATATATATGTTATTTCCCCTCAATCTTTTCTTTTAGTTGGTCTTTTAACAATTCCCATAGATCTTGTACTTCCAAAAGTGTTGTCTCTGTTGTTTCAACCACATTTGCCACTGACAACTCTGCATTCTTTCCACCTCTTTATTGAAGTGTGCTGCTTGAAACTGGACATAGAAAAGCTAGATGGAGTCTATGTTGTCTCAATACACATATGTGTCTATGTACACATAGGGTACAATAATTTGTGTACTGCTACATTATTGTAAATACATCCCAAAATGAAAAAAAAAGAAAAAAAAAAAAAAGGACTAATCACATAATCACAGTGGTAATCTGTTATCTGTTGTCTCAAAATAGGATTGCTTGACAATATACTGCTGAATTAATCAAGCTCTCCACATTTTTATTGTTACATTAATACTTTTAAGTATTACCCTTTTCTGTTTATTGATTCACATCATTTTTATTTTATCCTATGTCTCTAATTTACAGAGTAATTTAAGACTTTAATCCTATTATCCCAAATGGTTGCAAATTCGCATGGCCAGGTACCATCTGTGTTTTCCAGATGTAATCTTTTCTGTAATCCAACCAGTTCAAAATAGACCTGGCATAGAACTGGATCCATGATCAATCAGGATCTGGTGCAAAATGTTCTCATTTTTCTCAATGAATTACAGCTACTCACCTTGTGAAGCCTTTTTGAACAACTATGTAGCTACCATATGGCATTATCATTTAGGTAAAATTACATGGGTTTTGTTCAAGAAAAAAAAAAATGATCTGGATTGTCAGAAGCCTTAGCACAGTCAGTGCCTCAAAAGGTTTTGCTATGCCATCTCACCCACTAAATCCCATCAAAGAAAGAAATCAGATAAGTCTGCCACAGTGTATTCTTTGCAGCTGTAGGTTGGCTTTCCATCACAGCATTACCATCTAGGTCAGTGTCTGTCAAATCACTCATGGTCCAGGTGGCTGATGTAAGTGGGGTGAAGCTGGTATGTGGTTGGCATCTGTGAAAAGCTTATTTAAGAATTATCATCATCATATACTCTTACATCACAATCATCACAATCTTTACAAAGTCCATTTACATAAAATAAAATAAAATAGTAATAAAATAAAAAAAGGAATTCCCCACACCAAAATACACATAACATCATCACAACACTGACAAAATGAACAGCTTACACACACTCCATCCCTCATCCCGTCACCACATTACTACAACACATATTCTTCACAATTATTACATCGTAAATTCTTCAGAACTATTATATTCTTAGACGATATCTGGTCCATGTTTTGCCTGTTACTTCTCTCAATTCTCATCCTTATCTCAAATTCCTTAAGCCCCATGCTAGACGCCAAAAAGGACTGTGGTGGTTTTACTCAGGTGGGCAGCTGAGCTCCACCACCACCACTCTCTCACTCCCCCTCCTCAAAGGGAAAGGGGGAGAAAATACGATGGAAAGGGCTCAAGGATTCAGTTAAGGACAGGGAGATCACTCAACAATTATCATCATGGGCAAAACAGACTCAGCATAGGGAGATTAGTAAAATTTATTGCCTATCACTAGCAGACTGAACAGTGAGAAATTAAAAATGAACTAAAAACACCTTCCCCCCATCCACCCTCTTCCACCTATTTCCCCTGAGCAGCACAGGGAAAGGGGGAATGGGGGCTGTGGTCAGTCCCTAAGGTTTCATCCTTGCCGCTCCTTCACGGTCACTCCCTGCCCCTGCTCCACTTGGGGTCCTCCCCACGGGATGCTGTCCTTCCCCAGCTGAGCCTGCGGGGGCTGCCCACAGGCAGCAGCTCTTCAAGAACTGCTTCAACATGGGTCCATAACACGGGGTCCATCCCCCAGGAGCAAACTGCTCCAGCACGGGTCCCCCACGGGCATCAGCTCCCCCCAGACCCCCTGCTCCTGTGTGGGCTCCTCTCCACGGGCTGCAGCTCAGGCCCGGGGCCTGCTCCTGTGGGGGCTCTCCATGGCCCACAGCCTCCTCCAGGCCACATCCACGTGCTCCACCGGGGGCTCCTCCACAGGCTGCAGCGTGGAGACCTGCTCCATGTGGGACCCATGGGCTGCAGGGGGACAGCCTGCTCCACCAGGGGCCTCTCCACAGGCCGCAGGGGAACTTCTGCTCTGTGCCTGGAGCACCTCCTGCCCTCCTTCTGCACTGACCTTGGGGTCTGCAGGGCTGGTTCTCACTCCTCTCTCTCCCAGATGCTGTTTGGGTTAGGATGGCATCCCGTGAGAGGGACCCAGCCTGGCGCAGAAGAGAATGAAGATGAAGGAGCAGCAAGAGATGGAGTTTTATGGACTGACTGTAACTCCCATTCCATGTTCCCCTGAGCCACTCAGGGGGAAAGGAGTGAATGGGAGGAAAGTGTTTTTAGTTTGCTTTTAGTTCTCACTGCTCTAGTCTGTTATTACTAGGCAATAAATTACATTAATCTCCATTATGCTGAGTCTGGTTTGCCCGTGACAGTAATTGGAGAGTGATCTCTCTGTCCTTATCTCAGTCAATGAGCTTTTTCCATCATATATTCTCCCCCTTAACTTTTGAGGAAGGGAACTGAGAAAGTGGCATGATGGTGCTGAGCTGCCCCTCTGTTATTAAACTGACAATTTCTTTATTTTATCGATACATCTTTATTTTATCCTATCCTAGGTTTCTAGCTCCTTATAAAACCATTGCTCTACATATCTGATCACACATAAACATCTTTATGAAGACTGACAAAAAAAAAGATGAAATATTTCAGACATCTCTGTGCCCTTATTTATTTATTTGTCCTCCTTTGATTTGAATAATCAGTCTATATTTTCCTTTGTCTATTTCACATTTCTATTTTATTTGTAAAACCTTTTCAAGTTTCTTTGTAGGTCCTTTGCTACTTGTAAGTCATTTTGGAACCTACATGTTCTGATTACATCTCTGCATGCCTTGCTGCTTCTTTAATACTGATGCATTCAAATCAAGTGGTAGGTTCTTGCCTGTGGTACTAAAACTAGAGCACTACTTGTTGATACAGTAGGCAAATGCAGGAGTCCTGGTATAAAATCCCATCTCAGCAAGATGCTGAGATGGAAGATGTTCAGCCCCCGTTTGTTCTAAGAAAGCACTGAATGTCATGATGACATGCTGTAAGCATCTTTAATAGTTACAGAAAATTGTATTGGATCACCTGGAATATTTTGATTTCCTATAGATATGGTGTGGACTTACCAGGCTGTACCAAAAAAATATAACACATCTTCCTGAGTAATCTTTGAAAGTCACCTAGTAAATCTCCAATGGAATAATCCTTACAATTTTTTTCGAGTTGCTCGAAGAAAACATTACCTTTCTAAAACATATGAGTATAGCACAACTGAAATGCAGCCAATTCTGCAGTGAAGGGCAATAGGCAGGCAGGCTGTTGACAAGGCAGAGAAAATGTTGGTGAAGGACAATGGGGCAATCCTTCTTTTCATGGGAAAAATGTCACTCATTCTTTAATGTCCTTGCAGAGCAGACAAGGCCTCATTTTTTACAGTTCTGTATTATCATAATGGCTCTCTGTTATACACTGAGTAGTCACTAACAAGGCTACCCCCTGGCCTTTCTTTTTAATTACTTCCAGGTTAATGCATCACGTTTCATTGAGGTTCATTTGTGCAGGCCACATTTTTCCTTTCTGGGTGCCCATTCTGGCCTCTCTGTGTCTCTGTACCTCAAACACTGACAATATGAATATTAGTCTCAAAGCAAAAAATATCTCTGACTATCAGACAACTCTGTAATTTACATTTAGATTTATTTCATTTCTCAGACTCTGCAAGTTACAAAGCTGGGAACATTTTGGCCTGCAAAACCTTTTCCAAATAGCTGAAGCTGCATTCTCATCCTCTTTTTAAACCATCAGACACCAGGTGCTGACCCAGTCCCATTATCCAATTACTCACACGTCATACAATTAATCTTTCATTGCAATTCAATCAAGTTCATTCCCATCTCCATATTATTCTTTACAATGACGGTGTGTAAAACCTGCATATTTTTGTCACTGTTCATTTTACCCTGGTCTGTACTGCCTCAGGCTGGGAAATGAAGTGACTGTAAATGTAATTTATAGAATCATTGGCTGTGTGGAAACTCTTTTCAGGCTGACCTGATATGACAGGTTGTAATTGTTGCTTTGGAACCATTCTGGTTTGTCAAGTGGGCAGGCTCTTTTCTTTAAATATCCAAAATAACAGATTTGTTTGAGCAGGATTAGGTGGTGTTCAGAGCTCTATTGCTGTCTTATCCTTTGTCTCTTTTGTTTCAGACACTTTTTCTTGCAGCCTTCTGTTCATACTGAGCTTTGGAAAGAAAAGGAGGGGAATTCTAGCAGGCAAAAATTACGTACAGAAATTGAAATCTCCACCCTCATCTTCGGGTATTTGAAGTGAATTCAGTAAAAGCCATTGCGATAGCTGGAGTGCCGGAGCATGTACTCTGTCCCTTTTACAGAAATAGTCCTCTCAGTTCTCATTCCCTTCCTGGTATCCACAGGCAATGGACAGAGCTCTGTATTAACACTGCAGCTGCACAATGTAGGCCAGTCAAATATCACGTTTTGGTTCCAGAAAAAGAATTGCAAGTGGGCCACACATCTTGGTGTTAGCACTGGCAGATCGGCTTAGGTATCAGAGGATTACTCTGACTACTCTATCATGAAACAGGAGGATGAAAGTCCTGTTTTCTCAGATGGACAAAAAATTAGAGGGCAAGAAGGGATCTTAAGAGATTGCTTACTTAATCCATCACCCTGCCTTATGGTTCAACTCTAATTATGGAAATCCTGATAGATATTTGACTAAGCAGTTAAAAGACATGCAATGTGGGAAGTACACATCCTCCGCCAGTGAGGGGTGTATTTTGTGGTACCAGTGCATACGGTGGATTTGTTGCCTTTCTCCATAAAGCCAGAAAGTTTTCTCTATTGTCTGTCTTAAATCTTTGTCACTTCGCTTTAAGTCTGTGACTTTCATAATGACCATCATATACATCAAAAACAGATTACTCCCCTTCTCTTTGTGCTCCTTTCCTCTACATTATTTTGTATCCCTCCTCATTTTTGTCTAGGTAAGCAACCCCAAATCTTTCAGTCTTTCCTTCTCAGACAGGTTTTCTAAATATCTGATTGCTCTCCTTGCTCTTCTCAGGGTTTGTCTGAATCATTTACTATTAAATTATCATGTATCATTTATTACCAGTGCCCAAAACCTGGCCACAGCTCTCCAAGGATGTTCTACCAAGGCTGACTTAAAAGTCTTGATTACTTTGGGGATTTATCATGCTGTACAAGAATCTATAAGCCTCAGTATGATGGTAACTTTTTTTTTTTTTTTTGAGACTGCTTCAGTTTTACACAAATCCTCTTTTTTTTTTTTTCTGTGTAGTTACTTACAATTGTTTCTCATTCCTATTTGTGCTACAGGTTATTTCTGCCTACTATGGAATACATTCTTCTAATCAGCTTTGTAACTATTTGGGACTGTTTTTGTGTAGTGTATGTATTCCTCCAAAAAGGAATATATGGTGAAAATCCATATTGATGCCAGAGTGCATAACATTTTAAGCTATTGTTCTGTGGCTTTTTTTTTTGGGGGGGTGGGGGGCAGCACCATATTTACTGCTTTCCAGTCTCTTTGTACCTCCTGAACCCTTAAGAACTGCCAAAGATGATCACTGAATGAACTGGAATGAACTTCCAGAGACCCAGCTGATCGGAATGTTTTTAACTTCTTTGTGCCTTTAAGGCTCTCTAGTCCATGTTTCTCTGTTCAAAAATAAAGTCTTGTCCCTTACTTGCATATATGAACTGTGACAGCCATTTGATCACACTTTCTCTTTTTACTGAAGGCATGCAAGAAAGATATTAAAGAGCTTTCTTGTAGTTATCTTTTAATAACTATTTTTTCTATTTTTTTCTATTGAAAATCAGACCAATGCTTTTCTTAATATTTGTGTTAATACCAGAAACTGATTTATTTCTAACTGCCAGCTGAATCCCACGTTGCATCACTTTCTTTCTTTCTTGTGCTTTAATTGTTTTTCTTTCTGTCCTGAGAAGCCTCATTGTAAAATCTTTCTGGCTCTCAAATCCAACTTGCTTATATTTGCATCTGTTAACATACATTAACTTTCACTCTGCACATTTGTACTTATCCCCATGGTTTGTTAATTTTATTTGGTGGTGGTGGTGGTTTTTATTGGATGGGGCATTTGGGGGAGGGGTGGGGGGGCGTTGCAGGGGAGGGATGCCATACTTTTCTTCCATTGCCTTTGAATCTCATCCCCAGATGGCTTTACCATCCAAATCTCTGAATTTACTGGTGTGTCTATTCCAGAACTCTATTATTTTCTTTTGTTATTATACTTCTCCTAGTTTGTTTTACTCCAGTTCTGTTATCTAGTGTGCCGATTTAGTTATCATGTATCTAGCCTTCCATCTTCTCCTCTTTATTTGTGTTAGGTTACAATAACTGAATTGTTCTGGTGACTGCTTTAGCATACTCCTCTGTGGACCTTCAATCTCCACATGTTTTCTCTACCTCAATCTCCACATGTTTTTTAGGGTAGTCTGTTTATAATGTTACTCTCTTTCTTTTTCCCCTTTCACTAGCCTCTTTATTAAATGCAAATACATTGATAATGTGGACTTAATCCTTTCCCAACCACACAATGAACAGCAGCCCGCAGACGAGAAAGTCAGTACTCCAGTGCCACCTCCAAAAGCCTGCTCTGTTTTTTACCTGAAATATGATTCTTGTTAGGGAGAATTGGCACTTGCAAGTTTTTCCACCCATGCTCTAGTTCCTTGTAGTGACTTTTGGTCTGCAATGGTCATTCCTGTCAGTATTATTAATGCCATATGGATGAGCAGCATAGGGTAGCAGTTGGTGCTAACTTTCACTGGATGTCATGTCTGGTTGACAGATATGTTCCTCCGTTGCCCTTAGGAAAGAGTCAGCAATCACCACCATCGCTCTTTCGCTTCTCTCTGGAAATGATGATGAATTGCTGAACCTTTGGAGTATGTGACTCTTCTTAAACTGCCAGTGAGGTGGGAGCAATACCTGCAGCACAAGAATTAAGGCCAGCACATGGAGTTGGTAGGAGTTAAGTTCAAAATAAATAAAAGGAGATGGAGTGGGAGAGTAAATGGGTTGAGTTCCTTGCCAAAGTATATTGTGTACAAGAGATTTTTGCATGACTGGACAAATAGCATAAAGAGAGATCAGCTGGGTGCTAGATGTTTACAGAATTGAATTGTTTGCATTTGTAGCTCTTCCCACAGTGGGATAAGCAGTTGTGCTAGACACAGGTAAGTCCCTGCATTCCCCTTCAGGGATCAGGGATGGTTTCTTGTTGCTGTATTCTCTTAACTGTATTCCAGTTATCTCTGGAAATCTCATGCTTTTTTTTTTTTTTGCTTTTTTTTTTTGCTTTTTTTTTTGTGAGCTGCTGGAAACAGCAGTACAAAGCTCTTTGCTTTGGAATAAAACCTCATTGCTTTTTGTCCTGATGCCATGTGTCTGCAGCATCTTGGAGGACTGTGCATTTCACTTTCTGCATTATTATTATTAAAAAAAAAAAGGGCTGGGGGGGAGTAGATTAGGTATTTTGATATCTGGTAACAGCTATGCTTTTTAGAAGTCCTCTGTGCAAAAGTGGCACTCTTCAGCCTTTTGGAACATGACACTAGACAATTCCCCTTTGCTTTCTGTGAGACAGTGCAAATCTGCCACAGAGCCAGAGGCTTTCAGCATATTGCTGCACCTATGATCTATGAAGCATTTTGGAATACTGTGGCAGGGGATTAAGCAGTTCTGCATGCAGATACAATTAGGTGAGATAAAGGTGAAACTGGGAGGTCAGCATTCTGAAATGTCCTTGTTTTTGCAAGCTAAAGTAATTTTTCCTGTTTTTTTTTCTTCCCTTTTTTTTTTTAATGGAGTTTTCTGAGATAAAGTCTCTAAAAAAACACAGATAGTGAGCACACTGCTATGTAACACTTAAGTAATATCTTCTTTTTAGTTTTATAAAGAACTTAAAGTCATACTACAGTCCTTCAAGGTGAAGTTCGAGTAGCTGTTCTTGTCATCAAAAGCCTGATGTGAAAATACAGCTTTGTGTTGTACATTTTATATATATTATTTTTCGAGAGAATTTTCATAGTGCTAGAATATGAGAGGGCAAACAGGTTTTATAGGTGACTGCATGAAGGTATAAAGCTGAGAAATTTGCAGAAGTTGTTTATTTTCAATATAATCCATGCCATGAATAGCTGTTGTACAAGACAAAGGTTGATTCAAGGCACAGAAAGCACACACTTCCTTGCTATGCGATTGCTTCAAAGTTTGTGCTGCTGTTTCCTCAAGCTGCAGTGCCTGCTGCTTTGTTGATGGATTGTTTTTCAGTGAATCATTGTTTTGCCATAGGCTTAATGACTGAATGCTGGTGGCTGGGTCAAAGGTGGGTATTTAATTTCAAGTGCTAAACTGAGAAGAAAATCCATGAGACAATAGACAACATCACAGTGTTAAACTCCTGATGAAAATGTGCACCCTGTTGGATTGTGGTTTGGACTTCAGCTGGACTGTATGTCCAGCTTACAGTTAACTGCAAGGCAGAAGGAAGGGTCCTGGGGAAGAAAATTGTCCAGGTATTTTTTAGAAAAAAAGTTGTGCTAATGCCATTCAAGAACACAATTTTCTAGCAAGAGGACTCGCTTCACCTCCTCCTTTTGAGAGCTGTCAAGATGGCTTCTGTTTTAAGCTTGGCAAGGAAGAACAAAGCACATGAAGTTCATGACAGAATGCTGAGCAGGGGCTCCATCGTCCCTTTTATTCTAGATTTAGGTAGCTCACTGATCTCTCTGATCATTTGTAAATGTTCAGATTCATCTACTCACTTCTGAGCTGGTCCCCTCAGGCTTGCTTTCTAGTCAGAGGAGGGAAATAGGCATGGGTGCAAACTCATTTCTCTCTTCCTTATGTACTCAGTTGAAAGAGTTCAAATTGGCCTGTTCTATATAGGAGGAAAGCCAGGATGAGTAATAAAGGAACGCCAGGATGAATGATAATCTCAGTTGGAGGCTTTATCAAAATCATCTGAAGTTAGGTAAGATGAATCCCACACAAGAGACTGTGTATTGTTCTAGGCAAAAATAACTTTCCTTTCACTTTTGTTGTTAGAAAGAACAATTTGTATAAAATGCATTTTGCACTCCATCATAGCTCGACTGTGTGCAGGGCCCCTGGATTTCAGTGGTAGTGCCCTTCTGAAGCCCCTAGTCCAACGTTGTCAGCATCTTCTTTCATGCATGACATCTCCTAGGAAAGCAGAGAAATATGTCATACCATGTACTTCTGGGCCTCATTTTTATATAATTAGCTGCTTTTCCACCTGAAATAGTATAATTAAGCTTTCACGTGTAAAGCAGGAGCATATGCCGCTGTCAAATAACTGTGAATGAGATAAGTCAGGCATTTCATGTTAATTTAACTTTACCAGGATTAACTTTCTTTCACTTGTTAATGGTGACCATATGCACAAAACACTGGTGGTGATTACTTCATGCAAACAAACTTGATAGGTTTCTTAGTAAGGTTACATACTGCACCATGCTCTTATAACTTGGCATATGTTAAGGGTAGGAGTTAGCTCTGTTCAGCACGACTAACCTCAGCATCACTGAGAAAATTTCACTCAGAGATTTCTTACTTCTAGTCAGTAATCTATGCCCAAACTAGTGCTGGATGGACAGAGGATGTGTGCTAATGTACTTTGTCTTTATAAGAAAGCTAGAATGTGTCAGAATGGGGATTTCAAGTACACAAAATCTCTGCCTGTAATAATACTCTAAAGAGGGTCATGGCATGGGCCCAGGTATTGGCCCTCAGTCACCAATACTGCATAATTGTTAAACTGAACCTGACACAAGTTTGACCCATGCCAACCCACTCCCGCACAATCTGTAGGATTATCTCTGTAGCATAACACAACAGGCAATATGGAGACCATGTGTTCTGGGACAGTGGCTATCAAAATGGCTTGCCCGTTTCTTTTTCCCTCAGCTGGTTCAGCCACTATCAGAAATGCCACCTGTAGACCACAGGTCTTCACCTGTTGAGTGGACTTAATGGCTGTGGCTCTTGTAAGGAAAATGGGAACTGTACCCAAGACCCATTCTCACTCTTGCTTGATAGTCTGTCTTTCCTTTCCTTGAAAAAATGGTGTTACGGCAACACTAGGTGTTATGTGAATACTGATTGTAGGATTATTTTTGCTGCTTAAAATTTCATGAAGGCAGAATTCAATTCGCCTGTTCAGCATCATATTTATTGGGCTGGCAACTAGAAAATAATAATTATACTTACAAACTGCACAGATTGGAGCCTGGAGCAATGAGACAATAAAGCCCCACAATACCATCTGTATAGCTGCCTCCAGGCTAGAGCAGCACTTTGAGTCATCCCATTTAGGAGCTGTCTCTAGCAGCCACTGAAGTCAACAAGAGCCTTTGATTTCTTCTCAGTAGGTGCTGTATCAGATTGCTATAGTCTCCTTTTAAAGTCTAAGAACAAGGGGGCAAAAGGCAAGTTTAGAGAGCTACATTGTAAGGATAAAATAATACCACTTTAAGAAGAACCATTCCCTTTGGAGGAACATTAAATCTGCAGGGGGGATAAGAGTTCAGGGCACAGCAATTACCACATAATAGTAAAATTTCATCAACAAGCAAGGACAAAGCTGAATTTCTGGGGTACTGCCTGATGTACAGCATGAGGGAGATTTGTAAAAAAAAATAAAATAAAAAAATCTGTGCTTGGAAAATGGTCATCATGTAGAAATAAAAATGTAACAATTAACGGTACAGTTTGCCTGCAATTTTCTTGAAGTTAAAAAGGTATTATACACTCATCTGATATTTTACATCTACTGCATATATGGACAATTTTTATTTTCTTCTGGTGACCTGTGCAACATGCCAATCATTTGGCAAACAAACCTGCCCCAAAATCAGTTGGATGAATTGGTTCATTGGAGCATTACCCATTCCTTTCTCAAGGCCAGTCGTCCAGGGGTCAAGTTGTTCTGCCAGGAAAATGTCCTAAGAGGAATATTTTATTTTACCTTTGTCAGTACATTGGAGAGGATTTTACTCAAGTCACCTTTGTATATTTTATTCATTAGGGCATGATCCTGAAAGGCTATAGTAACCCTGTGCTCTGAATGTTTTTGTGCAATTTGAGTATGATGAGTACTTGTGAGGACATGCAGGGGACCTCATAGGATTAGGCCCTTCCTTTGGCCATCTGTGTTCGTATATTGGACTTCTGCTCTCAGTTGAAAAATGGGACAGGTTAATTCTTTGAGACAAGGTGCTGAAACTGTGCTAATCAAAGCATCCTAGTAAAAGGCGCAGCTGAATCTTCTTAGCTTTATCTAATTAAAAGCAATTCTAAATTTATTTTAATATAGATTTGTGTATTTAGTATTAAAGGCATTGGTAAGGGAAAGGGATGCAATGATCCTGCACAGCCATTCTCAGGAAGGGCTTAATTTGTTCTTGCCTGCTGATTTTGATGCTCTACCTAGCTGCTATTGAATTTAAACTGTTTATTAGTTTGTGGAAAGATTTACTGTAGTGCAGTCCTTCTGAGAAAAATAAAAACTTCTGATCCTTCTTTGGGGATTTAGTAATCAAGAAGTAGAAAATTGTATTCTGGAGCCAAAGTTAATGCGAGCTCATTCTGTTCTTTGTGGACCAGACTGCCCCCATGTTCCCTGCAGAGCAGACAGGGAGAAAGCTGGCTCTTCTCCCCTGCCATCCTGTGGTTTCAGCAGTGTGGTTTCTGTACTGTGGGTTTGCAGGTCAGAACCTGTTACACCTCAAGTGACAAAAAATCTCTTACTACTTGAGTTACTTTTTAATCCGATTCTCCACAATGTTGGTTGATTCAAGGATAGGTATGAAGATAGGTTTAGGTTGGAAATGAGAAGACATTTCTTCTCAGAAAGTAGTCGGGCATTGGAACAGGTTGCCCAGGGAAGTGGTGGCATCATCATCCCTGGGGGTGTTCAAGGAAAGGTTGGACCTGGTGTTTAGGGACATGTTTTAGTGGGTGACATCGGTGGCAGGGAGATGGTTGGACCAGATGGTCTTGGAGGTCTTTTCCAACCTTAATGAGTCTATGATTCTATATTACTCCAGGTATCTTACCATCTTACCATGATGTTGTAGCAAAAAATGGTGAGATGCCACCAACTATGCAGTGGGATCTTTTTTTTTTTTTTTCCTTCTGTCTAAGCATTTTTAAGGCACTGCTCAGTCACCTTGTAGATAAAATCGGCATAATTGTTTCCACTTTTAAAGGGGTGGAAAGCTCTTATCCCATTTTTTGTTTCAAACCACTGACTGTGGTTTGTCTACCTCAGTGGCTGTCTTTCAGGAGAAATGTTGATGGGTTGTGCTTCAGGATTCATTACCGAAGAAGTTCTGTGCAAAATTGGTGGGTCTTGCATTACATTGCATATATCAAGGTGACTTGTTGGACTTCACGGCTTTTCTTTCCCATCCATTAGCAGAAAATACAAGTCATTAGCAAAAAAATCCTTTCAACAGATAGCATAATTGCCATTTCTGTCTTACTTGATGGAAAGTCTTGTTGCACTGCATGTTTTCAACTACGTACAACAATCACATTAAAATGCAACAAATTAAGCAGAGCTTTTACAAAAGTTGTTTTTTTTTTTTTTTTTTTTTTTTTTTTTTTACTAACAGTTATAGACTGCAAATGTTATGGCTTGCTTTGGACTGAAAATTTCAGCTAGAGGCTGAACAGTACATAACAAATAAGCCTAAATAATGAGAATTAAAGCTCCTTCTGAATGCATAGCTTGCATGGAGTCATCAGGCTTAGTGAAATGATTAGGGATGACATACTTCCTATATTTTCTCTCCCATTTTCCATGTTTTTTTTTTTTTAAATTTTTTAATTATTTTTTCCTAAGTTTTCTTTGCACACCTTCTGTTGCAATTTTGACATCTTTAGATTTTTGGAAGACAGTCTTTTTTATTGTATTTAATTTGTGTCTGTAGAACTGTTTTTTTGTTTATTTTGTTTTGTTTTTAATTATTATGATCTCATGATATGAGCCCATATTTGTTGACCATGGCCCGTGTGGCTTTCTCCACAGTCTGAAATGCTATGAGGACATACTGCCTTCTGTGTCGCCTTCTCTATGTCAGCCACCATAGCTACCAAGAACAGCCCAGCCCAGTATGACAGAGTGGAGATATTACAATTATGTGGACTCATCTGACTCCTCACACTCTTCCTTTTACCTGTTGAAGTGAATGGGAGCCAGTCTGACCCTTGGATTTATGAAAATATTCTTAGTTTTTTGGGGGCTCATATTTATCTCTGTCAGACTTTTCCTTCCTTTTATTCATTTGAGAGCTTTGTGAACTAGCAGCCCCACAGCATTGCTATTCTGAGGATATTCTGATATATGTCTTCGAATAGACAAGACACCTGTGGCCATACCAACTCTGGATCACCCACCATCATTTCCTTCATGACCTTTAAAGATGTCAGATGAGACTATTTTTCTCCAGTTGCTTCATTCTGCACTAGATGCAATTTCAGGTCCCAGAAGTGAAATCAGGCAGCACATTAATCAACTCTCCTCCTCGGTCTCCTCACTTCCGTCTTTCCATAGTTTATTTTTCTGGGTAATATAACAGACTTAAAAACAGAGGTATATTACCCTCCAGAAATACATACAATTCTAATACCCGTAGCGGAATAAGCTCATTTAGATGAAAGGAACTATTTTCTTTTGGTGGAGTGAAATACCTTATCTGCCTCTGCTTGGATTTTGTTCAACAGTTATGTCTCTATGGTATATGACTGACATTGCATGCAAGTCATCTGCTCGGTGTATTTTTGGTATGTTGTCAGAAAATATTTCCCTTAATAATTCAGTGTATGACATTGCATGGATCACAAAAAGAAAATGCTGCATTACTGAAGAAAATAAAAGTACAGAGAGGTTTAGAATGCACTCAGCTAATGTATCAAACTTAATGGCTATCTCTGTAACTGGAAGGGAGAGAAAAATTGTATCTGGACCACCTCTTGTTTATTCTTTAGTGGTGTTACGGTGGCCAGAATGCTTTTTTGACATGCTTTTACAATGAGATGTATAGCCCTGATCTTACAGGCAAAACACAAAATAGTGCAATGTAGAAAGTATATTTGGAAAGGAAGAAAATGTGCTTGCTTCATGTGCCAGAATAATTTAAATCAAATTGATTAATTTATTGCATAATTAATGCAAGATGGTTATTTCAGAATTTCTTACATGTAGGAATCTTGGCACTGATAAAAGCTACAAGATTTTTTTTTTCTTTTTCATAAACTAGAGAAACTGTTCCTCAGACTTAGAATTACAAGTGAAGTTATTTTTCTCCTTTAGTTCAGGTGCAAAAACCCACACATCATATTAAAAAAAAAAATAGAAACTGGTGTAGTATCGCTTAATTTTGTTCTAGCGAAAACATTGTCACTGATCTCTTTCACTTGACCCTGACTGCTTATTATAATGTTTTAGTTGCCATAGCTCAGGGTTTACCATCCCCTGCTTCTTGCCCATTCGTTTTATAGTTACCAAGTGTTGTAAGACTTGGAAAGATTAGTGTGAAAATTATAATTTGTTCCTGTTCATTAAAAGTGGATGTGGAAGAAGAGTTAGCAGCAAATGTCTTTTTCAGCTTTTATTATAAAAGCCTAAAGGGCTGTATTGCCTCATGCTGCTCAGCATTAACTCATTCGGGTCGAGAAAGTCTGATTTTGGCTGGGACAGGCTGAGGATTGGTCACATGAGGTGGCTTCAGATGAGCAAAGCAAGGCAAATTGTGTTGGAGGAAAACTGTTTATAACAGCTGCATCTGAGGTATTTTTCAACATGTGGTCTTTTAAGTAGCCTTGCCCTAAGTAAGAGAACCAGAAGTAACTACAATTATTTCAGGTTCCAGGCCAAGCTTCTTTAATGATGTGCTTAATTCAGAGCAGTGTTGCATCTCATGGCAGCCACCGTCTCCTGATGCCATTGTGCAATTTTGTAATAAAGTGGCTACCATCATTTTTTCCTTCTGCATTCACATGGACTAGCATATTACCTACGGTCCATAAGCCAGATGTCAAGCTTGGTTGCAAGCAGCTTGAGGAGACTGATAGCAAACATTAATATCTTGAGAAGGTCAAAACATTAGAATTATGTAAATATGAATTTAGACCACTGCCATGAGTAATATGGCATATAAACTGAAAAATGATGTAATAATCAAAATTCTTTTACTGAGTGAAATAAAAAGTCATCCAAAATGAATGTGAAGTATCACAATCACATTAGACCTTTACAGTTTCACTGGTAAGAAAAGCCATTGCTGTCTGTGCCTTCTGTGTGCCGATCAAGGAAAGAACGAGCAGTGGAACGTACCTCACAAGATTATTTCAAATGCTTTTATTTGAACAGTCATGTTTGAAGATATCAGGAAGCTCTTTTTATAGGAATTTAATTTTCAGGTGTGAATTACAGAAACAGAGGGGTTTTCACTGAATGTGAAACCTTCTTCAATAGCTAGCAAAAGTGGTATATAGTCCAGTCCTACAGTTCAGGCAATAGACCTGATACTAAAAATGTCTTACTAAAAATAACTAGCACACAGCATTAAAAGTCTACCTGCATTTTTTAAAACTTTAATTAGCTTTAAATTTTAAATTGAATTAATGAATTAATTTTTAAATTGAATTAAAACAATTTACCCCGTACAATTTAGAAGCTGAGCTTTACATTTTAATAAAAACATAAAAGCATAGTAATAGAATGCAGACATAATATTCTCAAAGTTATTTTTATGTGAACTTATTAGGCAATTTAGGCATTTTTCATATTCAAAATGACCTATTTGTTTACTTATAAGGTAAGTTAAAGAAAGATGAAATGTAGAAAGAAAACTTGCTGTGCACTTGAACTGGACTGTGTACTTCAACTCTGAATACATCAAATTATGATGTTACAAAGAAATACTGAAGCAGAAAAATTACATATTGTATTTGCATAGGTTGTGAAAACTTGTATGGCTTTTTTTATTCTTCTGGTTATACAAAGGAAACTGTGAATTAACTTGATGGCTTCTTGAAAGGATTAATTCAGAAACAAAACGCTAAGAAGGACTAAAAGCCCTGGAATACATTTCTAACAGCTTCTCAGTCTGTGTGAAAGTGTGGTTTAAGATCTATAATTTTAAATGTAAATATTTATTTTAAAATCAGAAGATGCTAGGCTGCTAGAAACACTTTGTCTACTGAAAATTTCAGTAGGTAGTTTCATATAATTTATTTGCTTGATATACACAGTAGTGTCCTTAACTGTCATTTTTTTACTGTGTTCTATTGCCCACTAATTCAAATGAACAAACTTCCTGAAACTGTTTAGGAAAATGAATCCTACTTCCACCTTCACTTAGTAGGTCATCATGTTCATATTTCAGAGGCAGTTCTCCACTTCCAGCCCTTTCATTTTAGCGTGTCCTCCAGCAATCTTTTTTTTCTTTCTTCAACATATATTTTCATTGTGTTTGAGAAACAATTTTATTTACTCAAGCATATTGTACTTTGTAGACAGTAATTTGTATGGTACCCTGTAAGCAAGGGTAGGAAGTCTTAACAGTTGACAAGTTGCAGACCTTAGTTGAACTTTAGTAATAGCTGTATTACACAGTGATTGCTTACATTTTACTGTAGTGACTGGAGAGGACATGTGACCCACACTCTAGTTATTATGATAGTAGCAGTTGCTACTCACCCACTAAAAGGCACCAAAGGCAGCCTCATATGGCAGCTTTGCCTTTTTTTTTTTTTTCAAGTAGAGCTGAAGAAATTACTGTCTAGTAGGATTTCTCTGCATCTTTCCCTGACTTCTGTTCATACTTCCTATTTTTTTAAGCAAATGCTGGAAATGTAATTAGAGTGTGTAATGGCAGTTACAACAGCCCCAGAAACATGAGATTGATTCCCGTGATGGATGAAAAACACTCCATGCAGTATGTATAAACAGGCCCAATTTCAGAGTTCTAATTAACTTTATTAATGTTTAGTGCAGAAAGTAAGAAGGCAACTTAAACAAGGATATAAAAAGCACTGAAGCATTGAAACACTGGTTTCATGTAACTGACTCTTATTGAAAGACATATTTTTCAGCATTTTGTAAAGAAAAATAGAGTAATTTAGTAGAAAGATATTAGATACCTAATACACTCTTATAATAAGGAAGCTTTAAATAATGGACCAAAGATACTAATAGTATCTTCCCACTTGGTAACATAGGTAGCAATTCTTTATGATGTGCAATTAATAAATATGATAGCGAACATGTAAGAATGTACAATGACAGTGCGATAAAAGAGAAGCAATTATGTGCAAGTTTCCTATTGTGCCAGCAAATAAGACTTTATGGGCTACTGGAAAATGAGTTTGTGAAAAAAACACTTGTAAAAACCTTTTCCATTATATGTTTCTTTTATAGAAACATGTTACCTCACTCACATGTGAAAAGATAAAAAATTACATTCGTAAATAACTGTGAAGAAAGACCTTTTGCCCACTATGGACACAACTGCAAAACATTGCATTCATAGAAATCATATATATTATCTTGATATAATTATTATAACTAAGCTTAATAGACGTGATATATTATTCACACGTAAAGTATATTATGTGCATAGATTCTTTGTTTACTGTCCATGGATTTCCCTTTCGTAAATGCATATATAATTAAGCAAGCTTTGGTACTCTTCGATGAACTCAAACTAGAACATGGCTGAGAAATTTATATGATACACATTTCTCATTATTATAATCACAAATGACGCTATAATAATACTTTTTAGATGATAAAATCTCTTCAGAATAAAAAATGTAGTGGAAAATATAAGACTGACTTTCCTGTTATTTACTGACCCTTATTCCCAGGCATGATGATCTAACAATATTTAAAAGACACTCTACTTCTATTCTGAGAAGCTCTCAAAACATTTGGTCAGCAGCCTGTTGACTAAAAGGACTGTGTCTTGGAATAAAAAACGGTGAAATATATAATGAAAATCGTTTTGAAGTTAAGCAAAACTACAGTATCATTTTGTGGAGTCTTGCAAAATGTTTAGAAGTAGAGTATTAATACCTAGGGAAGTTTGGAACTCAAAAGTATGTGATGTCAATAATGGAAAATTAGTGTATCTTGAAGAGATACACTATTATAGCTTGTTTTTAAGCTTTGATTTAATCCTTTATATGATTACTCTATAGTGCTCGCAGTCTTGCCAGGAGAGCTTCTACTTCTGGAATGACTTCTCCCTTAGAAGGAGACCCAATACGCTCCATTTTCTTTTCTTTGTTGCCTTCTCCATTACAGGCTTCCTTCCTCCCAACAGCCTTGCTCCGTGCCATAGAAGAACTTGTTTCCACATCATAAGTAACTTCTTTGTTGACTGGGCTTCTTGTCGATTTTAAACTGATACTGTGGTGTGAACATGACTTCTCTGGCTGTGCTTTCTGGTTCTCTGTAGAAGATAGAACAAACAAACTTAATTTCAATATTAAAATACTCAGTTTCAATACTTTGTAACAAAAACACCTCTTGATCAGACAAAATTGTACATCTATGCAGATGATGCATTAGAAGGACTAATGATGGCCAAAGAGGCAAGAAAACATCTTATCACTTCAAAAGTAGTGGGCTTGGTCCCCTAGAAATGATACCCCCCCTAGAAATGATACAGACTTTACATGACTTTGTTAGATTAGCATCCATATTCCCCATGAAATCAAGAAGAGAGCCTGAAGAGCCTTCTTTCTCACTGGCGTCAAAGAGAAAACAGAATACCCAGCACTTCACAATGACTTCCAAATTTTTATCTAGTTAATTACATTTCCTATATATATCTTTAATTGATCAAATTTTAAAATATTTAAAAAATCTATTTCAATTCATTTATCCATTGTAATAATTTTTCTTTCCTTTGTGATCTTTTAGGCAGCTAAGTAATTTTAAGAATTTGCATAACCTGCTACCTTTTGCTAAACATCTCTGGTATTAACTGCCTCAAGGAGATGCACTCAGTTAAGATTTGGGAGCTTTGGTGGGTTGACATGCATTAACAGACAGATTGCTTCCCCCCACCCAACACCAAATCAAGTGGCTGTTCTCTATAACAGCACCTGAGAGGTCCCTCTCATAGATCTCCAACTCTTTAAAAACAGGCATACTCAATATTCATGTAACCTTGAACAAGGCTTGAAAATGGCTTCAACAAACTTGACATGACATTTAAAGTTTTTTGGTTATTCGCTGAAAGATGTTCCATCATCCCAATAGTAATGACTTTGGAGCACAGGCAGTCACTCATGACAGTGTGTTTTATGTGAGAGCTGAAAATTCCTACCGAAAACAGCTTGTACATTAAAAGGCAGCTGCTGAAGATATTTACTGCACTGTCATTCCCTGACCAGGGGCTCTCGGTGATGGATGAGGATTTTACACACTTTCTTGGACAATCTCAGCAAATTTTACAAGTACAATCACCTTTTGGAAAGTGGAAGAAAATAATACCTTCTTTCTATCATCTTCTAAATCAGATAAACAATTCTTAATTAAAATTTGATAATAACAGATTTTCTTCACTTAGCTGAATGACCTTTTATTTTTTTTATATATTGAAAAATAATTTGACCCTGAAGATGCAGCAGCATACATTTCAGTTTTTCTGAATCACAGAAGGCCAAAGTTTGGAGATGAATACATCTTTATAATTACACATAATAAACCCAACATATATAATTTAAATATCCCATTCCATTTAAATGTTTACATTTATTGATTCTGAACACATATTTGCAGGTTGATAAATTCATGCTACCTGTGTTAATATACAACATACTAGCTGCATCGTAGCCCTTTTAGTTTGCACTCTGTTGAAGGCAACCTAGTGGGTAGTGGGAAAAACTCTTGGAGTTTTGAAAATCAATACATTTTAAAGCAGAAAAAATAATCCTCATAATCAGAGATCAAGTGCAGATGTGTACCATGTACCAAGATGTGACCACTTTGCAGTTCAGAGGAATCTTCACCACAAAATAGTCAAGTACAAGGATCAACTAAGTATGATGAACTACACTAAATAAAAGATGAAGCGAACATTTAGCATGGAGGCTTCAAAGTAAAATCCACCAGTATTTTCCCCAGTTTCTCATACCGTTCCTTAGAGTGACTTACAACAGCAAATAGTCTAAGCAGGAAACTGCTTCAGGTTAGATATTAACAAATAGTAGATATTAGGATCTATCCCCAGTCTCATCCCACTTTGAAACTCTGATTCAACCTTGCAGAAAGATGTCTTCCATAACTTGCTGCTTACAATCTAGAATTCTTGTGTGGGGATAAGTGAATGAATAAAGCTCAGTATAGATTCTTCTTTTTTCATTTTTTTCCCATAAAAATTGGAGCAATGTCACTGATAATCATGACTTTCTAGGCATAGACTAGTGAACAGAGTCAACCTGAAAGACCAGAGTCCTTGCTTTCTGTTTGAGGGGTCCTGCAACAACAGGAAACGGCATTAGGAAAGTGCTTTAAACACCAGCCAGTTTACGTGAGTAGTCCTCACTTTGCTTGTTGTAACTCCTGTGCAGTGAAGAAGCCATAATTCATCGAAATAATCACATTTTCATTTTCTTAATACATGATACTCTAGTGATTAACACACTTCCTAAGAAATGAGAACATTTTGGTTTCAGCCGTGTTACAAAAAATATTGCGGGACTAGTGTCAATTTAAAAGAAAGAAAAAAAAAGAAAAAGATTTTCTCTGAATCTTGTTCTGTCATCTTAAAGTTGTTATTTCTGATGCTTCCTAAATCAGGTGGCATCTTTTCCCTATATGTTCTTTCAGTCAAGGAGGGTTTTTCTATATAGCACTGATATACCTGCTATGTCTATGCATGTCCATTTTGCTATGCCTACTGTATGTCTTTCGTATGCCATTTTGCTATGCCTAGGCTTGTCCATATTGCTATGCCTATTGTATGTCCAGTAGTAGCAGATTAGGCTGTATGCAATTCCCAGCTTATTAAATTGACTGTTATGATTCCTATTCAGAAACACTGAACTTTGCTGGGCCTGTCTCAGAAAGCATACATACTTACAGTCCTACATTTCACTTTGTTAAATATGCATGTAAAAAATCAACTGCTGCAATACTTGAGGTATATATGTTTCTGGTGGTATTTTTTGTAATAGAATGAAGGATCACTGCCATTTAAGTCAAAGTTTAAAACTAGTTAGATACTAGTAAGAAGAAAAGGAGAAACTCTCAGTAATTAATAAGAAATAATATTTTCTACCCTGTCAGTGGTTTATTTTAATACAACAGGAATTAATTTGTGTTAACCCCAAACTCTGTAACAACCTGTACTGTTTCACACACTAATTCAAAGCTTTCATGTGTTAGTGATTTGGTACCTCATCCATTCCAAAGTCATTTCTTTGGATTGCTACCACAGCTTCCTCAAATCCTATGCTACAGGAACAAAAGTGCATTTTCAGCCTACAACTGATGGGTGGTTTAAAAAAACCAATGCACCATACATGTGAGTGTGACTGAAACCATGACAGTGAGTTAAAAACTACAAGACTACAATCTGCTGCAGTTCAGCATGTAACCTGGATCAGGACAGTAGAAGAGCTTGTTTACTTTAGTGTGATAAAGGCTAGGAAGAATATTGTTATTTACTTTCAGAAAAGGCCCCAAATCAAGATTAACTGATAAAGTGAGCACAAGAACAAATAACTATTACAATATTTCCGTTAGAGACCTGAATATTTTGAACCATCAGACTAAGGAAGTTCTGGAATGCACATATAATAAAGTGAGAGCAAAAAAATATATAACCAGTTATAAGGAGCAATTCAATCTGTTTCTGAAGAGAATATTTTTTATATGTCTGTCTGCAACAGCAAGGAAATGGCTTAGTCACATTGGGCCACCATTTTAATACTTTCCTCTCTATAACAAGGGTACCCCCAGAAGATCCATAAACCAGGCAGAAATAACACACTTTTTCTAAAATACTTTGAACCATTACACTATGGACATTTATTAGCTTTTGCTTTTATTTGAAACAAAGACTATATTTGAAACTATATTTTGAAACTATATTTGAATCAACTCACAGAATAAAATAAATATATTTACACATTATATATCTTGGTTCAAATACAATGTTAACAGAAAAGAATAATGTTATATACAGTTAAAAGAAAACTGCTTATGGAGAGGTACTTCTACGTGAAGTCTTGTTAATAAGAAAGCTTACATTGCTGGAGGTGCACTACTTGTCCACCTACTGTAGCGAGGTGTACCTTCATGCAGCAGCAAGACAAAAAAGAAAGCAGACATTAAAAATCACTGGATAAGGACAGAATTTATTAATTTGCTGTATACATTGGAAGTAGTTGGCATCTGTAAGACTGAAGTTTCTAACGTTTGGTCACTCTTAGCAATCAAAAACTGTCATTCACCTGTATTATAACAATCACTATGTAGATGAAAATAAAAGAAACAAAACCTTTGATTTCAGAGTTAAGGTTTCTAAAGGCTGGAGTGAGAAAACATTTACCCATAACAGTTTTGACTTTACCACTACTAAACGCTTCCAGGCATGGGTTAGGCAGGGCTTGCATTGTACACTACTGAAGTCTCAGTGTTCAGATTGTATGACATTTAAATTCTATTGTAGGTCCTTGACATCTTCAGACCTATTAAAATTCAGTTTTCCCAGATATGAATTTCCTGAACATTGCTGTTAATCAAAAACATTTCAAAATCATATTCACATAACCCAGAGCCAAAAAGCTACTATCATCTCACTGCAAGTCTTTTAAAATTACTTTGATTAACAGCAATGCTCATGAAATTCAGTTGACAGAAAATTGTGCTTAATAGCTTTCCTTAGTTTAAATGGTGTCCTGGCATAGAACGACTTATAATAATATGCTTATAATCTATTAAAGGCTGCATACTTTATATTCAGAAAAAGGAAATTGTGTAATAGTATGTGAACAAAAGAAATCAGTAATATGAGACCTGCCTGCTGTGAACCTGGGAAAACAAAATATGATCAGTTGGAGATTTTAAAATCCTGCCTAATGCTTTTGTATATTACCTTTAATAGTGAAAAAAATGATTGCAAGAGACTTACTGAAGTAGAGATATGGATTTTTTTAAAGCCACTAATAAATATTTAAAATAAAAAAGTACTTTGAAAAGCTTTATTTCATTGCATAGTTTCTCAATAAAAGTCTTAATGCTAAGGACAAACTTGCTTTTTATGTAAATACTTGTACACTGATTGAAAAATAAATTTGTAAATACAATAAGGAGAACGACATTACATGGCATTATAAGCTTGTATTACAATCATACATCTCAATGTGGGGCATGATGAAATCATAATATAGGCAAGAACAATTGCAGTTACAGTCTCATTACATCTTTTACCAAGCTAACAGGGAAAATTGCTCAAAGACCCAGCGGACTTATTTCCTAGCTGTTCGGCTTGTGCTCCACACACCACATTGTACTCCTGAAGCTATGTCTATGCTGATAGATTTTCTTCAGCCAACACTTACGCACCAACCTTACCACCAACGCAAATTATTTCTTACATTATGAGTCATGACTTGCTTTTGCTAGAAGATATTCTGGGGACATGCCCCAGAGAGTAGCACGATATTGCTGATTTTGGATGCAACTATACAGCACTCCCGTAAGCCTGAATATTTTCAGCAGTCCAGCCTCAGTCTGGAAGTCCCGTCCATCTTCCACGAATTATACTGACTGCACCATCATGCATATGCCAATGAAACCTTATGTATTTAGAGCGTGGTCACATAAAATGGGCTTTGCGAGGAGATTGATGTATGCCCCCATCATCCCTGTATGCTCTAGCTAAATAAAGACAAAGCCTTGAAAAGTTAGTCTGAAAGTATCAATGACGGATTCCCTTGCCTATACCAAAGTATTAACCATCCATAAATTATTAACCATCCGTTGGCACGTTGCTGAAGAGGTAAACAGCAAAACAATTTTCAGATATGAACGACTTCTTCTGAGGTAAACCAGGCAATAATGGCTTATGTTTCAGCTGGCTGAGATTTACTTCTAAGACAGACTCTTAATTTTGAAAGGCTGAATACAACCACAGCTGGCAGCCATCTTGAGGACCTCTGTTTTCAAGTTCAGGACAAGATGGAGGCTTCAGAGGCACCTAGCTTCACCTCTAACAGGGACAGCTATATTGGATGTTGGCATCCAGGTGCTGCCATCCAGATGTTGGTCAAAGTATTTGGGGAGCTGCAGGGCTCCTCTCTGAGGTAAGGCCGGGGCTGCCCCATGCTGGACACGGTGAGTTGCAGCTGGCTCCCAGGGCCCCGCTGCAGGGCAGGACCGGGCCCAGCAGCCCCTTGTGCTGTTTGTTGCCTCCCTGAAGGGACCACATGGAACCTTGTCTTGACCCGTGACCTTTCTTGGTCCTGTTCTTCCTATTTTCCACCCCTGTCCTGCTGGGGGCTTGGGCAGCAAACAAGCAGCTGGCTGGGGGTTTGGCTGCCACCCAAGGCCAACCCACCACAATAGCTTAGAGATGAGAGGACTCTATCTGTCTTCTAGCATTCCCGATTTGAATTTCCCAGTTAGAAAGGGAAAGAGAGAAAGAGAAAGAGAGAGAGAGAGAAAGAGAAAGAGAGAGAGAGAGAGAGAGAGAAAGAGGAAGGGAGGAAGGGAGGGAGGCAGGGAGGGAGGGAGGGAGGAAGGAAGGGAGGAAGGAAGGGAGGAAGGAAGGAAGGAAGGAAGGAAGGAAGGAAGGAAGGAAAGAGAGACCCCTTCAATTTTCAAATTGTGATTCCACACTCTTGACTTTTTACTGTCAGAAAGGACAACACAAAAATCGTTTTCTTGTTTTCTTCTCAGGTAGGAAATGAGGGTCTCATTTCCCGCACTGCCCTCTCCCCCACTCCCCTCACATTCCTATTAGAGCTTAAGGTACAGGACACATGTGAGCCATGATTTTTTTCAGGCACCTATCTTTCCTTAATGTAATTTATACAGCACAAAGCTGGCCCCCTGAAACCCATTCCCAGCCCTTGGCATTGGCATTAGAAGACAGAACATCACAACACCTAATTCTCTTTCTTAAAAGCCTGCCTTACCACCCAGAAGCAGAATTTGGATGTAATAAGAAAGACTGCTATAGCTAGAAGGTCCATGCCTATCACGTAACATGACTCATAAAAAATGGGATATCTCCTTGCTGGATAGTATAATGGAAAATACTTTGAATATATTTTATTGTCACTTTTTATTAGTTTCATATTTTTTTCAACAATTTCAGTGACTGACAAGGGTAGGATTGGAGAATGTCCCCAACATGTTAAAGGAGTGCTATGTGTTGTTACGACTTATTTCAGTTATACCCTGCAGCCCCAGCACCTAAAAAGTGTTAGCTGTACTGAGATGATCTTTGTTTGATAAGTAATTTCTTACACGTTAATATTTCATGCTCACAATTTGACTAATCCAAAGCAGAAAAGAATTGATAAGGCATGGAAAAGTGTTACTAAAATTTTGAAGACTAAATAAAAAATAAAAATGTGCATTTAATTGGTACTGCTGTTCAAGTGTTTTATTAAGAAGTGTGAAATGCAAGGAATAAACACTAATCAATACTTCAATTTAAGATGAGATTCACTAAGTGTTCAGAAACACCAAATATATATTTTTTGTCATTTCACAGGCAAGAAGAGAATATGTCAGAACTAAGTGAGAATAGGATAGAGGATTTATAGAAACTAAATTTCAAAGCTAATCAATTATAAACTGTGAGCAGACTATTTTGTGAAGAAATGAACTGTGCTGGACCAGCTCCCTTTTACCTGACCCTACAGCACAGCCTTTCAAAATTCTTTTAATCCCTTGCCTACCTACATCTTCTCAAAGACTACTTTAAGCTCCTGTTGATCACTCCATTCGATCTTTTTCCTGTTTTTCCAAATGTACCTTGCGTTTGTGTTGAGATGGGACCACTTTCTCTTTTTAACACACTCTCACCTCTAATATGGCAATGACTTTCATTACAAGAAATGCAACTTTAAGTTACTGGGATTTAAATGAAAGTCTTGAGTGCCTGTCAAGATCAAAAGAGAACAAAACTGCGCATCAAACTACTGACAAAATTCATCCAAGCTTTTCATGTGAGGGAAGAAGCTTCTGAGGGTGTCTGATGGCTAATTCAGTCTTAGGGGTTTAGCCTCCTCCCTATTTCAGTCTGCATTACAGTTGATCTTCTGTGTCTTGTTCTCATATGCATATTTCCATAGATCACGGTATATTGTGGAGTTCTTAGGAAACTGCAAAACAGAAACTTCCAAATTGGAAACTTACTTTATGGTCTCTATTGATTCTTACAGCTCATGGTTTGAATCATCCTTAAAAACCTAAATGGGTAAGTCTCTTAATTAAAGGATAAATAATTTGGTATGACTGTACTATTAATAAATATAAATTAATCTTATTTATGTTGGGATTAGGGGTGTAAAAAGATAAATCTTGATCCTGTCTATATGGATGAGGCACAACCAGTGACAGTGGGCTTTCAGGTAGTGGATGGAAATGTTATGCAAGTTAGGTATTTATGGGATTTCTCCCAATGTACAACTAGAATAAACATCACCTTTTTCTCTTCTTCAGAACAGGAAACGATTGGGAAATTATAATGATCTACGATAAAATATGGCAGTTAACATATTTGGACTATTTTACATTTCTGAAATGTGGTTTTATTACGTGGCTTTTTACTTTGTACATAAGCATATTGTAGCTTGCCTTTTTAGAGTTAATAGAGTAAAAAATGATGACTATAAATAGGTGGTTTGTGACAAAATACATAGAGTTCTGTAGTCTCAAGTTATACTCAGTTCAGCTGAAGTTAATTTGTGTAGATCCCACATACTAAACTGATGTCTTTGAGCAGGAGATGCATTTAGTCTCCAAAATATTCTGCGTAGTATCTACGTATAGATGAATACTGCTTTCAAGGTACACTTTGATAAAGAATTTAAGGAATATGCATAAAGACTGCTGCCATCAAAGGAAAGCTACAGGCAGCTGCAGTGGGTAATGATAAGTAACACGCTGATGAAAATAACCAAAATGGAAAAGAAACACACAAATTGTGGCTTTCTTTTACCAATTGTTGTGCCTCCTCCCCCCCCCCCCCCAAAAAAAAAAAAACACACAAAAAACAACAGTAGGGAGCCTCATTCTTCTGAAAAATAAAAACTCAACAAATCCAAGCAACAAAGCAACAAGTCCTAAAGAATGGAACGATACTGATGAGATTCCATGCACTGCAGTTCTAAATCATGTTGTTGCTTCTGTCAAGTATTTACTATTTTAGAATAAATATTCTAGAAAAACTATGTAACTATGTCTAGTACATAAATTGCCTTTAGAATTTAACACTAAACTCTAAGTTCATCCACTTAGCCACTTTTTATGCTCTATTTCTGATAGTAAAGGTTTACAAAGACCCTAAGTATTCTAATAACTGCTAAAAACTATACCATTTGCATACCCTTATTTTAGCCCAAATTTCAATTTCCAGGTTTATATCAGCAATCAGAGTATTGGTAGGTTGAAATACTGAAGGTAAATCACAAGTATTTTGTAATGTCAGGTCAAACTGATGGGAAAAAAAGTCTTTCATCACCTGTTGCACTTCTCCATCATCCACTATTATCCCAAAGATTGCAAGAGTAGCTTTTGGCTCCCAGGCTCTTCACTTTACAGGACAGAAGCCAAGACCTGATTGTGAAGTTTGACCCGTGTACACTTAGCAACCAAGACTGCCTTCATGAACACACTGGAGATAGGATGAAGCTGAATCATCTTAGTCCATGTGACTTTCATTGTTCAATAATAATTATTATTATTATGGTTCCTTCTTTTCTCTGTCAAAATGCTGCAGAAAATGGAATAGTCAAAAGCATGCTATCAAGGAGACTGAAACTGTGTAGCAGGAAATAGTACATTTTTAAGAAGAGCCTCACACAAAACTAAATATTATGAAATAAATACACAGAAAAGTGATTTATCTTTTGCTCCTTCTTCAAGGTTGTATATAAACTCCTTTCACAATTCTCTCTCTCTTTGTATGAAGCTAATTAATGCTGTGTATTTTCACTTAATAATTTCCTCCCTTTGGGATGGACTGTAACTTGGCCTTGTTCATGTATGGAGGGAGGTGGGACATAAAAAAAAAATCTGCTTGCACATGATCCAGCCATAGGTGTGTTTGATGTACTTTGCAAGTGCAACAAAGCACTTTGAAAATAACTAGGATTTCAACAGAATCTAAATAACGAATTACTCTTTAAAGATGGCTTTTACTCGTCTCAGTATCACTGAATTATGATCTGAAACAAATTCTAGACACAATGTCATAGGTAATTAATCCAGTCTAGGCAAATTCAAAACGCTGTTTTTAACAACATTAATGGTATGCATTTTTCACTTGACGAACATATTTAATGTCCTATATTCTAACAATTACACTTTCCTATGTAAAAATTTGAATTTCAAGAAATTTAAGACATAAGACATTTTTGGTTTGCCAGAAGCCTCTCTCTCATTTAGAAAATCTTCATGTAGATAGAATGGCAAAAAAAAAAAAAAAAAAAAAAAGAGAGAGAGAGAGAGAGAAACCGAAAAAATAATCCCTTTACAGTCACTGAGAAATCAAAGCGGAAAGCTGCAAGACCTCCTAAGACACTGAAAAAAAAAAATTTTACAAATAGACTTGGTATTGCTTTGTCTGTTCTGACTTACAAAGCAGCCTTGCAACTGTGTCTAGCTCAAAAGGTGATATTAAAAACAAAAGGTTAGAGATCATCATGGTATATTAATTATGCAAAAGAAGCCAAACAGAATTTAATCAGAAACAGCAGACTCCAGACAGTAAAAATCTCTTTTTTTGACAGAGATGGTTAAGAAAACATTTATGGTAATGCCAGAGCATCTGCTGATTACAGTCAAAGCTGCAGGATGCCAACATTAAATCAGTGAACCATCTTGACAGCTTCTCGGTACTCAAGTCACATTCTAATAATAATTTGCTGTGAAATTTACCCAAATCTGAAAATTAGCCAGAAAATGTTTACAAAGAATATATGTACGAGTCAATAAAGCAGATACAAAATTGATTTGCATCTGAAAAAACATATCTAATATAGATGTTCAGCACTCAGACATTTCAGTTTATATTTATATTGATAAATCTCTATAAAAGACTACGCATTTTAAGAACAAAATATAATTTTATCATCAATTTCCTATTGATTGTGACCTATCACTTTTTTTGTTTAGAATGTTAGTAGGCTTGTTTGTTTAATATAAACCCAGATTATCCATTTGAAGAAGGTCTGCACCATTTAAAATCAATTTTTAATTCCTGACACCTGAGGATTCTACACAGAACAATATACTTCATTGTAAAGCTTTAATTGATGCATCTATGTGCTGCGGTGGGTGATTACTTGAATAATAAGTATCAGAGAGGTGTGATCTGGTTGCTAAGCAAATGTGAGTAAGAGAAAAAGCCCAAGAAACTACGTAACAATGAATCAAGGTGTGATGACAGGATAATTATTCTATGAACTGTCACATTGAAGAACTCGCAGAACACTGACCTGCACACAACCACACATCAGAAAATTGCCTGAGGGGTAATTAAAATAATAATATACAAGTTCACTCAGTCAGAAAGAGAAAAATACATGCTTAACTTACTTCTCTGTAGCGTGCACGGTCAAATGCTTTCTCATGTTAAATGTAAATGCTTGAACAGTGAAAATTCAGAGGACAACAGATTACAGCAAAGACCACTGAAGTTTATCTGAATTAGCATTAATGGTTTCCTTTCCTCAGTTACTTTGAGCATTTAACTAAATATTTTTCATGCTATGACATTAAATTATAAAACCTGTGAACTGACTTTCTGAAGGAAGTCAGAAAAAAATGTAATCCTTTCAAAACACGTTTAAGATTGTAACATCATCTGTTAAAAAGAATTACTGTTGTGGTGTATTGACCCTGGCCAACAGCCAAACAAAAACCCAGCCTCTTGCTTATTCCCCTCTCCCTTGGGATGAGAAGAAAATAGAAGGAAAGTGAGAAGGCTAGTATAGATCAAGATAACGAGAGTTTAATACAGGTAGCAAAAACTGCGTGCGAAAGCAAAACAAGGGGTTCACACTACTTCTCATCTGCAGGCAGACGTCCAGCCACATCCAGGAAAGCAGGGGCTCAGCACGCCTAACACTTGCTTGGGAAGATAAACGCCATAACCACGAATGTTCCATCTTTCCTCCTCCTTTCCCCGAGTTTTTCCTGATGAGAATGATGTTTTATGTATAGAGCATCTCTTTATTCAGCTTGGGTCAGCTGCCCCAGCTATGTGCCCTGCCAACCTCTTGCCTACTTGCTGTGTGCAAGGCTACTCGCCCTGCTTTCTTTGGGGGTGGTAAAGAGAAAGCCTTGAGGCTATTCAGCAACAGCCAAAACATTGGTGTGTTATCGACAGCGTTCTGTTGGGGAACACAAAGCACAGCACCATATGGGTTGCCAGGATGAAAGTTAATTCCAGCCCAGCCAAACCCAGTACAACTGTTGATACTGTAACAGATCTGTACTTACTTGGTTGCCATTGTATATCTAAATTTGATGAAAGCCTTTTACATGCCAGTTTTAAGACTTTTAAGACTTTCAGGATAGATGTTCACAGTTCTGATATTTGCTTAACACATTTCCATGTCTGTCTCTTCAGCTTTTGTTCGGTTGTTTGGTGTATCAGTTTATATTGGCATACAGCCCTCGACAAGTCTATACTTCAGCTCCAAGTACATAACCCATGACCACTCCCCAGCAATGCATTCTGCATATCCTTCTGAAATGCAAATGTGCAGAAACTTGAAGCACCTTAAAGTAGCCATCGGCAGTCTTAATAACTAAACAATCTTTGCACTGTCTGTGCTCTTCATTCTGCTTTTTGGGTGTGCTTTGACAAATTTCTGTAACCACTGAAAAATTACCACTTTGCAATTATAGTGATTATACACATCTATTTAGTGTAGACAAGAACTACAAAACAAGCTGGCTCTGGCAGCAAGCTCATCTTTAATGAAAACCACTTGATTGCTCAGGAGAATAAATTCAGAAATTTCCTCACTCCCCTCCTGCCCTGCCATTATTCCTTTTTTTTTTTTCCCCACTAAATTTTCATGTAGATCATGATGTCCATAGATTACCCTCATGCCATATATAACCACTGCATTTCTAAAAGAGGAAATTCTTTTTCTCCCATTGTATTCTAAAGAAAAGCTAAAAACGCCTCTTAGGAAACACACTGCATGTAATAATTGAAATTGTCATAATGACATTTTTTTCTAGAATGAATATGTTCTGTAAACACATTGCCAGCTCATCAATTAAGTTACTCAGTCATGCTAAATATGTTAGAGTTATATTTCCAAATCTTTCCTAGAATCCTCATTTTAGCACTCATTTCAAAAGGGTAATGTTATACTCAAATAGCTTTAAATGCTATGAAGGAAAACAAATGCTACTGAAAAACAACCCAATGTTCAGTAGCTAACTGTCTAGGTAAAATCTATTAAAATGCAAAGCTTGAGCACATATTTGCTCATTTCAAAGTAACATCCTATAGAACAAATGTAATTTTAGTTTTGCATAGTAAGATAACACCATGCACAAATCTAGGTTCTCAACATCAGCCAGCACCATTGAAGAATAACAATTCAGCAGACTCTGAAGACATTTGTAAAAATTTTGGCTAGATATTTATATATTACATCCTAACTGAGGAATACTATGGGGGTGAGGGAGAATACCCCACTACTCTAAGTAATACTCCTCTACCTCTAAGAATTCAGCAATTATAAGCTGCAAGTTGTCTGATGTCTTCAGTTGAAAATGTTTGCTGCTTCTGAGCATATTAATGACACAGAGTTTTTCCACAACTCAGGACAGTTTCAATAAGCTAAAGTGTATGTTTATATTTAAATCTTCTATCATCTAAGAGTATACACCTTAGAACAAAAGTTCAATTACATTTGTGTAGGTGCACTGCAACTACAGAAACAAAACCAGCTCTTTTGTTCAGTATTGTATCAAATTATTTGAAACAATGGAACATGCTTAGTCCTCTGTGTCCTTGTGCCTCGTCAAAGGCCGGTGACCCCCATGTGAGACTCACTGGACTAAACGAATTTATGCTGGTTGCCTCAGGCTCCCTTCACAGTCAATGAGGAGAAACAAGCACTTCTGAAGTGCGCTTCATTTCACCTTAATGTAGATATCTGAAACAGGTAAAGAGAGTTTATGGCAGCTAACTCAAATGTGAATGCCTGCTCTCCAGGCATCTAACAGTAACAGAGTCACCAGATACTATTTTTAAGGGTTACAATTCGTTTGTCTGAAAAGTTCCAACTTTTGGCTGCATAAAAGTCTGCATAAAAGATGGACTGTCTAGCCCGTGCATTGACAGCAGGTTGTAGAGACTCTATGTTCTACTGTTGGTGACTTTAGGGCCATATAGAACATTATGGGCATCAATCTCACCAACTATTTAACACAAGCTATAGAATTTCACAGTTTCTTCTTGATGCATACAGAATAGAACTGAAATAAATTGTACTATATTTGCTACGGAGAATAGTTTGGATGTGAACAATGGAATTCTGCTTTGTATATATTATACTGACAAGAACTGCAGATATGAAAGTAGTCATTATTAAGTATGCCACTCAGCCATTAGTTAACACATATTTTTCCTTCTCTTAAAAATCCTTTCTGTTCTCCACCTTTTCTCTAAATAGGCATATTTAGAGAATATCTTACAGTTATTAAGGTTATATCTTACAGTTATTTAGGTTCCTCTGCCTTACAGATTTGTGATACTTTTGTGTAGCTTCACAAGTTTCTGACAAGCTTGAAACATATTCAGGACTTAAAAATCAGCCTATAACATAAATGACTTCTATTTCTGTACTGGTATATGGAATCCTACCCCTCACATGAAACTCGTCACTGCTTTAAACTGAAGTTGACTTAGATTTAGTCCTGGCCATGCAAAATTTATAAATTCCAGTATTGTACATTCAAATTTAAGAATCTCATAGCCAGTGTTTGCTTTTAGTTTTTACGGATGGAGATAGAAATATGATGCTTTGTATGGCAAGGCAACTCTGATTTTTAGATATTGCTCAGTCCTATGTATTTGAATTTGTGTTACCTAAGATTACAAGATTAGTAGATGAAAGAATTAAAAGAAAAATGACTTAAGACCCATGAGAGTTTTTACAACACTCCTTCTCATAAACAAACAAATAAATAAATAAATCCTATAACAGTGCTTATGTATGTAGCAAGTTAAAAAAAAAAAAAAAATTTAAAAATAGTATGCAGTGATAAAAACTATAGCAGCACCTGTTATTCAACAGTACTTTAATTCATATAGTCTCATTGCCATTCAAAATACACAGTAAACAAAATGCTTTCATTGGATCTTATCATCATATTTTATGCATATATTAAATAACATTTGCCTCTCACTTGTAAACATAATAAATATGTTAAATTTGAATTATTCCATAAAACATAAAGCTAACGCATTAGCAAAGAAATGCATCTAAGTTCCAACATGGGAAAACTTATAAGAACAATAATAATAGTAGTAGTAAAACAGCTATTTTTCGTATGAAATAAATATATGAAGTTACTTAGACTTCCATTTTTGTTCATCTCTGGACATATACCTTGTTCACTTTTCACTAGTGTTGAATAAACTTCCATATTATATTCCATTTAATATTCAGAAACAAATCTGAGTTACCTCTGTCCACCAGAATTAAAATAAAAATGTAATTTCCCTTATCAGATTACACACAGCTCCATATTATTCCAAAAAGGTAGGAATGACCGTGCTACAGAAAAGAGATCCCGCTGAAATACATTTCAAATTTTTGAAATATCTTTTTTATAGGCAAACACATAAGCCATTTGTAGGTGGCTGACGTTGTTTAGTGCTGTACAAGCTATACAATTTTCAAGTGCAACACAAAGCGTGGGATGTTGTCTACAGATCCTATGCACCCACTAGTGCTGTACTCCACTGTGATAAAATGGTTGTAGAATATTGTAGCCTCTGTGCAGAATCATTATGCCTGACTCTACAGGACAATAATGGCAAAGAGATTGCACTGTCAAGGGACTAGTCAAGGGAAAAAGGCAATCTTCAGATTGCCTTACAATTAAAAGCACATACTTTAGATATCTATTGCCTTCTTGTGATTAAAGAGATAGCCCAGCTTAGATTAGTTTTAAAAAGATGGTTACAACAGGCAAATCAGATTCCATGAACTTTGATGCCTACATCAGACCATGAAATTTTTTTACCTGCTTTACAGGTCTTGGAACCTGCATGGTTTGGAAACTTAAAAAATGTTAGTTTTTTTTTGTTTGTTTGTTTGTTTTTAAAACACAAGTGTTGCAAATCAGAGAAGTGAGCTGAAGAAGTTAAAAAGAGTACATGGCAGACCGACAGCACTGAGCCTAGAGTTATGGATAGCTGGCTGGCTGTCGAGGAGACACTTCCCAGCCAGTGAAACCGGTACATCTTGGACTAAGAGAAATGTCTTCACCTGCCAGGGGAAGACATTTCTGCTATTATCAAAGGTAAATTAATTCTTGGCTACTTTAAGGATGACGTGAACACAATTAGGAAAAGACTGTGCTGGCATTAGTGCAGTAATAACAGACTAGTTTCAACTGCAATCCAATCGGGTGTTAATGAGATCATGTTACATTCTAACCCTGGGATCTTCACCAGTGCTTGTTTCAACTGACTGTTTTCATTTGTAGTTTCACTTGATTTGAAACTGTTTAAGACTTTTTTTTTTCTTTTTTAACACAGATCAGTAAGATAGTTAAATAAAATGAAAAAAAAAGTGAGATAAAGTTAATAATTAAATATAATTATATAGAGCATTGACTGCATACAAATAGGCATTAGATGGCATAGTATTTTGGAAGAATTACCGTAAACGTTATCATGGATAACAGGATTTTGGAAGATCACCTGACTGCCTGTCATGAAGGGAAGGATAGGGAAATGCAAAATATCCAAATTTATGATTACAGAAATCCAGCGCTCAGAACAGCATTTAAGTTTTGTTCAGTCTTACTTGACTGACAGAGATGAAATCCAATAGGAAGGTAAAACACAGAAGGATGCTGGGACCAGTTTAAGAAAGCACCCAATTGCCTGTATCTCCTAGGTTAGAAAAAGCGTTGTAGAAAAGAGTAATGAAGAAATGACATGATTATGATGCTGCTGTATATTTTAAAACAGATGGTTCATATTACTTCTCATTAAGCCTAATTAAATGTCCTTTATCATTACCAAAGCATGAGTTTTTTTAATAAGGTTGAAATAATATAAATCCAGATATAGCATCAGTTCAGTTTTTCATTCTCAAAAATATAAGTACAGTTTCTTGATATATTTATTACAATATAAATAAAATGTCAAAAAATGCTATTACAGGGTAAAACAGAATGTTCATTAATGTGATATCACCATTTCTGAAACTGATTTCACTGAAATGTAAATATTTGAAGGTTAGAAACTATAATTACAAATGGGTTATCAAAGAAAATACACTCACTAGGTGGAAAAAGCCATTAACTTTCTTTGACAAAATTTAATTTTTTATTAGTTGCTGAAGTCTTCATGTAAGATGTTTCTCATTGAACAATTGTCATCATATTTCAAAAATAACCATGAAATACAACAGCTGATTGAAGATAAACTCATCCTTCATCCTCACGATTTGAAGGAAATTGTACTTTTATCTTTGTAACTATTTACTTCACTAACAGGTTTTACTCCCACAAATAGGAAATATTATATTTGTCCTCATTTGAAAATTAGGTCTTCAATGTTCAATATCCTGTTTTTGATAATTTGGAACTCAAATATGTACAACAGTACATATTTTACATATATACATATATTACCTTTCTTTTTTTTTTTTTTTTTCTACAGAGAAACGCTCAGTTATAGCAGGACTCATCACAATTCAGCAGCAGCCAGTTTTCTAACGGAAGAAATCACGTAGTAGGAGAGAGAATGTCCTTATCTAAGACTATAAGGAATACTCTAATAGACAGAAGCAATTAAAAAGATATGCACTAGTACACCTTCTACAAACAGGCATTTGGAAACGTCTAGTGTCCAGTGTTATAGTATAGTTAAAGATATTAGGTACTTTCTTGTGGAATATAACCCTCCAGAGAAATACAAAATACACCCCACTGTGGATGTTACTGCATATGAAGGATCATCAATTCTTTAACGATCAACTATTACCACTGGTCATAAATCAGTTTATTGCAATTATCAGTGTCCTAACTAATGAGTTCCAATTTGGAAAAAAATAGTATTCTTTTCATTCTCACTGTTTTTACTGCTTTTAAGTGGTGGTAAGAAAAAATAATTTTCCAAAGCAAAACCATTCATAACTGCTTTCCTTCTTTTCCCCTCCCCAAAAAAGTAATAAATAAATAAATGCTCATTAATAAATGTTATATATAATATATATAAACATATTTTATATATAAATGTTATATATCTATATATCTACATTTTAGCTGATTTCAGTTAAAAGAAATACCAAACAGTATTAACGATACATTACTATAATATGAAATTCAGGGCAGTATAAAAACCTGTCGCTTGATGCAATTACAGTTTCACAACAGGAGGAATAATTTCTTGTAGAGTGACATGTTCCCTTATGTCACAGCTATTCTTCCTTTACAAAAGCTGTTACTTTGATGGGGAGGACAAATGCCTGCCATATATTACTATGCAGTCCATTACAATGGATTCATTCATATTTATAATACAATCTGTGATGTTGATGCAATCACTTTAGACTTCACTGTTATTTCAAACAAATCCATAACTGAGAAAAAGGCAGGCTGTTGACAGGAGTTAATGTGGGTTTTACTCTGTTTACAATTGCTTTCTAATCTACTAAATGGCTGTGAAAATTGATGCACTGTTAGAAGTGCTTTTGTACACTACTACAGATAAAGGGCTGTTATACTGAAGTAATCTCTGCAATGCTAAATTGAATTTTCGACAGTAGTTTTTTGTTTTTCCAATTTGAATGTGACAAGGTAGGCTACTCAATTTATGCTAAGTTTAATTCCATCAATTCAAAACATTTTTTTCCATCTTTATTAATTGAGATGCCTATTACTGCTAGAAGAAAAAAGTCAGGGATAAAGCTTGTAATATCAGAATGTGTGTTTTAGAGAAATCTGTTGGTGGACAAAGGATGGGCCGCAGTTAGTGAATTCTGCAATCAAATCTGTGATCTGTTGAAGCTAGTCAAGTGAATCCTCAGCAGGTACACAGCTTGCAGAACTGCCCAGCTTGTCATGAAGGTAAACAGAGTCTGCCTAAACATGACGAAACAAAACTTGGAACTGATTAGATGACTTGCCAATAAATAGTTTTATGGGACATGGAAGGATAGTTTTTTTGTTTTTTGTTTTTAATTTGTATGACCAATGAAATCTCATTCATAAAGTAGTCCAAACTTTAGCTTACCACCCTAAAAAAGAAGGCAATCAGGCCTTTTAAACTTTAGATTTACCCAAAACAGAAGATGCAAAGAAATACCAAGGCTGTTGCCAATATGGAACTACAGAAGACCTTGGTACTGTCTCTGTAGAATAGTTGCCCTAATAAAACTCCTGATGCAATTTGCTGAAATGTTTGGTGTCTCATTAAAACCTTAACCTGAGTAATGTATGACAAAAACATCTTTTTATGTTAATCAAGGAGTTGCTAATCTTCTACATGAAAATATTACTAAACATTAATTAACAAAATTTTTAGATGGCTTCTGATGAAAATAAATCCTTCATAATCAAGACATCTGCATGTCTAGTAACTTTCAAATTTGCTTATGTGTTTTAATTCTACTAGATTTAATAAAGAGGCATAAATCTCTCAGACAACAAAGTAATTTAGGTTGGAGGACACCTCTCGAGGTCATCTGGTTCAAACCTAACTTCAAGGTGTGATACAGCTGTTAAGTCAGATCATAAATTTTTTCAAAAAATAGGCAGTAGATATAACGATTCAAACCTCATAATTCAGCTTTGGTGACATTTAATCACAACAGCTGAATCCAGGAGTCAAATATACTAGGAAAAACACCTGTGCATTTCACACAGGACAGTAATATCAGACTATGAAGAGTAGTAAGTAAAACTCACTCAAACAGTCAATCAACTAAGAAACACAAATGTGTAGTAACCATGCTACACGAACAATAAAGTTCACAGAGCATTTTATTTCTTTTCCTTTACTCCCCTCTCACCCCGCTTTCTATATGACATCGTATTTCTTTCCTGAATTCTCACTTTTTTTTTCCTCTCCATTTTCAAAAGAAAATAGCCTTAAGAGCTAAATTCTGTAACTCTTTACTGACTCAAGTGAAGGAGAACTATTAAAGTGCAATTAAATATGTTTTATGGGTTCTGAAAAATAAAGAACAAGTGAAAGCGTGGTATGTAAAGACTGAATAGTTCTAGAGGATGACAGATTTGTAAGAAGGTACTTCTGGAGTTGCTCCAATATATAGTGGGAATAATCATTACTTATAAGCTATCACTGACAAACCATATTATTTGAGATAGTAACTCAGATTAAATTTAGCCTTTGTTGGCCTAGAGATAGTGACATCTCCTTTGTGTAGTCACGAAGTTGAGAAAGTTGGTATAAGAAGTGTCCCATTTGTTTATTATTTACCACACAGCACTTCAAAATATGGCTGAAAGAGGTATTTCTAAATATGCCTGAATGCCCAGACTGGGAAAAGACCAACCTTTGAGGTTATACTGAAAAAATGTTATTAAAACAGTTAAGAAACTATATTTCCTTACTTTTGCTAAAAATATTTTAATGCACTATGAACACTAAACTTAAACAAAAACACTCAAAAATTATGTCTATATGAATATTACAATGTTTTGTAATACCAAGTCTTCACTTTTTAAAAAAGTATAAATAGGAAAGTGTATAAAGATTTGTTTACTAAAAATGCTGCAAGAATCATAGTGAGTACAATGTAAGAAAAGTTGAACATTTAGCAATAACTTTGCCATAAGCTTAAATATATTAAATTATCAGTCTAAAAAGTGCCTTTAAATATTTAATGATCTAATCAAGTTGTATTAATATTTTTTCTAATGAAGGTAAGAATCTTAGCTGTTTATTCGGTAGACAATATATACTTTCTTACTATTTACACCTAAATTCCTCTTATTCTGTGAATACAGAATTGCAGAATCATCATTTGGGTTGGAAAGGACCTTTAAGATCACCAAGTCCAACGATCAAAAATCAACCTACCAAATCCCATCACTAAACCACGCGTCCCTTAGTGCCATGTCCACACATCCCTACAAGGATGGGGACTCCACTGCTTCCCTGGGCAGCCCATTCCAGTGCTTGACCACCCTCTCCATGAAGAAAATCTTCCTCATATCCAACTTAAACCTCCCCTGGTGCAACTTGAGACCATTATCACTGAGTTCCTAATTTTCTCACTATCTTCAGTATTTGACTAGATGCAACAATTTAATTATCATACAGTAAGTTTTTCTACCATTTTCCAAAACTTTTTGTGCTTCTTAATGTCTTCAACTGTCAACTCTGATTTCTCCAACCTTACTAAAGTGTCCAGCTGTCAGTTTATTTTCACCAGCCAGCTAATCCCTTTTTGTCTCTTCTCCTTACTCTCTATCCATTTCCACCCCCTTTCTGGTCAAATTCTTCAGTTCTGTTGTTTGCTCCCTGATCAAGAGTTCCAGTCTGCCACAACCCTAGAAATCAGAAGTTTCCTCCTACAGGTAAGTTTTAGTTCAGTTTCTTTCTGTATATTGTTTGGATTCCCTTTTAGTATGAGGAGAGCAGAGGAGAAAAGGCATGCCCAGAGGGGTGGGGCATCAACCTCAGGTAGAAGTCCATAGAAAAGTTCATCTAAAACAATCTAGTTTAGCAAAGACATAAGCAATTGAAAACTACAGTGAAAAGCACCAGACAAATTAAAAATTGGCACACAGGGTCCTGCTTAATATATTTTCCTGTCTACAATGAAAGCTATTCACCTTTTAAAATGGTGAATATATAAGACAACAGTTTGGAGCTTGCAGTTCTGAAAGGGAACAGAAACATAGAAAAAAAAAGTCAGAATCGTTCAGTTAAGCTCTATCTATTGCCAGATTTAAATCAGACCAAATCTTGCTGAAGGAACACAGAAACAGGTCCCACTGATTTGCTGCTTAGACATGATTAGGCACTGTAGCATGATGAACACCAAGGTTTGCTCCCACATGGTAGGACTGGCTGGAAAACAACAGATTCAAAGTGGAATCTCCAGACTGTTGACAAGGATGCTCTTATAAGCCAAAGTATAAAATCTTAATTATGCTCTCTTAATTAAGCTTAATTTCAATGATGAAGGTTCTTTGTACACAACTGTATTTCTAAAAAAAGCTCCTATTGCAGTAAATGGAATTTTCTAAATAGAAAGCATTTTCACAAAAAAAAGCGTAGTCATTCCTAACACACAGTATATTAATTTCTGTGTGCTGTATAGCATTCATTTTTATTGTCATATAACTCTAGTAAAACTTCCCCACTGGACACTGAACAAGCCATATCATCCTAACTGCACCTATAAGCTTTAAAATTTTTTTGACATTGATTAGACTACTGGCACAACCGTGGACAAAAGCCTTGTTTCCCCCTACATCATGGAAATAGGATGATACAACACAGTTGTCATCACCAATTTCACAGCAGATTCACATTCTAAGATTATTATATACATCAGTGGAATTAAATTTGTCTTTGTTATCTCACAGCAGGAAGCCACAGAGCAGAGCTCCTGTTCCTTTTATCCTCCAGTTTCTATAACTTATGGTGGCCACAGAAACACGGAGGTCTCTAAAGCAGGCTTTAGCATTTTGTGCTTATGGTGGTAAGTGATCCTCGTATGATGAAACAAAAACCTTCTACCTTCACCCCACCCATGCTTCCTTTTTCTTTTCTTCTTAAACAAGACTATAGCAATTCAATTAAGAAACTGTACATGTATGCCCACTAATGTATTTAACGCCATACAAGGAGGTATGGGGATTTAGACTACAAAATCTAAGTTAGGCTGTATTCATTCATAGCAATTACAGAATCACAGAATCGTCCAGGTTGGAAGAGATCTCCAAGATCATCTAGTCCAACCTCTGTCCTAACACTAACAAGACCTCCACTAAACCATATCACTAAGGACTACATCTAAACGTCTTTTAAAGACCTCCAGGGATGGTGACTCAACCACTTCCCTGGGCAGTCCATTCCAATGCCTAACAACCCTTTCGGTAAAGAAGTTCTTCCTAATATCCAACCTAAACCTCCCCTGGCGCAACTTTAGCCCATTCCCCCTCGTCCTGTCACCAGGCACGTGGGAGAACAGACCAACCCCCACCTCTCTACAGCCTCCTTTAAGGTACCTATAGAGAGCGATGAGGTCTCCCCTGAGCCTCCTCTTCTCCTGGCTAAACAACCCCAGCTCCCTCAGCCGCTCCTCGTAAGACTTGTTCTCCAGACCCCACACCAGCCTCGTTGCCATTCTCTGGACACTCTCGAGCACCTCCATGTCCTTCTTGTAGCGAGGGGCCCAAAACTGAACACAGTACTCGAGGTGCGGCCTCACCAGAGCCGAGTACAGGGGGACAATCACCTCCCTAGACCTGCTGGCCACACTGCTTCTTATACAAGCCAGGATGCTGTTGGCCTTCTTGGCCACCTGAGCACACTGCTGGCTCATATTCAGCTGCCTATCAACCAGGTCCTTCTCGGCCAGGCAGCTTTCCAACCACTCATCTCCCAGCCTGTAGCGCTGCTTGGGGTTGTTGCGCCCCAGGTGCAGGACCCGGCACTTGGCCTTGTTGAACTTCATGCAGTTGACCTCAGCCCATCGGTCCAGCCTATCCAGATCCTTCTGCAGAGCTTTCCTTCCCTCGAGCAGATCGACACACGCACCTAACTTGGTGTCGTCTGCAAACTTACTGAGGGTGCACTCGATCCCCTCGTCCAGGTCATCGATAAAGATATTAAAGAGGACTGGCCCCAGCACTGAGCCCTGGGGGACTCCACTAGTGACCGGCCTCCAACTGGGTTTGACTCCATTCACCACAACTCTTTGGGCCTGGCCATCCAGCCAGTTTTTAACCCAACAAAGCGTACGCCAGTCCAAGCCACAAGCAGCCAGTTTCTTGAGGAGAATGTTGTGGGAAACACTGTCAAAAGCCTTACTGAAGTCAAGGTAGATCACATCCACAGCCTTCCCCTCATCCACCAAGCGCGTCACTTGGTCATAGAAGGAGATCAGGTTCGTCAAGCAGGACCTACCTTTCATAAACCCATGCTGACTGGGCCTGATCGCCTGGTTGCCCTTCAAGTGCCGCATGACGACATTCAAGATAATCTGATCCATGAGCTTCCCTGGCACTGAGGTCAAACTAACAGGCCTATAGTTCCCCGGGTCTACCCTCCGGCCCTTCTTGTAGATCGGCATCACATTTGCTAGCCGCCAGTTGACTGGGACCTCCCCTGATAGCCAGGACTGCCAATAAATGATGGAAAGCGGCTTGGCCAGCTCCTCCGCCAGTTCTTTCAGTACCCTCGGGTGGATCCCATCCGGCCCCATCGACTTGCGTACATCCAAGTGCTGTAGCAGGTCGCCAACCAATTGTTCATAAATGAACCGATCAACCAATTGTTCATAAATGAAGCAGAAGAGGTTTTCATTGCATTTTATTGCTCTGAAGGAAATAAGAAACATTGTCTGATTGTAACCAGATCTAGTAGCTTAAAAACAACCATCTCACTGGTATACAATAGACTATCTTGCAGCTGGCTCTTATCTTCTCCAAAATGGATAACTGCAACTATTCCATAACCTTTCTATATGGATTTGTTGTTGTTGTTGTTTGTTTCTTTTTAACTGAGTTTATGTATTTGAAATTTTAAGTGTTTAATCTCAGTTTTACTTAGAATACATTGACCACATAGCCCTTTTGGCTATACAGCTTTCACAGCTCTTCAGACAACAAACAAGAAATGACAGAACTGAGTTGTACACGGGGATTTTATTTACGCTGTCTGATAATTCCCAACACTGATCTGGATTGTGCTGGATAAAGGTGCTTTCGCTGTACTGATGAAGACACTTATTTCTGCAGCTGTGAACTGGTTTCAGTTCATTTCTGGACTTTAAGTGTGTGTTTGTAGTATAATCAATTGAACAGGTGGCACATCTCACTTACATTCAGTTGCTTGCTGGAAGAAACAGTATTTCTGGAGTGTCTGACTCCAGTCCAGGGTGTACTTCACCAGCAACAGTATGCTCAGATCTTGGTACTTCATGAGGCATGAAACTTTGTTCTTAGTCCTTTTTTAATTTGATTTTTTTTTCTGCACTGCTGCATTTTTGTGTTTTTATTCTTATGTGCACTTCTAGGATGCAGTAGTAAGGATCAACTACACCTCAAAATCTCTTATAAACAAACGCTCATACATAAAATTTATACTTGCAGACATATATGGCAGACTGAACTTAAAGGGCCTGACAGAAAAAGAATTTGTATTAATACATCATAGATACCATTACTCCACATAACTCCACACTGTTATGGAAAGACACTTTAGCACTTTTAAACACTCTATTAGCTCAAAATTTTTACAAGTATCTTACATTTTATATATAGTCTTATTTGGACAATACAGAACAACACAGTATTATTCTTACACACAAGAAACATACATTAATGTAACTATAGGAAGTAAGAGACAGATCTCAGTACTTGAACAATGCAGTTGTATGATTACCGATGTGATGACTTAGTAAAGCTATGAACAAAAGATGAAATACATATAATTATTTTTCAGAAATGTATGGCACTAGAACAGTTTTGAGCACCAACTGCTTTATGATGTGCAACTCAGTCCAAGCTAATGTGAATATAACATCCTTCAGTTATTTCAAGAATCATGTTTTTTTCCCCTACAACTAAAGTTGAAATCAGATTTCTAACTTTGAACTGTTCTGCTTATAAGCACAACTTGAAAACACTCAAACACAGTCACAGACACGGTAAATTCTAACCCGGTAGGTCACATTTTTCCAGTAAGCACAGTGACCACGCAAGTCTCAGTTACAACATATGCTAACATTTTGGAAGACATATGGCAGAAAAGCAGAAATTAAGTAACAATAATATCCTGCACAACCTAAAGAAAAAGAGATGAAGGATAATAACGATACGTCTTTAAAGATGGCACACGTTTTGGACAGGAGGCATAATAAAAGTGGTAACAACTAAAGACTGGAGCTAAAGACTGAAAACTATATGGGATGTAAGGATTAGCTGGTCATTTAATGCATCATAACTTGCAGCATGATTCTGGAAGGCTGGATTTGTAAGTTGTAGAAATTAAAATTATTTATTAATTAAAACTATGTACTTTGGATAATGTGTATATAACAAGGGATTTACTTGTCTGAAGCCGAATTTGCACATAATTAACAAAAATAGCCAAATACAATTAGAGAGAAGTTTGACAAGGTATTTCACAAATACACCTACTTGTGTATCATGGAAATAGAACAATATTATAAATAAACTGTAGTTGCCAAGACATTTTTGAATTTTCAGTTAACCTCTTGACAATAAAATGGCCTTATCTTGAACAGCAGTTTTCTATGACTGCAAGATCCCACTTTATTTAGGAGAAGAAGAGTTGGAAATATGGCAGTTAGGCCATTTGATCCTTCTTTTATTCTTTCTCCCACATAAGCAAGCTCCAGATTTTCTGTCTCTCCATACTGAAATCAAACTGAAATATTAATGAGGTTTTTCTTTAGGCACTCACACAAACATACCAGAGTTAAGAAACAAGATTGTCTTCCAAATGGCATTAAGACAGTTGCATGTCTGTTGCTGTAACTATTAATAACAAGTAAGTTTCCAAAGTATCCTGTAATAGGCAACAGATATGGAGATTTGCTTGCACTAAAATGAACGCTTAAATCTTACTTGACCCTTTGATATGTTACAGATAAGAATTAATGGCAGAATATGAAACTACAGATGGGTGTAGATAATCATGTCCTATCTTTCTTAAGTCCGTACAGATGCATTCTCCTAGAAAAGAGATGTAACAGTTCTAGCAAATTGATTATCTCATATAATCAATCAGACCGGACCCTAATCTCAGTGTTGCTGCAATCTACTGTAAGTGCAAATACTCTGCAAGTACTATCTGGTTTTCATACCACTTAAGATGCCCTTGCTGTGTTTTGTAGCCAAAACCTTTCACAGTTCTGTGAAAACCAGACTAGAGAAACTGAGCTTGATAGCTTAGCTTTGACAGCTGAATCTGTTTCACCTTTTAATGAAATGTGTTTTCTGAAAATATAAAGGAAATGCTAATATATGTAATTAAGAACACGGTGAGTAAGATCTCGGTATGTAATATTTTAAATGTTTCAAATTAATGATATTTACAGTTTCAGCACTAAGATCAGGAAAAACTACTTTGCACACAATGCTGTTTCAAAAAGAAAATTGTATCTCTGAATGCCTCCATCAGCACCTGGGCTCCTCGGGAGAATATTTTATACAAGCCAACTCAGTTTCTTAAAGTATTCTTTATTTTTGTTTCATTATTTTTTTACATAAAATATCATATGAAACTTGTCTTGAAATGTATAAAACTTATCATTTAGCTTCTGTGACAATTTTCTTTTTTTCCTGTGTATCTTGCTTGTACAAAAGAGAAAAAGATATTAAATATTGCTTTTATAATTTCTATTTCTTGTAATCGTTTTTTAAAGATATGAAAATGGAAAGAAAATCAATCACAAATGTCAGTACTGTTTCTTTTAGATATACATTTGTAATATTACAGAAGCTGTAGTTTAGAAGCGTATAATTTAAGTCCAGATTGCCTGATTTACATTACTGATTCCCTGATCTAGCTTAGTTGAATTTAAATAGAGGTGCTTGCAGTCAGGAGGGACTTATGTATGTGCTTATATGCTGTATTGAATCAACATCCTATTGCAACAAAGCACCAGTACAGCATGTTTAAGGAGCTTAACATGGCAAAAGCATATTTATCTATCTATAACAAAGCCAAATATGACACATCTCCCCTAAGCATTTTTGTGAGTTAGCGGAAATCAGCTGGCAACAATAACCTTACTTACTACCTACTTTTCTTCAGAAAGAATTGTCTAGCATAATAAACCAAAACCAGCATATATATTTTGAAATTGAAAGGGAAAGGTCCAGACTGGCACAAACTGGCACACGTTAGCTGTTTGTTAACTGTGTTTTTCCTAATGAATTGCCCTGTTGCTCTGCATCACTCTGATTGCAGCGTAACAGCTTTCATTAGTCATTGTAAATAAGGCTTTGTGCCACCTTATTTACATTCTTATTGCAAATAGCTAGAACCTCACATTATAATAATTCAGATATTTCTGCACTTGCTGGGAAATCATTTGATAATGTCTAATACATGATTTCACTTTAAAGAACCTCTAAACTAAATCTTTAAGGTTTGAGGATTTTTTGTTTTTGATATGCTGACTTTGCCACCAGCATGTTTCCACCATGGCCAGAATTCTTGCCAATAACACCACTAAGGGAGTCAGAATTTTACTGTAATTAGACTTTGCAAACTGGGCTTCTCCTGTGGTACAACTGTCACAAGGGGAAACTGATATTCAAAGCTTAAAATATGATTACTATTTGAAAATGAACTAGCATTGTAAATACACATAGAAATGAGCTTTGAAAAAATCTGAATCACAAATACAAACAATGATAAATTAAATATTAATTAGCAATAGGATGATTTTCACAATACACAATTATTTTCTAGATATTTTCATTACAAGCTTTTATTTTCATCCTAACACTTCTAACAAGTCAAAAACTGTGAGGCAACAGCTGTTATCTGAAAAACAGTTTGATCGTAGAGGTTCTTTATGTAATAGTTTTTTGTTTGTTTGTTTGTTTTTCTATAAACTACACTATTTTACCTAAGTCAAAGAATTTCAGACAGAATTGACCTGCTCTGAATTCTGGAGTGATTGAAGTACAAAAGTCAGAGTATATTTTATCCAAAAGTGAAAAATTTCAAAATTAAAAACAAAACAAAAAACTGCTTTCCTACAGTTGAAAAACAGAAGTAACAAAAAAAAATCTACATTTGAATACGTTTTAGAGAATATTTATTAGTACTAGCATTCTTCACACCATGACTTTGGTACTACTAAAAATGAATATCTGATACTTAAATGAATGTATATATGTATATGTACAAAAATAATTATGTATATATACATTTTATACACACAGATATGGTGCATGCATACATATTATTTTCAGCTTTATTGATTAAACAGGCTTTAATGTAACTATTAATGCCAACACAAGTTTTACTAATGCTCTACTCAAATGCTTTGAAACAGTGACTCTTAGCAAAAACCCAGCTGGCAGTCCAAACTCAGAAAAAGGCATTTCACATTTTAACAGACTTACTCTGCCAAAGAAAGATTTATCAAGTCCATTACAAGGATTCCAAAATACTATTTACATAATATAGTAGGGAAAAGTACAAAGACATGAAAAGATGTCTATATAAGAGTCTTAGTCAACAAAAAGGGAAAAAAAGAAAAGCTAATCCATTTCTTAGAAAGGGGAACAATGCTATTTTCTAAACTCATTTTCAACCTTCCTAAAATAAAGAACTAAGCTTATTTTTTTCAAATATTAAGGTTTCTTAAAGTGAACATATAAACAAACTCTCTGGTATTTACTGTATTCATCCCTGTTCAGCTAAGTCTACATACATCTCTACATCTTCAGGCTGTATTCAACTTGCTCTGAGACACACTACTGTTGAAGACAAACCTTGTGCTGTGGTTTTCCAGGTTATAAACTGTTGGCAAATATAAAACAATTTTAAATTGAGGGGTGTGATTTTAGGTATATTTGGTATATTATCTGGCAACCCAAATTCCCAAGAGGCTTCTTGCTCCTCATAATAACTGATTATGAACCATACATCACACATGTGGCACCTACAACACAATATACCTACGTAACCTATCTGGCAAAATAATTACTTCGTTTCATGGTAGAATTTGGTCTTAGCACTATTTTTGTATTCTTTTAAATATTTGAAGCATTATTACAACATTGCACTTCTAAACACATTCTACAGGATTTTTCTGAATGATAGAATAATTTTCCATTCAGAGAAGATGAAAAACAGTGCTAATGTTGGTCAACTGCTGTGGCTGTGAAGCTATTTTACTGCTCATTTAATAAACTACATTATGGTAACTTTAATGGAAAAATATTACGTCTTCATTTCTAATGAAATTATCATGTAGTTATCGCATAGCAGATTCTGCTACTTTGCACTAACAATGAGATCAACTTGGCATCATTATACTTTACTCTCTAGCATTCGAGGATCACACAGCTCAGAAAAATTAGAGTACTTTAGCAAACAACCCCTTCCATCAATATACTTCACTCCATATATTTTAGAATACATATATTCTAGAATACATACAAGTTTAGAAAGGTAGAAAAAACAGAGAAAGTTTTTCACTATATTCAATAAATATGTTGAATTTGAGACACTGAAGAAAGCCTTAAAACATGTCAAAATAAAGAACATGGTGTCTTTCAGTGTGCGTATTGATCAATAAGTATCAAGTGGTCTCAGACACGTCAGCTGAAATGTTCCACATTTTCCAAATGCCACTAAAAACACATCTCTTTCCCACTTTTGCTATCTGATATCTTTTAAAAATAATTAATAAGTATACTATTCATCTTCAGTGCTGGCATAGCTGAAAACCAAACAGATTGGCATGAACAGCTACTTATTTTAACCTGTTTAATGTGGGAGATCAGAAATTTTATTGACCAGAAATCTTACCGCAATATGGATTTTATACTACTCTGAAAATTTTAACTGGTGTCAGATAACCAATATATCATCTTTTCTTAAATGTAATTAAGGGAATAAAACAAAACTGTTTTTCTCCAAGAGTATATTTTTCTCTGACCAGTTTTTAAATTAACGGACCTTATAAAGTTATCAGATATAGTAAGTTACTCAATCTTTAAGAGGGAAATTATTACCTATCAATAAAAACAGGTTGAAACACCAACTTTCTTAATTTAGATTAATGCTAGAAATGTCTTAAAACTCTCAAAAATGCTTTAGAAAAGGAAAAATTAATATGGGTTTTTACTAGCTTCATCCTAAACACAGCCCACATTATTTTTTACACAGAAGTAAGATCCCATAGCAAATAATACTAGAAAAAAAGAGGGCTCAAAACTGTTGTCACATTCAAAAGAATGCAATATAAAAGTCACAAAACCCCATTACTTCGATGCAGAGAAAGTACAGAAAAGGTAGTAAAGAAATCAAGTTGATTAACTCACAAGGTCTTCTATGACTTGAAATTCAGAAAAGAAAAGCACAAAGTATGGTAATTGGAGAGAATTAGTAAGGATGAATATACAAGAATAATGCTACTGTCTAAGGACAAAATAGAAACATCACTGCACAGAATGAGATACAACTAGAAACAAACAAACACTTTATACTGATAAGAAGAAGGAGAAAATAAATAAAGACTTGGTTCACTACTCAAAAGGGATGGAAATCTATGAGTGGATGAGGTTGCACCAGCTCTAATATTTACTGACTTCTTTTACTTCACTGTACACTAAAATAATATTTTGAACATAATTAATACCATTGACAGGACCACAACTCAGGTTGGAACAAAGGAAAAATATGTCATAGAATGCACAGACAGCTCTGATGCTTACTAGAAAAACCAAGAAAACAACCAGAGTGGGATAAAATCAGACCCAGAACATTAGTTAAAGTAACCTCAAAGACAACTGCAGCTACACTGGAAATTTTTTTTTGGAGAGATTTGATTTAAGAAGACTAGAAGAATGCAAATGCTGTGACTATAACAATAAAGAGAATAACGAGTCAGAGAATTGCTCGATCCAAGTCAAAATGTCAGCCTGTTTCTAGGAGGTATGAACAGGAACATCATGTTTTAAGATATGTGAAATTATACTTTAGTCCTCCCCTGCATCAACATCAACTCTTTGTCCCGTTTTAGACACCGAACTACAAGGGAGAATTTGACTTTTTCCTTTTAGTTATCAAGAGACCAATGAAAATCATGAACATCTAAAAATCTTAATCTAGAAGAAAAGACATAATAAAGAATGGGTGCTGTTTAATCTACAGAAAACAAAATACCAAAGAAAGACACAGGACGATGAAGGTACATTAAAAGGACATCTTAGCCTCTTCCTTGTTCACAAGATCAATGCTGTCTTTCTTCTGCTGTGAGATACTCCACTCAATAACTTTTTTTTTCCAAACAAATGGTAGAACTGAAGGATTTAATATTAGAATGGTATTCATACCCAGTTGTTTAGATTTACAGATTGGGCTAAGTACTCACATCCATTCCCAACTAACGATACATCAGTGTTTGGTTCCCAAAAGAGTATTTAAATCACTACGACCTATCCACAGTTTAGGATTACCCAACATAGATTAGAACTGAAATTAAAAAGTGTCACAAACTAAAGTGACAGATAATTTTCTTAACTCCCCAGAATTCCCACAAGGATAACTGGGAATAATTATTCTCCCTTTCACAGCTAGGCTTTTCCTTAGCTTTTTCCCCCTGAATTGGCACATGACTATTTTAAATTATCAAGATCAGGTGCCTGATTACTAGCCTAGACTAGTTTTAGGCTACTAAGTAGGGGCTAAGTACTTAGGGCTACTAAGTACTAGCCATTCTCTCTCTCTCTCTCTCTCTTTTTTTTAATCCACACAAAATTAGGTAGCACAACGAATACTTTTCTAAAGCTAGGTATATTCACACAGAGATATCGGGCATTTTGTTTACACATACTGAATCTGATGTGTAAGCAGGTAATGAATATTATAGACCATATCTAAAATATTCATTTGGAGAGATCTCAAAGTACACGAAATTTGGCATTATTAGAGCAGGTTTTGAAACACGCATATCTCTAATGCTTTAGGGCATATTTTGAAGTGCTACAGGCCTTAACGTATTATAGGTATACACTAGTATCTGTCCAAATATACAAATGGTAAGTGGATGAGTAAAAATCCATTTCCAATCCTAGTAAAATGTCTCATTTTAAAACTTCTGTAATAGGTGGCTGTAATTTTGTAATTTTTATGCTTGTGAAGTTTCGAAACACAGAATCTTTAATAACACAGAATCATTAATAACAATGGAGAGGCAGCTAAAAAACAAAACCAAAAAACAATCAGACAAAAAAAAACACTAACGAGCAAAAAACCCCAACAAAACAGAAAGATGGTGAAAGGAAAAACCAGAAAGCTTTAGGAAGATAAAGAATGATGGAGATTGTTGAGTACTTCCGTAAGATTTAGTTAAGCATCAGTATCTGGTTAAATGTTTTCAAGTGCTTTAGAAAAAGGCCACAGCCAACTTAAAAATCACATTTGCCCAACTGCAATTCAAAGAAATAAAATAAAGAAAATAATTTCCCTTTTATAAGGGATCATTCCGCATTATTTACCTCGCTTGGCTTACCAATTTCCTCTTTCGCATTGGTCTTTTGCAAAGCAATAATGGACAGAAAACCATGAAAATATAATAATAAAACCACAGAAAGTAAAAATGGAATACATAGATTAGGTATAAATGCATACAATTAAAATTTCAAGCTAAAATGTGTTCCCAGAAAACTCCTAACACAAAATATTAAGCTATAAATATATAATCTATGGCAATATAGCACAGCCTTACCCTTCAATGCAGGAGAAGGAGGAGTAAAATTAAAAAAAAATAAAGTAAGCTAAAAATAAAAATCATTTATAAGAAAGAAATAAAACAACTAAAGATTCATGGACAGTATCACAGAAGCAAACACTGAAAGCTTTCATTATTTTTTTCCCATGGCATTAAATAACTTTTAAACACCTTCAAGTGATTCAACTCATCTCAACTCACAGCTAGGTAACAACATGATATAGGAAAAGGTTGAAAAGTTTGTTTACAGTTTGCTGCCTGGATGTAGTAATGAACATTTTGTGAAAAAACCATGCCAGCAGGGAGAAACGTTTCCTATTTACCATCTCCTGACCCTTGCAGAGCAGGCGAATTTGAACCTTCTGGAGGTGGGGCCATTTCCTTTTTGCCTGAGGAAGTAATCATTCCCAGGTTTAGCAAACTTTCTTCATGCACAATGGAAGGAGATGAAGAGATATAATTTTTCAGAGGATGTGGAGGGCAGGATACAAATGAGTTCTGAAGTTTTTAATGTCATCCTGTCACACCCCAGTTTTCATTTTTCACTACATACTTTTTTTTAAAAAAAATACTCTTATATAACTGAAAAGATAAATAAGGAACCTTCTGGTGCACTTCCTTCAAAAATCTGGCTAAATCAGTCTCATCATAATATTCTAATCTAAAAACATGCAAGTTTCTAGGGCTTTTGACATGCTAGCTTCAGAGGCAAGAAGCACCTTGGGAAATCTCAGAGGTGATTTGGTCTCAAGCTATATCAAGTCAAAGGACTGTCTGATGAGATACTATGTAAATGTTAATGAAATCCTCTCCGAAATGTTAATGGTCTACTGCAGGTGACCAGGAGTGTCTCTGAATAAGTACACTAAGAAAAATTGGGTAGCTACATATATTATCTCCATAACGAGTTGCCAAAGAATTGAAATTACATTAATGAAAACAAGCTATTAATTTTATCCAGCTACAGCTAAGCTCAAATGCCACATCTTATTTAGCTTACAGGATATGTAAATTTAGATTTTACCTTTTAATTGTTTTGTACCCTACAAGAGGATTTGTAATACCTAAGAAAAGGTGAGGAATTTCTAGAATTTGTACTCATAAGCCCATTAAGGTAAGAGACTGGAGGATGAAAGTTGCATTCCAGTGACTTCAGTTGCTTCAAATTTTGTTAAGTGGACATAGGAGTCCAAAACAGCAAGTAGAAAATAGGAATTGTGTGTTATGGGGTGGAGAAAAATACCAGGTTAATAACTGAAGTGAATCTTCAGAATTTGTTCTGGGGGGAGGCAGGGGTAGGGGTTAGAAACCCATAGGATAATGAGCATACGATCAGTACAGAGCAGCCAGTTTTAGCTCTAAGTCTCAGTAAGAGTCCTCAGTGTCAGCTTCATAATGAGCAAGCCTTCTACTCAGCTGGGGAAGTTTATTAAACAAATCACAGTATACAAAAATAGACTGCTTGTGGAAACAAGCATAAAACGATCAGCATTTAAGATGAAGTGCAACAGACAAAATAAGGAGACAAGGACACAGAAGCAAAACTAGTTTAAATAGTTTACGCTACTTAAAGCTTAGTTTAAGCACAATCACCTTTGACACAAGCTGTTTTGATGTCTCAGTACCCCACCTATATTGAAAACCAGGAACGTCAGACTTTGGAACAGTGTCTTAAAGGTTGTAGCTAATTAAAACAGATTGTCTTCTGCATGTTCCAAGGCTGTTTCTTGTGGGACAGAACTTCCAGTGTTTGCTTATAGCTTAAATTGACTCAATCTGCAGTGTTCTCTTTAGTACAAAAGTAGCGTAAAAATAGAGGAACTAAATGCATCATTTTTTTATGAGTAAGCCGTGTAGGGTTTTGGATCAGTATTTCTACATGTATTGCAGCCGCTCAGTAGCATATTAGCCCTATGCTCATAGGTCTCACCGTGCACCTAGGTAGAATGCAAGATTAAGAACAGACTGTAAAAAGTCCAAATAATTTAACTCCCAAATCTTCAAAAAACTGGTTCCTTTCACAGGTAACAGTTTTGTGGTTTTTTTTTTTTTTGATTTTTGTTCCCAGAGTAACTCATTTAGGACCTGGAACGGTGATCTCATTACAAGTTTTTTCAGTTACAGAAACTCTTCAAGATTATACCCACAATATTGCCTTTACCTACATCTTTAATCCTAGTTGTTTCAATTTTCTCGCTCTCTCCAGGTTCCTTGCAGACTTCAGTATTCCTTTTGTGTCTTCTTTAGATCTTAGCTTCAAGTGTTTTATCAAAACACCCATGAAATTGAAGCAGATTTCCACTTCTTATCCACCTAACACCCTCTTTAAACTGGATTTTTTAAAAAGCAGTATGAAATATGAACCCTCTTTAGCTCCATGAGCCGTCTTTTCTTTCTCTGTCCTATCTATAATGTTGCTATGAAATGAATATCCATTTTGAATTCAGCATAAAACAAAATAAACACTTTTTAAGATAGAGATGGATTCTCTGAAAAGAATCTCAGAAAAGTAAGAGAGAATTTAAGTAATAAGCAATGGAAAAGATTTAGGGAAGTCATTATGTTTAAAAGATATATTTGACATTTGGAATGCAAAAAACTGCAAATGACAACTTTTTTTTTCTTTAAGGTAAACTGCACAAATGACCATCTCTGTTTCAAAGAGCTTTTTACCTAAGAGAGAGAAGCCCTGTGAGCAGATAGGCATAGACTGGGAAAAATTACAAATAAGTGTGGGAAATTCACAGTTAAAAATACAGAATACAAGTCTTAAGAGACTCCAGTTCCCTATTATATTCAATCAAAATGCTAAAATACTTTCACTTGTTGTTTAATAGGTGATATTTTAAAACATTTAATTGATCGCTCATCCTAACAGAATGCTATTTTCAAAACTTCATTTATAACTCATTTTCCCTTGCTCTTGTGCTAATGCTGTTAACATTTCTTCTCCCACACTTCCCCCCATATACATATACAGCATTATACAGTATATGTTATATTGTAATTGTATATAATTATATTGCATATGACATGTATGTGTGTATTTTATACACACACATGCATATATCTACACATAAACAAACCTCCTTCTTGCCTTTGTGAGACTAAACAGACCAGGCTGTTTCAATCACATCATTTAATTCATTTTAAATAGTCTCCATTTTTCTATATTATTCTAGCAGCTCTGCTCTACATTTACCCTAGTTAAATTAATTATTTTTGAACACCAGTGAATGGCATCAATACTTCACTTTTTTTATTGCAAAAATACTTCTTTTCCTACAGTCAAGAGAATTACTGACTTTTCTTACAGTTATACTGCAGTGGAATTAAAAAATAAGTCTCCTCTTTCCACCTGCTTACTTGTCTGAGTCCTTCCTAGCCATGAATCCCCAGTTTATAGAAAAAAATATGATCTTTTCTCATCTCTTAAGTTTTCGTGTACATACCATTATTATTGAAACATAATTCTGTTTGGGAATAAAGTCTGTATTTAATTGGTAAACTTCGTACTTATAAATGTGGACGAGGGGAATATATCCATGACTTCCATGCAATTATACCAAAATATACTTTGAATGTTTCTTAAGATAATTCTCTGCAATGTGAGTTTTTAATTCTATAATCCTTACCCTTGTAGGGAAGGCTGATTATGTGCCTTTGTTAATTAACTTAGCTGGAACCTCAAACTTCAAAATTCTTCAGGAATCAAAAAAGGGACAGAGAAACAACTAACATTTCATGTTATTTGTCTTATCCAATAGTCATACTAGGTCTCCAATAGCCATCGCTGGGTTGTTTCTTTTTTGGTTTTGATTTTAAATTAATAATTAAAAAACAGCCTATTACCGATGATCAAGGTGTCATAGTGATAATCTACAGTCGCAGCAGACATAACTGGGACAGATACCTTATCATGGCAAAAGCTTTATCAAAAGAACAAGCTGAATGAGATCATGTAAGCTGCTTGTTCAAGGCAAAGGAAAGAGAAAGTCTCTTTATCCATGCAAATCCTTTTATGTCATAAAACATCTATTAAATTAAGGCCACAATATATGGTAAAACAGTTTCCAGATTAACCTCAAAACTGTATGCTATCAATAAATTGCATCTCTGTCTGAAAATTCTGATTTATAAAATGGTTTGATAAACATAACCCTTTATATCATACAACTTTGCCTCTGAGGAGTCATGTCACTTCCTTTTCATGTCAATTCTCTGCACTGCTGCATTGCCACAATCTGCCGTGGCCACTAGAGCTCAAGACAGAGCTATCAAATCAATTATAACAGCCTGCCACTGTCTTACACCGACAACAAATGATTGATAACAAAACCTGCCTACTTTCAGTTCTCATCTGACAGCAACAAAAGTCCCTGCCTGCTTTTACTAGCATTTGTCATAAATCAATAGCAATTTCATCACTGAGAAAGGTGCTGTCAACTCTACTCAGTCCATCTGGTTTCACTTTACCATTATAATTTTTAACGCATAAACTATTCAGGAATGTTAATGTATAAAGCTGGTTTCTTTTAGAACTTGCTAGGCATTGGCAACAGAGCAACACTTACAAAATATAAAGCATCAATCATTTTTAAAGATGGGAGGAGGAACTGAAAGAATCTCGATCTGTAATCTTAACAATGTATCTGCAGCTATCTTTGCTGGGAATTTTCTCTTTATTAGGTAATACTGATCTTCTCTGATCCAACAAGAATTGCTTTTTCTGACCAATGATTATGGCCTTATAATAATTACACGTGTAAGTCAGAACAGTGAATTGTTTAAATGAAACTCGGACGTTTCAAGCACAAGGCGATAGGTAAGTTCTGTATTCTTCCTACCATGCCGAGCTAAGCTGTCAATGCTTTAAAAAAGTAGCTATTTAATATTCTATAAACATGAAAAACGAATTATAATGCTTTAAAACACTGTGAATAGTTACAAATATAACATGTACTATCTCACAGAATTCACTGATCTACCAAGTGGTACAAGGAATTGTGTGGCGATGGAAAAACTACATAAATTAACACATGGATCTACTTCATACCAAAGTTTCCAGGGCTGAACTAAAAAGAATTGTATCACAAAGTGAATTGGAATTCTCATTTGCATAAAGCAGTTGGTGAATGTTTCAACTTTATTGCAGTGCGTGAAGCTCTGAACCATGGTATTTAACAAGTTATAGCTTATACACAGAAATAATGTCTTTCACGCTTGGTTTTCTAGCAAACAACTGTTCAGATGTTGCTGGGGGGGGAATGCTGTTTTAATGACATACCCTGGGACAGAATTTTGGGTATTTTGTTTTGGTATTTAACAGGCCATGTTAATACTTTTATTTGGAATAGTGATGTAGTGGTACTTCATAGTAACATTACTACCTGGATTAATAATACCTGTATCATATTACTTATTAAGTACTTATATAAATCAGGTAGAAATTTCCAATTCATAATAATATTAGTTAAATCAGCAGAAAATAGCCCCATTAATACCTCACTCTTCTATATGTAAACACTATGATATGTACTCTTCTGGGAGAGAATACTGATTGACCAAGGACAGATGATTTTGTTTTCCCTTCTGAAATAAATAAATAAATAAATAAAGTAACACCATCAAAGGCATTCACAGGATCCCTTATGCTAATCTCTAAAAGATTCAAGAGAGAACACCACAAAATGAGTTAAAATAGCCAAAACTCATTTGTAGCCTTTTTTTCTTTTTTTTTTCTTTGACATCTAACTGTACAAATAAAGAAAGAAACAAATAAATAATAAATAAATGAACAAGTCATGCTTACGGGCTGACTGAAATTCTCTTTCTGATGTTCCTGAGCGCTGTCACCTTTTTTTTTTTTCCAACTGAATGTCCTTTGAGATCTTGCACTTGTATTCATAGCAAGACTAAGAGATTATAAGCAGTTTCCAAATGACTTGTCTCTCTGAGTTTCCTTCCCTGGGTACTTGGGGCAAATGCTATCGACTAACAGCCTTCTCAGATAGATGGTATTTAACAGGTATACTAACACATCAAAGAACTTGCAGATTTTAAAGGAACAAACGACTTACAGATTTTGAATGCCACAGGTCAATTAAACAAGAGACTTCTCTCTTACATTATGGAAAGCCATAAAACATCATCTGCTATCCAAATGTGCACTTATATCCAAGGTGCCATCTTACTGCTGCCAATCACTTACTTGAATCTTTAATGTGTAGCCAGTGGATATAAGCTTTTTTTTTTTTCTTCTTACATTTTACTGCGACAAACATATCAAAATCTAAGAATTTTTCTTAAGAAATAAATGGGCTGATAAAGCAGTGAAAGATAGGCAGGTCAGTTTGATGGTTGTACTTGACAATCTTGAAGGTCTTTTCCAACCTTAATGAGTCAATAATTCTACAATTCTAAGATGCTAGCTTAACAATGTAAAACCCATGAAAAAATATTCATTTTTTCATAAAATTTATAGAACAGGAACTATATTTTTCTTTGGTATGAAAACCTAACCTAAATGTTACCTTATAACCTTCTGTTACCGTATGAAAAACAGGAGAGACATTAGAAATATACACTGTTTTCTTCACTGCTTCTCTTAACCATAACTAATGACTAAGATGGAAGATAAAGGAAAAAGGGAAAAAAAAAAAAAAAAAAACAAACAACGAACCATAAGATATCCAGGAAATGACTGGATAACACACACCAAATCTTAATTCATATTGAGGATTATTTGAAAGAAAAATACAGGAGACATTTTTCTGAAGCCATAGAAGAATTTATCTTGCTTTTGCCTAAATTGATTCATCATCTTTTTAAAGCAATTTCTCCCATGAAGGAGCCAGAAAAGGGCAACATGGGAGATGATCTGGAAAAATATGAGGTGAAATTAGAACAGTAAATTTTCTCAGAAGTCACTATATTTGTTTGAATACTATAGCAAAACATGAACCTTCAAAAGAAAAGAAAGAAGAAAAGCATAAAAGTTGTATTGGTCCTATGATCTACAGAACTATGCCAAACAGTACCTTTTATTCCCACGGAATTCGGGGAAGGTGCCTTGGGACTGTTTTACTTCAAAGACAAAAAACTGTCATATATTGTGGCATGTTTTCACGGGTTATTACAAAAAGAAAGGGTTGTATGAAAGTTGTTAAAGAAAGGCTGCAGACATGTTTTCTTTTGATTTTACTAGCACATCATCCGCAAAGAAAATCCAGCACCTTGCAAAACAGGCCCACAGATCAATCTAAATCTTAGACATTATGCTCTGACCCAAAACTTGTCTAAATTGTAATTATTGAGGCCCTAAACCTTGCAACTTCACCTAAAAAGTTAGTTGAAGATCTAAAGCAGTGGCTGGATGTCTTGATTAACTCTGTCAAAGCCGTTTGTCTTTCAGACAAGTTAGACACTCAGCCTATTGGCACTGTCCCACTGTCCATAGATAATCAGAGTACTTGGAGTACTTAATTCATGTACTGATTGAATATTTAATCCAGTGGGATGGTGAATTATTTTATTTCTGGTAAATTCACAAATATTCTCAAGGACAGGAGAGAAACTGAATCTCTGTTTCTCATACCCTAGCTAAATGATGAAGTAATCTGGATGTTGAGCAAAGGCAGTAACATTCATCTCCCTCCTTCTCTATTGCTTTTCTTCTTTCAGAAAAGCAAATATTTCATACCAAATGGAAAGAAATTTCAGTTTTCAATACAATAAGGAAAAATGTACATATTTGGTCAAATTTATTTTTTTCTCTTTCTGTCTCCCTATTCGTGAAAAGAACAATATATATGCACAGCTCTGCTGCAGACATTTTTCCTAGGTAATAACTTCACAAACTCAAGCTCCTCACTGAGTAATCCATTCCATAACTCCACCCTTTCCACAAATACATCTACTGTTGTGGAGGTACTTCTTCATGGCAATCAGACTGTTGTTCAACAACAGATTCACTTATAAAAGAGTGAATCATCCTTATCTTCAGCCCAAGATTTCTCCTAGTACTTTCTCAGTGTGTTGTTTCAACTTTAACACCACCACCCTCCAGACAAAAGCAAAACAAAACAAAACAAAACTACAAAACCCTCACTGTACAGACAGTTCCCATCATTTTCTTGGAGATGAAAAAAGGATTGGATGTTTTAAATAGATGTAAATGCACAGACAGGAAAGAAAAGCAGAAAAACAAACATTCTGCCTTTTAAGTGAGTTATGTGGTACAAGGGTAATAAAAATCTCCGTCACTTGAAAATACAGTAACCAGTTTTAACAGTGAACCAGTTTTCACCTTTCAGAAATACACAAAAATTACGTCTTCCTTTGATGAGATTTTTTTAAGGTTGAATGTAATTGCTTATTTTACAGATTCTGGTATGTAAAGACATGGAATTATAGAATGGTTGTGGTTGGAAGGGTCCTCTGGAGGTCATCTGCTCAAGCAGGGACTCCCAGAGCAGACCACCTAGGACCATGTCCAAACACCTTTTGAAGATCTCCAAGGAGACCTCACAGTCTCTGGGCAACCTGTGCCAGTGCTCTGTCACCTGCACAGTAATGAAGTGCTTCCTGATGTTCAGATGGAATCTCTTGTGTTCCAGTTTGTGCCCATGGCTTCTTGTCCTAGAACTGGGCACCGTTAAAAAGAGCCTGGCTCTGTCCTCTTTGCACTCTCCCTTCAGATATGTGCATGCATTTTTGAGCTCTTCTCCAGGCTGAGCGGTCCCAGCTCTCTCAGCCGCTCCTCACAGGAGAGGTGCTGCAGTCCCTTCATCATCTCGGTGGCCATGTGCTGGACTCTCTCATATGTCCAAGTCTCTCTCATACTGGGGATCCCAAAACTGAGCCCAGCACTGCAGAGGCAGCCTCCCCAGAGCTGAACAGAGGGAAGGACCACCTCCCTCGACCCACTGGCAATGTGTTGCACAGGGTATCATTAGCCTTCTTTGCAGCAAACAGCTAAAGAACATGCAGCTTAGAAATTCTATTTAAAGCTGAAGAACAACGCACGTTTTTAACAACAGAAAACAGTCACTTGTGCAGGAAACTATGAGTCTGTTACTACTATCAAGGCAGATTCTTATGCATTCACAAATATGAGGGGGTATTTCACTTGTTTGCAGCTTTTATGGAAGGCAACCAGAGCCCTCAGCAGCTCTGTGCACTTCTACACGAACACTACAAAATAAAACCGTGCTGGATGCTCCACAGGTTGTAAAACCGGCCGCAGCCAGCGGCAAGGACCCCCTCCAACGGGCCGGGCAGGGCCGGGTCGGGGGGGCCGCCCGGGGCCGTCATTTGCATGCGCCCCGCGGCCGCAGCCGCCTGGCGTTGCCACGGCAACCCGGGTTGCCCCGACGACGCGGGGCTGCGGCGTCCTCGCTAGGCCGCGCCTCACGCCCCGCTTTTTTCTGTTACTATTATTATTTTTTCCCCCCAAGCAGTACATCCAGGCCAATTTCAATAAGTAGGAACAGCTGAAATACCTTTCTCACTCCTTCCTTTACACAGCGGTAAAAACAAACCAAAACAAAACCCCAAAACCACACCACTTGGAATACAGCCAAACACGCAAACGCAAGAAGTCTGTCCAAATATGCTATTTATTTATATATTTTTTTTCCACAGGTGGTTTACATTCCTTTCACAGAAGCTGACGGGGAGAAGAAAAGATTTATTTCTAAGTAACCGAGCTGCTATAGCAATGGAGTAAAGACAGCTATAGGGGTGGGCAATAGTCTGCATGGTGAGCCAAGATAAGAGGAGACAGTAATTTAATTATCCCAAAGCACATAGAGCTGTTAATTTGGGCTGAATTTGAATTAACTGAAAATACTGTAACAGAAACTAAAATGTGTAAATAAAGTGTTCCATATCCGCTGCTCAAAACTTTTAAACCAAACAACACAGAGAACTCCATGCTGATTTTTCCTGTTGGGCCACACATTTAACTCGGGAAGCTACTGTGAATTTTTTAAAACTTTCAGAGTGTCTTAGAATTAGTCCTTTTTGTTTGTTTGTTTGTTTGACAATGCTTATGCCTTTATCAATGCAAGCTCCACTCTGAATAATGGCTATGAATGCTCCTTCAGCAGATTCCTTTTAATGAACTATCCAGTAATGAAATACTCCACACAAGAAACTACTACACTTGAAGTCTCCATGTCAGTTTGGCTACGATGTCAGCTGCCACCTTTTTATTTATTTATTTATAATTTTTGGGCAGGTTCCTAAACGCAGGGAAAGAGTAAAAATGAAGATGCTTTTCTGACTTCTTTCTGCAAAATAAGTGCTTTCTTCTCTTTCTCTCAACACATAAAGAATGGCTGTTACCACAGTAGATTAAGAAAAGTGACTATCGAAAGATAAATCAGAATCTCATTTCTGGCATCACTGCTTCTGTGAAATAATTTATTTCCCTAATTCCTTTCATATTCAAAAGTAGCAAGGGAATGGGCACAAAATAGTCAATTTCTAAAAACAAACAAACAAAAACCTATAAACACTTTTCTTTAAACTAATAGCCCTTCCTTCCCTTAAGATTTTAGTTTTAAGACAATCATTTCTGTTGCATGAGAAAACAAATTCTTAGGTAAGCTCTGTTTTTGAAAAACAAATATGCAAATTTCTGATCATAAGTGCTAGTGATAGCGCTTGGATAATTTATCTTGTTGCTGCTTTGGAAGATAGTCTTATTTAACTTGCTTTAAACTTTAATTTAGTTTGATAAATAATATTGGTTAGACTATCATATTTCTTTTTTCCTTAAACTGTTGAAAATGAAATTCACCAACAAAAAAGAAACAAGTAATATTATTTGGAAACCCAAGTTTTAGAAAAGTATCCTGGAAAAATCACTGCTTCTGTGTGACGCTGCACTGTGATCAAGTTTTCTGAGTATCAAGGGTCACTCAATTTTTTGTTAATAATTAATGGAATTTTATTTACAAAAATGTGAAATGAAAATTAATATAGGCACTTTCCATGAATACAGATTACAACAGACTATCTCTTGAGCATTGATCTGTAATGAGATATTATGTGCACTTCCAACAACAAATCCCAATGGAAAGTTTAAATGATAGACATTCTATTCTTAGGTTGACTGAACAAAGCCTAAGCTGATTTACTGAGTAAACTCAAAGTTACTTCAACTTTCTTTGCATGAATTCGTTCACTTCCACATACCACTTCTATACAAGTTTACGCTAAAATTAAATGCACTGCCCTAGTCAGGTCATATACCTCAAAGATAAGAAACTCCACAGAAGGGATGGGTAAAGTGTCTGTTAAACTATATGTTACTTGTATTACATGTTGAAATCATTACTGAAAAATGGCCCAGGTTTGAAGCTCAGCTTTAATTTCTTTGATGCACCAAACAAGAAAATATTAATAGGACTTAAAATACCAATTAATTAAATATTATTTGGTGAGAGAACCACCAAACTTTTTGTCCTGAGGACAAGGGACAGAAGTTGATACCACAGAGAAGCAGCCAAGCTTCAACAGAAAGAAACAATTAAATGGCAACTTATTTTCTGAATTTTCCCAGTTGCTGCCAGTGAACCTCATAAAAACATATTAAGTGTATGATTATCTCCAAAATCTGAAAATCTTGTTTAGGACAGTGAGGTTGCAATGCTTTCTGAATATAAAGCACCTTGAAGTGGACTGGTCCACAGGCATGCCCATCATATTCCAAGAAAACTATCAGACTGTAAAATTTTACTGCACTCCATTTAATTTTTGAAGGTGAACAATTTGACGTAAGAGAATCCACATTAATAACTAACACAATTAAGGCTGAAATCCAGAACTGATGCCAAAAGCATAAGGCAGTGGAGTGTGCCATTTACTAACATACAGCTTAAAAAAAGCTTTCCAATTTCTCATATGTTCATATTGTTCTCCCTAACTTTTTGAGTTTGGCATTGACAAAACCAGACTTAGGAAGATTAGTTTTAGTCAAACTTTATTTCCACATAAAAATGCAGTTAGCATTCTTGTTAAAAAGTGTTCTTGACCAAATAAGTTTTCTTATCACTTGCAGAAATGTATTTCTTACTGCAAACATTTAAATAACTGTTTCACTATATCAATGCAGGCTAAGGGAATAAAGATTTGCAAACTTAAAAAAAAAAAAAAAAAACTATTCAAAAGGTAGGGGGGAGGGAGAGGGCTAAATTAAAAGCAGAAAAGTGCTACATATAAGAGAAAATACCCTGCAACTACTCAAGGTACTAGCACTGTAGAAGCAGGGATAAAGAAAACCTTGTCGGATTGTATGGTGTGAGACTGGAGCTATCAGCTCTTAAAGTGCATCTTACAGCAATTTCTGAGCAAATACAGATTCTGAGTGACATACACTTTGGATGGGAGATTTGAGCATATGACACCTCTGAAAAAGGATTTGATGGATGGACCACTTGGTGCATAAGGAGTTGGTTGGATGGTCGCATTCAAAGAATTGTGGTCAATGGCTCCACATCCAGGTGGAGACCAGAGACAAGTGATGTTCCTTGGCTGTTAGTATTGGGACTGGTACAACTTAACACCTTTGTGACATGGACTGAGTGGAACTGAGTGCACCCTCTGCAAATTGCAGATGACACCAAGCTGTGCCGTGCAGTCGATGTACTGAGGGGAAGGGATGCCATCCAGAGGGACTTTGATGGGCTTGTGAGAGGGCTTGTGTGCAAAAACAAGCGGTTTGACAAGGCCAAGCACAAGGTCCTGCAGCTGGGTCAGGGCAATCTCAAACATGAATACAGGCTGGGCGATGAGTGGACAGACAGCAGCATGCAGAGAAGGACTTGAAGGTGTTGGTTGATGAAAAACTCAACAAGAGCTGGCAATGTGTGCTTGCAGCCCAGAAAGATAATCACATCCTGGACTGCATCAAAAGAAGTGTGACCAGCAGGTCAAGGAAGGTGTTTCTCCCCCTGGAAGTGTTCAAAGCCAGGCTGGATGGGGCTTTGAGCAACCTGGTCTAGTGGGAGGTGTCCCTGCCCATGGCAGGGTGGTTGGAACTGGGTGGCCTTTAAAGTCCTTTCCAACCCAAACCATTCTGTGATTCTGTCTGAACACCTCCCCCAAAGGCCAGCTCCCCCCACATCTTTAAAAGGACATAAACAGTATGGTTATTTAAGTTTGGACAGTATATTACTTTAAGTCACTCCTGACCTGCTTGTCTCTTATCATTCTTTTAAACAAGCAAAACCGTACTTTTTTTAATGCATACTCTTGTAGTTGCAGTTAATAGGAAAAAACAAAATAAAAAAAATCACAAGTATACTGTATGTGCTGTTACCATAGATTTCCCACAAAAGATTAGTTGGAGATTCTTCTGCAACCTTTCTGGTTGCTTAGTTCCTTCAACATGCACAATTTCCCCAAAGCTTTATGACTAATGTGAGTATAGAAGATTCCTGTAACAAGTAATAGTCTCACTTAGGCCACAGTGTATTTTACAGTTTATCGGTGCAAGTCGAAAACACCCTTTTTATTAGGCTAAGTCTGCAGTTACACACTGAAGTAAGGGTAAAATGTTTTATACACTACAGTAAGTGGTACTGCTGAATGTTCTCATAGATAAGTAAGAAAGATGGGCTTAGAATAAGAAAGCGACAAGATGTGGTAGGGAACAAGAAAAAGCTTAGGTGTCTCTCAAAAGGCTTCGGAAATAACCAGAAAGGAAGAAAAAAACGATCCATGTAAGGTGATCACAGCCCAAACTATGAAATTAGGATATAGCCAGCTGTATCTTCAATTAAATACACAGTCATTAACAGTTTGTTTTTTTAACTTTCAATAATGAGGACAAACCTTTTTATTTTTATTTTTTTTTAATTGACTGTCATTGGAATGTGGAAAAGGAAGAAAATCCACTTTCAGCAGACTTTGTTTTCAGTCCCATAGGAAGCAACTATTCCAAATATGGTATTCAATCTTAAACTGTAAGATTCGTATATTTTTGATGATGCTGAAACAAAACTACCATTTTCTAATAGGAGATCTCACTACATATCAAGTTTTCACTAAAATGATCTCAGGGCAACTGCTGTTAGGTGGATAAACAGTGACTGCGTAAGCTCAATGGAGAGTAATTGGCTGTGTCCTGTTTTCAGTTGGTGACTGGCAAACAGAGAAAGAACAGACTGAAAGCACTGGGGTAAGCCTGGAGACTGATTAGTCAGGAAGCTATTGCTAAAGGCAGCAAGAGTAGGAGCTATCCCACGAGCTCCCTCGCAGCAGTTTTCTCTGCCCTGCGAGACACAACTGGAAATCCCTTAATGCACTCTGCCCTTCATTTATTTTTGCTACTGGACATTTGAGAGCATTTAAGAACGTTACTTTTTTGAGTAGTTGCCTGATGATGGATCACACAGAATTAAAACGGTTTTGTATTTCTTAGGGAAAGGGGAAGACTACCATCTACAGTACAATTATAAAACTAGGGATAACCTGATAGCATACTACTTTTTATCCTGTGCTGAATAGACAGAACAGAGTTTGCAACTACTCAGGCACCACTCTTTATTATATGTATATTAGTCTTTAGGCTGAAATCATGAACTTAACATATCCAATTCAGATATTTAGCTGAGTCCGTTTTCTTATAATTCCGATAAACTTGCTGTTTTTAACTATTTTAATGTATTCTAAAGTCTGCCAGAATTACATTTGATGCAACTTTTATCTTTTTATACCAGTCAGCAGTGACGAAACATTAACTTTAAATATTGCATATCAATAAGATTTTATATATATATATATGTAACATAACACCACAGTACTGATTCATTTACTTTTTATCCAGCTATTCTAATGGAACATTAGCAGACTTAAAAAGTATTAACATTGTAGCTAGCAGTATAAAATAAATTACATGAACACTCTATAGTAAAGGGAAAGACTTGAGTATCAAAGAACAAGAATTTGGAAGCAAAAGAAAGTTGGCTATCCAAATTTAATGCAAATGTTTATATATATGCATTATAAGAGAATTATTTTTTTCCCCCTCTTTCCTTGCCCAGGACAGAATATACTAACTTAAGGAGCAGCTATTCAAGCTACTGTTTTATCTTCAGTATTCATTGCATTGTGCCAATTTCTATTAACTTTATTATAGATATAGAATTAAAACATGGAGAAACCTATTCAGGTCACTTAAATTAGATGCCTAAACTCACTGACTATTAACAATTTATAGAAGCTAATTCCTGTCTAACATGGGTATGTCCCTCTCTTTATCCAGTATAAAGAGCATAAGCTTCATAAATTGGGTATCTATATTAATGAGGCATGAATACTCTTCAAGAAATTAAATACATACATTAATTTTGAGAGATAAGTTAAAAATGTTTGATACCTGATATGCCCGAGTAATTAGCATTAAAAAGCACTATAGATGCTTAATGCTTTGATCCTACTGGTTTCATCTATAGTTTTGGATGGCTGGTACATCTATAAAGCAGACCTTATGGATCGCAAGTTTCAAACAGTGAAAACTGAAACTAAACAACAAAACACAACGAAACAACACAAAATGAAACAACCACCACTACCACCAAGTAAAAACACCCAGGAACTGCTTCGAACCAGAGGAAAGGATAGGGCACTCTACCAGCTTTAAGCATTGTTTCTTTTGATGTAGTTCTCATTTCATCTCAGTTCATTCTTTAAACACTGTCCAAAATTTAACAGTCCTCTCCAAGCTCCTCCATCAGCCTAATTTGGCACCGTGATCATATGGGTTATCAGCAGGTTTGGAATAACTAGAATGACTCACCCAGTTTTTCAGCTAATGATGGCAGAGTGAAAGGAGAGATGTCATGAACTTTACTTTCTCAGGGAAAAGACGGAAGAAAAAATATTTTTATTTTAGAACATAGCAAGAAAAAGTATAATATCTCTCCCTTCTCTGGTAACAACAGTAATGCATAAAATGCACACGTTGAAATAAGAATAGGGCCTCAGATAAATTTCTCCAGACACAGTTGTTATGGGAAGAAAAAGCAATTTTAGCAAGGAATTGAAGTATGGTATTTGGGGAAGAATCTCTACTTTTGAAACTACGAAAATGGAAAAAAAATCATCAAATGTAATTACGCCTACAGTAAGAAAGGGTACCAATTTCAATTGGATTGAAATTGGATTATGAAAACCCTCACTCAGCTGCATTTAACCCTGGTTTATCCAGATTCCACCATTCCCTTAGAGAATGGATTTAAACCATATTTTCCATATCCCTGGAAAATTCCCTCTGTTCATTAGCCTCTCTACTTACACAGTTCTGCTGTAACTAACAAATGTTACTGAGCCTAGTGATTCAAATATTCATACTGAATGAGGAAAGCAGATTATGATTCCTGCCACAGAAAACATTCAGTCTTTAATCCAGTGACTGAAGTAAAATGCATATGGGGACATGGAAGCTCCAACCATGAAAGTATCAGCCTGTTAATTGGTGTCCCATAGGCAGGCATTTTCTAACAAATAGTTTACCCATGGCTTTATTAAGCTCTTTTATCCAAGATGTTTATACCAAACCAGCTCTGATTTCATTCCATTCCATGACACAAATAGCTATGATATTAATACAAACTTTATCACTTCCCACAACTGTTTATTGGTGAAGTTGTAGAAATTCATCTCAAATTTAACTCAGTCACTGAATCAAGCAAAATGAAAGGCACATCCTGTTTTTAGATTATCTAAAATGGTTTCCCTTTTTCTGTTTATGAAGAGTGATTATTGCAAAATGCTGTGTTTCTAGCCAGTATAGGTTCTCAAATGGCAGGGAAGAACCCAAGTGACAAAGTGATTCTAGATGTGAAAATACATACTCTACCCTATTAAATTATTTAATTCAGATTTTACATATAGAAAAGAAGCCTATGAAAAAGACTGTTTATTATGACAGCACATTCTATGTTTCTGTGGTTTTCTTGGACATGTCTCTGCATAGCTCAATTAGGTGTTGTCCCACAGATATCCAAATTTGTTTTAAAACTCAAAGATTATATTTTGATATCCAAAATTTGCTCCAAAAAGCTATCCAGAACCAAGCTGACAAAGTAGTCTGTCCAGTGGTACATCAAGTGTCCATATACACATTGTACTATATTGTATTACATATATATTAATTACATAAATATACAGTCAAAGTGGTAGGTTTAGATAACTGTTTTTCTTTGTTTCTTTTATAAGAAGTTAGATGAATGTCATGAGATAATAAAGCATGAGAACTCTCAGTAAAATTAAAAATGGTCATAATTTTGAAAGTCTTTTTAAGCTATCATGAAAAAATATTGTAATAGAAAGACTACGCCTACTAACAAGGAATTCCTATAGTCTTTCAAAGAAAAAAAAAGGGGGGGGGGCTGGAGCATCTCTCCTATGAAGACAAGCTGAGGGAGTTGGGGTTGTTTAGCCTTGTGAAGAGAAGCCTCCAGGGAGACCTTACAGTGGCTTTCCAGTACTTAAAGGGGGCCTACAAGAAAACTGGAGAGGGACTTTTTACAAGGGCATGCAGTGGTAGGACAAGGCATAATGGCTTTAAATTGAAAGAGGGTAGACTTAGATTAGACATGAGGAAGAAATTCTTTACTTGGAGGGTGGCAAGGCACTGGCACAGGCTGCCCAGAGAAGCTGTGGATGCCCCATCCCTGGAGGTGTTCAAGGCCAGGCTGGATGGGGCTTTGGGCAACCTGCTCTGGTGGGAGGTGTCCCTGCCCATGGCAGGGTGGTTGGAACTGGGTGGCCTTTAAGGTCCCTTCCAACCCAAACCATTCTGTGATTCTATGATTGATTCTAATATTCTATGCCAAGAACATGGGTGAAACTATATTACAATGTATACTGAAAGTGAGTAGATTCGTTATTAGCCCAATATCCTTCAAAACCCAAATACTCTTCCAGAAATGACTTAGAAAACAGTTTTTCATCTTGTATTTGTAAACTACATGAACATAAGAAAATATATTGGGTAAAACTTGTGGGTGCTGCATTACGGTGACATAAAAGGCTGCACATACGGTGTAAACTGGAAGCAGAAAGTCAAAAGTAGTGAAAATATCAGAGTGCGAGCATAATGTATTCACAAAGGTGTTTTGCATTGATGAGATGTTTAAGTGAATTGTGAAATTTTTTTGGCAGCTGCTATATTTCATCCATGTACAATGCCAGAAACAGCTTAAGGTAGATCACTATGAAACTGATGAATTCTCATGGAAGAAAAAGAAAAAAATAAAAGTAATTTCCAAAACCACTTCCATAGGATCTAATGATCTAACTGTAGTCTAGCTATTATCCTGCACTACTCCAGATCATGCAGTGTCGTTCTGGCTATCACCTCTCCTTCTGTCATTTATGTGAAACCTGTATATGCCCCTCTATTTGCCTCCTTTGCCACTCATGATCTCTAAGCCTGAGCCACCAAGAAAGACTTCTGAGCCTTCTCATTATTTTGCTATGTGGTTGATGTCAATTTTGCCTTAGGCGTGTATGATGGAAATGCACAAGACTTATCTGTTCTTGGAATGAAACAAAGACAATACCACATTTATCAAGCAACTTACAGGCACAACCACCAGTTCTGGTTCATCTTAAATGCAAATTTTCCTTTAGAGTATTCCACTTCTAAGTGTTCCTACCCTAACAAAAGGAAGAAATCATAGGATACTCTTGTTTCCCCTGCATTTATTTAATGTCCTTTATTTGCACATTTCCTGAATGTTTACTTGCAATGAAAAACATCAGGAAGAAACATAACTCCAGTATTTCTTTCACACTGCACATTTTTTGCTCTTTTGCAACAACCACTTAGGATGAAAATGAAACTAAATTCTCCCAAAGGAGGAAAAAAAACCCAGAACATTAAGGGAACACATTCATTTACATGGCAATGAAAGATGAATTAAGTGCGCTTAAAGAATTTAATGAGTAATGTTTTGTGTTTCCTCTACATCTGTTGAGATTTCACTGTTGCATTTACCAGGCATTGCCTGAGTCACAAAATGGACTCCAGTCAGCACTGATACACTGTACCAATCTAAGCTTTTGTCCGCAATGCACCATGCACCTTTTAACCAGACAAAACTAAATTCTAATGTTATGCTGATGAAATTTCACTATCTGGTGTTTCACCATTCTTTTCTTTTTTTCAAAAAAAAAAAAAAAAAGATAACGCCTTTAAAATTATATATATATAACAATATAATGAGGATTATGGCTGTTGTTCAGTTGATAGATATTCTATTTGGATCAGAATTCTTAAAGCCTTTGAGGAAAGAGAAAGGAGTTTAGATACCACTTGTTCTTAATGCTCTGAAAACAATAAACAGAAGTGGAAAAAAAATGGTAATTTATACCTAAAGCCTTGTTTAACAAATATGGAAGAGACTTGAAAAGTAGTCTGAGAAATGACAGAACCCTCTTTACTATACAGATCAACTCAGTAATTGTCTTTGAATGGAAAGTTCTGCGTGACTAAACAATGAAAAGACAAATACGGGTAAATTGTTGGTAATTTACAGCTCCCTTCACAGATTTAAGATTGTCCACTGATGCATATTCAGAAGACTGCTTTGAATATATAAGTTGCCTGTAGTAGCTCTTGGAAATCTGGCTAGCCAGCTAGACGATTATGAAGCTGACATTTACTGTATGTGAAATTATGGGATGTAACAGTGTCACTGCTTTCAAATGTCACCTCTTTGCCACAGTTCTTATCTTGCAGAAAACGTTCTTGCTTCCCTTGAAAGAAGTATTCTTATTGAACTAGTACCGATGAACGCCAGCAAGGTATTTACAAAAGCAGTTAGCTCTTCTGAGTGTCTAATATGAGGTCTTCGAAAGGTCTCACTTTAGGAATGAACTCATCAGATCTCTGGAGAATAAGTCCCATTATAAGGTCCCCCTTGTCTCAAGGTGGCACCTAGAATTTTTACTCTTAAAAGCTTTCATCCTCTTTGATGCCTATACTAAGTTCACATATAATTCTTCAAGGTAAGACACAAAATGGTAGGATGTGCACATGCTCCCTCACTCATGGGAGTCGATAACAGAAATCTCAGAAGATTTTATAAGAGGAGTAATAGAGACATTTTTTGTAGGATTACCATTCCTCATTATCTTATCTAAATGTGGGTAATACTAAGAAGTTGACAGTTTGGGTTTGGCTTATACAGAGAGCAAATTAACAGCATTTGTTTTCTTTCTATACCAATTTTTTCACAATACTAACAAGTGCATTTACATATCCATTTTCCACCACTTGGCATTTCAAAATAAAAAAATAAATAAATGGCTATTTTCTATTTCTCTTTATGTCAGTCCTTATAGTTAATGTTGATGTTGCTGACGTTGTTGGAAAGACTCTGATAGAATCAAACTACCATTTTTCATCCAAAACTCTTCTCAGTGCCTTTCATCCCTTCTGTCTCAAATACTTTCTCCACTCCAACATAAAATTACAAGAAAGGGAGATCCCTAGATAAAGATCCTAAAAATTTTGCAACCAAATTAAATTTATTCTATATATTTTGGAATGAAAACTCTTTGGGGCCACCTCTGTGACAGACTGTATTCGTGTGCAACTATGCCAGTGCAGAACTAGTTCTAAACAAACAAATAAAAATGAGTAAATTAACTTTCCTTGTCTGGTTATTTTTCACACATGCAAAATTGATTCTTATGGTCACAATTTCTTTGAACTCTGCTGTCTGCTCCAGGAAAAAACTCTTTATTATAAACAGTGCAGATGGTTTCAGGGGAATTATTTCTGTTAGAATAAGCAGCAATTTTACTTGACCTATGAAGCCAACACTGAAGTGAAGCTTTGGACTTAAAATGGGAAAACCTGAGAAGTTTTTTTTTTTTTTTAAAGAAATCCTATTAAATGTTTCCGTTTCATAACAGTGCCTACAGATATTCCAAGTCTCCCATTGAGGAAACTAGTCTGTTGAGTAAACCTTTACAAATCCTTATAAAAAAAAAATAAAATCTCTACCTTCTTTCCATATGTGAGTTAAAAACATTTAGCCAGACGGAAAAAACAGGCTAACATGCATAATGCCTTAAAAACAGCATCTACCATGAGGAACTGGTGATGTTCAAGAATCCATCTTTAGTGCTATGGGTTAAGCAACATGTACTGAAAAAAAAATATCTTAACAGGCTTCAGTGCTTCTCCAGTGTTAGGTACATCCCTAATGTTCACTAGATGCAGTTATGGAAAGGACAGCAACATACATACATTTAAGAAAAAATAAGGAAAAATTAGGTTCAAATGTCTATCATCATATGCTGCCAAATACAGCAATGCTGAAATAAAATAGTGACCTCCAAGTGGTTGCAGTATTGGTTTCAAGAATTAAGATGAGCCTGAGCTCATTGCCAGCTATGATTGTCAAAATAAGGTAGCAGAGACACTAATATGAACCTCAGATGACAGTTCTATTATGAATAAGAGATGAAAAAAAAAAAAAACACAGAACATGAAAAAAGGGTTTTCTTCAGCTTAATTGGGACCAGAATGACATTGCTGGGCAAGAGTTTTATTTAACAGAGGTGTTTAAAATGCTTCAGACTAAATGTGACATGAAAATTATTCTATTGTTTATAAATTTACTGAACAAAAAGCTATAGTAATTAAGACTAACCCTTACAATGTAATTTTGTTTTTAAAATAGAAGCAAGACTTTCTTGTTACCTTTGTAAGTGTAGTCCACGACCTAGCTAACCGCAAAAGAAAGATTTCTTTCAACCTTTGCAGTCACAAAAAAGAACCTGCATTTTTACTTCCATTTTACTAGAGCTTTTCTTTACTCACAGCATTTTGAAATCAACCTACTTGTAAAGAAAAACACTTTGCACTGCATTTGAGATATATATACGTGCAATCAAAGCTGTATCTAGAATTTGTATTTATGCATTTCAGATAACATTACCTTGGCCAATGTTACTGCAAATAAATGCGTAGCCATAGCAGCAGAGAACTTGATGCAGGCTGCAAAGCCTGACGGAAAACTTAGTGAATAATGCAGCTTTCTGTGCTGCAATGGGCTCTGAGCTGCCTTGGATATGGTGCTATGTGTATTTGAACATAACTAGCTTGAAATAAACATGCAAGCAGCTAATGTGTCTTGACTGTTGTTGTAAATAACTGATAAACTCAGATCAAGCTCAGGTATTAGCTGCTTGAAAATATCTTCTAATGTGAAAAATCCTTATGACTGATAACTAAGCGCTTTCTTCTGCTCTCTAAATAAAATAAAAAAGCTCCCCCGCTAGATGAGTCTGAATCAAAACCTTACCGAAGTACAAAGACACTAAAACTATACTAATACACTACTTGTGTCATACAGTAGTCTGAACAGAAATTACAACAAAAGCATATAGTGCAATAGTTCTGCAGGTTATGGTTCTTTTCGGTTAAAGTTAACTGCAACATTAACAGGCAGTTTTGAGTGTATATGTAATACAGCTGTTAATAAAATAAAACAGCATTAATGGAAACAAAGGAAATAAATATACCAATCATATCAACATCAACAAAAATCAAGTGAAAAGATTTGTATTCATTAGGTAATTCTGATCACAGAAATAAGAATAGAATTAAATGACCAAAACAAAACAAAACAAAAACATACACCATGTTAGGAAAAAAGGCAATCTATTTAATAAAAGAAGAGCGTAGTAGGACTGAAAATAAAATAACACACCCAAGAGGCCACCCTGGGAAGCAGCATGAGAACCAGTACTCCTTTTTAGTCAGAAATAACAATTGAATACTATCAGAGGTTTCTGTGGAGCTCAAAGGATCACGATGAGAAAAATGGCCAACCAATGGCTAGCATTTCACAAAATTTCCTCCTCCTTTTTTTCAGTCCATTTAATTAGAAGAAGAAATTTCTGTTCTCAGTTCTACAGCTATGTAGTGTTGGCTTGCTCCTTTGTATTCTTTTTCTATTTTTTAATAGAGCTTGGCTCAGCCTCACCAGTAAGTGGTAGTTTGGTACTTTGAGCAGTATCGTACTGAGGATAACAATGGCAATAGTTAAATAAATTTCCTTCCTGCTGCCATTTATATTACAGCTATGGAGAGAGTGGGCATTCTCTCCCTTGCCATTCCCTGTGAAACACGAAGCCACTTCTTTCTACCTCCCATCTGCATTGGTATACAATTTCTATTCCACTTTTTTAGACAAATATAGATGAAAGAGCCTTTGTTTGGTTTTATTTTGTTTTTAAACAAATATATCAGTTAGAACTTGATTCCATCTGCCCAATAGAGACTGCTACACTCTGAATGATTCAGTAGGTAGATATTTCAACTCGTGGCTTGTAATTCTTTTTGACTGCGCAATGAGTTGAAGAAGTACACCCTAGGTTTGAATCTGCAGTGTGTATTAATAAACCATACCCACTGTAAGTGAATCTGTTAGTCTCATCAGAAGAAGCAAACAAGAAAAGTGCTTTATCACTTTCCACATATTTTGAGCTAGTGGCTTTTTTGGCACTCTGATATAAGATTCAGCATTCATTTGAAATTTCACGTTGGGAAAAACAGCAAATCAATGACAGGACAAGCCAATCTTTCTGTCTTATGACATGTTTCTGTTTTTCTTGAGCTGAAATCAGAGACTTCTTGCTTATATGGTGTATATATAATGAGCTATAGAAAATAAACCATCATATATAGTATACATTACCTAATATGCAGATATACATAGAAATAATAGGTTATTGCATATTTATTAACATTAGACGTAAAGTGCAAAAAAAAATTACAAAGAGGACAAAACTGAAATAAATAAAACTGACATAAAATACTCAATTCCTTGTTAACAGAAAATTAAAGAAGCCTTATAATTCATGGTTTGATCAGCCACAGTACTTACTTTAGTGAGGTAACTGTTATATAAAAACAAGCTTTGCTACTGAGGGTCTAGAATACATTCTAGATAGTATACAACCTACATAATTTCTGATTTGCAACAAAATAAATTATCAACCAGCAAATTCTCAACTTAGGCTTTGAATAGGGGAAGGGAAGGGAAGGGAAGGGAAGGGAAGGGAAGGGAAGGGAAGGGAAGGGAAGGGAAGGGAAGGGAAGGGAAGGGAAGGGAAGGGAAGGGAAGGGAAGGGAAGGGAAGGGAAGGGAAGGGAAGGGAAGGGAAGGGAAGGGAAGGGAAGGGAAGGGAAGGGAAGGGAAGGGAAGGGAAGGGAAGGGAAGGGAAGGGAAGGGAAGGGAAGGGAAGGGAAGGGAAGGGAAGGGAAGGGAAGGGAAGGGAAGGGAAGGGAAGGGAAGGGAAGGGAAGGGAAGGGAAGGGAAGGGAAGGGAAGGGAAGGGAAGGGAAGGGAAGGGAAGGGAAGGGAAGGGAAGGGAAGGGAAGGGAAGGGAAGGGAAGGGAAGGGAAGGGAAGGGAAGGGAAGGGAAGGGAAGGGTCTAATAGATGAACTCAAAGAAACCAATGACCATATATTTCTATCATTGAACTCCCCAGAAACAACATCAAGTTCAGTGCTCTGTTTGGCTCAAGATAGGAAGAAGCAACATACAGATATTGTGACAAGTGTCCACAAATCAAGAACATACTACTGAATTCCTTAAAAGTAAGTTTAAGATAGTATTTATCCAGTTTCATAGCAAACAAGACAGGTGCAACAAAGGCTGGATTCATTCTAAAATGTCTTAGAATAAGATTGTCTCAAGATGATCTATGGAAAAGTGACTACGGTAAAAACAACAAAACATCCAAGAGTTTACTTTTACTTTTCTAAAACAAACATATGATTTTTAATCAAACGTGAGTATCATATTATATCCATCAGATGCATAAATCAGTGTGCAAGTTTTGCAGAATTTATAGTCTTGGTTTCTTTATTATTTTTTCACCTGGAACATAAAACATAGCCCTCATGTTTGTCCAAATGCATTTATAGTTTGAAAACTGGAAACTATATTGCCTGGAGACAGGAAGATAGAATGGGCTGAAAAGAAGCAACATTCAACATAACTATTCCTACAAGCGGTAACACTTATAGGATAAATTCAGATGTGCTCTGTAGTCATTATTTAAATATCAATATATTATGTGCCAGACAAGCACCTGTCAAATATACTTCATTCTTCTTTGGGCCAATTCCTAGAAGTGAATTAAATTATCTTTCAGCTGTCCTTCTAGCTCTATTTTATTTGATTTTGTGTTTAATAATGACAAAATCTCTATCTTCTTTTTTCTACTCTAGTCACTTAAGAAATAAACATGTAGGAAAAATGAAGTAAAATTAATATCCTCAATGTGATGGCATCTGCTTTATAAATTCTGAAGTGTATTTAAATATCAAAAGAGAATGCATTCTGCTTACAAAACTGAGAATTAAGATTTTTTTCTTTAAGTTTCTTTAATTTTTTTCTTTAAGTTTAATTTTTCTATAATAGAGATACTATGTAAAACTTTTTCTTGAGACCACTAGGTTAGGAGCCACTGAAAACATGCTCCATACTCCTCAGGCTTAATTAAAACACAGATAATGTAATAATGTTCTGTAGATTATCTAACAGAGCGACAAAACACCCATGCCCTCACTGTAACTTTATGCATACGAGCAGTCCTACTGATTCAGTGGGATTTTTTCAGGAGCTTATGCATAAACACATGCATAAGACTCATACTCAACATTTGGAGAAATATTTTGCCATGAAATAAATGACTAATTTCCTCTTTACTGATACAACATCACTTTTGAATTACTGGTAAATGATAGCTTATACCTGGACTACCTGTATTACCACGAAAACCAAGACGAACAGAATGAATTGAAAAGGTTCTCTAATTTGGTATCATAAATACTTAACATTTGAAATGTTCCACAATCTTTGCTTTCTAACACAGCTCATAATCTGTTAAAAAAATCCCTGCATTATTGTTTTTAAGGATTATCAAAGTACTACATTTTAAACCGTAATCAAATTTTAAATAAATACAAAAAACCTGCAAACGATAGAAGAGATTTGCAAAGTAATCAGCAAGTACTGTTTAAGGCTGTAATATGCATGTGAACCTTAAGAACCAGTTTCCAATACTGTTTCAGTATTCCACTAATGTAGAAAACAAAATATCACAGCAATCTTTTGAAAGCACATATCGACTACATAAGCCAAGTTAAGAAGAGCATGCAATTCATGAATATGGTTCATTACCATGGTTACAAGCTTTCAGCACAGGCCTCTGTGTGGTTGGACTGACATTTTGTGGTATGTCTGCAAAAGCAAGAAAACAATGGAAATAAAACACCTCTCTGAAAGTACTAGAGTATTGCAACAACATTAGCAAGCAGAAATATTTTAAAGTTAGATATTTCTAGGTGTACAGCTACAGTTAATACCAGTGAAATAATCTGATGCACTGGCAGGGCAAGATGACTTTTACCTCCCCCATTCAACTGTTGTTAGTATAAACCCCCAAAATGTAAAGTACACAAGGCTGTATGGAAGAGAGTTAACAATCAGGCTATGCTAAATTCAGTACACTGATCTCCAAAGCACTACGGACAACAGCAAAACAGTCTGAACATCCCTGAAAGATGTCACCGCAAAAAAAAAAAAAAAAAAAAAAAAAAAAAAAGAATTAAACACGACAGCATTTAGGTTCCGGAGCACTGGACCAATAATATTTTTATCTTTTTCTGGAAAGTAAAAAGTAAAATGTAATATTCACCTTTAGCCCTTGGTATCCTTTTCCTTCGGTCCCGAAAAGCTGCACCTGACTGCAAGGCCTCCAACAGGCTATCCATCACTCCAGTCTCCTCACCTTCTATAGCAGAGAGAGGGAAGGAACACTCTTTGATTACCACAGCAATATCAAAGCATAAGTAATAAGAATAAACAACAACAATAGAAGATATTAATGGTAGAATTAAAACTACTTATTTCAAACTTAACCAGGCTTTTAACATTTACCAATAGCTCTCTCACAACTAAGCAGAACAGATTTGGTCTTCTCTACATTGAACTAGGCCAAATTTTATTCCATTCATTTCACATTCATTCTTTCTCTACTGTAGTTTTACATGAAATGTCATTTCACTCATATTTTTATTTCAGTACCCTTTTGCAACTGCAAATAATCAGTTTCATGTCAGCTTTTGAGAGCTGTCCCTTAAATGATTTGCTATATTAGACAAAAGAGATTATTTCAGTTATTGTTATAAAAAGTTGAAATTGTTTCTCAGCAGGAAGCTGAAGGAACGATATTGGACTAGATAGAATACAGAGTGTTATCCATAGGTAGCTTTAATCAAAAGCCATTTTCCTTTTATATTTAATAACCTGTAGCCAATATTAAATAACTGATGTAGTTCAGGAAAATTCTACTCGTCATATCACGTGTATGTATAATATTCCCCTGAAAGAATTATGAATGTTACCATGAGATTATAATTAATCGCAAGCATTAAAACCCTTACTTTTATTTCCTCAAATAAAAACATCAGAAAAGCTTAGATTTCTGAACCTTATTAGCCCCTTGTCTCCACAACCGTGAGGACGAAGAACACAACACCACAGATTTCCAATACGATGAAAAATCTCCACAGAGCAATAAAGAATTACATGACAGAAAACTCATTATGCCTCACTAGGCAAAACTCCCAAGGTCAACATACACCTTGGATACAGTCAGACACATCACATGATTCTGCAGTTATTGCTAACAGTAATATTCAGATCAGAATCTAATCTAGCTAGAGAAGAGATACTACCGATTTAAGGAATTCTGAAAGTGCTGGACTACGATTAAGGAAGGAAGACAACCTTCTAGACATGAATATGGGGAAAACTATTAGGAGAAATGTTTCTTGCCAATACTATTTCTATTTGTTTCCCTTCTTTAAAGGAATTCCATCTTTCGTTAAGGCTTAAAGAATTCTATCTTTCTAATATATGTGGTTTCAAGGACAACAAAATAAATAAATAAATAAGACAAATAAAGTTCAAAGTTACAGAAGTTCAAAGACAGGAAGGCCTGGCAAAGAACTGTCAAATCAGCATAGGCCAAATTATGAATATGACATTCTAGAAACAACATATTTACTTTCATTACTCTACAGAGTCAAGCGTTTAATCTAATTTGGCTTCCAAGAATCTAAGCCTGGATATCATTCACAAACCAAAGAAGAAATCATTCCAAAAAGAGGCACAAGATTTTGTGAACTGAGATATGCAAATCATTAGTTAAAAAAACAACAACCAACAAAACACAGTCCTTGTCTCAAAATCTGAGCTTTCCTGTCCACAAGAAAAATGATCTTCAGATATGACTTAAAGCCAAATGGTGGTAACTATTTCATTAAAGGTAATAAGAGTTTCTATTTTCAAAAATTCCAGAGAAATACACATATAAACATATGTAAAGCTCACAACAGATGTTCTATAACATTGATTCAAAATTAAATTAGATTTTCTTAAACATTTTGACATTTTTTCTAACATCAGCAACTACTTTATTGCTTACAGACAGACTAAAAATATTTTTTTAAAAGCTGTTTTTGTACAATTGTATTACCACATAACAAATTGCACTTCATTAGTACTTCTTTAATTTTTGCTAATTCTACAAATGTATTTCAGAAAATGATTTTGTTTTCAGTTTTTGAATTTTCTAAAAGTATTCCCCTAAGGAGACCACTCTTCCTTCTTTGTTTCATCTACTACACCAAGATGCTGGTCCTCAAAATGACAAAACTATAATCTGCGAACATCCTTAGTTATCCTTTTTTCTCTAGCCCAAACTAGTTAACTTAAATAGCTTACCTCTATATACAAGGAGAAATAATGAAAAATTAGGAAATATTTTACAATTTTGTATAACATTTAAACCCATTTATTTTCTATGCAATACATGGCAGATATAGAGTAAATGTGAAGACTGAAATACTGATTTTTCTCTTCCTTTGAATTTAGTATAACATGCTTTACTACAGTGAAGTTTGCTCTCTCATGACCAGTGAAGCAGCACAGCTACTAATTGGAACATACCTTAAAAATTACTCAGATCATATATTCAGCTTCCTGTTGTTGTTGTTGCTGTCGCCAGCACCCCCACCCCGCCCCTTTCCTTTTTCCATCTGATCTCATTCAACTCTCTAATATTCATGTCTCAAATGAAAACACTCTGCAAGTGGTTCAACCCAAAGTGATGCTTGAGGAAGAAACCGTTAGTTACATTAAGGTACAAGAATGTTGGAGGAAAGTTTAAAAACATTTTGAGAGATAGCAATTCAAAAAAGACTCAGTAATATCACAATCCCCAAAATACCATCAATGTTTATGGAAGAAGAGTTCATAAAGTTTGTTTTAGGCAGTAGGAATAACAGAAAAAAAGTAAAATTGCTTTCAATCCTATTTCAGCATGTCACCTTTTTCCTTTTTAAGCCTTTCCATGACTACTATGGATTCCTACTTATTTCAAAAACATAACAGTTTTCAGTAGAAAACCTGGTGCATAATCTGCTATACTATATTAAAAATAAATAAATAAATAAATAAATTCAATAATAGAATAAAAATACTGCAAAAACAACTTTTTGTTGCATAGCTGGAACACATTGAAGGGTACTATCTATTTTTCACACTTATCTTAAATATACTGTAGTCGGAAATTCAACTAGAGACTAATGTTTTCATTGACATGCAAAACAGTTCATAGAAGAATAAATGGCATATATAAAACTTGAATAAAAAAAGAGAAACAAACAAAAAAACCCACACACCTCTAGTAATTTTACACTATGCAGAGCTATATTGAAGAACAGTTAACAACTGCAAATAAAAATATTCATAGTTAATGTTCTGTACCCAAAACATGCAGAAAGCCTGTTTTTCAAGCTTCTACACCTTCAGTTAGGCACCAAATTCTGTTTTTTGATGCCGAAACCAACAGTTGATTTCAACACCTTCTATAATGTTGTACAGCTGTTAATACCCATACTGTTATTGGCTATCTATAACCTTGCCCAAGTTTATGTGATGGAAAGTTTAACAAATGAATGTGTACCATGCAATACTTTAGAAATCTTTTAAATTGCCCTGGGAGAACTGTGTACAACATAGCTATTGTGATAGTGTAAGAGTGGAAAGTATTGTTCAATATTAACACTTCCTATGGGACCTTTAAATCAGCTTTCACAAGTTGCTGCAGACTGCTGTCACCAGTCCCAAGGGGCTTCCTAATTAATCAAGTGTATCAATCTTTTGACATTCTAAAACTAGTAATTCCAGTCAACTTGCAGAGAGCTGCATAGTCCACGGTAATTCCTTTGAGAAATATACACCTTTATGATCTCTTTTCCTTCAATTGTGGAAAAGGAGATTTAAATACTTTTTAATATCATACCTAATTAAAACTCATACAACTGTCTTTTAAATACTATCTAAAGCAGAAGTAAACTTACCGTAATGGCTGGTAAGTTGTGCCCTTGACATTTCAGTGCCAAGTCAGATATAAACTGCCTAATTTCATAATTATGTTTTTAAAAATGTCAAAAATACTACAGATGCTTCTCCTTTAGCGCATTATTATAAGCTTGACAGTACAACTTTTAATGTCTTATGATAGCAACAGATACTGCAGTAACGAGCCCAGCATTTTTATGCAGTTATTAAGCAGCAGATGATATATATCATAATTTGACTAGCAGTAGTTCATGACATGAAAAATCACAAATATCATTAGCAGTACTGTTTCAAAGTAAGAGTAGTGCAACAAGATTACTGTGGATTAAAAATGTTTTATTTTTTACAGTTTCCCTGCAACTGTCCAGTGTAAACTAAAACATCATACTCGATGCTAGTTCTCCAGAAGAGAAAGCAAGAGAAAAACATCTCATAATATGTCTATTTCCTCTTTCAAGGAATCAAAGCTTTAATCAGCCACTCAAATAAAACAAACAAACAAAACAAAACAAAATGCTTCAGGAAAAAAAGAAAAGAATTCTTTATCATGTTCTTTGTTGACACTACCTATTCAGTCTGCACACTTAGGACATTCATCTACAGGAACTTAGACTGTCAGTTTCCACCAGGATCTATTTTTGAGACATTGCAATTAAATACAGCTTTTATACTGTAAGTAACTAAAGGACTATGTTCCTGCAGTCAAATTCTGAATACTAAGCCTCATTTGAAATTAAAACTCTACAATTTGGATAAACATATACATTAAAACCAGACCTTATGCACTGGGCTCACGTGGCAAGGTTTTGGCAGCGGGGTGAGGAGCTGCAAGGGTGGCCTCTGTGAGCAGAGCCCAGCAGCTGCCCCATGTCAGATCAGAGCCAGCTCCAGCCAGCTCCAAAAGGGACCTGCTGCTGGCCAGAACTGAGCCAGTGAGAACCACTGGTTATGCCTCTGTGAGAGCTGATTTAAGATAGGGAAAAATGCTATGCAACAGCAGTCAGGAGAGCAGAGTGAGAAAATGCTGAGGGAAACAGCCCTGGAGATGCCAAGGTCAGTGCAGAAGGAGGGCAGGAGGTGCTCCAGGCACAGAGCAGAAGTTCCCCTGCAGCCTGTGGAGAGGCCCCTGGTGGAGCAGGCTGTCCCCCTGCAGCCCATGGATCCCACATGGAGCAGATCTCCACGCTGCAGCCCGTGGAGGAGCCCCCAGTGGAGCAGGTGGAGGTGGCCTGGAGGAGGCTGCGGGCCATGGAGAGCCCCTGCAGGAGCAGGCCCCAGGCTGGAGCTGCAGCCCGAGGAGAGGAGCCCACGCAGGAGCAGGAGATCTGGGGATCAGGGGATTTTAGAATGGTTTTAGTTATCACTGCCCTACTCTATTAGCAATAGGCAACAAATTACATTAACCTCCCTTATTCTGAGTCTGTTTTGCCTTTAATAGGAATTGGTGAGTGATCTCTCTATCTCTGTGTTCTGATCTCCATGTCCTTATCCATGAGCGTTTTTTCATCATATTTTCTCCCCCTGTTCTTTTGAGGAGGGTGAGTAAGAAAGCAGCATGGTGGAACTTAACTGCCCATCAGTGTGAAACCACAACACTTTAATATATCTTTCTCTTCAGCTCAGGATATAATTAAGGTCAGATATATTAGGGAGAGATTTAGGAAAAAAAATCAACAAAGTATATATAACAAAATATATATTTTTTTCTCTTTCAAGTGCTCCACTGTATGTTTGTTGCATAATGATTGACTGCAAACAGTACAAAGCAATGCCCATCTGATTAAAGGTTTCCATCTGAGTAAAAAATGGAAGGACCATTTTCCAAATATCACAAGAGGAAAACCTGAGCAATGGTATAGAGTTTGATGATTTAAGCTCTGGGGAGCAGAGAAGCAGATCACTGAGAGGGAGATAACTGAAGCCCTCAGTTCAGAAGTGAGCTCCAGTGTGTGGAAGTGGTTCCATCTTTTCATTCTCAGTTTCTCAGACAACCAGATTCTGTGAAAATTTTGTACTACTGACATATAACTTCTAGACCTCTCAGCCTTATACATGAACAGGGGTTGGAAGACTTTATGGAGACTTTATATTGTCAATATAAAAATACAAAGGAATCAATGTCCAGAGAAGGAAAGGTTTCAAACTGTGTATCAACATGACCCCCTAAGCTCAGACTCCTCGCTCCAATGAAATTCAGACATAAACTTGTACAGAAATTGTGGGTGGATGTGAAGGTTTGCTTTGTCCAGAAAATGCAGAATGTGTACAGACTTCAACTTGGATTTGCCTTAAAGCCTTCAATTTTTTCTGGCAAAAGCCATGCCACTAATCGGATAATCTTCACTGATAGACAAAAGTGAAGAAATATATTGCTATCAGATGGTATTTCAGTAATGGTGCACAGACTAGAGTAATAACTCATAACGCAGCACAGGGGTTCCTTTGACCCTCATAAATCCCTGTGAGAATCTTAGAATCATAGAATAATTAAGGTTGGAAAAGACCTCCAAGATCATCTGGTCCAATCATCCCCTTACTACCAACATCACCCACTAGACCATGTCCCCAAGCACCACGTCCAACCTTTCCTTGAACATCCCCAGGGACAGTGATGCCACCACCTCCCTGGGCAACCTGTTCCAATGCCTGACTGCTCTTTCTGAGAAGAAATGTCTCCTAATTTCCAACATAAACCTCCCCTGGCACAACTTGAGGCCATTCCCTCTAGTCCTGTCACTAGTTATCTGTGAGAAGAGGCCGCCCCCCCGCCCCCCCCCCCCCCCAAGTCCCCACACCTTCCTTTCAGGCAGTTGTAGAGAGCAATAAGGTCTCCCCTGAGCCTCCTCTTCTCCACACTAAACAACCCCAGTTCCCTCAGCCACTCCTCATAACTTGTGTTCCAGGCCCTTCACCAGCTTCATAGCCCTTCTCTGGACACGCTCCAGGGCTCGATGTCCTTCTACTGAGGGGCTCAAAACTGAACACTTGTTACAGTGAGGAAAATGTTACAGTGAGGAAAAAAAAATCTGGTGTACAGATACAAAGTTGAAATAGCTGCCAAGTATGTCTTGGATGGACTGGCTGAAAAGACCATTCCCTTTATATTTAACTAGTATTAAATCCAGCTTCTGCCAGGAATATCAGTATTCACTTGTCTTTCCTCAGAGGTGACTTCAGGCAAAAGACTAGTCCTCCCAAGAAACATGAGTATATACCTCAATGGAATCACAGAAACAGCCTAGTCCAGAATCAGAAGAGGTATGTTTCTTACTGATGCCCAACACAAAGTAGTAAGTGTTTGCTAGTGCTTCAAAGCCCTAGAAATTATAACGTAAGAAAGTACAAGTTCACCTAATGACTAATGCACCTATTCCATAAATAATCTTGCTGAGGAGACGGGGTTTCATTCTGTCTTGTTTTTTCTTGCTAAAATTGTCTCATTATTTAGTTGTCATATAGTGCTTTTATTGGACACAATTAGATTTTGACTCTGAGCCTATGAATGAAAGTTTGACACAAGTTCCAAAGAGTTCACAACAAGTGAAATGCAAACAAAGCTTTCATCCTTCAAAAACCCTTAAAGATCATTTGTTGAAATAAAGGTTGGTAACACCATCATTTTAACTCCCATAAGACAATTCAGACCATAGAAAACAAAAAGGTAAAATGTGGTTTTAGAAGTGGTTCTGTACAAGTGATTAAAATAAATACTTAATGATGTATGATGCCTATTTCTGCATCTCATTTGGATCCCAATTTTCCATTTAAATAATGGGACCAAGAGTAAAATCATCTTAATCTTGAACTTTGTGACAAGTATATAAAATCATGTTCATCATGATTATGCAGTTACATTCTTCTTTCTGTGACAACAAAAGATAGCAACTGTAAATCTCCTTTCCACTGAGGTTGTCCAGAATCAATGGTATTGATTCTAGATCCAATACGGAGTTTGCCACAGCAAGCTTTTCTGAGAGATATCCACAAAAAGATTTCCTGAGGGAAACTGGACTTACAGAAGAATAAACAGAATTCCACAGCTCTGAAATGGTCTACCCAGGACTTGATACTAGGGCCAATACTGTAATATCTTCCTTAAGAACCTGGATATTGCGACAAAGTGCACCCTCAGCAAGTTTTCATATGGTGCGCAATTCAGATTAAAGGTTGACAGAGTAGATAGCTGTGTCCCCATTCAGAGGAACCTTGAGAATTTGGAAGGAAGGAATCTTAATGAAATTCAGCAAAGGAAAATGAAAAAACCTGCATCATGTGGTGAGGCATATACCAGTGCAGGCAGAGGCCCACTAGTTAGAAAGCAGCTTTTCAGGAAAAAGAAAAAAAAGGTGTGTGTGTCGAGTTCTGGTGGCCAACATATTGACCATGAAAGAGCAGTGTGCCTTTGGGGCAAAGAAGGCCAAGGTAGAACATTGCCAGCATGTCAAGGTAGGTGATTCTTTCCCTCAGCGCTGGTGAGGTGGTGAATCTGAAGTGTTCAGTCCAGTTCTGGGATCCCCAGTACAAGAGAGGCACATAATTGAGCAAATTCAGTCAAGGGCCATGAAGATGATTAAGGGCCTGGAGCATCTCTGCTATGAAGAAATGCTGTGATCTAGGACTGTTCAGCCTAGAGAAGAGAAGGCTTGAAGGGGATCCTATCAATGTGTCTAAATACCTGATGGGGGCATGGGTGGGGTGTAAAGAAGGCTGAGCCAGACTCATCAAGGAGGTGCCCAGAGACAGGATCCCCTACTGGCAATAGGAACAAACTGAAATACAAGAAATTACATTTAACTGTGTATCTTTTTCTTTTATTGATAGCAGTCAAACATTAGAACAGGTTGCCCACCTACAACAGAAACTCTGAACATGGCTACAATAAAAAGTAGCTTACTGTTCCACTAAGTCCTAAGACACTAAAAATAAGTCTGAAAATGAAATGGTTTATCTCCATACAGACCCATTCTCTCACCAATGCAACAACACACAATATTCTTACTAGTGTGCTATACTGCACAATATTCTTACTAGTGTGCTATATTTTTAGAAAGACAGCTTTAAGACAAAAAATTTTGATGACCCCTTTTCTATTTATTAGGGATATTCTGCCTTTTCAACAGAAAAAAAAAACAACTGATAAATTAATAAAAATACTGAGATTTAGATACTTCTATTTAATTACTCCTAATTAAACAGACCACCATAACAGAACAAAATCAGCTACATACAAAGAGGTCAGTCAATAAATTTTTACTGTTGATGTATGACTTCTCTGTTTTCTTTACACAACACAGCTTCAACTCCAATGACACTGACAACAATGCAATCAATCTGTTTTTCAGACTAGCCAAGAACTAGTATTTCCAGTGCTGTTGTTTCAGGGAGTGAGAAGAAAAATCTATTTGCAGAGACTTGTCAATTACAATTTCATTTAGAAAGCAGTTAGAACCACTCTATTTGCATTTTTATGTGAAATTAGCTTCTTATATTATATTCAGCTACAGATATTCGCATATATGTGGGGGTGTGTATGAACATCTGTTTCTTTGTTACCGTGGGCCTTTGAAGGAGTTCATTGAGCACAGGGAAAGACATTACTATTTCCATTCAAATTTATAAACAACCAATAAATCAGAAAATATACACAATGATCACTCACAGTGACAGCTGTGCTACAGAGATGAGGGCCTGAAGGAACTTTAAAAGTTATATAATTTGTCACTTGTAGAGTGGGAACATTCAGACTGGTAACACAAATGAGCTTAGGCACAAGAAAGCTTCCATGCAGCTTTTGTAGGCGTGAGCCTTTCTATTTAGCAGCTATAAATGCACAAGAATAGCCAGGAGAATCAGATCAAAGGGGCCACCTAGTCCTGCATTTGTCTATTGGTAGTCAACAGCAAAGATATATATATATCATCTATCTATACATATACATATATATATAAAACATCTATAAAGAGGTCAAGATAAATATGCAATGACTTTACAGAATGGTGTCTTGGTCTCCAGCAGTTTATGACTCAGAATTTGTACTTGCATTTAATAGTAACTTCTGCCAGCAGGCTTCAGAAAACAAATATTTTGGTGTGCAGTAACAAAATTGTGCTTCTGTAGAACCACTGAGGTATTGCTGAGTGAAGATAAGTGTCACAGTGAACTGAATAGAAACAGAAGCAGCAACAGACTCAGTTTGAAGGAAGAGTCAGAGACATGACCTTCTCTTCTGCAAGCTTTCCGACAATGGTAGAAGAGGTTCTTGGCTTTTTTACAGCCCTAGACTAAGGAAATGAAAAATAAAGCATAGCCTCCAGTGCCTTCATAAGTATGTTGATTCCTCCCCAACTTTGCCACTGGAGAGAAGAAACTTTTGATGATTCAAAGGGAAAAAAAAAAAAAGAACAAAAAGCATTTACATGTAGTGCAAGTATGAGTTTGAAGAGGACTCTAATGTGTCCCTCTTATGGAGTCTCCTACATTGGAGTAGGAAATGCCTGCTTAATCCAAAACCTGCTATCTGCATTTCTACTAAATGTTAGTCTTCTTAATCCCAAAGATGGCTCCAGAGATTGCCGTTGTTTTTAATGGTATGTCATTTTAAGTTTCAAGCATTTTTTATATATTTGTTTAGAAATTTTACTGCTACACTATAAATGGCAAATCTTAGGAGAATAAGGGTAAATAATGTCTGTACATTTTTTTTCCAAGAGTTCTCTTCATTTTGACTATTTTTCTCTCAAATATTGCTTCCCCCCGCCCCCCCAGGGGCTTTATATAAACTTCAGTTTCCCAAATTAGTAGCCTTTCAGCGACTATCTCCATAGGTTGCACTTCTTAGTAAAATTTTCAGAAAGAATAATTGTTTCTGCTAAACTTTTTGTTCTTTTGGAGCTTAGTACTAATACTTAGTACAAATGAACAGTAACTGCTGCATTCTGTGCCCTTGGGTTACCAACAAGTGCATGAACTACACCTCCATGCTTCAGAAGATTTAGCACCTTTGAGATCTTGTTAGAATATGTCTTGTGACTATTAGTTGTTGTTTTTTAATTAATGTACACTCAGATCAGTTCTACTTTTTTTTGCACTACAGACATCTAATTCCCTGAACATCCTACAGTGTGAGACCTGATGGGGTTTTGCTGTATCTCAGCTTTTGATGTGGCCTCTGTAGATGTATCACACATTGTTTTTCAGGCTATTTTTTTTTCAGCTGAACATGCCTGTATTTTTATAATTCTCTGTATCAGTTTCAAATACAAATTTGACAAATATTCTTAAGAGAACATTTGCTCTCAATAATTTACTCAGATTTATGTTCTATTGCCAGAATACAATCGCAGCTAAAAACCAGGCTCCATTATCAGTTCATATCTCCTTTCCTGTGGATTTGTGGTCAATTTCTGTCACAACTAGTTCCTTGTTCCTCATGCATGGAACTTTTTTTTTTTTTTTTAAGAGGTATAAAACAAAATTAGATCAAACTATCCAAGCTTGTCATGAGCTTACTGTCAACTGTCCACTAACTATTAATATTAGTAAGTGCTGACTAGACTACTATATATGGTCCCACAGCTGTTTCTGCTCATTGTTATTTAACTTAAGAGAAAAAGTTGTGGTTCTTAGTTATGGAACAGATTTATCCTGCTCTGTCTTCACGGCTAAAGTGGTCCTGGAGAATAAATCTCAATAGCAAAAAAGTTACCTCAGGAATCCTCTTGGTGAAGAGGATCCATCTGAGAATCAGTGAAGGCAGTCAGGGGACAACTAGAAAGAGTTATCATCACTAGGGAGAAATTGAGATGAAGGGAGCACATGAAATTCTGAAAGGGGGAACTCCCTAGAAAGCACTTACACAAAATACTTGTTAGATACTAATATACCCTCAGGATTTCTTCATACATAGCATTACAACATATTTTGCCTACTTCACAGTAAATTTCATTGCAAAAGACATACCCACCTAACTCTGTAAAATCCAGCAATAATCCTACTGTTGTCCAGAACTTGTGGTTTGGGGGAAAAACAGCCCCACAAACATATTAAAAAAAAAACAGATTACGAACACGTCAAAAATCACTGATGATGTTTTAGTTGTTATGGAACACAAGCAGATCTTTATAATCTGCAACATTTTCAGTCCTTCACTCCCCTTCAAGGGGAGGAATACTATTAAGAACTATTGGTTCTCCTTTCTCAATGAGATAAAATTAATAAAATTGAGGCCCTTATGAACTTGATCTTCAGAGGGGAAATAGGGCCTTTGGGGGTACCTATTAATATAGGTAGTTCTGTTGTTTTATTTCAAAAACAAGCATTTTATCTGATGGAATCAGAATTTTAATCACTTAATTATGTTTACTATTTTCATTGTTTATACTGTTAGTGCTGTCCATGGTGCCTTTTTGTTGTCCAAACAGTACATAAGTTGTGAAATATGAATGTTTTCATTAGTTAGCAGAGAGTAATAAAGTAAATGAAGAATCAAAACCTAAAACACTCCTCACAAGTCTGTGAAAAGTGGACTTCTTTTTTCCCCCAAACAGATAAACAATATAAAAGCTCTTCAAAAAGAAATGCTGCAAAATTCGCTGCAGATTAAGTATAACTGTCTAAATAACTGAAACATGGATTTAAAATCAGGTAGCTGTGATAGAAGTGAAACTGAGTAACAACACTGAAAACAAACTAAACATCAGATTTCCAATCTCGAATGTTAAGATCATTTTGGCATCACTTCATTGCTTTCGCATAAGAAAGGGCATCCTTTGTAAATAATCACTGATTAAAGTGGCTTGTAACTTAAATAGTATTCAAAGTAAGACACAATGAGGATGCCACAATGATGGAGTTCTCAATTACGTTACAATAAATTTAGCTCGTGTTATCACAGTTACAGGATTCTTTACACTGTGATAAGATCAAAATAATTGATTGGTATGCTTTCTCCTGAGAATCTGAACAGCACAAGAAAGTATGTATCTGAATTTTAATGGTACGCAGAGAAGTGGCATTTACATAAAGATCCCCCTCCACTGGTTATTTACCTTCGGAACAACACTATGGGATAGTTTGAACTGGCTTCACAAAAGGAAGTAAAGCAATCTTATTGACAAAGCATCTCATGATGAATACCACTTGGTATCCCAGAGAGTATTTAGAGGGCAGATTTTATTACCATAAATTTCAAAATATCAAATATCATCATTGCTTGAATGTTCAAAATTTTTACTGGATTGCATATACTTTTCAAGTTAGGATGGAGCTGAGAGGAAAATCTGGAACTCATTTTTATTATGTAAACTTAAGACTTAGCCTCTTATAACAGTGAACCATTTAAGCGGTGATATTAGGCCACATAAGCATCACTATCTAAAATGTAAAGTAGAGATGCAGAATTTTAATAAACTACAATTTACAAGGATTTGGATCTGACATTAGGTTAAGCTTCAAGTCTCAAAAAAAACATTTATAAGAGAATAAGTCAAGCAATTCCACATAAATAACAAAAAACTATGGTCTTATTAGTAGAGGTTCAAATTTATATTATAAAGCCTACCTATTTTTTCAGCATATTCATAAAATACTAGATATATTTTACTATTTAGAAGGTATAGATATATTTACAATTGAAATATAAAAAACATGAAATCTTTATGAAAGCTTATCAGACACTATCTGTATTTATGTAATTTTAGAAAATGACCATATCAATGCTGAACTTGGTGTAACAGTATTTCAAAGGCAGTCTGATGCAGAGGTATGGATGACAGCATATAAGCTATCATCCAGATGCCTAAGTTGTCGCATGTATATCAAAGGAAAAAAAAGGCTAAGGAAGATGATTAGAGTTCATGAGAAGGCTAGCATATTTTCGGACCACCTCAGTTTCCATGTTTGCATACTAGTGATGAAACTATTGTATTCACTCAGAAGGGAAATAATATTATTTTCCTGAAGATAAAAATCAGAAGTTACCTTAAATTTGGGATCATCATCCTTTTGGGTTAATATGATCTATATAGTGCTAGACAAACCTGGTGTCGTCCTAGTGTGTTATATGCAACTTACTGACTCAACTAACATAAGGCAGATAAAATCCATATTTCTCTCTCTCTCTCTCTCTCTTTCTCTCTAAAATCTTAGTTTTACTGTTGTTGTTTTTTGTTTGTTTGTTTTTTCCTGAATGCAAAAAAGTCAGCCATACCTCCCAAACACCTATTTTTTTATGGTTACTTATACAAGACATGAATCACCTCACGCAGCAGAAGGTAACACCATTGGCAACAAAACCCTACTCTTCAAATTACTTTTAAAAGCAGATGAAAGTTGAAGAAATCTAAAGGAAGGAACAAAGGAGAATCTAGGACAGGTCAAATGTCTATGTTGTAAATAAGACCAGTGGTTAACAAAACAAGGTTAGGATGGAGATATAAATCCAGTTTAAGCACTGGATAGCAGTGCAGATCTTGAAAGTTATGGGCAAAATTTGAAAGCAGGAGCTCCAGAACTGTAAACAAGTCACTAATTAATGGTCATTGGAAAAAAAACATAAACTCAAACTGAGGAAAGACTGCTCTAACATGTGAGAAAAGAAACAGCAAACCAAGGAAAAAAATCCAGATGAAGGGAGTACTGTGGCCTGGGAGAGTAACAACACCTGAAGGATTTTGCATCGTGTAATCTAGGGATAAGAGAACAAGGGTTGGGAACTGTCTAGAAACTACATGATCTAAGAGGCTAAGATCTCAGGCTGGAAGTTGGGAGGGGAAGAGAAGAGAAGATAGAAGAGAAAAAAAATATACCCACTTCAGTTCTAGCTTCCCTTGCTAAAGAGGTCTTGAGTTTGGTCATGTAATCTTGTCAACTATCAATGGTAGCCATCATTACTACCTATACAAAATCAAATCCATGGGCTTTTATACTTACATAAAATTTAGGGCACAAATGTTAAGGACTGACTGCTTGACTATGTAGTGATAGTGATTGATAGTAATAAAAAAATTTGTAGTGATAATGAAAAATAATGTCTACATTATTAGCATAACCAGAGCTGTTAATGATTGTCAGACTAATATATATATTTTTTGAAGTTTAACAGAAACAGTTAAGAAAGTCAGGACTGGCATATAACTAAATGATACACAGGTATCCCTAACGTTTCTGTCATTTTCAGTTAAAAAGTAATGTTATTGAAAAATAAAGAGTGGAGATGCAGAGTATACTGTGTTCTGTTCAATGAAAAAGATACCTTGAAGAATTGGTCAATACATATAGACTATTCTCTACAGAATATATATATTATACAATATAATATTATAATATATACGCATTATAATATACATACTATATAGTGTGCACATAATATATAGTATAAATTATATATAGTGTATATACAGTATTTATATAGTATGTTTATTATATTATATATATCATGTATATATTATATATGTATTCTCTATGCATCTATTTGAATCCAAGAAAATATTTCCTGAAATGGTGACATTAAGAAATTTTGATTAGCTTCATTCACACAATATTTGAAATAATGTACCTACAAATCCAACATCTGATCTAGAATCACTGTAAAGAGACAATATGAAGCAAAAAAACAGTTACTCAACATTGTCACCTTCCAAATGAAAACGTTTGAGTGTTTTGACAGAGGGAGAACCTGGTTATATGTTTGCCAGCAGGTCACATGTAAACATTTTGTGAGTGATTTACGGAGAAGACTTAGTCTTTCAATGAACTATCTATAGCTAGGAAAAGAGAAGAAAAAAGTAGTAAATTTTTTTTGAAAGTCTATGCTACTTTTCTTAGTAAGCATGGTTGTAATAAGAATACCAAAGTAAAAACAAACAAAAATACAACCTCCCCCCTCCAAGCTCACACTTTGCACATTGTTGCTGTACTTCCTGACAAATCTATGTACCGAAAGTGCTTTCCACTCCAAGAATTTGGGTTCTCTAATAGACTTGTAAATTAACAATTCAATGTAAAAAGCACAAGAAACCTTACAAAGACCTCTGCAGAACAACAACGCAGCAACGGCCAATTTAGTGACTATCAGATCTAATACACTTATAGCTTCAGGTGACCATAATATCATCTTTTACTATCTTTTGCTGTTTAGTTCAGGGACCTTAAGTGGTTGCTAACAAGGGCAAGAAATCTCTTTCTGTATGTTTATATGATCTAATAAAAACAAAACCAAACAACAAAACAACCACAACAAAAACTACTAACAGACAAAGCAGCTATTTACTCAATGTCTTAGCTGATTTGTGGATGATAAATAGATAGTTCAAAGCCACAATAGTTGAAGCAGTAGGTTTAGCTACCATAGGGCTATATATATACATGTGGGCATATGACTCAGAAGTCTGTAACATTAGCATCTGTTTTACAGAAGCAGGAAAATAGGAAGAACAGGACTGGGGAGGAACTTTAGTTTACCCAAAAGGACGATCAATTATACATCCAAAGCAGTATCAGTCGTTCATACAGCATGTCTGAGAGATGAGTATCTAACCACTTCCAACTGCACGTGAATACAGACATCAGTTTTACCCTTTTTCTAGTCTTCTGGACTATCTTCTGTGAGCTTTACAAAGATTGTCACTGATACTTTCCTGATTGGGTCTTGATTTTACTTCTAAAGAATTAAAACTTCTGTGTTCAGAGAACAGCCTCTTGGTTTCCATCTTAATATAAAGCTTTAGTCTCACACCTCAAAACTGCCTACCGTGGATATTAGTGAAACGTGAAAGAGACAGATAACCATTTATGCCAAAGGTGCCAACCAGGGTTTGAGTGGGAAACTGTTAACAAGATCTGCTCAGAAAAAAAAAATGAAAGTAGCTCATGATAATTTACAGAGTAAGTCATATATCATTCTGAATGATTCCAGAAACTCAGTCTAAGGTAAAATATAGCAGTATAGAGGATCATCAGACATCTTATTTACTAACAGAAATTCACAGTGTCTGTGGTCTCTTGGTACAAAAACAACACAGCATAAATGAATAACTTTAAAAATGCATGACAGAGGTTTCTTTGAAGGTGTTTCAACAGGGACTTGTTGAAATAACAATTGACATACTCAAAGAAGAATCCATAGTACGTCAGGAAGGGCTTGTTCTCATATAGGAACAAAAATGAATATGTAACCCTGGTTAAAAGAAATAAAATGACTTTATGCTTTGGAGAGCATCAGTTCTCAGGTAACATAACAGATTCTCAGCATAACTGAATTTATACTTGGTCACACAAGATTCAATATGCTCTAATGGAAAAATATTAAGCAACATTATGAGTTCTAAAATACCTTGAGGAAATCAGATAAGCTAGAGAAGCTTGTTAACAAACCAAAATTTAAGAATCTCGTTGACATAAACTTTAACCATTGAAAAGCGATGATTTATTCTGTCTTTTCTCCATAGCACATTTAGATTAAATAAATAGCAGCCTTGCTTCCAGTAAAATGCTGGATAAAATGAGTTGTTTTCTACATTACTCACCTGTTTTCATTTCTAACAAACGCTTTTTCTTTTGTTGCCTCTCTTGTTTTTCTTTTTCTGCTTTCTCCTTAGCTATTTTAGCACGCCTCTGTTTTTCTTCTGCTTCTCTCCTTCTCATATTATCCTTTACTGCTTGCTGTGGAAAAAAAAAAAAAAAAGGGTTCCATTAAAACTGAAGTCTTACCAAAAAGAAAGATGAATCTTAAAAACAAAAACACAGCTTAAAAATCACATCTAACTAACCTTAATTTATAGCCAAATAAATATTTTGTATTCCACATATAGCACATTTTATTCAGAAAAGTAAGCAAATTCAGAACAAGGACGTTAAAAGCATACTAATTAGCCCCAAATAGGGATTATAAATTCAGCAAGAAATACAGCTTAAGAATACACATTAATGCAGGAAGAAGTCAAAATATCTAAACAACCTGTTTTACTTGTACTTCTAAAACAGTTTCAACATTTATTCTTACTCATGCTGCTCCTACACCAAAAAAAAAAAAAATTGCTTCTGTGACTTAGCAGAGTATTTTTCTTATTCTTATCTACATATGCATTATTTCAGTGGGTTTATAAGTTCTTGTTTTCTGGTTAATAGCCATACAATGCTGTTTACTTTGAATCATAAATAAGCACTCCAAAGGTTCTAATAATGCCATAATAGAACTGAGAGTTTCAGAGACTTTAAATAATTATTTTGGATATTCAGACACTAAGCAACAAAAAAAAATGCAATAATTTTTAAAAAAGCATTTTTAAGATAACCTTTCCATGATTTTAATAGCAGCCCCGTACGCTGGTAAATTCTCAGTGAATTACTGTGGCTTACATCAGTGCAACATTGCTGGAACACGCATGCCAATACACATGCTCAAATCTTCACCAGTTCTTCACCCATTTTTTGGATCTGGACAGCTCAATGTGCTCTAGATTTGGCAGTCACAGAGTATAAATGTTAGGTTTTGTGAAGTGAACTCCAACATTAGCTATAAACCTGAAATCTATGTCTCCAGATTTAAACATACTTAGTTTTCATGAACTGAAAACTCAAAAAGCATCATAAGTAGATGAAATTGTATTTAAATTGTCATCTTTGCCTGACAACAAGAATGACATAACTTCACCTTCCCACACCTACCAGTGACTTAAGTAACCTTTTCATTTTGGACTTTAAGAATTGAATGAAAATTTAGCACTAAGTTTAAACATCTTTTGAGCTAAGCTTCCAAGATGCCAAACACCTTCCATTTCTGTCAGTAATCAAAACCAATGCTAAACAATTCTGAAAATCAAACCTCAGGTGTCTCACGCTAGGCATCTCAAAAATCTTTTCGAAAAAGACTCAAACCTGAGCAGCTACTCAATATTTAGTTTAGTGTCATTGAATGATAAGTGGTTTCATGCCTTATCTACACACCCTTTTCATATAGCCTTCAAACTGTGCTCTGCAAGACAGAATTATTAATTTTCCTCAAGGTTTCTCCTATCATGCTCATCAATAAAATCTAACTGTTTCAAAGCATTAATGAATCTATCTTTATAACACTGCTGTGAAGTAGGAGGTTAGTATCGGTGCTAGTTTTACAGACACAGAAAAGTATGGGAAAATAGAGATACAGAGAAATAGAGCACAACCATTACTTTGTGTCTCCAATTCAAGACGAAACTGAGCATTTAGCATTCCTTATTCCACAGCATTTAAATGGGAGTTGTGGCTTAAACATTAGAAATTAAATTAACACAACTATTTCATAACATTTAGCATTTTTGAAATCGGACTCCTGTGTTTCAAATTAGGAACTGAGCAAGTTAGGAAAATATAAACAACGTCCATATTTGAAAAATCAGGTGCACAGAATCACAGAATAATTTAGGTTGGAAAAGACCCTTAAGATCATCAAGTCCAACCATCAACTTAACCTACCAGGTCTCATTGCTAAACCTTGTTCCTCAGTGCCACGTCTACACATCTCTTACATACCTCCAGGGAAGGTGACTCCACCACTTCCCTGGGAAGCCTGTTCCTATGCTTGACCACCCTCTCCATGAAGAAATTCTTCCTATTATCCAATCTAAATCTCCCCAGCACAACTTGAGACCATCTCCTTGCATCCTATCACTTGTCACCTGAGAAAAGTGACCCTCTTCATTGTAATCCTCTTTCAGATAGATCTTTGTAGTGAGTGACAAGGTCTCCTCTCAGCTGCCTCCTCTCCAGACTAAACAACCCCAGTTCCCTTATATGTCTTGTTTTCTACTCCTTGCACCAGCTTTGTTGCTCTTCTCTGCCAATGCTTTATCTACACAATCTGTTCTTACTGCCCCCCCAACTTTACCAGACTGAATATAGTTATAAATATCCAAGATAGTGATCCCCACTCATCCTAAACAAGAACTCTAAAAAAGTATTTCAAACCTTCTTAAAGTTGTTTGGGTATTTTAAACTGAGGGATATACCAGTCTTGAGTATGTATTCTGAAGCGTATCATTAAGTTAATCATCCTTCTTCCAGAAGAACTATACTGACAACAGTAAAAGAACTTCCAATATTTTTTAGAGAACAGCTGATTATCCTGAAATTTGCCAAGAAGACTGTTCATAGTCATATATAATAAGCCTCAAATGTTTAAAGAAATACTCTGGTGAGAAATTCCTACTTCACTTTTCAGAAAAGACTTCTGTTAAAACTCTGAAATCATATTTTGGTAGAACAAAAATAATAATAAAAAACAAACCTACAAAATAGAAAACAAACCTAAAAATATTTTTAATATTAAAAAATACCTACTATTAATATTTATAAACACAATGAAAATGTGTTTGTACTCAAAAAATACCTAAAGAAAATTTCAGATTTCCAAAAAACTTAACGCTTTTATAATGAGCTAGTACTTGTGAATGTTTGTATATTTGTATGTATATAATGCTTGCAGATTGATGTCCTGTGATAGAAGACTGAACCAATCTCAGTGTCTATGACTATTTTAGATAACTCTAAGGCAAAAGTCCCCTAACTGACAGTGACTTTGAATTATACTTTTGACAGCATTCTGAGCTTTATACATAAAAAAGCCATTTAACAATAGCCTAATGTCTGTTTCTCAAACATAATAAAAACACTAAAAGTAATAAAATAATTCTTAGCTACCTATCCCCAAAAGATCACACTTTTAGAAGGCAAAAAAAGTAAGCATTTCAAATGTATAAAAAACAAAATCCTAGATAACCTATTGTCAGATAAATTAAGAGTCCTTAGAAACAGACTGAGTTTGAGAAAATATGCTATATTTTAAGCTAGGATAAGGAGATTTGATTTTGCTTAGCAGGGAACCTGATTACATATGTAAACCTTAACACTGATCAAGTGCTGCAGGCAGAAAAAAGATAAATAAAATAAAGTCTTGGATGTGGATTTCATATGGGAGAAGCATGCATAGAATGACTGTTAAAAGGTTTAAATTAATAACAAATAACAAAATAACAAATTTTAAATAAATAACAAGCATCCTTTAAAAAGAAAACACAGATGTATTTAAGAAAGGTGGAGTTCCAGATTTTCCCGTCTGGATATACACACATGTAAGAGGTTCTGTATTAAATTACATTAATGGCTATTAAGAATTTCCATTTCTATCAAAAAGAAACAATCCACAAATTATAATTCAAAATCTCATTCTCCTAACTTTGTAGAATGTAGGATGTGCACAGTAAAATTTCTGTTACAAGCATCAGATGCCATCAAAGAGAGAGAAAACTATTTTTAGTTTGTTCAATAATGTTTGTACAAAAATAATTTCTAAGAAATGTTAGGGATTAAATAAACAGACTGTACCATGAACATCATCCTGAAGTTGTTTAAGTCAGTTAAGAACTCCTCCACAGAAACTTTCTTCAGATCGATGGCATAATATCCCATCACATTCTGATACAACTTTTCCATGTTCTCATGCATCCGTGAGAGTTTCCGAAAATCTTCTTTGGCATGAACTAGAAAGCTGTATGCTGCTGTTAAGGCTGCAAGAATTCTCAGTAAATCCAGTCAAATCCACAGTTTTTAACTTAACATAGATCTGTGTTTCATATACGTTTTCCATTTGCATTAAATAAAGTGTCAAGATAATTCCTTCTGTGTCATATACACCTCCTAGTATTTTCTGCTTACATTAGTGCTCTAAATAAATCAGGGTGTTTCCGTCAAATTTTCTCTGCCACTTTTTATTTAAAGATTATTCTGCTAGCAGGTAATTTAATATGAAATGTATGGGACTAGTCTAACTTCAAGCACCTGTTTTTCTTTGTTTGTTTGTTTTTAAATATTGCTGTCTCGTTGAAAGTAAAGGTTTAGGTATATAACTAAACAACAATATTACTATATTTACACTTCAAAAATCTTCCAAACCAACCAACCAAATAATAATAGTAATAATAATTCTACCTTTAGATGAATCTAAAAATATAGTCTCCAAATCTGTTGGAGAAAGTTACTCAAGTGCATTCTCTTTCTCTCTCTTCCCCTAGTTCTCTAGAAACTTATTTGAAGTTTCATTTAAAAACATATGTACTATTATTTTTAAGGTCAAACACATAATTTTGGTTTAGGTAAATTAGAGCCTCGGAACATATTTTTAAAATATACTCACATTAAAATAAAGAAATTATTTAATTTGATTAGAACTGGTATCTAACTTCACTGAAACGTATGCCATTTTAACACATACATAAAAGCAAGATGGTATTTAGGTAGATATCAATAACTAACCTGAATATTTTATCATATCAAGAAACACTAATTCTTACTTAAAACAGAGTAAAACCAGAAATTTTAATAAACAATAGTATTAAAAATATAAAATAAAATAAAAACATAAAAGATAAAAACCTCATCCTAACAGCTTTCTAAAATGTAGCAACAGCAATGCATCCATTTTTGTTTCTGGTGGCTACAGCAGGTATTTATGCCTTCCAAGACTATTTGCAATGTCAATACAATTTAATTAAATTAAGTGGAAAACAACAGAACTATTTCTACAAGAGATAGGCAATTTATAAAAAGCACCAAAATACTGCATAACATAAATGAAATCAAATAAAAAACAAACACGTTTATTCAAGACTTGATTACATAGTTGACAAAGTAGAAGCTCAAAGAAGAAATACTGTGTGTAGGTTTTCCTTATGTAGGACAATTTCATAAAGCGTTTAATGGAACGTCAGCTAAACAAATATGTATGTTCACTTATTTTCAAGCTGCAGGAAAGGGTGTACAAGACAAGAAATGACAATTTTACCTTTTTCTCCCATTGCCCCCATCAATTATTGTAAAAGAGAATTTATTGTGTGTGTGTAAGCCCAGCTTAAATGTCTCTATGCTAACACACATAGTATGGGGAATAAACAAGAGGAGTTAGAGATGTATGCAGGCCTGCAGGGCTGTGACCCCATTGGCATTACACAGACATGGTGGAATGGCTTCCATGACTGGAGTGTTAGGATGGAAGGATACAGGATCTTTAGGAAGGACATGAAAGGGAGGTGAGGAGGGGATATCACCCTCTTATGTCAATGAGCATCTGGAGTGCATGGAGCTCTGCCTGGGGATGGATGAGGAGCTGACAGAGAGCTAACGGGTCAGGATTAAGGGGAGAGCAGGGACAGGTGACATTATAGTGCGGTCTGTTACAGGCCACCTGATCAGGAAGAACAAGCAGATGAGGCCCTCTGTAGATAAATAGAAGTGGCCTCACATTCACAGGCCCTGGTCCTCATGGGGATCTTCAACCACCCCAAAAGCACCATGTGCTGTTGCAGGGACAGCACAGCAGGGCACAGGCAATCCAGCAGGTTCCTGGAATGCACTGATGATAACTTCCTTCTCCAAGTGATAGAGAGACCAATGAGGAAAGGTGCTGTGCTGGACCTCATTCTCACCAACAAGGAGGGGCTGGTGGGGAATATGAAGCTAAAGGGCAGCCTTAAAATGATAGATCATGAAATGGTACAGTTTAGCATACTGAGGGCAGCCAGGATGGAGCACAGCAAGCTTGCTACCCTGGGCTTTGGGAGAGCAGACTTTGGCCTCTTCAGGGTTCACAGAGTGCCATGGACAAAGCCCTTCATGGAGTACCATGGGACAAAGCCCTGGAGGGAGGAGAGGCCCAAGGAAACTGGTTAATATTCAAGGATCACCTTGTCCAAGCTCAGGAGTGATGCATGCCAACAAAGAGGTCCAGAGAAGGGCCATGAAGACAATCAGAAGGCTAGAACACCTCTCCTTTGCAGATAGGCTGAGAGAGTTGGGGTTGTTCAGCCTGGAGAAGAGAAGGCTCTGGGGAGACCTCATTGCAGCCTTCTAGTACCTAAAGGGGAGCTACAAGAAAGCTGGAGATGGACTTCTTACCATGAAATTAGTGAAAGGACATGGAGTAATGGTTTTAAACTAAAAGAGGGTAGATTTAGATAAGACATAGGAAGAAATTCTTTACTCAGAGGGCGGTGAGGCACTGGAACGGGTTGCCCAGAGAAGCTGTGGATGCCCCATCCCTGGAGGTGTTCAAGGCCAGGCTGGATGGGGCTTTGGGCAACCTGCTCTGGTGGGAGGTGTCCCTGCCCATGGCAGGGGGTTGGAACTGGGTGATCTTTAAGATCCCTTCCAAGTAAAACCATTCTGTGATTCTGTGTCTATAAAGTATACAGCTTATAGTTTTCTTCTCATGATTTAGAATCTATGCCAGAAAATCATGCGATATTGTTCTCAGGCACAATATTCAAACTGGTCACTATGATGGCTATTAGCTGGGTCTGTAAGGGCCAGAGCAGCCTCCACTATGATAGTTTTGTAGAAAAGGACTGACGTAGCTTAGATTTCTATGATTTTTCATCTTCCATCATCCCCCAACCACTTAATATCAGACTTCTGCTTCTCTTCTGCTGACAAGGTTCCTCCCTCTTTATCCAATATAAGCTTTTCCTTGTTTCTATCTACTTCTCAAGATGAAGCTTGTAAGCAGCTTCAAACTGCCTGTGCTGACTGGCTAGCAATACCTCAAAGGAAAATGACACTGCTGGCCCACTTGTTCTTCCATATTAATTTGGATATGTCTCCTTTACTTAGTTTCCAAGGTGCACAAAGGTTACAGGAAACTAAAGCTTTCAGAGATGTGTTCCTTTAAAATTATTAAGGATGTTAAAAAGTTATTGGTGGGACAGCAAGTAAAGTGGATAAGAGATTAATAAGGAACAGATGCCCGAATATTAAGAAAAAAAGGATTATGAAAAAAAAGGCATGGCACAAGCACACATTACGACCATTAAAAACAAACAAAAAGTCAGTGGTTTAAAAAAAATGCAATAATGGAAAACAGTAAAATTAATGTTAAGTCAAATTAGAAAAATATTTTTACATCTGAATTATTTTTGATCCTATAATTTAGGATACTTATACATAACTCTTCAATCATTAACAGAACTTAGGTAGAAGTAAATTATGCCTTGCAATTTTGAGCTTGTTTATTTCTGTAGAGTGGAAGGGTAAAGGAAAACCAGGTAATTTTGTTTTGTTGTCAGTAGGTATAAATGCCATATATCAAGCATGCCAGTAGGTTTCTTTAATCTTCTAGGAATGTAAAAAATCATACCCCCCAAAAAAGTTAAACTTATCAGTAAAAGGTATACTTCATGTTATAAATGAATGATATGTCACTATACACTAACAAGGAAACTTTGAGGAGAAATTTTTGTGACTAAAGTTACAGCTGTACTAACAGAGTCACAGAATGGTTTGAGTTGGAAGGGACCCTTAAGGATCATCTACTTCCAACCCCCTCCCATGGACAGGGACACCTTCCACTAGAGTCCATATAAAGTGCTTAGCTTAAATGATTAGAACTGACTCCCCTTGAATATGTGTTGCACAATTTTAAACTCAAAATACAGTATTTGAGAAAGATGTGCTACTATGCAGTATTTGAACCCCTGACAAAATGAATTCTGAGATTTTTATTTTCCATTTGGTGTGTTACGGGATACCCTAAGCTCCTGACATTCTACAGAGACTATGCTTCAATTTAGGTATTCTTAATAAGTCCTCTTCCTTTTTTCCTTAAATACAGCTTTTGTTAGCCAGCGCTAGCTAAACTGGAGACAACAGGGAATACTACTGAGCACAGCAATCCCAACTGTAATTATTATGAACAGGTTGATATATATGCATTATCAGCTACGCAATTCATTGGCTTTGGATGAATGAAGACAGAAGTACAGCAGAGCTGCAACACAGGTGGGAAGAAAAGGAAATCAAAAAGTTAGTTATTTGTTAACTTTGTGAAGTGGCTTCACTTCATGGACTGCCTTTTTTCACTCATGGGACTACAGATCATCATTCTGCTCATTAATAGAAGAGGAAAACAATGAAGGGCTGAAATGAGTAATATATGTAGCAAAATTTCAAACTGTTGTATGTTTGGTCTTGCATATTCACGGCAGCTCTTTTCATGGTGGATTGCCTGTCTTAAGTTTATACTGATTTTAATATATTGTACTATGTAAAATACTAATATAGTGTATGGTATCAAGACACGTAAAAGCAGCTGTTATTCTACAACAGATAATGAATGATGTTAAGCATGCCAAACATTTCCTCATAAGACCCCATATTTTCTACATGTGATTTTTTCACAAACTAATCTATGCATTAGGTGTAGAAAATCCAAAAAGGAATATGATTCTGCATAAGAACAAAAGATTAACAGGTGCATAGATGCTGCATATATTTTATCAGAATTTCAAAACGGAACTGAGACTGCCAATACCCAGGCCAGCAATAGTCTCTATAAAAACAAAGTAAACTTTTCAAAGGTTGGTGTAAGTAGACTTTGAGGTCACTTCCAACCAGAATTTCAACTTTTTTAAAGGCCGAAGGGTGTGAATTTTGCAGGGTTCCAGTTAGAATTTTCCACATGAAGTTCTTGGGAAAATAGCTGCAATTATCTGAAAAATACATGGCACAGAGACTTCAATTAATACAGACAGCAAGGTTCAACAGTAGAATTCCTTATCTGAATATAATAGTTCAAGAAATGCATAAAAAGTTCTTTACAGGACAGAATGGTTGAGGCTGAAAGATACCTCTGGATATCACCTAGTCCAACCTCTTCCACTCAAAAAGCGGGATGAATTAGAACAGGCTGCTTAAGATCTTGTCCAAGCAGACTCTGAGTATGTCCAAGGGTAGAGACTCTACAACTTCTCTGGACAACGAGTCCCAGTGTTCAATCACCCTTACAGTAAAATTTTCCTCCCACTTGTTTAAAAAACTTCCTGAATTTTGTTTTATGTCCATTGCTTCTTGTTCTCTCACTGGACACCACTGAAAATATTCTGCCTCTGTCATCTTGACTTCTTCCCATCAGATATTTATATACATAGGTAATATCCTCCTTGAGCTCTCTCGTCTCCAGGCTTTTGTGAAAGGTAGTTAAAAAAAGGACAATTCTTACCTTCAATGAACTATAAAATTCATCCAACACTAAAATCATAGAACAAGTCAGGTTACTGACAGGATGTCTCTTAATTCAGGACATCCTGAAAAGTCTCAAAGTCCTGCATCCATTCTACCGCAAATACAAATGTTTAGATTTTCAAATTAGTACCTTCTGAAGAGTATTTGTCAAGTAATACCTTTTCCTTGACTTACTCAATCCTTTTTATCTCTATACTGAACATAATACTAAAACAAATTGACATATATTTGTGTCAGTGTGTATATCCCACGTATTTACGAACAAAACCAGTGTTAGCTGGACTGAAGTCCAGACCAGATATTAAAGATATATATATATATATATATATATATAAAGGAATTATACACTTTAAGTTAAATTTAAATTGTTTGCCAAAACCTTCTCTCTCACTGTCCACACAGTCAACATCCCAAAGAGTAACATGCTATCCTTTTTCACCTAACCAGATCCTGTAATCTTTCAGAGCCCCTAGGATGCTAGGATATCTTACAGGTTTTGGTTTGTTGACACTGCACAGTTCAAACTATGTGGCTGATTGGATAAGCAGCAGTTTACAGGCAGTGTGAAGTTTCTGCTTTGCAGCTGAAATGGGTTTCTTCTACCTCACTTGAATCAGGCTCTGATTTGGCTAAGTACTACATCTTCCCCTAATGAATTAGCATACGCAACAGGAAAGAGGAACAGGGAACTGATCAGAAAGAAAGGACTGTATTCCCAGATGAAAGGCATCAACCAACTTATTGTCTCTCAGGTATTAGTTCCATAAACTTTTGTGAAAATTGCTATCACAAATACACTCAGTGGTAGGCTACAACTTGTCAAGTTTCTCAGCTGCTACTTAGAAAATCATGAGATGTGAGCTGGACTGATATAGAAGATGTAGACTAAACTACTTAATTAAGCTTTCAATATGTAATTGAAGTACTCTCCATAAAGGCACTAAATTTTCACTTTGAACATCCAAGTGTATTTTGTTCACTGTGATTTTTATTGAACATTACATTGAATGGATTTAATAGTCTAAATCAATATAATTTCAATATTCTTTGACTGTCCTAATTAAAGCAAGCAAATGAACTGCAATAATGACTATCACTTCTTTTCAGTTAGTATACATAAGATGACTGACAAACTAGCACAATTTAATGTATAAGAGAAACATTCATAATTATAGACTTGGTCAATAAAAGTGTATCAACTGTGCATCTATCTGACTTCCTAAAGAAACAAGAATGCTAATCAGTTCATTAGGGGCCTTTGGGTTGTGATATTTAGTGACAGGATGTAATAGCCTGCTTGTCCATGGAGCCTAATTGTACTCAGGATGAAAAATTATTTCCAACAAAGCACCATCCTTCCTTTTTCAGATTTCCTGCTGATTTCTTTTTATGAGCTGCATGCCTTTCAAGACTTCACCATCATTCAGCTTTCCTTGTCATAGGAATAAAAGTAAAGACAGGTCCAGGCTTCATCATGCTGTGCAGGATTATCTAACCTTTACATCAAACCTTTTTTGCTTCGTAATTTATTGAAGCTCCTGTTTTTCCAAAAGTGAGCTTCTTTAATTAGTGTGTTCACAGACATTACTAGAAACCACATGAAACTTTACTGTTCTGAAATTACTGCCTTTCTACTGGGAAAGGTAGTAGGTGAGGGCAAACTATTCCTGTTCATAACATTTTCTGTTCAAAATACTGTTTGAATAGTGTAATATAACGAAAAATATAGTATGGCTGGTTTTACTTGTACTGATTTATTCTGAGTAAGATAAAATATTCATCTCACCTGTTTCTGACAGCAATCAATACCCAATGATTAGGGAAAACAAGAAGGAAATAGGGTAAGTATAGCATGGCAATTAAACTGATGTAGTATTTAGCTTTAACAGTATTTAACAGTCTCCAGGTTAGTGATTTTCTGAGCTAAAGCTACCTCTGGACTACTGTGTTTTAGAGCTCCAGACATACTGTCTTTAGTTAACTATCTAAGCCTTATATGAAATTCATTTATATTACCATTGTCTACAACATCTTGAAAGTAAATGCTACAGTTTAATAATTTGCTGAGAAAACACTTCTGTTAGTACGTTCTACCCTTCTGGACAGTATTTTACATTGGTTATTTATAAATATTTATAATAATTAATATGTTCCTAGCTTTCATCTTCCATGGCATACAAAATTACAATTTTTTTTTTTTTACTATATTCTCCTATTTTTTTCATTTTCCAGTTTCAGAGTCCTGATCTTTTTAAACATTCATCATACAGAACCTTTTGCCTGCTGCTGGTTGTTGTCAGTATTCTCTACCGCATCAATAGGTGTACAATATACTTTCTGACATAGGGTAAAGGAAGCACTCAAGATTTTTCTGATTTTTACAGCAACTTATGTTTTCTCCTTGTTTTTAACTACAGTTGTTTACAAGAACTTTTCTTACAGATGTATTACACCATAGTCACTGAGGTTAACCTGCCCTTTTGTCAGTATCTACCAACATCTGCCTTTTGGCACGAGTTTTTCAATTATATTTTTTAAACTAGACATTAGTCCAGAATAAATAAACATTCCACTTTTCCCCTGAGAACTTTGTTTCCTTGGAAGTCTTTGTTAACACACCTTGTTGAAAGATGAATGAGAATTCAGTGATGCTCTACTGTATGTCTCACCCTTATCTACATTCTGTAAGGGATCTGCAAGGGATGGTTCTTTCCTTTACAAAGCCCACACTGAACCTCCCCCATCATACTGTACTCCCATATATATATATATATACATATATATATATATATGTGTGTGTGTGCGTGTGTGTTCTGTCTTGCTATACATTGGTTCTGGTTTTATTTGGTCTTCACCAGTTTTCTTGGTACAGAAGCCAAACTTACTGCTCCAAAGCTCAGATCCTCCTTGCAGCCCTTCTAAAAAAAAATTATGTTCATATTCTCAGCTCCAGTTCCTCTGGTGTCTAGGGCTTGTAGTCCCAAAGCTAACAGTCCCAACAGGCTAACTTAGTTCATGTAAGAATATGTAGTTCAATAGGTAAATATTTGAGTTCACTTTAAAATCTTTTAAAGTATTCTGTGACCAACGGGTAGTCCTGGGCATTTATTGCTCTTTATTTTATTTTAAAAAATACTTCTGCTGACTCCTTCATTTAAGATCATCACTTCATATAAAACATTGCACAGTTGGGTCAACCAAAGTTCTCCCGAGGGACAACTCTTGCAAACAACTAATTTAACTTTTTGGTTACAGCTTATCTTCTTGGCACACATTGATAAGCTACATCTTCAGTAGCAGTACTGTTTCTGAGATGCTTGAAAAGGAAAGCACAACGATCCTCCTCTTCATTTCTTAAGATGATCACTATCCTTTTTGAAGAAATCAGTTAAGTGCTTTAATATTCTTCAACAGTAGCACAGATTTATTTCTCAACTTACTTTTCTGTGCTTTCCTTCTTAAGAAGGAAACTAATTTCTTCAGGCTATCCTTCACTCATTCCCAAGTGAATTTTGTTACCTTCTTTCATACCTGTTTTATAGGTATGGAGTAGGTTTAGATTGAATATTAGGAAGAATTTCTTCAAAGAAAGGGTGGCTAGGAATTTGAACAAGGCTGCCCAGGGAGACTATGGAGTCACCATTCCTGGCGGTATTTCAGAAATGTGTGGATGTACCACTTTGGGACATGATTTAGTGATGGACTTGGTAGTATTAGGTTGATGGTTGGACTTGATGATCTTTTCCAACCTAAATGATTCTATGGCTCTATGATTACAACCACATCTCCAAAGACAGCTGTATATTAATTTATCTGTTACTTCAAACCCTAGTCCTCAGCTTAAAAATGTAAAAGGTTATAGGGTATTTTAAATGCCAGAATCATAATGTTTTTAGATTAAGAGGAGTCTGCCCTTTTTCAGAGATTTAATTTCTTAATAAACTTCATAGACTACACATCATTTTCTTAACCAAGCACAGACAGATTAGCTTTATTTCTGAGAATGTTGTCATGGATATGTTTTCCTCTAACCTCCTAGCAATACTTTACCTCTTGCCTTTCAAACCACTCTCCAAGTTCTCCTCTACGCTATTGGCTTCTTCAGATACAAAACTTACGTTTCACCCTATAGAGGCACCATGCTGGTGGGTTGCAGCAAATCTCTCAAAACAACGTTGAGCTGGAAAAGAAAGGCACTGATAGCAACAAAAACAACGAAAAACAGAACTACTTCACCAACAAAATATGTGACCTTACAAAAAATTAGTAATAACACTGAAAGGTTACTGATACCTCAGAGAGTCCAGAGAAGGCCTAAAGCCAAGTTGTATACACTTTGGTTGCAGCTAGTCTACTGAAGAGGGAATTGGTCCTAATGCAGCAATGACAAAAGCCAGTATATCCACTTGGCCTCAGGGTCTCTTGCCGTCTTTTATTTAAGAGTATTAGATTAATCAAGAGCAACGAGTACCTGTCTCCCGAGTCCTCCTGTCTTTATACATAGCAAAGTAGTCTTCCAGTTAGGTAATAACCTAACTATGCCTACTAAGGAAATTTGAACTTGTCTCTCTATGTCTGCCAGTATTTTTGCTTCCAGCATGTTCTTTGTGCCAAGCATATAGGGCCAACACCTAGTAGGGAGGTTTAACTTAAAGAACAATTTTCTCGTAGAATGACCTTCCTGTCACAAGGTTTCTTATTAGAGAAACAGGCAGTTAAGTTGGCCATGGGGTTTTGGAATAAATAGTAAGAAGAGGAATTTTGACAAAAATAAGACCAGAAACCTGTTTTCATAAGCTATGAATCTCATTTCAGCAATACGAGAAATTTTGTTTTCACGGTTGCATGTACAAAATCATTCTCAATGGTAATGCATACACTGCCAAACAAACAAACTCAAGGTGATGTACATCCTTCTCTAATATATTCTTATGAGAAAAATCAATTAAAGTCAAGTGCTTAACAGTCCTATTTTAACTACTTTTCACTAAGACACTTATACAAAGAATAAGACCTGACAGCATTTTTCCCCTCATTCCATTCATTACAGATGAATACTTTAATTAGGCTGTTCATGTATTTAGTTTTAGAGAGAAAAGAGTTATATTTTTTCAGAAATAAATGCTACAGACTAGATAAAAGCTAGGCAAAGACATTTAAAGTTTAAAGGAGTGCAGTTAAACTACTTCTGTGTGTGCTTTTTTTTTAAGGAATACTCCAAAGGATATGGACATTTTTGCTACAAACTTATCATGCTTATCTTCAGCAACTGGAAAAGTCTGCAAATCCTTCTCAAGCTGTTGGAGTTGCCTCTCCATATGCTTCAGGCTCTTCTCCAGGTTTTCTGCTGAGACTAAAATACAGTACATTAACTCTGTTAACACCTTAAATGAGAAACATTGTTTGTAAAATATGCAAGTTAAACCCTTATCCAAATCAGCATACATTTTAAATTCTGAAATAAAAGCACACTGACCAAATTACAAGATGAGGGAAGCCACTCTCCAATGCTCAGTTCTCCTCACTTACGCAGTTGCCTTATTCTGATTAGATGAATGCTGTTTGAATGCTGAATTGTTTTATTCTTATGCTTAAGATATAGCACTGCAACTAACAGTCTGTTTTAAATAACTTGAGATATACATATGCCAGTCTGTCTCTTCTGATTAACAACTAGAGGGAAAGTTTTGAAACGACTCCAAGTACCACAAAGCTTTCCTAAATCTCATTCTGTTAAAACAGAAAAAATACCAACATTTGTATGGTAGATCATGAAGAAAATAAGACCCTCAGAAACAGAGAAAATGGGGCCATTAAACACCTATGTATGAAACCTAAAACTCAACTCCTTAGTTTGATAGCACAATACCTAATAAGAAACACAACAGAATCTACCAGAGCCGAAGTGCTTTTCAAGGTAGAGGGAAGTGCAGACACTGAGGTGAGCCAGAGCAACATAGCGCTTAGGAGAATGAAAAGAGCAGAGAGAAAACATGAGGGATTTATAGCAGGATGCAGAAAAACTGTAAACTTTCTTTATCAGAAAAAGAGAAATTCAACTTCCAAACACTTGAAGGAATGCATGGAAGTTGAACACTTGATCTGTAAATAGTTTAAAATATCAAGACCATAAAGGTAAGATCAGGGTAACTCCTGTTAGCATGTATTCCAGCCTGGACTTATAGTACTGAAGTCAGTTAAAACTTATTTCCTGTCTGTTTATGAAGTAAAATTAACACTTCAATATGTTCCATTGAAAAAATATTTAGAGAAGAACATACTTTGAATTTTAGTCTAATGGCACACCTTAATTTTTTTCATCATTTATTCCGTTCATAATGTACTGTACCTATAAACATAAAGTTACCGTCATCTACAAAAACCCTGGATAAAGCTTTTGGCCCTATGGAGGCAGTAAGATCTGCAATGGATCCATGATTTTATCCTGAGTAGCATTATGTGATAGAAAGTGAGATACACTCACTGAACACGTTTCTCTCAGAAAAGTCTGACAAGGGTCCCCATATGACTGGATTAAAATGTTGCATAGCAACTACAATTCCATTCATAACAGAAAGGTTAACACAAGTATAAAATGTATAAAGTATATGTATAAAGTATAAATGTATAAAGTATAACCTGTGAAAATGCTAATGCAGCCTAAAAAAAGCCATTTCTATACAATCATTCTTAAAAAGAATAAGGGAATATAAATGTATGTTCACATTATAATTTATAACTCAATTCAGTTTATAATCATAATTTAAAGAATCCTCTGTTTACTCTAACTCACTGCTTTCCAATCATATGTCAGACATGACAGATTTTCACTCAGTGACTGGCAAACCCTAATCATCACCAGATAGGTCATCTAGCTAGTTAAGAAACTGTTTCAGAAACAGAGCTAAAATTAGAAGGTGACAATGCTGACTACAGATGTGTTTCGGTCTTCACAGGTTTCAGAAACCAACCTGTTTTTAATATAAAGTCATATTTTTGCTGGCAAAAGAAGCCTTTGAGGGTGGGCGCACATAATTTTAAGACACTAATTTACTTAGAAAGCTCCTAAGAAACACAGAATATATACCTTGTGCTTAATATTAACTATCAAAATCAGATAGTTAATATTATGATAGTTCTTCACAACATAGCTTGTCTTGCCTTAAAATGAGTTCATAGCAGAAAATTAAGATAACATACATAATATGAGGATGATAAGACCCAGCAAATACACAGGTATTTTTTAAAAAAAAATGCAGGTAGCAGCTGAGAAAGAGTCACTTTCTTTTTGCCAGATAAAAAAAGATCTCAGTGCCTAGAGCTGATTAACAGGCTGTATTATAACTCGGTGACAAAGCACTGAGATTTTCAAATTCTTGCTTTCAGCAAAGCCATTTTTTTATTTTGGTTCCTTTAGTTCTTTTGACCTTGAACAGTTATGTATTTGATCAAGGATCTTTACATCTCTGCCTCATTCTGTACCTGGTTGTTCTTTTTCTCTCTGTCATGATTTTAAGTTGTTCCTGAGTATAAACATTCAGCTTTCCTTTCATTTCAGCAATGTGAATCTTCTAGATTTATTCTCCTTTAAGACTATACTTCTGTTGATAGTCTAACGTAGGGGTTAGCTTGCAACATATCGGTATTAGTTTGGAATTATTGTTTTATCAATTTTAAATTGACTGAAAATAGTTGAAAAATCAAAACTACAAATCTAATCAGCTCTTGAAAAAGATCCCATGAAATACTTACCGACATTCACCCATGCCCTTCTAGAAAATATGGTATAAAATCTGAAGTCACAGAGAAGAATGGTACAAGAGGAAAGGGAGGGTGGGGGAGAACAAACTTTTCCTGAGAGGATTCATATATAAACCCAAGCAAATCTGAAGTGAACAACTGATATAATAAGTTTGGAAACTAAGTGAAAGATGAGGGTTTTGAATGTTAGTGAGCCCACAAAAGAAAGTTGCTTGATGAAATACAATGCATGTATGCCTGAAGAATATCTCATTTATACCCTCTGAACTCTCTTATCCTTATCAAAAAAATTAAAGACAGTATTTAGACTTCCTCACTTTCTGCTTTTCAGGGTTGAAACAACTAAACAACTTTGTTCTTCATGTTTCCTCCCTTGATTCAGGTTCTCTAATGCCATGACTATTCCAGAAGCCTCTGTACCTGCATCTGTATTAAAACCTCTCTACATAACATTTCAGGCTCACCAGCCCTTTTAATGTTTGCATTACTATTCCTACTGGAAATACCTTATCTGATTATCTTCAGGTAAAATATCCTTTTTTCTTGACCAGAGCTCTTATTACAGCATCAAGATGCATGATCTTGTACTTCATACTATCGACTTTCATTTCTTTTACTCTACGTCCTCAGGACTATTCAGTAATGACAATCTAATCTTCCTCTCCACTGACAATACTGCCTAACTGTATGTCAGATATGTTTGTTGCTTCAATACCACAATTTTATTTTGTTGCCATGTTCCTTTTAGACAGCATTGTACATTTCTTTCACTTTTTATTCTAATGAACAATTTTCCATTTTCCATTATATCAAGTGATTTTCTGAAGTCAAGATAGATTTCATGTGTCCAAAAAAATAATAATAATATTATAATAGTCAAAGCTAGCAAATTAGTCTACTACTTTTTCTATTCATTTTCATTTTATGCCATTCTGATTGACCTCCACATATTTGATTATTCTTTCCTCCAAAAACTTTCATATCATTAAGGTCAGATAAAGAGATGTGTAATTGCCTAAAATCAATCCTTTTTGCTCAGTTTCTTGGATATTCTGTAATCATACAACACTATTGTAGCCACAGTAAAACTTGGTAAAAATCGTACTTATTGAACTTTTAGTTCCATATTTCAGTTATCTCAGAATGCAGAAATGGAAAATGGTATTTACAACGCGAGTATATGGAACTCTTGTTTTCTTTAAACAAATTTCTATGGAAACCCTCTCCTCTCACCCACCTCCAGATCATTATTCTTGCTTAAAACTAAAGCAATATTTCTTCTAGCTTTGTGACAACACCCCTTTCATCTCTAATCCTAGAAATAACTCTTTAAAGCAAAGCAGTACTACTTGTGTTCTCTTTCATTTATATTGCTGCAAACCTTCAGTTACTTTTTGCAACAGATATTTCAGCTGGTATTTTAGAAATCCCACATGCTGTCCAACCTCTATGACAGTTTTCTTGGTCACCATCCCCATACCGATAGAATCATCCTCTTGCCTATGGCTGTTTAGCCTTTTTTGTGCTATTCTGGCTAGTACATTCTGAAGTGGAGAGAGTGACAGTGACATGCTGATCTCTGGCCAGATGTAAAAAACTATACCATGAAAAAAAGGATTCTGACAATATACTACTGCTTTTCCTGTTTGAACTTCACGGATACTGGATAGTGGACAAAGCCTACTGAGTGATTCTCTAAAATTGTCAATACACTATTAAAGTAGTATTTGTTTAGTACCATCGAATGACAAAATATAGCCTAAAAAAAAAGCAAAACAAAGCAAACAAGAAAACCTTCATTGTCAGATGGTCTAGAGCACTAACACAGAAATAGCATGTAAACACAGAGGCAAAATATTAGCAGGTTTCTGTAAACACCAGCTATAGTTAGTGGAAGAAGCTCAGCTATAGTCTCAGCTATCCATTAACCACAATAAAATGTAGTTGGATATATTCACTCAAGGTCACAGACGAAGACTAAAAATACAGCACGTATGCTTTATTGTTCCCAAGATGACCTCTTCTCTTGCCTTCTACAGACATTTTCTTGTTTTCTTGACTTTTCTTTTTTTAAATAGGTGCTATACATTATTCTTGTTGATTTTTTTCCCAAAGCTCTGATAATGGCATTGCCTCTCAAGCCTGAGGACTTTCCCTTCTGTCGGCACAGCAGCCTCCAGCTGCACACATGAAAGCAAAAGCTCTCTAAGCAGGATTTAACAAATTTTCTCCTGTTTTGAATTCAAATATAAGCACAGTAATGTAGCATAACTGGTAAACAATGTATAGATGTTTTTGTACCCAGGTTCCTAGTAACAATGGTACTATTATCTCTAGGAATAGACCTCAGACCTTATACTAGCTGAACCCTATACTAACTGCACAAGAGCCCTGGTCTGTTGTCTTGAGAACTTTCCGTGCAGAAAGAAGCTTGGTACCACGTCTATTTTTATGATGCACAGTTTAAGCTAAAAACATGAAAATATGGGCAAAAGTTGAAAACTGATTCCCCCAAGTGATGAATAATTGACCGTCAGTGAATTGTCTATCATTGGATTGCTGTTGAAAGAAAGAAGCAGCTGCTAACCAAGGGGAAAAAATGACCAAGCAGCAAGATATGACACCTGCCACAGCACAGGAAAATAATATCCCTGTGTTGCGCAGTACACATGTGGACAATTTGGAGGAGGGAGAGAAAGATGACACATGCATCAGTTGTGTTTTCCTTCACTGAAGAGCTTTTGAGCCTCATCACTTCACCCCTTGGGAACCAAGACCATGAAGTACTGTGCTGACTGCAGGGTATATATATTCACAGCTAATTTGGGATATGACTGTTAATAACTGCTTTCAACATGCAGTAATATTGATTTATAACAATTAAGAATGAACCATTAGCATGAAATGTTAATGAATATCAGTCCAGTAAAGTTTTGAAGTTTTAACCTGACCACATTTATCAGTCTTCTAAACAATCCCAACACCGCAATCTCTAATCTTAAGATAGCTGTACAAGTAGAGAGACACACATACAGATGCACTTGCAACACCTCCCTGCTCATTAAAATTAAACTTTCTCATCTTCAAGAATCTAAACATCTTCAGAATTTATTCATATCCAATTCTTTTCTATAACATTGCCCTTTCTGCCATTTTAATGCTCCTCTTGCAAACAATTTCTGCATAACTTGCTTGATGTTTTTTATTTGTCTTCTAGCAGATATCTACCCTTTTCATTCCAGTACATAAATAATACTCTATTTGTCTAAATCTCACTACTGCTTAATACTCTTTTTGCTCTTGAGTCTCTCTTTTTTTTTTTTTTTTTCCGGAAAAGCCATTAAAAATAAATTTCAAATGACAGACATGGAAAAAAAAAACAGACCTCTGCTTGGTAACAAGCCTTCCAGTTATTTTGCATGGTCATCATTCTTGAAAACTACCATTTAAGGCAGAGGAACATCCCAAATGTAACTGTAAATAAACTGGAAAATAAACCTTGCATTTAAAAAGGGCATTCTCTCTCAAAATAAAATAAAATAAAAATTAAGGTGTTTAGCATATTAGTTACAAATATTGTTCAAATAAAGCTCTGAATGGATGACTATTTCACATCTGAGTCTGCTATGAGAACTTGCATAATTGTGCAACCTGCAAAACAGGAATCATCTGTTGATTTTGGTACTGATTGAGTATAATGGAGTACGGAGTAACTCATGAAGTTTGTACTGTTTTCTGAACATACAAAAAAGCCATCCAACAAACAGTAATCCTGGTTACCCTGTGAATGTGCTACTTAAAATAAGAAAATAAGATAAAACAAAAAGCCCAAGCAATGCATAATGGAAAGATTTTTTTTTTTTCATACTAAGGAATTTGCCATAAACTTTTCAAAATTCTGTAATAAGAAAAATGTTCTTTTTGACATATAAATTGTGGTTAGCATATATATTAATATTGCTCTCTTAAGCTGTCCTAATGTTTTTAAATGTTGGAGGTGGGAGTGTTGTGCATTTTAATGAATCTAGATTAAACTTCACTCTCAGACTTGGTCTTTTTGTGCCATTGATGGGGATCAGAAAAAGAGGAATAGCAAATACTAGACAAAAGCAGTGATTCACAGAATCAAGAATTGGTTGAGGTTGGAAAGGACCTCTGGAGGTCATCTGGTCCAATCTTCTGCTCCAGCAGGGACACCTACAGCAGGTTACCCAGGACCATGTCCAGACAGCTTTCAAGATCTCTGTGGAGGAAGAATCTACATCTCTGGGCAACCTGTGCCTTTGCCCCACCAGTGAGTATGCTGGGGATGGGCAAGAAACTGGGAGGGGACACAATCAGGCTAGCTGACCCCAACTGACCGTTCCATACCATACAACGTTGTGCTCAGCAATAAAAGCTGGGAGGAAAGAAGCAGGAGGGGAGACATTTGGAGTTACGGCATTTGTCTTCCCAACTAACTGTTATGTATGATGCTCTGCTTTCATAGGCATGGCTGAACATTTGCCTGCTGATGGGAAGTAGCGAATGAATTCCTTGTATTGCTTTATTTGTGTGAACAGTTTTTGTTCTCCCTAGTAAACTGTCCTCATCTTAGCCTATGAGTTCTCTTCCTTTTACTCTCCAGATTGTCTTCCCCATCCCACTGGTGGGGAGCAACTGAGTGGCTATGTGATCAAGTGGTGCTTAGCTGCTTACTAGCATTAACGCACAAAAAAAGACATTATGGAAAAGATGCTATTAAAATACTTCTAATATCAAAAATAACTATGTGATAATGGTAAATCTAAAAAAAAATAAAATGTATGCATTAACACGAGTGTACGTATTAAATGTACGTGTATCAACAAAAGAGTTCAAGCAGCAAACATGTTAAGTATCTAACCCCAAAAATTGATAAGACAAATTCTTCCTCTTCTTCATTCAAATTCAATGCTTATGTGTTTACCAGTACTTTCCAAAGATTTATTTTACTCTTCCTTCTTTCAGTGAACATCGAGTAACATTTAACTGAACATTTACAATTCTCACCTGGAAAGCTAACTAATAGCAACACTTCCAATTTATTACTATTTGACTTTTTCTTCCAAAATATATCAAAATTACAATTTGATTCCTAGTTAAAAAAAAAAAGTCTGTCTATGAAAAAAGTGAATAAAGTCTCAAAAATGAGAAAACAGCTAAGTTATTTATGAAGTAACAATGAGTGATGACTTTCAGAGGAAGGAAAATCTGCAGTTTTATACAGTTACTACAATGTCAAAGGAAGACTCTATATATGGTTACCTGTAAGGCCTGAGTAAATTATAGTCAATCAAATAAAACAACAGCCTGAGTAAATGCAATATAAATCCTTAGAATACCATAAAATAAGAAATTAGTGAAGTGCACTAAATTACAAAATATTTCTCATCTGGAATACTAATAGAAAAGTAGGAAAGTCATTACATTTAAAAGAAGAGACAGCTTTAATTCTATGAATCTTCAGAAACTGTCATATCAGTAAGCTCATTAGCTACAATGAAAGTTCCTCCTGCTGATCTAAAAGTACTTAAAAAACAGGATTTGTTATACTTCAAAGCAAAAAGGTATCTTTAATTCATGTACTGTAGCAGTGAATTAAGCCTACTTCTAGTATTACAAAAGTAAAAACTATAACTTTAGCATGTAATGGGAAAAAAAGGGCAAATTAAATACCCTGAAGTAAACTACAATTGCATAGGTAAAATGTTCCTTGCTGCTTCCCTGTCAAAATTATATTTTAAAAAATATATATTTTTTTTTTCTAAAGGAGTAATTAATTTACATATTTTGAATGTTTTGTCATTTATAGAGTACTATAAGCTACATGTTGGCTTCACAACTAACAGACATCACTGCTTTTAAAGTCTTGCAAGTTACATTAACTTGCATTTAAGAGTTTAATGTACAACACTTACTGGACACTATTTAATGAAATGAAATGAGCAAGACTGTATCTTGTAAAAAGGATAAAAAACAAACTGCTAAACATTTTAATGTTCTAATGTTCACATCAGAAATAACAAAGAAGTTCTAAGAACGAGCTACTATGAAATAAGAAAAGATATTAGGCAAGCTACAAATGGACTGGCTGATAAAAAGACAGTTGTGTCATGAAAGAATTCTAAAAGGGAGAAATTTGTAGAAGACTGTCAACAACGACACGATGGTGGGAGAAACTGAAGATCAAACCTAAAAACAATAAAGAACCAACATGCATAGTATAATTCCATTTTTATACAGCGTGTTCAACTTAAAATTAAGGTGCAAGTGCCATTTGACCAACATTAACAGAAAACTTTTAATTTAAAGGACACTTGCAAATAATAGCTTTAGCCCGTGTATAAAATGTGAAATCATTGTATTTATGGAAATAAATATGCAGATAGGAAATAAAAACAGCTCACAAAAAAAAAAGCTTGCAACAAAGAAAAATATATGAGAAAAATATTCTTATGAAATTTCACTAATTTATTCTTGGGAATCAGTTTTAAAAATTACTCGAGAGCACAAAGTTCAGTAAAACCATGAAGAGAATGGCATTCCATCACCTCTACAAGACCTTAACCTTTGCTAGGACAAATATCAGAGAACAAGATTTAAAAAACAACACTGAAAGAAAATATGAACAATATGGTTCACAAAAAAAAACCTGAACATTATATGAACTAAGCCCAGCAAATAATGATGCATTTCTTCACCCAACAAGTTTCACTAACAAAGCAGCATATATGTAAACATATAAGTCCTAGCAGATGACAGAATAAAAGCCAGGCTGGCTTCTTTCCCTCAGCACTATCAGCAACCTATAACCCTTAAATGTAACCTTTGGATCCAGCAGTTCTTCAAACTTACTGGAAGTCTGAACTGCATCCACAATATACAACTCAGGAAGGATTATTCTTGTTAAGTACCAACTACTGTTTCCTGGCATGGAAGAGTAACTCTAAGCCCTCTATATTCAAATTCTACTCTAATATAACAAAAATTTCTTCTGTAAAAAGTGTATTTGGCTAAATGATCATGAAGATAAATGATTTTAGTGACTTCTCTTCTATTGCTCTCCCTAGCAGCCATAATGACTCTTTGTAACATCCGCTGTGTTTTCCAGCTCACCGTAGAAGCCACAACGTGAATCATTTACCATTATTCTTGGCAACTTATTAGTCTTCATCAGCCTGTCCATAGGTTACATCAAACCAGGTGTGTCCATTAAGTCAGACACAGCTATCATAACCAAAGATTCACAGATTTTTTTTTTTTGAACTGACCTGTTGGTAAGCTCAAAAAGAAATAAGAACTTCATTAAAAATTTACTGTACAAAACTAAGTGCATATTAAATCAACTTGCTTCATAAAAATATACTTCTGCAAAAGCACTAAAAGGTTTTAAAAATACATGAACTGTATGGGGATCTGCTGGATTTTCCAAAAAGGCAGTGCTGAAGGAGTCTTCAAGACAGAATGGAATTTTACAGGTAGGGAAACTGGTATATAGCAAGACTGTCATACAGCGAAACTGAAATGCAAAATATGTCTCATATAATACACTGAGTAAACTCAATGTATAAACTTGAAAATAAGGTCATTGATTTTCATCCTGCAACATACTGAGTGAGATCAAAGATTCATCAAATCAATACCAGATAGCTAAAAAAGAACAGAAAACCTGGACTAACTGGTGATTTTACTGACTGGACTTTGAATGGTCAGTGTTTATATCTCAGAAGCTTTACAAAAGACTATCAGGAGCTTCATAGAGGATGGTTGTCTACACTGAAATAATGGCTAGTGATATGGAACATTTTAGTTATTCTGGCTGATATAATAAATTCAAGCACAATAAAGCCAATAATATCTGATTAAGGAAAAATCAGTTGCCAGTTAACAGCAGGTTCTATGAAAATAACACATAATAAATATATATAAAGAAGGAACTCCTATTTTCAGTACAAACAGTTAGATGAGGGACTTGAAGCGTTTGACAGATATTTAAACATACTTGAACTTCTAAGTGGTTATAATCCACTAACCATAATTGGAAACTTTAGGAACCATGATAACAGAAAGCAAACTCAGTGTGAGTGACCACTATCTTGAGTTCTCTCTATCGGGAACAGTTTTTGGAAAGCTGCAGTCTATATCTGGAAGGCTGAATGAGGCACAAGAGCAATAGTGTAGAGAGCAATACAGATAAACAGTGATATTCTCTAAACTGACATGAACTAGAAAATGATTAACTGAGACAGCCCATCCAATCTTCTTTCTGCAAAAGTATGACAGTGCTGGGGTGGTATCAGTTTCTAACTCCATGCTTAGTCAGTTTAAATTACTTAGGCTGTGACATAATATGCAGAAGGATCTCTTAATTACTAAATTAAATGTAAAAAATCTGCTGCTGCTTATATTGAGATTCACTACACTCTACACTGCATGATGAAGCAGTAAAAAAGGAAGTCATTTTACAGACTTCCAACGCTACTGTTGCATGAGAAATATACATACAGGGAAGACAAATTTGTTCAGATTCATAGAAAAAAGACTGAATGATGGTATAATAGCCTTTCAGAGTTTCTGAACTAAAAGACACTCAGTAGTAATACTATATAAAAGACTGAAAGATGAAAATGATTTAAGATCTTTTAATAGAAAAGGACTTTTAGAAGAAATCTGTTTTGGACAATAAGTCTCAAAGATATGTTAGAAGAAATGTAATGGAAAATCCTGTAGTTAATGAGAGGATACATATGTTAAAGAACATTTGCAGCTGCTCAAATTTTTGATCTATGATTTGAAGACTATTAACGTGCATTTAAAAAAGGTAAGCATAAAACAAACATCATCTCACATTAAAAAAAAACACTGCAATGCACTCAGAATCAAAAATTTAAATTACTTATACAAACCTTTACAAGTTAGTTATACAAACCTTTACTAGCTTTATCTAAATGCTGAAAATCCTCAATAAAATTCAGAACATCCTGATAGCTTTCTTCACACACTTCTACAAGAAAATGGAGCAATGTTGTTTTTTGATCTGCTGACTTCGTGTCTTTCAGCTAGACAGGAAAAAAAAAGTCAAAATGCTGAGAATTAGATTGCATCAATATTTTGATAATTAATACATATTACTAATTGTGAGTACAAAGAAGGTAAGAACAAACCGTTGAACTCGAACAGCTCCCAAACAAAACCCTAAGTAATGGATTTTTTTTATTTCCATCCCTGACAAAAGTTCCTAGGAAAAAATATATTAAATACTTTTTCTCTATATGCAATATTTGAGTTCTGTACTCAGAAACAGTAAACATTTATCCTTTAAAATATAACTATTTAAGCGACATAGCAATGCTTGTGAAACTCTGAAAAGACAGAAGTGCAAACAAACAAAAATTCAGAACTAAATCAGCAAATTCTAACAATAAATGATGCACATACCCACCCCATGACATGATTTCTTATATATGAGGCTAACCCTAGCCTGTTACGATGTATGTGGTGAAAACTACAATCTCAACCTGCACCAAGTTCTAGTTGTTCTCAACAGGGCAAGTGAGTTCACAGACTTGACTGTTCAAAACCTCTGACTTCCAAAATTGTTAAACACTAACTTCTCTGTCTGAATCATTTATACATACAAAATGATTTTAAGTCTGCCCATTTAAAACTTGCATCTATTTGTGTAAAAACACTAACTGACAATAAGCAAACATTCAGTCATACATTTCTGTTGTAGCCATCTCTGCTTAAGTGAGTCTTTCAAATCCACAGAGAGATTTTTAGAAACAGAAAATGACATTGTATGTCATTTTAAAATGACATCTCATATCAAAGTGCTTGTTACTTATAAAAAATATTCCTGCATGAGCTATTCAACGAAAGAAGTACACGTACTTAGGTACATATGAAGTATGCACACATATTAAATGGTTGCCACAACTGCACACAGATTTGTACATCCGACTATTGGGGGGAAAAAGTCTTTAGCACAGTACTAGAACTAGCACTAAAAATGTAGAAAACCCACATTAGTTTGTTTCAACTTCAAGATTGTTCCTTAGTTTAGTTACCAGGAAAAACAAAAGTTATCAGCAATGCATAGTGGCATAACAGTAACTACAGCAACAAGGTTGAAAGAAAAAATGACCTTCCTTTCCAAAGAAAGTTTAAAACCTGACACAGAGCTATATGGGGATTACATCTGAATAATGAACTGAAAGCAAGATCGATCTCAATTTAAATATACATACACATACATAATGTTTATATTACCACAGGTTTCCCATGATTGTCAATTTCTTATAAAGAGATTTTTTCCACACTTCTTGTGCTTCCCAATATACTCAGAGATCACTTAAAGTGAACTTGATTGATGTGATGTAAAAACCAGATAAGAGTATATTGTTTGCTTTACCCATACTGTCAAATTAAAATGGAGAATTTTGGATGGTGCTTATCACTGAGGTTGACATTTCATACTTTTCTGTTAAAAGTCAGCATTTTATTTTCAAAGATCAAAATGATACTACCTTAATAAATCTGATGAGATATATGCATCCATAATGTTTATTTTTTCTTTCAGACAAATAGACTAATAAAAATGTGGGACAGAATTTTCAAAATAAACAGAAAATGGAACACAAACAACAACAACAAATATTCTAGGGTCATTGCTGTATGCAGTGTTATAAAATAAATTACTTCTACTGTACTGGGATTCTCAGTGATAAATATCTGAACTGTTGGAACATCACGCGATTTTTACAATGTGACACTGTTTAAAATACATGTAATTAGCGAAAGTTAGTTTTAAAAATAAATCAGTGCTATAAACATGCATTTATTCTTAATTTATCAGTATTTAATAAGTTATTATTAGCACACCAATATTATAACTCTCTTCTGAGAATATGCAGCAGACCTATTATAATTATTCATGATATAGGGAGAAGGCAAGATAGGGGATTATCTTCTGCAAAGTGGATAGTTTATATAGCTCCCTATGCATTGCTGGAGAAGAGAATGAAGAACAGCAGATAAATCACCTATTCAACAAATATTACAGAAAGCAATAGCTTTGAAGGACAGAAGTGACTGCAAATTTCTCAAGTTCTGTGAACCCCTACTGAAAACTGCAGTGCAGTCTGCCAAGCAGTCTGCAATTTGTAGCTTTCTAGTTTTTGGGCCAAGGAGTATAGGTTTGGGTGGGATCCTCTTTGAGGTTTTAATAATTTTTTTTTTTTTTGCAGTTGAACCAGTTTATTATTCTCAGAACAGAGGAGATTATGTGTTAACCAAGACACAACACACAGTTCAGAAAAATGCAAAAAATTTCACATACATACTTTTACCTCTGTATTTCCAGACAAAGTGATCTAAGACACAGTTTCATAACCAGTGAAGGCTTGGCACTCACGGACTTCCTAAATGAGGCCACAATTGGATGAGGTGAATTAGGAATTGGTGGCTAGTACCCTGATACACACTGGACTGGATAGTCCAGGGTTAACTCTAAAACCCAGCTGTTCAACAGTGAGGCTAACTAAATAGGCACAATGAAGCAAGCTAGACAAATTGTGATAGAAATTGGATCTTGAATTCTCTATCAAATGTGCTGGTATTTTGGAATATTGCCGTGTATCATGAAGGAAGAAAACTCTTGCTGATGAGCTGAATAGCTTGTAGTATTGTAGTATTTCAGGATTTGTCTGGGATGATACTACAATATAGCATTCTCAGGTGAGACTGGTAGTATTACTTCACTGAAAGAGGTTGGATGGTAAATGCAGACTCACAATGATTCTCTTTCTGGGAATGTCACCTTTCAAAACAGCAAGTCGTTGACTATATTCAGTGGAAGAAATCTGAAATCCTACAGATTATTTCTATGATGGTCATTGTCTCTGCTCTGCCTGCGCCATCAGAACCTGTAATAGTTGGTCTTTCTTTACTAAGTCAATACACTCATCTTCAACTACCACTACGGAGGCACTACCCCCCAACACCCCAAAGAAGTTTTTAAGCAGCGTGGTCTGGCATTTACAAACTATCAATTCGAAGTGATGTCAAATCAAACATATATGAAATCTTTGTCATTTGAACTTTACTTTTTTACTTGTAGATTCCTTATATAAATGAAACATATTGAATACAATCATATATGCTTATACATAATTAATGAAGTGCTGAAAGCCACAAACAGACGTTTCTAATCGTATGACATGATACAATGACAAAGTTATGCTGTACTAAGCATTCTGATCATGAGAAGGAAATTACCTTTTTCTGTAATAGCTTAAAGCTTTATATCTACTTCACCCATAGACTATTACTAGCGATGAGTATTTTTTCTGAGCAGAAGGTTAGATGCCTACTGATGTCCTTTCCAACCTGAATTATTCCATGATTCTAAGAAACCCACATGCAGTTCCCAACTAGTTAACTAAATACTGTAATCAAGTTATTATTTATTTCAGCTCTTAATTTGGCCTCATAGAGACTCGTTGAGAATCATTAGTATACCCGGATTTCAAAAGCTTTCCACAATCTTGTTCACTATCAATTTCTTAACCATCTTTGCAGCTACAAAGCTTTCTTAAATCTTTAACCAAGCTTCTTTTGCTACCAGGAAAGCCAATTATTCCATCACTACCTTAACTATATAGAAACCAAATGTTCAGATGCCTTCTTTATGACAAATTAATACCAAAAGGTCACTTGAGTCCTCCTCACGTTACTCTCCTTTCTTTTCTAAATTAAATACACCTACATGTTGTTTTTTTCTACATTTAGAAGTATTACATGTTACTATCCCCTAGATTCTTACTAGTCAGTCTATATATTTTCTACAGTAATATAGTAAAGACTTCATCAAAACCTTATCTGTACCAAGAAAGTTGTAGACAATTGCCCTCTTTATAATACACAGAAGGTCCACTAAAACAGATTTTTCTCCCCTCCAACAGAATGTTGTAGCCTCCTGTAAAGCTAAATAATCCAGAAGCTTGCAAATCTAACGAACTATGATATCCTAGTTTGTCAAATGCATTTTATACTAGAGCACTGTAAGGATAAGCCAGGACCTAAAGCCCATTTTCTGGAATTCTGTATAGCCATTCATTCCTTACTTTCATTATCTGTGCACATCAGTTCCCCTTCCTATGTGGAGTAGTTCAAACACAATTTTCATCTTCCACATCTTAAATTATTTCTCCGAAATCATTTTTGAATCCTGATCTGCAAAGTGCTTGTAACAACTATCTTCATACTGTTTTCATAAGTATATTCCTCTCTCTGTTTTTTAAGTTATCTTGTGCATTAAAAATACAGAGAATATAATTGGACCTAGGATAGATTCTCATAAAGATCATACTTAAGAAGTAAATGCACCTAATTGGAGAGAGAACCTTTAGTATCTACGTTTCTCAACATTCTCAACTCTGTATATACATTTCTCAACAAATTGTACCTTTAACTCAATAATTTCATCTACACTGTATTTCTCTAGGCGGTTGATGAATGCTTAAATGTTTACTTTAGACTAGGGAAGGAATATAACTTATTCTCTATGAATATTCAAGATACAGGTATTGCACTGAACACTTAAGAACCATAATGAAAGAATTCTGAAACATGGCAGAGTCAGGCTGATTAAAGAATGTGTTAGTTAACATAAAAGTATTGCATTTTCTCCATCGTGTAGAAAGACAAAGAAGCTGAGAGAAGATTAAAAAGTACATACTAGCATCCAAATAACTCATTTTTTATAAAAATTATTACATACACTCTCTGTGCAGATTTGGCAGTGACCTTATAGAGGACACAGGGGGAAAAAAATAAGTAGAAGGCAATTAGGCTTAGAATTGTTTATAAATTAATACTCAGGGAAGTACAGATGTCTTCTTGCATATATGTTAAATTTATTATGTCAACTTCTATATAAGAAGCATAGGGAACTGATGAAACTGAGCAACAACAAAAGGAAATCAGATAAAGAAAAAATTATGTAAAAGAAAACGTAACTATCAAAATATATATATATATATGACAGATTTAAAAGTGTTCAGGCATGTAAGACTACAATGCTATCAAGACCACATTGATATGGTCCTTCCATAACCTTATTTATTTATTGTTTTATGATTATTATTTCCTCAGTATGGAATCTTCTAAAAGTTTAAATGCAATCCAGTCTCAAGATGAGTGTACACAGATAAACTCTGTATTGTTCAAATCATCAACTAATGTTAAGAATTATGAAGAAAAAAAATGAAAACAAAGAATCAACTGCAGGGAAAACATCAAAACAAGGTATTTAAGTAGTGCAATAAAAACAAATGAAGAAGTGAATGCAATACTCAACCTGGACATTTCAAAACTCACTTTACATAGGGAGCTGAGATTATATCCAAAGGTCTGTGCATTCCGAGAACCTGCATTCATGTAGTTTCCCATTAATAATACTAGTTCCAGCAGCTTGCTAAAGCTTTTACTCTTTTTTATCTCTTCACAGGCAGCACTGACAGCCATGATGTCAGGTTTGATGTTGTTCACCTGCTCTTCAAACTGGAGCTTAAAAAGAATAGCACTGAGCCGTGGCCGTAGTCTCTTCACGTTGCTCATCTGATTGAAAAGAAAATAGGAGATTTCCTTTAAAATTCATGCTACAGTTTGGCACTGTACAAATGCATACAATCTGAAATGATTTATTGGTGTGACAGGCTTGAAGAAGCAATATATCTGCTATAACTGATAGCAAATGAACGAATGAATGAGAGACACTTGGGTAAGCAACTGAAATCCCATCTTGTGGTTAATGTGAACTGCCCCCATCCTTTCCCAATAACTAGTATGTGTAAGCAATAAACGATAAAGTGTCATCATATATCACATCTGTCAACTCATATACCAAATCCTATAAAACTAATCCAAGTTTATGACCCAGTAGTTGCAAAGTAATAAAAGTAGTTCACAAATTCTGTGTAACTCAGGATGTACCCAAACAAGGCAAATCTCATTTTCTGGTGCAAATATTTAAAAGCTGATTTCAATAATAGCTTACTCTAAACTTGCAGAAAAATAACAGTTTTGAAAAATCTCAGCTATAAAACACTAATATAACATGCATTATTATATGCCAGTATTCATATCCCACTATAGCCCTGGAACTTATACAGTTAATTAGGTAAAGCAGAGGAATGCTCCTAGGAAAACAGTAACCCCTGCAGATCATATGCAAAAGACTTGACTTTCTCTATGCTTTTCTGGTCAGGGATTTTCAACAGAAGTTTCACTCTTCCCATATGACTTAGGTCCCTGAATTCCCACCCCAGAGATACTATGCACGTTAGTTCCTACATCTAAACAAGACTGAAAATTGTATTATTTCTTTAAATCAAGGAACATGGAATGCATTCAGTAGATTAACTTCTTCCATCTCCCAAGCCTACAGAGTACTACTTATCCATCCAACTCTATCTATCATAGAAATATTCACACTTTTTTTTTTAGGTTTGGAATCACATACGATCCCAGAAGCTTTCTGTTTTCCATCCATGTCCTGTTTCTCACTACCAGGCATTATTTGTTCCTTGCTTTTTCCTTCTTCCACAGCAGAAATCTCGTTTTAATTCCCTGCTCTTTGGTTCTGTTTGCACATGAGAAATACTAGTCTCAAGATCCTCCAAGAGTATCTTCCCCCTGTTTTCCTATCCCCGTTTTCCCACCAACTCAATGAATCCTGTAAGACCTTCTCCATACTCCCTTCTCAAGGCAAAGTTGAAGCCAGTTATGCCTTGACAAGTCCTGAAATCCTAAACTGGTACATTATGTACTGTTTTGTTTTCTGAATAAAACACATATTATGGTTACCAGCTATTAGTACTTCTCAAAGCAACAAAAGAAGCAATAACACCGGCACTTCTACAAAGGAATAGGTTTCATATAGAGTGGCCTTAAAAGCTTGCCTTTAAATTGGAAAAATCCCCCTCCAAACCACAGTAATATCTAAGGATTTATGGAACATTTTTCAACCCATACATAGTCTATCAATGTGAAAATAGCTGTGACAGTACAACATTCACAAGTTGTTTGGTGCTAATCATCCCACAGCAGACTCAGTGAAAAGGATAATGGCTATACTCTTTATCCATCTCAGTGTCGAGTCAAAACAAACACAAATCTAAACTATCCTAAACTGATACTGAGGACTGCCTAATCCAATGAATGTGACATAAAAGCAAAAGAGAATGTAATTTACAGCCCATTCTATTGGTTTCTCTGTGACAGTAATACAAAAAAATCAGGTAGAGTTAGTATTTTATACTACTAGAGCCATGCCTGCAATGCCTGCCTGGCAATGCAACCACCCAATCATGGTTCTATTGAAGTAAACATAAACATTTGCATTTTGGTTCAGATAAGAAATTTTGAAGTAAAATAAGGAATCTTTTCCAGTATCCACACTTCTGTTTACATCACAGAGCAAAGCACATACACAGGACATCTTTCAGATAAAACTAAACTGAAAAGCAGCTTCAAGAGCACATAGTATACTCCAACCACTACTGAGCTTTAGTTTACAGACCACCTCTGGCCTGGTGGACTAAAATGTATAAAGTCTGGATGTTAGCTCAGTATCAACTGTAGGCAGATACTGTGTACTTATCATCAACTAAGTAGCATCCAATAGTGTGGTAAATTTACTACTGAACAATGATTAAGCAAGGATATCAGGACTTGAAGTTAAAACTGGAAATTTCAGAATGAAATAGGAATGGAAATACCTAAAACCCACCTAAAATGAATGCAGTACTTTGACAACTTCACACATAATTTAGGAATAAATACCTAAAATCAGGTTAAGGTACTGGAAGGTAAGTGTCACAAAGTTATTCTCCCAGGCCAATCAGGAAGAATCGGTATTAACTCCTTTATCTGAAACAATTTGCTTACTAGTACAAAAAAAGTGCAAAGCTACTTACGATATCAGGAAGACCATTCTGAATTGTAACTTTTGTTCCCAGATCAGACAGGAGAAATTTGAGACTAGACTTGAAAACCACCAATCTACACTGAAATTATCCAGAATTTTAGTATTTTTCCCTACTCAGAATGCAACTGAGATGACCATTAATAGCAAATCATTGGAACTAACAGAATGAAGGTGCAATGATTTTAAATGGTACCAAACTAAAGGTACTAGAGAACAGCAGATGATGCATGATTTATTGAGTCTTGGCTTCTCAAACAGGCAGGTTCCTGAAACTGAAATAATCAGATACTTTATATCACAAAGATGTGTTGCACAAATGTGAACAAACACAGATGCAAGAAAGATGCAAAGTTTTCATCAGAATGAGGTTAATAGATCAAGTTCTGTACGTCTTAAAGATGAAAGCAGAAATGCATTATCAAAAAAAAAAAAAAAAGGAACAGAAACAGGCATATACCAGAAACACAACAGAAGTGCCATTCGGCTATTATTATTATTATCATTATTATTAACACTCTGAAATTCATAGTTCATGTACGATGCATGTCTTTGGTACTATTTGTTTACCTGTTTGCTAAGTCAATAATTAGGAAGGGAGGAGATGGGGAGTTCCTTTATCAGTCTACGGCTTTCTTTGTGAAATGTTGTCTACAGTTGTATTCAAACAGTGAAATCCATACACCTTATCACAAAAGATGCTAAAAATTTAACTCTGGTAATGTTGAGAGGCTTACATTCATGCCCTGAATTTTTTTTATACTCAACTTTTAGTACCTAAATCTACTTATGTACCTATAGCAGAATACTGAAATCAGACAATAAAATAACTAAAGAGGGATATTGAGGTAGAAAGTTAAAGGACAAGTGGACAACACATAAGAGAACTCACTGTAGGGGTAATGAATTATTCAATTTTCAAGTAATAGTCCACAAGAATATTATCACTATGCATTACCCCAAATGGGAATTGACAGCTGATTTAAGCTGCCTGGTAGTAGCTCCCAGAGTCCTTTATCCAACAGCAAAGAGAGGTTTTTCTCTCAATTACAGCATAATTCCAAAGGCACCTGCAACAGTGTGCCATCTGGTAAGCGTGTACCTTCACTGTCTGCTTTGTTGATGTCAAGTAAAGGAACATGTCTCAGAAGTTACACCAACATTACATTTTCATCACTGAACGTGATTTGTTCTTAACCCAAGCTTGTAGAGGAAAATACTGCAAGGGTTCCAGTTTCACAATGTCATTTCCTTAAAGGATCAACAGTCCTGAAGTTGTCAGAGCATCTGAAAGCATTCCCATCCAAAAAGTAAAATACCAGGTACAGCCAGCATGACCAAAACGTAAAATGGAAGGATATCCCCTATGGAAAACATATAGTTGTCATCACTAGCACACTGGTGAACTCTACAGAGCACACAGGTAAGAAGGGTGAATTTTTAACACTTTAGATTCAGGCACTCAAAGAGCAGAAAAATATATCAAGGAAGGAAAAACTGAGACCTTAAAAAGGTCTATTATCAACTTTTTAGAGAAGAAAAAAGAACACCCTGCTCAATTTGAAAAAGGTAGTCAACATGTCTGGTATCTTTGTGAAGACAGAGCATTCTGGAATAGACCAAACATTTTTTCAGCGTATGGAAAGTTAACACCATAATGGAACAGCACTTTTGTTGAGTTTTTTTTTTATGGCTTTGTGGAAATAGCACATCTTCCTTCAACTTTGAGACACTTTTTTCCCAAATAAATAATACTTAGCAGCTTAAAATTACTTACAAGAAACCAGAAAATCTCCATATTTACAACGTGGTTATGTGTACAAGCAACCAGGTGAGTTGATGACTTTTCAGCCATTCTTGCATTGATAGAGGGCACATCGTGCTACTCCATTTCCTTAGTTTGAATTATAAACACCTTGAATTTGCACCACTGTCTCAGTTGCTTCCAAATCCAAGATTTTCTTAAAGAATATCCACAGCAGAAGAGAAAGGAGCATACTGTACATGACACGCGGACAACACCTATCAATTACCCCCTAGCTATACATGGATAGCCTTCTCTTGTCTTGTGGATGATAGTGCACTGATGCACTGTGCAGAAAATGCCTGGTACTGCTTTTGATGTGATTATGTTCAAAAAAGATGAACCAGTAAGGCCAGCCTGGGGATCTCAGAAGAGAGGACCTTCCTTTTGAATGCTCCAGAGGTCACCTGTCCTACAAAATAAAACCAAATCGCCAATAGGAGCTATAACAGCTGTCGAAACAAGCTGACGTAACAGACTGCTATACACTGCAATAGGCTTCATCCTGAAATTCACAGATAGGTATGTTCCACTCTGAGAAGAAATGTTTTTTTTGGTGTTAGTGGTGGTGGTGGTGGGTGTTTTTTGTTTGTTTGTTTGTTTTTGTTTGTTATCTTATCCAAAAATAGAGTTAGCACGCATCCATTATCCAGGTTAAAAAAGGGTTGTTGTTCAACCTGGACACAGAAGGGTTTTTTTGTTTGCTTGTAGGATGAGGCAGGTGGATGGAAACTATCAAACACACAGATTTACTGACATCTTGATCAGACTGGAACACAGACAGCTTTTGTTTCTCAGAGTTAAGACAATGGTATTTTACTAAAAAGGTAGCATCTAATAATAAGAGGGTCTAAATCTCCCAAATTCTTCTATCTGTAGCAGATGTAACAGCCGTCAGAAAAGCTATTTTCATTAAAAGGTACATATGGAGCAGATGCAACCAGACTGAAAAGGTTTCCTCATGGGAAACCAAGTCAGAGTTTGACATAGGAAAAGTCCTCTACAAAACCTCTAATTCAGCCAGATGGCAAAAATAAATAAATTTATAGCAGAAGTCAAGGGCAGAAGTCATTGAGAAATTTAAACAAGAATAATACAATATCGAACCACATGGAGAAGAGTCTCTAACAGTAAAAGAGATCTGGCTGTATTCTAGATGGAAAAATCTTATCAGCTTAGTTCTATATGAGTCCTTCATTTTCTTTCTGGCTGCTACCAGAAATTCACATCCTAATGCTATTACTTTGAGTGTCCCAACCCACAGGCTATGAAGATATAGGTAGATGATCAAGATCTGTGTGGGAATGTCTAAAAATGATGACAGCAGGCTTAGTATTTTCCACGAGGTTGAACCACCGTACTTACTCCAACTAAAAAGTAGAATTTGATAATATGTAATTATTTAAGCAGTACACAGCGATAACAGACAACATCAGCAGCTGATTATGATGTCTTTTATATGACAGACATGACACATTTCAAAAAAAGCTCAGATCTCTAACACATTCATATTTAGTATAGTCTTCTGTACTGACCCAACAAGGCGTCTAAGTTAATTTCCTAATCAGGAAGATATGTGTCTATGATGATGACAGCAGTGGTAGGGAAACAGCATTCTGCCATAGATCTTCTGTAGTCTTGTCAACAGAGAATTCAAAAATGACTGTGGAATTTTTATCCATATGGCTACTTACTGCATTTGGAACCACAGGTAATCCGTGGCAAAAACAGTCTGACATGAAACATCATGTAAGTGAATGTTCTGGTGCTCATATATCTTGGAAAATGTTCCCCACTTCTACAAAATGATAATAGAGAGAGTAAGTACTAAAGGACTTGGGGTCCATAGGAGCTCCTTTGAGCTCTACAGTCTGAAGCTAGAATAAGTGAAATATCTGCATAGTTGTTTCAGGCTCCAGGGATCTAAGATACTGTCTAGCCTCCAGATTCTTTTAGCACAGGTGCCCTACACTAGCCAATCCTTTGGATGCATCAACTAAATGTAAATGACTAACTTCCCAAACAATACTTGAGGTTGTTGAGAGATCATGTATTGATCAAGGTCCTCACTCAGAAGAGTTTTTCTTAACATGTTCAAATCCCCACGTGAAAATTATCTTCAAAAGGATTGTTGATATTTTTAGTGAAGCAAAAGTATTGTTCTAGTCTGTGCTACCAACACAAACTCAAATTTTCTGAAAGCCCAACAAAGCTCCATTCTTATCTGACACCAAGGTTTAGGTGCTTTAAAAGTCTTCTGCATTGATAAAATGGGGAACAGCCTCTATAGCAAGACATCAACTATCAAAACTATTGTTGTTGGAAGAGACTTTGAACAAAGACAGGAAGGATGTGCTGAAAAAGAGTAAGGAATGCTTTAAAACGTGGCAAGAGCCACCTGTATGGCATGGTTCCAAACTGAGTGGAAATTGTGCAGTCTACTCCTCAAGACTAAGAGAGTGAAAATAAAGTCATAAGGAAGTTTGTCTTCCCCTGTGTACCCTTAATCTTGAAGCAGTACCTTTCAAGACACAAGTCTGCTTTGGGTATACCTCTTCTTGATTCTCTTTCATGATCAGTGAAGGCACGGCAATAAAAAGGAGAAAAACAGATAGTAGAATCCACATTAAATTTAGTTGCCCCATGCAAGTCTTCTTTCAGGTGTAGAGAAATTGCTATTAATCTTAGAATCTTTCAGGAAAAAAAGCTACCTCAGATTTAATTTCAACTGTAATTTACATTTCTTGGTCAAGTCAAAATGTCTAAGCTTAGAATTACTTCACAGCAATAAAAGATATCATTGCTTTTTTTCTTTTTTTTTTTTCCTCCCTGAACCCAAGATTCCAGTCAAATTTCTTCAAAAATAAATCTTTTGAAAGAATTCTTGTTTCAAAAGAAATCTTACAGAAAAAATTACTCTGTTTGATTTTAGGAAACTGCAACCCAAAGTATGAATATTGTCAAACTACTGCAATATACTCCACAAGGTTGTTGCTATATGGGTAAAAGAAAGTCCAAACAGTCTACCAACACATTATAGTTTTGCAGTTACATTGAGTCATAATGAGACACTAACACCTGACAAAGCTTCTTAAGTGAAAACAGTATGGCACCAATTTTCATCAGTAACGCTCTGTGAACTGAACTGAGTTTTCACAGAGATCGCATCAAAGCAGATTCAAGACAAGTTCCTGAGACGTTTAGAGGAATCTGCAATGTGAATCACTGATTGGCTGGAGGCAAAAGATGAGGACCCTCAGACAGACAAACAGAAATTAACACAATTAAAATGTTTCACAGCACTGATACACCTCACTACTTTAGGATTTTGAATAAACTGAAATGGTGCTAGGTATGGCACTAAGTATGGTTGTGCCCAAGCATCAAGTATTAGGAACACCTCTTCAGATATAGTAAGATATTTCCCAGACACCAATGAAAGACATTAACACATTCTGAGTTATCCTCAATGCGAACATACAGGTGAAATCACCAGCTGAATATGGAATTGATTATTTTAAGTGTTTGCTGAATTATTTAAGACAAACTAGCCTTCATCAGGCCTCACTCTAATCTTCAATTTACTCTAGTGAAATCTTCTCTTTTGGTATGAACTCATTAAAAACACATCCATCAGCGAACAAGCTGTGAAGCCACGTGAGGATAGCTTGCCAAATTCTATTCAGGTTAGCTGTCATGTACTTCACAAGGTCCAGACGTTAATTATTTCTGAAACAATATTTCATAATTCCCTCAATTTTATCTTTGAGTAAATAAAAGTGATCAAGTAAAAGACTGTTTCTTTTTCTCACTCCCAAACTATATGTGAACATATTTTCAAATATCTTAAGTTTTAAGATAAACTTAAGTAGAAGCTATCACACATGGTACTTGAGACACTACCCTCAAGCATGCAATTGCTAATATAGTTGACTACACCCAATGTCGAGGGTCCACTAAAAGCATCCTAACAAGTATTAGCAACTTTTTTACATCAAATGTGTTTATAAATAATGTCAAAATTATGATTTTTGAAATGGAATTACATTTATGGATTTAAAACCATGGTAATAAATCAAATATCTCCTGGACTATTTTCTGCCACTAAGGATCACAGGCACTGAAGAGTTCACATGCCTACTGCTGGATTCAGCTCCCTCCACACCGCACAACCAGATGAGAACTACTATTAGGAACAGTTTGTGGTGCAACAAGTTGCTAATGTAAGTTGGCATGGATAGGCCTTAAGCCTTAGCATTGTTCTGTGGGCAAGAGAGTGGGGAGAAGTGGATGTGCGCCACTGGGGAGCTGACAGACAGCTATCGTTACAGAACATTTTTAGCTGGAGCAACAAGAAAGCTTAACTTACCATGACAACTTACAACTCTTTAGAGAGTCAATTATATTTCAAGTATTCCGGTACTCATTTATATAAAATGAATCCCAAAACGACCCAGGGAGGGTGAGAGCAACGATCTGGAGCCACATGACATGGGACCAAACATTGCCGTGTCCCTCTGCACTTCCAAAAGTGCTCTGAGATGCCAGGCCTGAGAGGTGCAGACATGCCTGCAAGACACTCAGGTTATCAATGGCTGGAACCAACATGCTTGTACCCAACTTCTCTGTGATGTTCTGCTCTGTCCTCCCTGTGATGAAAGCAGGAAGATGTGCTTCGTAACTGTTAAAACTTGTCTTAATAAACCAATCTGCCTCTCTCTTACCAATTTAAGTCTTCAATTATCTAACCGGATACTCAGATCATGAGATCTGGCTCATGCTCACTCCCAGACTATGCCCGGGAATGGTTTAGGAAAGGTTAATTCTGCACAGGCCAAAAGGATGACTATTCTATGCCTACAGTTAACGTCTATTCTACCAAATTAGCACTACAGACAATTAAGGTTCAATGTTCAAAACCATTCTCTGGTGCTGTTCAGTTGATTACTATAGTCAAAACCTTAAAATGTCATCTAGTAATTTATCATCCCCACAACTGCTAAAAATAGCTTTCTGAAGCATCTTGTATCCCACTGTTTTCAGAACACTGAATAATATTCAAAACCAATATAAAAACTGATGAGAACTGAACGTGGTTTTGGTCACTATTATTCCCTGAATGATTTTAGTACAAAAAAAAAGGAAAGACCACCAAGGACGTTAAGGACTGCATATTCAAAACAACACATAGATCAATAAAAGGAATAAAGGAGTTCATGACCTCATAAAAAACTGTAAAAGCTAGATGGATTCTCTGAATCATCACCATCAACAACATATTTTAATCAACCATTATTTTGCTTCCTCTCAAATAAAAATATATTGCAGAGTAAGAAAAAAAAATCCATCCAACATTTGCCTCAAGTATTTTCAGCATAAATCTGCAATGCAGATAAATTTAGTAAATCTTTCCTACCAACTCTTTAACATTAAATCTCCTATAAAACAAAAAAATATTACCCGTTTAAGCTGAGTTTTCGGAAGGCTTGCTTAGTAAAGGGAGAGATCAGATAATCATGCTATGAGCTAGGCTATAACTGAGATTTGTCATATATTCTAGGTGCAAAGTGTTTATTTTCATTAGAAAGGTGTTCCTAAAACAACTATTTAAGTAGTAATATCACACTAATTGCAATGCTTATATGCCAGAATCTATACAAAACAGTACTGTGTTTGGACATTTTAGTCAATAAATATACAAAATAAGCAGGGAAACAACCTTTGGAGGTCACTCACTGCATTCAGCCTTCCTACAGGAGAATCAGCTTTGCCAACAAAAAGTGTATTAGCTTTGTCTGCTCAAAGAGATGGCTGATTACAAAGACTCCATAATCTCCCTAGTCAATCATTTTTATTGTTTTGTTATTCCCACTATTAGAAAAATCTTCCTATTGTCTAACCTGTATATCTTTTGTCAAAAATGTAAACCTATTGCATACTGCCGTAACAACCATCAGTATTCAGGACATATTATTCCCTTTCTTTTTCCAGGTTTCCTACACATATTTCAAGAGAACACCCTGCCTTGGGTCTTAAGTTTAGAAACTTAAGCAATATTTCTTCATATTGCTCATTTCTGCAACTATTGACATTAGCCATCTCTGGAGTCCAAGTCCATGCTTCAGTTCGCACCTCTATAACTAATGTACAAAACACCCCCAAACTGGCTGTAATATTTTAGCTGAGGCTTCAGCAGTAGTGAACAGGGGGAAATTCATAACTTTACAGGCCATACTCCTGCTTCTACAGTTTAGTTTTAGGTATGCCTATTGGTTGCAATGAGGACAGAACTGAATCATGTCTGACTTCTGATCCATTACAATCCATTATTCTTTATTAGAAGTGCATCCATAACTATATATTTTAAGTCTACAATCACTGCAATCAAATTTTGAGTCACTGATGTTCCTAAAATATCTTTCACTGCCATTAAGTAACTTATACTTGTCAAAAACTCATTGGGAAGGAGGTTCCCAGCAAAAACAGTAAGTTATTCAAGGGTCAGTCACAAAAGAGCAACATAACAAGAGGATAGTTATTGTAATCAGGATTATGATGCACTGTGCCTGAATATGAAGCTCCAAGTTAACTTTGACCACTGGGTATGAGGCACTGCTGTTAAGCAAGAAGAAGAAAAAAAAAACAACCACCACCACAACCCTTCCATATCTACGACAATCAGTTTGAGGGTGTGGAAGGCAGGCTTCCAACACAAAGAAAGCATATTGCATACTCACTCCATCATCCAAAAGTCTACTGTTTGAAATGTAAATTATGTCAACATATCCAAAAGGCTTAAATTTATATTTGTCCTTTCTTCATTCTTCCAAACATGCTAATTACTCCACAATAAAAAAAGAGAGTTGTTAGTGAACAAGTTCTTTTTCAAGTGCACATTCCTTATTGAACAAATTTGTTGGAGTGAGTTAAAAGAGTTCAATGACATCTTTTTCTCAGTGCCATTTCCTGTCTGCAGGACAGGCATTCACCAAAGCTCCTTTACTCTGGCTACATAATTATGGCAATGTTAATTCCTCCTATTGCACAGTTCTTTAACAGAAATATTGAGGTTGGTACAAAAAGAAACGTGAGCATGTAAGCAGCGGAAAACAGAAGCACAAAAATATCAATAAAAGGACCTGTACTTGTTCTCGGGACACCATTCCCAGCAGTAAAACTGAGGAATTCTTTTTTTTCGTGTCACAACCAGAAGACCTACACTCCAATAAGACCACAGCACAGATGAGTCCTCAGAAGACCCTGCATAGTAGTACCAAGGGAATAGCAACAGGGCTGCATAATATCACATAAATTACTCCTTTTCTTACTAGCTGCTGTGGTTTAACCTGGCAAGTAGCGAAGCACCACACGGCCGTTCACTCACACCCTCCCCTCCCATGTGGGATGGGGGAGAGAACTGTTGAAAAAAAAAAAGATAAAATGCTTGTTGGCTGAGATAAAGACAGTTTAATAGGACAGGAAAGGAACAGATGATAATGCTAAAAGAAAATACAAAGCAAGTGATGCACAATGTAAACGCCTACCACCTAACATCCAGTGCCCAGCCAGACCCCAAGCAGTGGACACTCCCACAGCCTGGCCAGCCACCCCATATTTATTGCCCCACATGACATCACATGGTATGGGATATCCCTTCGGCCAGTCTTGGTCAGCTGTCCTGGTTCTGTCCCCTCTCAGCTCCATGTGCATCCCCAGCCTCCTCGCTGGCAAGGCAGCACAAGGTCCTTGGCTCTGTATAAGCACTGCTCTGCAACAGCTAAACATCAGTGTGTTATCAGCAACATTCTCATCCTAAATCCAAAACACAGCACCATACCAGCTACTAGGAAGAAAACTAACTCCATCCCAGCTGAAACCAGGACACTAGCCTACCAGCCAACTCTAAATATGTATTTTAAATATAGATTCCAAACCAGGGAAAGAACCCAGGACGTGGGCAGCAACATGGCCTAAGATTTACAGAAGCAGAAGTTAGGATACTCTGAGATAAAGACAGCTTCATAACAACTGACAACTTATAGCAAAGCATATAAAAGAGATATCCTAAAACTAGCTTGCTATCACCTATCAAGAACAAGCCCAGAGACATAACAAGGTGTCTGTGCTGCACATTAGCAATCCTGACAAACTGCTTGGTCTCACACATAGTAGAAGAATAAGGGTATAAAAGTACAAGAGAATTCAATCTCTATGAGACTGAACAAGTGAAAAAGTCAGTTTACATCAAGATTTTGTAAATAAAAGTAATTTTCTCTTTCCATTAGATCCTGCACTGAGAGCTTTTTTTCTATGTTCATTTTTCCACGCAAGTCTGAAATGCCTAAGCTTTAGGTTATTATAAACCTTTGTTTTGTATTTCTTCTTCAACTTCAGAAAAGTTCAGAAAGCTTACTTCAAACAAGCAAGCAATAAGATGCCCTTATCAGCTCCTTCAAGACCCTTGCAATTTTAATATCTCAGGGGAAAAAAAAGAAAAACAACCTCAGACTCAGATCTAATTAATACAAATGAACAATAATAGAAGATAATCTTTAGTGCTTGAATATTTTAAATTCAAAAACCATTGAACAAATGTTGACTCACACATATCTATTATAGCTTTATTAAAAACAATTATAATGAACAACGGCTTATATTTCAACTCTCCAGCAGTCCCTCAAATAAGCACATATTTCTTTTCTCACACTATTTCTTAAAGGGCTCTAACCTTGCTTGCCTGAAATTAATACTGCTGCATTATTGGATCACTTTTTTAATTATTCTGTATTTGAGCCACTACTACTTTTTGTTCTTATTTTCAAGAAGTCCTATGCAACTGGTAGAACTAGACCATGACTTCATATTAAATTACATATATAATGTGTCATTAAAAAGGTTTATAAGGGTTCTTGATAAATAAACTCCTCCAGAACTCATGTTTCCCAATAATGCAGCTAATCTAGCAACTTTTAGTTTTCACTTGCTTCAACATACCTATATTTTTCCTTTATTTAGTCATCCCCAAGTTCTTTTCCTATGAAGTTTAATTGCACCTCCATGGTCCAAATCCCATTATTTTACCTGTTCTTTATATGTAAGATTACCCATGGGGTGTTTCTCATTTTGAATTTCCCTTAAGAAAATATCTAAATGAATATTATTTTTTCTGAAGCTATTAACATCTTAGCAAAGTTGGAGCTTTAGAAGACCTAAGTAAGAAATAAAAACAACAACAACAACAACACAGGACTGTCTTGAAGTCAACAATGGAGTCGTCCAGAACACTGTAACTGTCTGGAGCACACAGGAAAACCATACTCGAATGGAGTGGAACTGAAGTGATGTCAGATTAGTTCACATAGTGGCATGGAAGGCCCCTGCTCCTCCTGGGAAGTGATACTATCCCCTTACAGTTATACTGGGGGCCAGCCGGAGGGGAACACAACCACCCAGGCAGTTAAAACAGCTATGCATACTGGTTTCTGTCTCAGCTATAACTGGACAAGCTGTATGGTCATCAATGTTCAAGACAGATATGGTGTCATGCCATCCAGACAAAACTACTGAAGTCAAAAGGCAGATGAAACTCAACATGACCATAGAATAGCTACAAGAGGGGGGAGATATAATTATGTGCAAGTATGAGAAACTCTTCAACTGCTGGCAGGAAACTGTCCAGTATTTCATGGTACTGTAAGAAAAAACGGAGGGAAGCTGTCAGGGGTTTTGTAAAAGGATGCAACAACAAGGTCAATAAATACACTCCAAGCTAGTAGGCTTTGGCCTTTGGAAGAAGCAATTGAGAATTTCATATACTGACAGGACCCATTCTTTGTACAATGCAGTTTTGAAAGAGAGCAACCTTTAGTAAGTACACAATCAAGATAAGGAAGTTTTATTAGCTAGACAGTAAGGGTGAGAAGAAAACAGAAAACACACAAAAAAAAATATGCAGAGAAAGACAAAAACTAGCAATGATCTCATCATCAACAATAGAATACAAGGAAAAGACAAATCATCAATACCATAATAGGGATACAAGTAAGACAATTTTATTTGGATATATTCATGCATTAGGGCGAAAGTATAAATGATGGGTGAAAGGTATATTCTACATATCTTATCATCTATACCTACTATGTATGCATATCTATTATCAGTTATGTGTATATGGACTACTAGATACATATATCTATATACATATTCTAAAGAATATGGAACAGACCAACTTTTGAAGCAAGAAATTCAGAGAGAAATAAGTTGCTGTAAGCATAAATGGAGATGATAATATATGGACAAGTATCCAGAAAGTTAAGATAAATAACTGGAAACAAAGACAGACAAATCAAATACCAAAATGTTTGCTTAAGAAGAAAAAGATGGTTAGAAGTTTTAAATCTGGCTGACATACAAATATAAGATCATCAAAATAGTCACGATGACAGGAAGCAAAAGAAAAGCAACTGCTATACGAAGCAATGGACATAAAATGTCAAATATTGGGCATTTCAGACAAAAATGCTGCAGAAGATTAAAGTATGGGTCTCCTCCTACAGAAAGTTTCCCCTTCAATGTCACAATGGCACAAAGAATTACCTTACATTGCTCTAACAGTGCAAGAAATTGTTTAAACACATGCTTCATCTTTTTTTACAGTCCTTTTGAAGAAAATAAAATTTATACAGAATAGTTAACCACAACAAGTATAGTCAAGTAAATACTATTTTTGTAGTTAACACACATTTTCCAAGGCACTTAGGAATGCCAAACAAAAAATATGAGATCCAACGAAGTCTTAATTTGTGACAATGATTTCCAAAATCTAATAATTTATTTCATAAAATTCAATTCTTATTTAATAAAACTACTACTTAAACTAGAATAAATAACCATTTAGTACATATGTTTTCTTTTTCTTCTAAAAATTCTAAACTATTGTTTGACACGCACAGATTTATTTCTAATTTATCTTTTGTTATTCCAATTCTTATTTCACAAGTATACTAAAAATATTTAAAGGATAACTGAGTTATTATATTCTCATTATTTTAAAACCTTACCTATGGTTTCAGATTCACTCCTTGGCTGTGACAACCAAAAAAAGCTCAAGAATCATAGACAAATTCAAAAAGCAATGCACCAGTTCTCCAGTGTTTTGTCATCTTGTTTGTGCAGTGAGAAATACACATATAATCAGTATACTTCAAGAACTCAAGTTCTGCTTTGCCCAATAATTCTTAGCTAAGTAGTTCAGTTCTTCAGTGCCTTTATCATCCCTTATGCAATTAGAGCATAAGCATATATGTATAGAGCATTTGAACAACAAAAACAACCACAAACACAAAAACTTGTCAACCATCAACTGCTAAGATGATCATGCAGCTGAAATCCCATTCTTCTCAGATAGCTCTCACATTATAAGTGTGCTGTCATATGACTTCTCATTTCTAAACACACACCCAATCTTCTCTATTAACAAGTTTTACAAAATAAGTCACCCAATATTGCTCATAATTGATGTAACCTCCAAGAAAATAATATGAAAATTAAATTAATTCAAGAGAAAGTTCATCATACTTGGTAAACCAAGTACAAAACATGAACTGTAGTAAAATGAAGTGCAACTGAATATTTACATTTTGGCAAGCACAAACATATTTCATGAAGCACTTGATCATCAAAATACAGCATTCAAAATCAACTTAAGGTAACACTGTGAAACTAAGTTAAAGCACTTAATAAAGTTAACAGATTTCATAAACAATTTCATAACACAGTTTTCATAAAACAGTTCTTGGATGTGTGCAAGTTAAAACAAAAAAAACCCTCTATTAATACATGATAGTATCTATGTTCTGAGACAGCAGTCTGGAATATGTGAAAGAACGAACACACAGGAAAATAAAGTAGTTTATCTAAAGAAAACCTAAAGTCTGGAAGAGAAGATAAGACTAATAAAGGATTTATTTTATACTTACTGCTGAATGAACAGAAAACATAAAAGTACAAAATGACTTAAAAAGATGAGGATAGTTGCAGAAACCACACACACACAAAAAACCTCACACCACAAAACTCTCATAGAGGGAACCTGAACTGCTTAGAGTCTTGCCCTCAATGTCTTTAAGCCAACAACAGAAGTTAATTAACCCACGTTGAAATAAAACACACAATATGTTAACAGTCACAACATGCCAGTATCTTAGTAAGTGTCTAGCTGTTTCTTTCAGAGAAACAAATCTTGACTTTGAATTCAAGGCCAGGAGGATAAAAGAAGGTTTGCATTATAAAGATTTTATTATCACTCAAGTAGTAATTATCAATTTATTCACTATTCTGGCTGTTCCTTGGGAGGCACATGGTTTTGTCTTTCCCCTGAGCACAACTTCAGAGTAAATTAACATGATCTCTGAATTCTCTGAAATACCATAACTATGAGATACTACTCAACTAAATAATAAACCTGAAAGTCTTGTACTGCGTGTTTAAGTTTGATTCTCCTCACTTGAAAAGAATGACAAAAATGAAGCAAAACAATTTATATGTGTATCAGCAGTGGTACATGGTACTTAAATGAACAGGAGTTCTCAGCCTGCTTCCCAACCAAAAAAAAAGTGACTTATGCAAAACTTTTTTTTTTTTCAAGACAGAAATGAAAACCATTTGGTGATAAAAATTAGTTGTAGCTTGATCCCTGAAGTCAGCTCCATTCAACTCACCAAAGGTGTGACACTAGAAGAATTATACCTAATGATGTCTTTTTATGGTTTCCAAGGAAAACTAAGGAAAGCACATACTTGCATTCATCAGCGGGAAGCTGGTTGTTCCTTCAGAAAAGAAAACCCACAAACAAATATAGCAAAACTTTACCTAGATTGCTATATTCTAGCTCTTCCCATCAGATGAGGCTGAGACAGTTTAACTGAATTGTAAATTTGAAATTTTTAAAGGGCAAAAGACAGACTTCTAGGTTGGCTGAGGCTCAAATATAGAGGAAAAAAAGAAAAAAATAGAAAAATAGCAAATCAAGCATTAACCTATGTGGAATTAATTTTTAAATGTCTTTCTTTTTTTTTTTTTATCAATATTTACTCAGCCCTGGATATGGGGAAAGCAGACTTCAGGCTGCTCAGGGAACTAGTCAGCAAGGTCCCCTGGGAAGCTGCTTTTGAAGGCATTGGAGTCCATCAGTGCTGGTCAATCTTTAAGCACTGCCTCCTGGAAGCACAAGATCAGGCGATTCCAAAATATCGGAAGGCAGGCAGGCGGGGCAGAAGGCCAGCCTGGCTGACCAGGGACCTTCTACTGGAGCTTAGGCAAAAAAAGAAAGTGTACGGCTGCTGGAAGGAGGGTCAGGCGATGAGGAAGGAATACAGGGATGCTGTTCGTGTTTGTAGGGAGAAAATTCGCGGGGCCAAAGCCCAACTAGAGTTGAAGCTGGCCATGTCTGTGGGAGACAATAAAAAAGTTTTTTTAGATATGTGAACAGAAAAAGGAGAACCAAAGAAAACATAGGTCCGCTACTAGATGGGGAGGGTCTCCTCACAGACAATGACATAGGCAAAGCAGAGACGTTTAACGCCTTCTTCGCCTCTGTCTTCAACACTGATGATGGACTTCGGGACCCAGGGTACCCTGAGCTGGAGGACCATGACAGTGGGAATGACAAACTCCCAACCGACCCTGAACGTGTGCAGGATTTGCTGCTCCACCTGGATCCATACAAGTCCATGGGTCCGGATGGGATCCATCCCAGGGTGCTTAAAGAGCTGGCTGATATCATCTAGGGACCTCTCTCAATTATTTTTCAATGATCTTGGGAATCTGGAGAGGTCCCAGTGGACTGGAAGCTGGCAAATGTTGTGCCAATTTTCAAGAAGGGTAAGAAAGAAGACCCTAGCAATTACAGACCTGTCAGTCTCACGTCAGTGCCTGGTAAAATGATGGAGAAGATGATCCTTGAAGTTATTGAAGCACACCTGGGGGACAATGCAGTCATTGGTCCCAGCCAACATGGGTTCATGAGGGGTAGGTCCTGCCTAACAAATTTGATTTCCTTTTATGATAAGATCACCCATCTAGTCGATCAAGGGAAACCAGCTGATGTGATCTTTTTGGACTTCAGCAAAGCTTTTGACACTGTTTCCCATAGGATCCTACTGGACAAAATGTCCAGCATACAACTTAACAAAACCATCATACGATGGGTGAGCAATTGGCTGACGGGCAGGGCTCAAAGGGTTGTGGTAAATGGGGCCACATCTGGCTGGTGGATGGTCACTAGTGGGGTCCCTCAAGGCTCCATTTTAGGGCCAGTCCTCTTCAGTGTTTTTATAAATGATTTGGATGTAGGACTAGAAGGTGTTCTGAGCAAATTTGCTGATGACACCAAACTTGGAGGAGTTGTGGACTCGGATGAAGGTGGAAAGGCCTTGCAGAGAGATCTGGACAGATTGGAGAGCTGGGCGATCGCCAACCACATGAAGTTTAACAAAAGCAAGTGCCGAGTCCTGCAGCTGGGACGGGGCAACCCTGGCTATACGTACAGACTGGGCGATGAGATGCTGGGGAGCAGCCCCGCAGAGAGGGATCTGGGGGTTGTGGTTGACAGCAAGTTGAATATGAGCCAGCAGTGTGCCCTGGCAGCCAGGAGGACCAACTGCATCCTGGGATGCATCAAGCACGGCATTGCTAGTCAGTCGAGGGAAGCGATTGTCCCCCTCTACTCTGCGCTGGTGCGGCCTCACCTCGAGTACTGTGTGCAGTTCTGGGCACCACAGTACAAGAAGGACATGAAACTGTTGGAGAGTGTCCAGAGGAGGGCGACGAAGACAGTGAAGGGCCTAGAGGGGAAGACATATGAGGAGCGGCTGAGGTCACTGGGCCTGTTCAGCCTGGAGAAGAGGAGGCTGAGGGGGGACCTCATCGCAGTCTACAACTTCCTTGCGAGGGGGAGTGGAGAGGCAGGTGACCTATTCTCCGTTATCACCAGTGATAGGACCCGCGGGAACAGTGTTAAGCTGAGGCAGGGGAAGTTTAGGCTGGACATTAGGAAGAGGTTCTTCACCGAGAGGGTGGTCGCACACTCAAACAGGCTCCCCAGTGAAGTAGTCACTGCACCAAGCCTGTCTGAATTTAAGAAGAGATTGGACTGTGCACTTAGTCACATGGTCTAAACTTTTGGGTAGACCTGTGCGGTGCCAGGAGTTGGACTTGATGATCCTTATGGGTCCCTTCCAACTCAGGATATTCTATGATTCTTGACAAAAACGGCAAAAATGTTTGCTATTTACATATGCATTTTACTAATTTGATTAAAATGCATAACCCAGCATGTAATTGTCCTATTTCCCCAATCAGTTACACATATATTACTGTTGGAATGATTTGGCTTGGTCAAACACATGTCCATACCTTAGCCAGCCATGGTTAAATTTACCGGTACAAATCCATCTCTGCAGGCATTTTGCCGTAATTTGTCTGACTCAGAAAAAGCTGCTGAAGTTTTTAGACGTGTGCTTATCTCTATCATCCTAGCAAACATGGTTTGAAACAAGGTTATCGGACAGGAGCATCAAGCTCAGTCTACTTTGTTCAGCACAGGACACTTCAATTTCTCCCAGTAAAATTGATATATATGAACCTCTCTGCTACATAAACAATCCACCCTTTTGATTTTCTAGTATCTAATTTAATGGAAACCGTGAACTTTTAATATTATGGAACGAAAGTACATTAACAAGTTCAATTCCAGAACAGACACCAATTTGTTATATATATATATATATATATATATATATATATATATATATACACACATATGTAAGAAAAAATTATTATGGAACGAAAGTACAGCATTTAACAAGTTCAATTCCAGAACAGACACCAATTTGTTATATATATATATATATATATATATATATATATATATACACACATATGTAAGAAAAAATAATGTTTCATGTTTACATAAAACTTAAAAGATGAAAAAAATCATAACAAATCAACAATTTTTTACAGTAAGAGTGTCCTCTTCTGACAAGCACAGAAGGACTTGCCTTCAGTGGCACCAAACAGCACAAGACAAAACCAGGAAATCAAGCTAGACAAAGTATTTTTAACATATCCCATTATTAACTTCTTTTTCTTTTCCTAGAATGCTTATCATGGTGTGATCTAAATGTATGTGTGAGCTAGATTCATGTTATGGCATGGGTAAAAATGAAAGAACGTTGTTGTTTTTTCCCCTGTATCATACTTACTCTTCCTAACAACATTTTTCCCTCCATTTTGTCATTTACCAACTCCTCTCCAAACATTTCAACTTTAAGCTGACATGAACCAGGGACTCTACCAACAGCATTCATTCATTACATACAGAAATTTCATTCCTAGCTCACCACCCATCTCATATAGTGATTGAGATATGGGCCTATGAGAAAACATATTGTTAGGAAGCTTACGTATCACAATATATTACTTAAATTTTGAACATATGAGACTCTAAACTAAACTTGGTACATCTAACTCCTAATTACATCTGCTTTTTAATGGAATTTAATATTAAGACTATTATTCCAGATCAAGGAAGAAGTTTGGGGAATCTATGATAGCTTTTTCACCCTTCAGGGGAGATGAAAATAAAAGGAAGGAGATAACTCTTCAGTTGATTCAGAATCTTGAGTGTTGCTCTCGCATCTTATACATGTACTCCAGATATTCTCATATCTAGGTACAAATATTTGATATCCACACAGATAACTACCAAAAATAACTATATATTGTTACAATGACATGGTACTCAATGACATGATACTTTTTCCTGAAGCCAGAGATACTAAAAGAATTCTAAAATAATTTCTTCCTCCTAGGGAAATCATCCTGGATGAAGCTGTTAGTGATCACCTTAGCTCGAAAAAACTAGGAATGAACAAGGAAAATCAAAGCCCTATATGGATGTATCCATCCAGGAAAAGAAATAGCCTTATTCTGTGTTTATATGGATAAAAAAATAATAATTATGAATTATGAGCTATATACATGGTATTCCCTTATTATTTTTCAAATAAAGCATCAACCATCAACAATGAACCAGGAGTGTTTTATTTTCTCTCTTACTTTGCAAATTCAACCTGGGATATATTAAAAACATATCTTCCCACTGGGAACGTGAAAGGTGACTGTAAGTACTCTGGATAAAGCATACTATAAAACAGAAGAGGAAGGAGGCAGAACAGGTTAACACAATGACAAGTACAGTATTTCATTCCCATTTACATACAGAACAGAAAAAAGAAAAAAACATCAATGTGTATCAGGTTTAAACGGCAAGGTTTTTTGTTTGTTTTTTTTTTGGGGGGGGGGGGGGGGGTGAAGCTGCAGGGGTGGTCTCTGTGAGCAGAGCCCAGCAGGAACAATCTGTTCCTGAAGGACTGCACCCCGCAGTACAAGCCCACGTTGGAGCAGTTCTTGAAGAGCTGCTACCTGTGGGCAGCCCCGGCAGGATCAGTTTGGTAAGGATGGCATCCTGTGGGAGGGGCCCCATGTGGAGCAGGGACAGAGTGTGACTGTAAAGGAGCAGCGGGGACAAAAGGCATTGAGTTTGTTTTGCCTGTCATGATAATTGCTGAGTGATCTCCCTGTCCTTATCTGAACCCTTGAGCCCTTTCTATTGTATTTTCTCCCCCTTTCCCTTTGAGGAGGTTGAGCAAGAGTGGTGGAGTTCAGATGCCCAGCAGGATAAAACCACCATATTATGGAAATTCAAAAAATGGCTCCATATCTTCCAGTGAACCTTGCCACAGAAAATACTATTTTTTTTTGTTTCTTTTATGTAAATTACTTTTTTGAAGAAAGAGGATGTGGCAATCAGGCCTTCCAGATCCCCAGGTATGTCCACTAAAAGCACTTACACTTTGTTTTTTCTTTTTTACTATGCCACCTCTTCATGTTTAGGAAAAAGAAGCTGTTATTGCTTCATTATTACTACTTTAAAACTGTATTTCAGGCAAGAAAATTAAAAATAGTGCTAACAAAAAAGAACTCACCACAATTCCAAACTGCTCTGGTTCAGACAAATTATTATACTCGCTCTTGAACTTGGACAACGTGTTCAGTTGTTCTTGTTCCGGAAGATGTTTTATTAAATTCTATCAAAAGAAAAGGAAGGAGGCTTATAAATCTCATATTCTGCATTTCTTTTATAATTGCAGGTAAATGGTGTTACTTATGTATCGCTAACATATACTCCAAAGACAACACTCCTGTCCCGAAGTTGACAAAGTAAATAGGCAACCCACAAATTCACGTAACCAAGTGTAAAAAGCAAATTATTAAATGCCAGTATCTTCTGCTGATTCTTTCAACATACATGTTTCTGTTGTCTTTTACTAAATACCATTTTGTAATAAGTATGTTTGATAGGTACTGTGTAAACAAAACGAAATAAGTAAATAGGACAGGGAAGGCAGAATACAAATTTCAACTGTAATGTACCTAACTGAAGGATGGCAAGAATGATTAATGCTAGACAAAAATATTTTGAGAACGGATAATTTATTTTCTAGTATTTCAGAACAAAAGCAGACTGTAAGGTGATGACAGGTAAAGCAATGCCTGTATCTACAAAAGCTTAAACCCATTAAACACTACTTAGCATGCAAACTTTCCAGAAGTAGAATTTCAAAGGCAGGACTCAGCTTCAGCTGAATTCAGGAGTCCATATAGGAAGCTTAGGCATTTACGTGAATGCCTTGTGAACTCAAGTAAAAGTCTAAACATGACACCTTCATCTGATCATCTAAGACGACTTCAGACTCCCTGGAGCTTCCAGAGGACTTTGGCACCTCTGCTTACATACAGTCATTTGCATTTAGGCACCTGAATCCCACTTAAATTACCAGGTAGGTAGTAGGTAGACTGACAATGGCTATTCTGAGCAAGTTCTGAAAGGACAGAGCTCCTCAAATATCCAGTTGGGGTATAAATTTGACAGGCAGTAGCTTAGTTCCCTCCCTTCCCAAGATGACTGCTGTAGCTATCAGGGTTCCTGTAGCCTGCTCTCTTTCTAACCTCACGAATCCTGTTTTCCTGGTTACACAGTCGCAAAGCTTCCATCCTAGTAAAAAAACAAGAAAGATTGTTTTCTTACTTAAAACACTCCCTGGCCTACTGCTAAGGTCACTCCTCTGAGCTGAAGTAAAGATGCAATCCTTCTAACACTGATTCAGGTTGGACAAATATAGCTGTACCACTACCTATTACCATATTTTCAAGAATGGATTGGAAGGACTAATTGTAGCACTTTCCCATTTCTCTATGGAAAGGCAGATGCTTAAGTTAAAATCTGTTTTATTACTCTGCAAGTAAATAGCTTTATTGCTATACAATCAACAAAATAACTTAGTCAAGTTGGTGAACAGGATCTCCCTCTGATAGTCTTAAAAAAAAAAAACACTAATTCATCTGGAATCAAAAATAATTTCTTCTTCTATAGAAGAAATTCAGCCATTTAGGATATACAAATTAGATCCCTGGGGCCAGAGGGATGAAAAGTCATGCCTACTCTTCGCATAACATATTTGCCTAATTTAAGAAGAAATAATTCAACTCTAGTACACACCAAAGTAGCCCTACACCAGTAGGTCAAACAGCGGCTTTATGCTATCTTCAAACTCCCTATTAGCTAGTTTCAAAGCGAGCCATATATGCAATAGTAACTTTGGATTGCTATAGATATTCCTCTTGTTAAAGAATGAAAATACTGGATTTGTAATTCCAGTATACATGTATCCAAAGTATTAATGTTTTTTAAAACCCACTTGAACACTTTGTTTGATACTTCTTTTAGTTTTCCTATACTCAATCTCTTAGCTCTTGTACAATCACCATTTTATGGTAGTTCAGCATTTATCAAACCTTTTTTCTGATAGATAAGAACTAGACAGTACTTCATCACTGTTCTGTTTTAGTGTAAAAATAGTCGCTATTTTAAGAACTGAAACCCTACTTTGATTCTAAGGACTAAGGTAAGTAATTTGTTTTAAAGCATTTTGTGTCATCCAGTGTAAGGACAATATAGTTTATCAAGAAAGTAAAGTCAGCAAATAAAAGAAGAAAAGGTAGACTTATGTGCAAGGACCAAAATAACCACAGAAAGAGTAAATGATAGTTAAACAATGAACTGCTTCAACAGACACTCCACTCTCAGATAAGGATTTTGGTAGAAAAAAGGAAACCAGTAAAAATGCAGGAATGATGAGGCTTAAAATAATAATGCAAAGTTAAATTTTATGGATCTGGTTTTGGACATGGCCAGACTAACTTTCAGCATGAAGAATTTATGATACTAGTCCTATATATCCTTGCTGTTATTACAATTGGAAAACATTTTTGAAAAAAAAAAAAAAAAAAAGGCTACATCTATTAATTATGAATTAAGATGTCCAGCACTAAATCTATAAAATTCAGCAGACATCAAAGGGCAGAGAGATTCTGAGTGTAAAAGGTACATTTTAAATTAGGTTTTGATACCCTACTATTTCTGTCTTGATATACACATAACAGTTATTACCAATACTTTAAATATACCACAACTCCTTAATTTTTATTGAGATTAAAAGGTCATTGTTTGATGATAAAATAATTTTCACATGTAGAAAGACCGATCACAAAACTTTTCAAAAAGAGAAACAGTCAAGTGTTATATGAATGTTTTCAATATTGAACACCAGAAGGAAAAAAAATCGAAGCAGCAGCTGGTATCAAAGCAGCTTTATGGTGTTCAGATAAAGCTTTTGAACTACTAGAGATGAAATACATTTTGAATATCAAACAGAGAATAAGCAGGAGAAAGAATTTTGACTAAGTCACGGGAAACATTCTGATAATTAGTCAATGACTATTTGGATTACAGCAGAAATTTTGGAGTTTTAATGTCTTTCAGAAGTATATTTAAATTCTAACAGGAGAAGGGAGAGGAGCAGGATGGAGAGAGACATAAATCAGACATTTTACTTATGCACTCTGTATAACAAAAAGGTAGGATTAAGGACAACTTTCCAACTTCAGAAACTGTGACATTAAGATATACTGGGCAATATTTACAGCTAGACAAAAAAAAAAAAGATGAAGATGAGAAATTTCTGAAAAGGAGAACCACCAAAATATTTAAGGTATCATATAAATACGTAAAAACAGCCACATGCTTATAAACCTATGTATGCTTTTGCTCTTCTCAGAATAACGAAATACACAGAACTACATCTTCATTGGATATCCAAACCCCAAACTTGTTTAGGATTTTAAAAGCAGACATACTTTGAAAGAGACATACAGATGGATATTTTCATTTATTTAGTAACCTCAGCATAGGTTTACTAAAGGGGAATACTAGATTTCTAAGGCAATGAGACACACGATTCAACCACTTTAAAAGGAAGATAGGTGTCTAAGTGCTTTTTGAGGTTTGAACTTAGATGGTACCGTTTTCAAAGACATTACTGAACTGTTTTATCCAGAAACAAGAAGCTTGGATAAAGCCATTTGACAGAAATTATTACACCCAAACTTGCAAAGTAAATTTGGAGCCTAAGTCCCATTGAATTTTCCATTTCATTTAGGCTTGATAATGTGTAATCACATTAAAAAAAAAAAAGTGACCTGCCATCACCTAGTAGCACGCCTTGATGTATATATAACTTTCATACGGGATACTGTGAGCACTACTACTTGTATTCTACTACACTGACTTTTAGTCAGTCGCAGCAGCTGGTAACATCATTATCTTCCTGTAGGACATTATTCCTTACCTCACTTTTGGTCCTTCAATTTCTCTCATCCTTTTCTTAAATAAGATTGTCCCCTCCCCTCCAAAACCAAACACAAAAGGACTCAAACACTAACTTGTCCAAAAGATTGTAGACTTTCATTTTTGATCTCAAAAACGCCTAAGGATACAAAAAATGTTTTGCTTTCTTTGAATTACATACAGGGAAATTATCAAGATGTCAGTTTTTCATAATATTGATATATAATATCTATTATAGACAGGTTGCTTCACACTATTATTAAGGATGTAATATCATTAAGAAGCTGAATTTTCACCACTGAAAAGAGTGCTAAGGTCAAACAGCATGAAAGAGAGTTTCAGAGAAGACATGGAAACTCTGAGACAGGTCAGACTGAACATAACAGTGTAGCATATTCTACCTCTCAGATTGTCATGCGGTTCTACAGAATCTCAGCTATTACCCCACATATATATTTTATATACATAAAGAGACACATCATGCATCTTCTAAGCATGAAGAAAACCTTGAAAAAGAAAAGGGATGTAAGCACAAACTAGCATAAACAAGGAGCTCTAAGGCATCAGCTACTCTGTTCATCCTAATAACCTTAAAGCAATAGATAGTTTCAGTGGCAATATTAACTGCATCTTGATGTTCCATTTTCCAACAAAATGGAAAGAATTACACAATGATATATATATGCAGTCACTGGAGATGATGGCTCATGTATCTTATTTCAAGTATTTCCTAAGAAAAACATCCCATCCTGCAAATCATTTAGTAGACAAACTCCCTTTAAAGGAAAGTGAAGTCTAAATAGCTCCGCAGAGTCTAAAGATCTTTGAAATCCAAGTGATAAGATATGACACCCAAACTGCATAGTGGACAAAAAGGAACATGCTGAACGTACAGTCTCCTCAGTAGGATCTTATTTTGACATTCCAATATGGTGAACATTCAGTTTGCAGGCAAAGCACGCAAAAAATATTTTTTTTTTTGACCTCTGAATCCAAATTGCTACATGTTGCAGTATGAGTCATACATTTGAATCTCAAGGAGTCTGAATGTTACAACTCATTTTATAACTCTTTTTATTATCTATATTTATTTCTTCACTAATCAACAGAACTGCAAAAAGCCTATGCTTCTAAAAATCTAACTTTATGTTTCTTGGATGTTTCAGGATGGACTGGTGCCCATCTCTCCAACAGACTTTCAATTATGTTGTACATGTCAGTAATCTAAATCCTCCTTAGGTAACGCCTACACTACATTACTAGTAGATTGTTAACAATTACAACTTGACATTTAGGAGCCATAATTACAAAAATTTGAAGCTCATCACAGTATATAGGAATCCTGTCCAAAAGAAAGGCAATCTTGGTCTAAAGAAGGATCTCTGCAAATCTAATGGAGCGTCATCAAGATGACTGTGGGACATGGCATACAACTGGGGGACACAGAAAAGAAGTTTAGAGAACTGCATTTGTGCAACTTTAACAGAACAAGATTCAGGGGAATTTAATGTAGTCTTCAGGTTCCCAACAGGTACCTGAAAGATATATAAAGAAGATATAATATGTCTCGTCTTGGAGGGGTGCAACAGAAGGCCAAGGTCTCAAGTGCCAAAAAAGAAAATTCCAGCTGGATAAACAAGAAAATGTTTTTCACCATAAGGGTAGTCCAACACTGGAAAATATATCCAGAAAGACTGTGCAATCTCCACCCTTGGAGATGCTCAAAACCTAATGGGGAAAGATCCTAAGCAATCTGCTCTAGTTGACCTGGCTATGAGACGAGATTGGACCAGATGACCTCCAGACATTTCTCCAAATGATTTTTCCCATGGTTCTAGAATAAAGCATTTGTATTAGAATTAGTTTTATGGAATTCTTCAACTTATTATCCTTTAAATAACTCTGTGAATAGAAGAACATAAGGAACTTTGAGTATCTTTTGTCTCCACACAGAATCATACTTTGAATAAAATAATGTGGAAAAGAAAAACACTATCCAAATAAGCTCTAAGGAAGAAATGTGGTCACTGTGGATGTCCTAAGGCAAGATTCTAAGTAAGAGGAAAGAGAGAAGAGAGTAGAAGAAAATATCCCTTTCCACCTAGTTTTCAACGAGAACAAAAGATTTGTGCAGCTGAGCCTGAGGTAAAAACAAATTTAAAAAGAAAATATAGTAACCAGGGAACAAACATAAGCTGTTTGAATATACAAACAAAAATAAAATCAATTTAGGTTTAGATAATAGGAATACAGAAAGTAGAGAACATCAACTCAGCTACTTTCATAAAAAATAGCTTTACAAATATAAAAAGAACTAGAGTTCACAGAAAAAAATAACTCTTGCAGTATTTAATAGTCAAACAGTGTACATTAAGAGGCTTTTTAGGCACAGTTTTCTATTTGATGAGAAGCTTACCCTGAAATACTGGGATTTCAAGTGTCAAATTTCCTTACCTGAATCATGGACTCTGACAGCTGTGTTTCATCTACTTCCAATATCATCATTTTGATTTCCTCATAAGGCACTCGGAAAGATCCAAGGAAAATTGCTGAAATAAATATTCAACCCACAATTAAAGAAAACAACAAATTATTTCTTCTTACAAAACATCAATTAAATAGGCTATAGCATCTAAAGGTCAACAAACAATACACAAAGTAATATGCATATGAGATAACAATTTAAAGTGTATTTTTATTTACTGTTCTCCAGTAATTCCAGCTTTCTCCATCCATTTGTCATGTATAACATCTAGCATCAAAGAACACTTAGTGACAAGTCTACTCTCAAGGACAATTATTGCCACCATGGTATTTTGTACCAAGATGACAGTTACGATTTTTTCTTCAACGGTCTCATTAGTGCTTTCTCACAAAAAAAGCAGTTCGAGAAAATTACCACTACCAAAACCATATAAGCAGTTTTTATATATATATATATATATATATATACATATATATATTATTTTTTTCATATAAACCTGTTTATTTCTTCACCATCACCAAATCAGTTCTTATTTTATTTCTGCCTGCCTTTAGTTACCTACTCATTATACCACTCTCCTCTGCCAAAACTTTGGCATCTTTATTTGTGTATTATTGTGCAGTACTGACTATTGCTTTCTTCTGCAAAGTGCATGAGGGTTGGCCAGACATCTTGTAGACATTACTGTCTTTATTGACTTTTTGGTTGGGTGGGCAGCAATCCTTAATGAATATGTTGAAAATAAAGACAGATAATACATATTCAGCTGTATCCTATTGCTTAGGTATATACCTAAGGAAATAATTTCATTCTTAAATGAGAGATACAGTTTAACTGTTTTCTGGTTCTTTTTTTTTTTTTTAGCATATATTTTCAATTGTATCAACTTACATGTTTGAGCTTAATGCCAAGCACTACGTATATACAGCATACTCGCACACATTTAACCAAAAAGTGGTTATGAGGCAGTCACACAAGAGAGAAAGACATTTTTAATGTAACATTTATATAACATTACTTTATCATAAAACCAAAATCTACTTACACAGATTCTGTGCAATCTTTGGGTCCAGAACTTTTAATTCCTTGATCCGTTTCTTAATGGATTTCTTTTCTTCAAAATCTTCCTCTTCTTTTTTTACTACCAAAGTAAACACAAATACACTCGCTGTTAACTTTTGATATTTAGAGAAAACATTAATGAATGCAGAACATATTTCCTGCCAAGTGTAGCCAATTCACAAAGAGAAGAACAAATCATTGAGTATAAAAACAAAAAATAGTGGTTTTGTATTTAGTGCTCGTATTCTTTAAGTTTTTGTTTGTCAGTCAAATTTGTCAGCATGTTAGCCTTCTAGAACAAGTTTGTTTGTTCAATATATGAATTGAATGAAGATGCTAATACTAATTGTAAGAATTGTCTGAAGACATGAAAAGAATCCTTAACATACCATTCAACTTACTTCAGTCAACCTGACCAGGTTAACACACTGAATTGGATTTTAACGGTAACAGATCTTAAAGAAGGTATGTGAATACCTCTCAGCATTGAGCAATAATGAAACAACCCCAAATTAGGTGGTTTTGTGCCCACTTTTGTCTAAACAAATAATTATCATAAACCACAGGCTCATTCAAAGACTAACATTACCTTGGAATATAAGTGAGTATATACTTATTACCTATTTTCCTTATCTCCTCCAAAAAGATGTCTTTTTATATATATATGATGTAATCACCTTGTTAGAAAATAACATAAAGGCAAAGTGATTGCATAAACACACATTAACAGTGCTGGAAATTCTGGTTTATTCTTTCTTTTCAGATTATAGTTCATACAAATAGGATCTTTCAAACACATTATACAAGCTGAATTTATTTCTCATTATTTACACATTGTCATAAGAATTTTACTTAAAATAACATAGATGCTTGATAATGTGTTACTAGGAAAAGAACCATTCCAGCTAGTATGGAAACAAAATAAAAGACCAAAACCAAATCTTTCCTTAAATCCAATCTGCATTGTTTTTTGTTTGTTTGTTTTTTAATTCAGCACAAATCTTCACTGTTAAACATTATTCACCCAATGCATTCCTATTGTTTACCTCATTATATAACACCTGAAATTAGTTTCCAAGCTTTACAGTATGATTGTCCTAAATTGTCACACATGCTTCAAATATCTGAGTAGAAAATATATGGTAATAAAAGTATATACCACTGTCTTCAGGAGATGGATATAAATGAGAAGGCTTGTCAATATGACTTGTCCTTTTGACAGCAGCCATATCAAATACTTGCCTGACTGATTACAGAATTATTAACCCCAAAATAGATAACCCAGTCTCTCTGATCTGGGAAGACATTCATCAAGCCTAACATTACACTTGCATGCACCGAATCTTATATTTCAAATACGTATTGAACCAATTTTGTGTTTTAGTAAATGGAATTGTTAGGATTACAATTTCTAGCTCATTGATGATTCCTGACAAAACCAGATGTAATATGAATTACCAGGAACATTTCCCTAAATTGGAATGACTTCTGTGGATTTTAAGAGAGAGCTTTGACAGCTATGCCATTCTTAAAAAACTATGTATTTTTCTAAGCATAATAAATTTTATTCATGATAGGAAGACAGACTAAATGATGTCTTGATGTCTCTTGATGTCTTTGAGCTGTGTTGTCCAGTATTACTATTACCAAAGAGATAAGAACTTAAAGACCTCACAGAGTGATTGAAGGAACTGGATTCTAGTCCCTTCTGAGTTGGTGGACACGCAAATTTGAATCATCTTTCAAATCACTTTTAACACACTACACCTGCTAGGCAGCATGATGCTGCTTTTGAAGATAAGCCACAGTACAGAAAACAACCTGGCTTTCCAAAAGATGGAATCACAGAACTATGACATAAAACAGTCCTTTGAAGAAGGACAGGTATCTAGGGTCTGGGCAAGTGGATTACAAAAGGCACAATCCACTTTAGTTATTTTCCTTGCCCTACCCAGAACCAGTTGGCCTTGAATTTCTTTTAGCATGGATTTATCAAAGAGGTTATCATTCTCCTGTCCCAGGAAAATCGAAACACTTTGTTCACTACGCATGTGAAAACAAAGGAATAGGTTTGAACCACCAATCTGAGAACTCAACATCCTGTGCTCACAAAAGGAACAGAATGACACTAGAGCTACAAGACAAAAAGGAGGTTGCCACTAAAATTTCATTTTTTTCTGGCCATGCTTTTAGAATAGTCCTCACTGAATCCAGAAGGATGTGTTGGGGGCTACGCATCTCAAAATCATACAACTGTTTTCTCCAGCAGTAACTTCTTACTGACTACATGCTGAAAACTGTCATTCTTAATAGTTTTGAGTTGCCTATCTAATCAATGCTGCAACTGCAGATGCCACTAGATCTGTGGCACTGGTTCTATACCATTGTTATGTCTTACTAGTCTGAACCATAATGAAAATACAGTAATAATTTATGTCTAGTCTGGAACATGACAAGTCATTATTTTATAGGAAACAAAATAATTTCCTTAATAATCACACTAAGATTGTGAAATTACTTGAATTTACTTAAACTTGACCTGATAGCCTTGAACTAGGTATTAATAAGGGCTGAAATAGAAACATATTTACATTTTTCCCAAAGTAGAAAACAGTATCCATGCACTACAAGTCTCATAACAGAGATAATACAGAACTATACAAACATACGAAACAAAACAAAACAAAAAAAACAGCAGTTACACACAGTTTTAACTCTCAACTTTGATATCAAGAAACAATGCTGCAAATGAACTAATTCCCTCTGGAATTTTCACCAAAGAAGAGGTTACACACAAAGTTATAACAATACTTAAGGTATCATAACCCTAAGGAAAAATATATAACTTACTCTAAGAACTCATGCAGGTATTGTATGCAGTTATACAATTATGCAACAAACTAAATTACTGCAAACTTACATGATACTTCTTCAGTAGAATTCAGGTCACATCCTAATGTTGTTGCCAGCAGAAAGAAGCAAAGCATACATATTACTTGTTTTCCCCATAGGAAATATTGTACTTTCCAATGAAAACTCTGATACTTACTACTGCCTCTAGAAAATTTTACCTAGTTTGCCGACTAATTTATAAGAGAGAAGGGAAGAAAAAAAAAAGAGAGACACAAAACTACTACCTATTTCCATAAAGGAAAAAAAGAGGAAAAGCCCACTAGGAAAAAGAAAAAAAATAATTAAAAATTGAATAGAATATCTGAACAGGTGAAGTAAATATCTAGATTATAAAGAAAGAAAGTAAGTAGACTTTTACTTCGGGAGGGCACTGGAACAGGGAGGAAAGCATATAGAAGATAGAAAAGATAGAAAATGGGAAACTTCTGCTTACACTGGAAAAAGAGAAAGCAGCCCACTGAGAGTGGGCAGCTGCTACAGAAAGGAGGTGGCTATTGAGAAAAATAGCAATGAGACATTCTTGTTCTATAAAGAGAACAATCAAACCAGGGAATATCAAAATGTACATCCAGCTCTCATGGCTCCTGAAGCTGGACCATCATATTAAACCATTAACTTATTTCAAAATCAGATGTCTTTTTTCAGGTATTATGTAACTAGACGGTAATGTTAGGCATCAATTACTGTACATCCTCACATATTCTGTCTATATTCTACACCTATTATACTGTGTGCATACGTATGGTCCCAGCATCAGACCTATATCATCTTTAGTCAGTAGCACCTTATCTGATGCTCCAACTGCTCTGACTTCTGAGGCTGGGAAACAGAATGGTATAAACAAGCAGACTTCATTGCATACCCTTCACAGTTCCAACCATAGTTCTTTATCTCCACAGTTCCACATCCTTACTAGTGTAGCACCAAAATTAACAGTTCTGAATGTGCAGGCGAACAAATAGCTCAAATGAGTTTTAGCTATTAGAAAGGTTGCTTTTTATTGTCTCTTTCAAATGTCCATCCATATACACATTCAACTGTAGTCAACTCTCTCCATCTGTGGCAGTGATCTGAATGAAATCAGAGCCTGATGGGAGTGGTGAGAAGACTATTTTACAAGTATGACATTGCAGTTGGAAGCCTATAGCATAGTGTTTTATGAATATGTGAATAGAATCCTATGTGAGCTACTTTATAGATATTTTACATAAAGCTTTTCAGCCTATTTCTTCAGTATTCTAATGTACCACAAAATACCCACCTTATTAACAATTATAACCCATTAACAATAGGACAGGTATTTTGTGGTACATAGAAATACTGAAAAAAATATGTATTTGCATGAGAAAATCATTGAAGCATTATAATATGTATGAGAGTTGAAGTAATTATAATATACCAATGCCTTTTCTTATAGATCTGTAAAAGATAAAAACATCCAAAAAGGTGTTCCAGATTGTATTTATTACCTAGCAGCTTTTATATTACTTAATACAGTCTTCTTTCAACTATTTTTTGTAAATGTACATCCCATTAAATGCATGTAAATAAGTACTTCAGCTTAGAATCTTTATAGGTGCATGCATCCTGCCCACCGAAATACTGTACAATTATGGCATGAATAGGTGGAACAACATAAAAAATAACAAACAGGTAAATAAGACAGACACATCAGGTCCTTGTTTGCAAGAAGACAATGATAACTGGCACAGGCTGATTCATATGACGAGAACTAGTACACTTGCAAAAGTGATTAAACAAATAGACTTATGTTTGGGCTTTCAACCTCCATCCTCTCTTTTATAGCAATGAACTCCAGAGTTTATAGTTAAAGAGTACTGTTTTTGGGAAACTAGTCAAATAGCTAAACTAAGTCATTAGGCAAGGTTTTTTAAAGCAGAAATACTGTCTTAATTTTATTATTAAAATATAAATGTAATTATACTGACCAAACAGTTTCTAAATGATGCTAGCTTATTCAAAAAACAATGACATTAGACTCTCTGATGTCTCTCTTCCATTTTTAATGGAAGTTGATAAAAACTTGAAATAAAATTCAATTTTGAAATTATACATCTCAAGATTTAAAATCCTGTGAGCAATACGATATATATAAATCAGAAGAATCTGTTTCTTAGCTATAATCTAAATACTTGCGTGGTCCCACGCTAGAACTGAAAGTTTTAATCGAGATTGATTCATCTCCTGGAATGACATAACACTTCTCTAGTTTTCCTGTGAGAGGAAGAGAAAGGAGATAAAGATGAGCCTTCTACTACAGTGGTGCTGGCTGAAACAGGAAAATTAAAACATAGCAGTGTCCCCAGCAGTAAAGTTATTTAGTCTAGTTCCAGTAGACATATAATTCTCCTGTGATTTTCGATAGACATATAATTTTCCTGTGATTTTCAAGACCTTCCTATTTTAAGATATATTGCTACCACCAAGACTTAGCTGCTTTGGCTTACAAGGTTGACCCATCACTTGGCAGAAGCTATCAAAAGCAGAATAACAAGATCTGAATGCAGTTGCACCTGAGGTGAGCACAGACGATCAAAGAAGCACAGCAATGTTACCTACTATTCCATGACACAGGATGGCTAACAACTGTGCAACTCTTCCTTTCTGGGTCTATTATCTGAAAGGAGGTATAGAACAACACAAGAGCTGGACAATGAGACAGCACAAGTCATTAAGTACAACAAGGCAACTGAAGTTGCAAGATTCAGTTACCAAAAGCGGTTAGAACCAGAGCTAGACTGCTGCACTTGCAAACCTCTTCAGACAAATAACTATGTCCTGTTGGATCCAAAGTCAACTTCTTCCATGGATCAAGAAGATACAAAGGAAAAAGTAAAAGAAGTCTTCTTGTACGAGAAGAAGAACTTGCTTCCTTGCAAGTCTTCATACATTTGCATTTCAGAGGCTCTCCAATTCACAAGCAAAATCTTTTCATTTAATAATCCTCAACAGATTGGTCTTCCATGCATTTCTATAATTGTTTTTTTTTATATCTGATAAATTATAAACATTGAAGTCCTTCAGCACAGAGTTCCCATTCTTAATTATGCACTGTTCAAAGAAAGACTTCCTTTTATTTGTCTCCATAATCTTGATCAGTTTTGCTGTAACTCTACTATATCTTTTAATAGCAAGAAGAAACAAAACCATATAAAGTACTACGATGCAGCAAAGCTTGGAGTTATACAGTGATGCATTTTTTTCATTATTTTGTTTTCCTTTCCTAACAGCTCCTAAAATCCTACTTGCTTTTAACCATTACTGAGATAGAGAAGACCTCACCAATGTGTCAGTCATTAATTAAATTGTTAACTAATTCTACCCTTTATTAATATTTTTCTACAATATGTCCACCATGGATATCAACTTCCACAATCACAGATCCTCAAACAGCTCATGATCCTTTTTAAAAACTGTCACTGCATTTGCCAAGTGCTTCCTTTCCTGTGACACTGGCATGGGTTCAAACTACAGTTTACACAGAACACTTAATAGCTCAGCCTTAGAGCTGCTTCATCCTTCAGTTCCATTATAGTTCTTGGGTGAATACCCCATGGTCCTAGCAATCTGTTCTGTCCATTTTATTGGTCTATTCTAAAACTTCTACTGACAGCGCAAGTTGGGATAGAACCTCCAATGCAACGCTTCCCCCAACATCCTCCCCAAAAAACTAATCTGTAGACAGCTTCACTATTGGATAAATTGAAATAATTTTAATCATTAGCATTTGGAAGTGGAAAAGAGAGGTGTTACTCAAAGTTTCTTTTCTTTTTCTTTGGAAGACATATTAAAATCGGTAATTCATACTTTTCTATTGCATTGTTATTAAAGTCTTTCCCCATGCTCAAATTTCACTAGTATGAAAATTTTAACACCTTATCTCTAATTCAGTAAAGCAGTAAGAATTAGAAGAGCACTGGAAACATGCTGAAGCCACTGAAATTTAAATATAATCATACCGTTAAGCAAATCTGAATGAAAAAGGGAACTTTCAAAGATGTGGCTTATGCTGCTCATCCATCTTCTGTAATATATGTTAAGCAGCATTAATGTACCACAGTATTTCCCTACCTATGCTATGTTGTTGATTGCAAGTAAGACTATTAGTTGAAAAAAAATGTGTTTTTTTTTAATCCTCTCATGAACAATTCATTATTTCCCTAGATGTCAAAACTCTCTCAGTTTCACTAAATGGCTTCCAGAAGTTGGACAACGACTTATTTCTAGACCAAAGTCCAAGGTACAAGCTATCTTTAGAACTCCTTACAGTGACTTTTTTTTTCAAATTGTTATTCTATTTATCGTCATTTATTTTCAAAAGTAAAAATGCCTTTTACCCATTCATATCTTTATTCACTGTACCGTCAAAAGTAATTTTATGATAATATATATGTTTTTAACCCTTGACTTTCAAAGACTCAAAGTCTGGACTGAGCATAAACCAATGTAAATCTTTTTCTCTTCAGTTTATTGTACAACAGTCATGCCTGTTTGATTGAGTGAAGCTTTTAATTCAAAAGCACGTACTTGAAAGGTTAACCTGATGACTACGTTTAAGCAGGCCTCAGGACTTACTGAGTCTTACTTACTGAGGACTTACTGACAAAATAGCTATCCTTGTCTTACAGACTGAAGTATAAGCTTATCGTACAATAATAAAATAGCCGAGGCTGGAAGGAACCTCAAAAAGATCATGTAGTCCTACCTTCTGCTTATGTTTTGTAGGTTCTTCAGAACAAAGAAGTAGATAAAAGCATCACATGTTTTTCAAACATCGCTAATATTATCTAATTCTGTTAACGCTCCAGTAGAAAACAAGCTGTAACAAGCAATTTCAAGAGGAAAGCAAGACCACAGTTATAACTCATTGCACAAACTTACTTGCTAAGTTACCTTCAAATTATTATTTTATCAGTGTCATTATTATTTTATCAGTATCTGATCGATAAGATCCTTGAAGTAATGTCCTCCAATCCAACAAGACTCTGAAGACAGAAAATCTCCAAAGCACTTGCTAAGGCCAGAAAACAAATGCCTGTACAAAAAAAAAATTCACAGTACAAAGTATTTTAAAACTCTAATTTGTCCTCCTGAGTTCTGCAAAGTCCTTCTCTCTTCAGTTTAGCTGTCTCTTGCTAGAGCAATTTCTTCTTGCCATTACCTCTCTCCCTTATTCCCCTTGAAGTCAGTGTCAAGTTTCCCACTATAAACACTTCACGGAAGTGAGAATTCAAGCACCTGAAGTCTGCAATTATACAAGTTTTCGGCTGTGGACACACAAAACAGAATGCAAAGGAGGGGCAAAAAAGTAATGATATTAATAACTATTAATAACTATGTACAGCACAGAGCACAGCAACAAGGGAGTTAGTGGAATTGTCCTACATTTCCCATTTAAAGCTTTTTCCCCTTAAATTTACAGTTCTTAAAATAAATAAATAAACAAATGGAAAATATGCTAGTCTGCAAAATCATCACTGAAAAGAAACCTTAATTATTTGCTGAATTGATTTAATTAGCAAGAAAAGTTGTAATTATGAATCACACATATACCTTGAATTACAAAGCAGAAAAAAAGTCAAAAGATTTTTCAAAATAATAAAAAGACTGACTTCAGATATAAACAATTACAGCATGCAATGACCATTGATTCCATTACTTTAAATATTTTGACCTAATTCCATTCAGAGGTTTAGATAGGTTATCTGGCATATTTCTATTATTGTATGAACCACATGCTCACCCGTTAAGACATAAATTAATATGTATTTTCTTTAAGAGACCATAAATCTCCTTTTTTGTCTTTGTTTTATGAAGTGTATATATAGAACATAAATGAATTCTTTTTTTTTTTGTACTAGTGCCAGTCTTTAAATTTAAAGTCATATACTACTCCAACCTAAAAGATTAAAGAAATTTGGAGGATTACAGTTGTAGAGCAAGTTCCAGCAAGCTACTCAAGAAGTTTACTATGTATTAAAAGTTCAAATATATTTTCAAGCAAACCAACAAACAAATGAATGCTTTTATTGTTCTGATAGCAATATAAGAAAGCTGAAAGCATCTATTTTGAGATTTACCAGTTTGCTAGCAAAGACAGCATTTAATGTAAGTGAATTTTTTCCATGCATATCATCTAAAAATCCTTTGGTTAAAATATACAAACCCAGCTTTTACACAGAAAAAGAAGGACAGTTCTCCTATCTAAGCCATGTTAAGCATATCTCACTTTAAATCCACATACTTGGACCACCTGACATTAGGAAAAAAATGCCATATTAACCCCAAATTTCTTTGCCCCTTTGCCCCTCTAAATTATTCTTTGCCTCACATAAATTTTCCCATCCATGTAGTTAAAAGTAAATGTTTAAATTAAATGTGTCAATGTCTACTTAAAATATAAAGATTTTTTAGTATTACTTTGTATTAAGAGAACTATACAGGTCACCAGATAAAATACTGAAGCTGCAGTGTCATTACACAGCTCACATTAGGCAGACATAGCATAACACTGCTGATAACTAAAGAGAATCCATTCCTCCTCTCCCTCACACACACAGCTTTTCTCCTGGCTGTATATTCCTACCATTTATGACACAGGTAGTACAGGAGTGGGGCAGGATACCTAACTAGGAGCATGAAAGAAGGTATCGGTCAGCTCTCTTCTCTTTGTCATCAATGAAGTGACGTAGGTGCCCAGCTGCACACAGAACATCACCTTGCAACCCCAGTTTAGCAGAAGTTGTCACTGGATTTGAAAAAGGCTGTTTCACCCATTTTCCTGACACTTTACACTGACCAGCATGCTTTTCTATCTGTACAGAAAATGCCAGAAGTTAGTTTTCAATCGCACCGGTTCCCTGCCCCAGTTGAGTGCATAGCCACACAAACACTCGTGCCAAACTGAAACATGACATAAACCAAATTAATAACATTGACTAACTAAATTATAAGCAAAAGTTACACATCTTCAATTAAATATTATCTTCACCTTTAAGGGTATTTCTCTCAGAATATTACACTAGAACACCCTAATAAGACATTTTTTCATAATTAATTTTATCTCCTCAGCGTAAGATTTAGAACAAACCAGTACCATCTATGTCTACAGCTAAGTTGAAGACTCTTCTGATAGAAAAATGATTCCTTTAAAATCTCGTCTCCTTCCTTTAAACTACGGCTTTAATTTCACTTCATAAATTCAGGATGTGCTGTACAGTCTTACCAGCACTCAGCTCTCAAAACCATTCAGTGCTTTACTAGATATCCTTGCAGATGAATGATACCTCAAGATACAAAAAAGACAACTTATACTAATAATTATGTAAAAGTCATTTCATTACAAACACACATTGTGCTCTTTTGTAAGTACTTTCATTAAATTCATTTTCAAAGTATACACTATGTGTTCTGACATTATTTTTAATTATTTTATTAACGTCTGATCTCACCTTAAAACAATTCAAGATCTTTTCAACAGAGAAACAGTGGATCAGGCTTTTAATCTAATTCATCAAGTGACTGCACACAAAAAAAGACACGACAGCAACAGAGATGTGGTAGTGCAAGGGCAGGAATGAATGATCTGATACACGAGGCACAAAAAACTTACCAAGCTAGCATTGTCAGTTGCCTTACATACCAAAAAGGAGGAGGCAAAACTAACCTGACAGCAGATTGATCATTAATCTATGGGAAGAAACAGCAGTACATAAGACTCCAAAATTGAACGGGCTGAGGGGAAAGAACAACCAAAATGGGATTGCTAGGGCAGAGCTAGCGTACTCTGAATGAAACTGAATGAGGAAGCCACAGTCATCAGGTGGACTTACAAGCTATGCAGACAGCAGGTGGCCAAGGACATCACAGATGATCGCACTTCCTCACACCAGCCCCTGAAGTACCTCAAACACCTGATCTGGATAGGTCATTTCTACCAACCTGAGATATCAGACATGATATCACCAGACACCAGCACATAATCAGTTAGTGTGCAATGTCTCTAGATCTTCAAGATAAGGGCATTATGCTGAATGGTAACTGAAGTAGCAGCAGCACACTTGCAAGTCAAATGCTTAGGTTTGAGTCTTCAGGGCACAACTGCTCACTGCTGCAGCCAGTGGAAGCTGCAAAACCTGGGAGGCAAATGGCTATGCCAAGATACGGGTGAACCACTGGAGATTTCCCATCCTGCATTTTGCAGCCAAGCCTCTTCCTCACACATTACAGCAGCACTTGGTGTTCACATTTACCTTATGTGGTATATGGGGACAGAGGAGAGATGATGAAGTAAAGTAAATCTGTCCTTTATTTGTAAATCTTTGCAACATGAATACTAACTATAATGTTGTCTAATAAATTTAAAATAGGAACTCTCATAATCCAAAGACCAGGTCATTGGATCACTGTCCACTGATACATGGAAACACAACATACACACTTTTTAATATTTGTATTAAACTCTACCTTCAAAATACTGAGTTCTTTTCTTAAAGATGCATTCACACGATAAGTGTGCCAGAACCTCTCTGATCTAGTTGATTGGAACCAATCTCGAGTTTAAATTTACTCATGACTATTTTATCCTGTTCCTCTTGGTTTAAACAGTTCTTTTCCCATCCTAATGCTCTTTTTCTAAAAGAAAAAGAAAACATCTTAGTGCTACACATGATCTTTGCTTCCTCTTAATTAAAGAATTCAAATCCATTTTAATCCCTTCAACTGATGTTACCAGCAGTTTCTATGCATCTGTGATTTAATCTGTCTCAGGTCTGGGACAGCAGAAGTGAAAAATCATGTTACAAAGCATGAACTGCAAAGATATTAATAACAATATTTCCCAACTGGAAACAGTTCTATGAAATCCAGAATCTGTTCTGCTCTTTTCCCCTTAACTTTTTTTTTTTTTTTTGGGGGGGGGGGGGGGGGGGGGTGGCAACAGATGATACATAAACACATACATGTACATAAAGGCCAAGTAAAAGTAAACAATTCTAGTGCTAACCCAAAGCCTATGTTCAAATCCAGGCATAAGCATCTCCTCATTTAGGCTCTGATACCCTGACAACAAGAAAAAGCAAGCTCTATGTCCCGCTCTTATATAACGTAAAATGCATTTGAATGGAGCAGTAAAGAGTTAGTTTACTTCAGACAGCTTCTTTCTCAGATGATTTATTACAAGTTTTCTGCTTTCTTGTAGCACACATGTACACTTGTTCTCATGCTCTCCATTCTCAAACACCACTGGTACCTCCTACTTTGCAAGAAGTCAGTCAGCTACTGTAGTTGTCCATAAGGTATTAACAAATGGGCACTAGCTAGGCTAAACAAAGATAGTAAGAAACGTTTTAATGACTGCTGCAAAAGTTTAACAAGGCAGTTACTACATGTTCAACCTATCCCACTGTAGTTGCTCTTCTCATCCTGCTGTCTGTATCCACCCATCTCCTACCCACTTCCTCCCAGCATCAGATACAGATCCTTTGGACTAAGTACTATGATACTGAATACCAGGCAAAGGAAGCAGCATTTGGTAACATGAACAAGCAACTAAACATACTGAAATTGCTGTTATGTACCAGAGTTCTGTTGATGCCTATTAGCAAAATTATAGGTTAAGGTTTCTATAGAAAAAGTCCTATGGTTCTTACTCTGTTGATAATGTATGCAGTATGAATATCTTGAGATGGCTTGAAATGAACTTACCAGATCTTTCACAACTGATGGACTTAAAACAGCAAAATTTGCCAATCATGCTTAAGTATTTGGCTTTGTTCCAAATTTTAACTAAATTCTGTTACTACTACTCATTTACCTTTTTACCTGTGATACCTCCTTGAACTTGCTAATGCCTTCAAAGTCTGACATCACCAAGTTCATCCCTCTTCATATATGCAACACATCATTTAGAGACTATATAATAAATACATATTCCCCAAACTGATCCTTCAGAAACTTCACAAATAGCCTCATAGTCCTATACATCCTTTTTCAATATTCCATATCTCATCTTGAACCTACCTATTTTTACAGATCTGTGCTGATCCTACTTTTCATTGATGTTAGTACAGTGGCAATCCTACTGCAGTCCACAGAGGTTAAACCTATCAAATTTACTTTGCTTAAAAAAATTATCATCTTCTTGAAAGAAATCAAATTCTATCAACTGTCTGGCATAAGTTATTATTCATGTGCTGAATCTGTCCCCCTCATTTTTTATATTCACAGAATCATAGAATGGTTTGGGTTGGGAGGGACCTTAAAGATCACCTAGTTCTAATCCTTTGCCATTGCCAGGGACACCTCCCACCAGATCAGGTTGCCCAAAGCCCCATTCAGCCTGGCCTTGAACACTTCCAGGGACGGGGCATCCACAGCTTCTCTGGGCAACCTGTGCCTCACCACCCTCATAGGAAAGAAATTCTTCCTCATATCTAATCTAAGTCTACCCTCTTTTAGCTTAAATCCATTACCACCTATCCTATCACTACACTTCCTGATAGATGGTCCCTCCCCAGCTTTCCTGTAGGCTCCCTTTACGTACTGGAAGGTTTCCCCTGAGCCTTCTTTTCTCCAAGTTGAAATACTTCAACCCTCTTTGCTGCTCTTCATGAGAGAGGTGCTCCACCCCTCTGATCACCCTCCTGTCCCTCGTCTGGGCTCCCTCCAACAGGTCCACGTCAGAACTGAACACAGTATTCCAGGTGGGGTCTCATGAGAGTGGGGTAGAGGGAGATTTGTGGCTAATACAAAGATGTGTGACCATGTAGAAAAGAAATACTGTTATTATATAATAAAAAAATAATTTAAAAATCTTGGTAAAAGGTAAAGTAATTGACTCTGTGTGCTAAACTGATTATTCAGAATCTCTTAATATAGAAGCTGCATCATCATCAGTCTCATAAAACTACAGCACAGGCTTTGAAGAACAAGAATTCAAGAAGCTTTAATGATAAGAGCTTTGTTGCATGAATTAGTAAAAGTATTAGAAGTTTTCTGGAGAGAGTTTTGCGTGTATGCTAATCAGAAGGTCTTCTAATATTTAGCCTAAAATTGTATTCACAATATGTGTCTGATATGCTAGCTTTGGTAGGTACACTGGATTTCCTATTACCCATTTTTAATGCAGAATTACATTTCCTTTTTCAACATAAGAGATTAACATTTGCAGTGAAGCTGCACTCAGTTTTATAGTATGGTGTGACAGCCAATGAAGATGAGAATTGACTTGCAATTCCATCATCACTTATACAAAAGGTACTAAGCCCTTTTTTCCCACCGAAAACAAATATTAAAACCCTTTTTTCCCCACCAAAAATAAATATTAAAACCCTCAGTATTGCCTTGCTGTAACCACATTGCTATCTTCACTAAAAAATTTTATACCCCATTTCTAACAAATGCAATGGAATGGATTTCTGAAAACTAATAGACAATTTAATAGAGAAAAAGAACAGCTCTATAGTATAAGCTAAATCCAATGTCTTTAAGTGCACAAGCAATCCGAATATTAGGCTGAAACAAAATGCACCTTCAGCCAACATTTTTCATTGCTAAATCAAGAGCTGTCTATCAGCACATTTGTTTGTGTGGTCTCATTACAGAATACTGCCTCGATCTCAAACGTCATAGTAAAGAATGCGGAGAGCATAACTGTATCTACTTAACCTTCATCAACCAGCATTCATGCACCCTCATTAATTTTTTTCATCTCACTTTCAAGCATGACATGGCTCATACCAGAACAATAACTTGCTGATAATTGTTCAAGACAACAGCTGGACAGGAACAGTGCAGAGGTGAACTTTCTTATAGATTATAAGGTGCCTCAGTGAATTACAATTAGTTTAAAAGTCATCTGTCCTGTTCAACAGCTTTGAAAAGAAGACATTTCATTAGCAACTAAAGAAATCCTAACATATTTTAGGCTTTAATGACCCAATTGCATTGTACTTTCTAAGAAAAGAATTTCTGAGGATCACATGACAAGTTTTCAAATGTTTGAGCTCACATCTCAGTAAGAGATGTAATATTTATGAAATTACATCATGTGATATAAACTGAAGGAGCTTAATTTACCATTCATTATCATCTAATAAAATAACAATAATAATTTATACATCTTCCAAATTACATACCACCTTTACAAAACACTCTGATGGTAACATTACTGTATTCTCTTGAAAGAAAATTGGTATCATATTTAAATGGGATATACAAAAATTCAGATCATCAAATACACAATGCTAAAAAATGACAAAAGAAAGCAACTAAACATATAGTTGATAGTTGCATTCCAAAACAAGCAAAAGGAAGATAGAGTTCTTGGTCCTCCCAGTATTTTTGTTTCATTGATGGACTAAGAAAAAATAAAGAAGCTATCTCCCATATCTGGAGAAACATTATTTCTTAAAAAATATTCACAGTTGGAAGGCTGCCCTCATGATAAAAATGCATGATTTCTTATTATTAAGTGACAGATAACTGCAGCAATTACTAGGCCTATATTTTTTTGATATGAAAAAAAGTATATATATATATACTATATATATATATAGATATATATAGATATAGATATAGAAGTACAGTGACAAAAGAAGAGCTACAAAACAGATTTACAATATTCAGAATCTTTTTTCAAATGCAAAAATATTGTAATGGAAGGTCCATCAGAAACCTACATGCTGCCCAAACTCTTCACGTGGGAAGAAGCTAATACATGGGACTGCAGCAACAGCTAGTGACACACATTTATACAGAACGTAATTAGCTAAGAAAAAAAGTAATTTTTTTTTTTTTTAAAAAGGGGGAAAGAAAAAAAAATAAAATTCCCCACTGCCATAGTGTGGGGACATGTGAAACAGTGTACATAATGATCATATGGGAGACAAAACAATATGTCTATTCCAAACAGAATACTGGACTCCTATCATTGAAAATTAACAAAAAGAGTGCACAATGCCTAGTTTTCTCTTCTGCATCAAACATCCAGTAGTAAGTGTCCTTCAGGAGGCAGAAAAGATTTCAGGTATCGTTTAAAACAAGTTGTTTATCAATGGACTGCATTCTGTAGCATCCATCTCCCAATGGCAGCACAGAGGAAAAAAAAACACATCAATATAGGGATGCCAGTATTACTCTGAGAAAGGAAAGTTATTTGTCAGTAACTGAAATTCTTTGAGATCCGTTATCCAGATGGACATGCACAGTTACAGTTTCTAGCATGAGTGCACAAATATACCATAGTATTTTTGCCACTGCCATTTCGCAAGGCGAAAGTCACCATAAGTCACCATGTTCCTTTCTACACATCCGTCCCCAAAACTGGGCAAGCTGCCCTACAAATATGGTGCTTTATCTTTCTCTCATCCTTACAAATTCTGAAATAGTAAAGGTTATATACATACATAGATAATATGTCTCAATGAATTCCAGTTACTAACCCTTCTCTTGAGTAGTCGTTTATATTCATAGTGAGGGCAATCAGAAGTTCTGCTCATACATCATCATTACTCATCACACTCATATATCACATTTGATTTACCTGGAAGAGTGTCCTGAAGTTTAACAGAATAAAAACCACTCTTTCAAAAGCGGTATGATGCTTAGAAATATCAGCAGTGGAGTAGCTAGTAAAAGCATAAAGGCACTTGCTGCAACCAACAACTATGTTATTATCATAAAGATTTCTCCATATGGCAATCAATGCTTATTCATCCTACATCCCACCCATTTCCCTTGTAGCGCTGCCTGACGAAGGCTCTCTGGGTCCTCTACAATCCATAACTTGATACATTTACAATGGATGGGCTGCATGCGTACTGTTTTGTTTCAGTTTAACCTGCCCAGTCTATGGCAAGAATGGATAGCTATTTAGAATTCTTCATTTGAGTAGTTGGTGTTTTTCTTGTTTTCCATTTTTTTTTTTATTATTTTTTAGCCTTTGGCATTTATAAACATTTTAGTATTTACTTGAGCATTTTTAACCAATAATTGTACATGAGTTTCACTCTAACCTCATTTGAGTTAACTACAGCTTCATGATAAATGAGAAACAGAGTAAGGTCAAACTGAGACAGTCTTCAGATAGTATTCAAATAGCTTTAGTTACTGGCTAACATACAAGTCTTGAGCATGATCTGCAGAGTATGCAAGGGATAACAGATTGTGTCCTCACAGAAGGTACATTGGAGCAAGCTGGTATCACAGAAGGGTTACACAAGGAAGAAGCGTCCTTCTGTGAACAGCAGCCACTGGGAAAGGTCTCTAGCATGTAGAGTACATATTGGGAAGCATAGCTGAACACCTCAACAATCCCAAAGGCACTCTGACATTTCCCATATGTACTCTGGAAAATGGGACTGTGAACAGGTCATTGCTAACTGTTTTATAGAAAAGAAAAGGTGGATGCAATGACATGCAATTCCCTCTACCTGTTATAATTATTTTCTCTGTTAGGGCTGCATCAAACCTAAAGTGTATCCAATGATGCAAAGACATACACTCACAGCAATTTTACTTGGACAGACTTTGGTGAGGAAATTTTAGCAAGAAAGCACACCAGAAGAAAACACTGGGGTAGGTGGGATAAATAAACAGAATCCACATCCTTGATGGATGAACCTGTCTCTAGGTAAGAAACAAACTTCTGTATAAGTAAAAAAAAATATATATATCAAGGCAGAATCTACACAAAGACTCAATGTTAACCCAAATCACAAGCCAGACAAATCGGAGTTTCCATTTTCTGCCTTCAGATATCAAGACTTTAAATATGCAATCATAAATGAAGGTTCTTTGCCAGCCCTCCCTCTTCCCTTCCTCTTTTCCAGTAGAAGAGAGGCACAAAATCCTGAACAACTCCAGGAAATAAAGTGGCCTGAACTCTGCCCACAGCCAAACAAAACACGCACCTCCACTATTTGGACAGGATGGAGATGTTCATAGTTCAGACCGTGAAGCTCTGAAGAGAAGTTTCTTTTTTATTTCCTTTTTGATAACAAGCTTCAGAGAACTTGGCTTCTTAATGCTAAACTCAGGCTAAGAACAGATGAGGACTGTGTTACAAGAAAATATTTATCGTGGCATATTTTGTAACTGGGATGAGGGCTTTAATAGAACAGGTTTGATTGCTATTCAAAATCAGGATGGTAATTCCAAATCTTACAGTAATCTTTTCTATCCACCTAAAGCACTAAGGCTTCACTTCTCAGGAATAAAATAAGGAGCTGCTGCCTTTTCAAACTTATTCAGCAGCTGCATCCAAAATGCCTTTTGCCCAGCCAGCCTGAACAGAAATCTAGCTCTGCCCTATAACAGTAAGAAGGGAGGATATACAGCAGTTTCCCACTTCAAAGTAGAGCCTTCAATTTTATTTTTTTATGACTAATATGAAAAAGTTCACACTAACGTAGTGGGTGATAGCCAGGATTGTACTGTATCAGACTCTGAAGAAATGTAAAATCCCACTCCCAAAGCTTGCCAGTCTTTTTTAGCCGTATTTGTTTCCATAAAGCTTCAAGCATTTGAAATAGCCACTAGGTACAAGTCAAAAAGAAAGACTTATGTTTGAAAAGATATCTCCACAAATATTGGAGATTTTTCTGTCATTGCAGTTTCCAAAATAAACTATGTTCGGTACCATTTCAAATCAAACAGTGAAAAGACGTTTCTCTATCCACCTACGATATTGAGACTAGAAATCCACAAGCATATCCTAGCTCCATAATGTTGATTTTTTTGTTGGTGCTGATCCTCAGTAGCAATATCATTCATTCATCAGTGAGTGGCTGGGACATGCACTTTACATCTAGAACTTGCCTTACAATCAATCAGCTTTTTCAGTTTAAACAAGAACTAGAATATACTGAAACTTCACATAATAATTCTAGTTGCTAAAGCTATCTCAGCATAAAAATGATTCATAGAGTTGCCTTCTTGCATCTACTTTCTGAATATAGGTGCTAGCACATAAGCTAGACATAAGAAACAAATAATACTGCTGTTCAGTGCTTAAAATGGTCTTTTCTTTGTCCAGTTAATTTTAAATCAACACATAGTTCTTAAATGACTCATAGACCTTGCTTTTCTCAATGGATATTCAATGTTATTGTACACCATAAACAACAACAAAAATATATAAAAGGTCAATTATATCTTACCTATGAAATGTATTTTATCTGAAGTGTTGATAGGATAAAATCCTCTTATATGTTAGAGAAATTATTATACTATATTTTTGTTCTGAGAATTAGTATGATAAAAGCCTTTTGTCAGAAGAACTGGTTCTTTGATTTAGAAATGACATAGCTTCATTAGAAACCATTGTAGTATTTCCATAATTTTCTATGAGTCTATTTAAAACCAGAAGTTAACTGTAATATAAAATACATTTTAAAAAATTGTTACTGTTTTAGAGACTTCAAAAAAATCTACATCTCAAGTTGAATAGATGTTATTTTCAACACATACAAAACTTAAAAGTAGATTTTTAAGCAAATGTATGAAATAGATCTGAAATCATAGTTCCAAACTTCAACACAATGGGCGGGGGAGAGAAGGTACTTAGCTTCATAGTCTCTAAAACTATGGCATATATATTTATATATCAGAAATACAGTTTGCAAGTTTATTATAAAGAAGCATGAATTAGTAAGTCATTCAATATGCTAAGATCTGTTTCTAATCAGGCTATAATACAATTAAAGTTTGGAACCTTTTCTAAATTTACAGTCTGACCTTACGAATAGTTTGACCTTACAAAGGTCAAATTAATATAATAGATAATACAGGCTGAAAAAAAGAACTGAGAAATGTACTAACCTCAGGTTGCTATGGTGAACACAGGAAGAAGCAGAAACTCAAATCAGAATGCATAAATACTTTTTTTAAAAGTCTTTGGATACAGAACTAAAAGGTGTGATGCAAATATGCAACGAGACATTAAACTGATGTAACATAATGTTTGTGAAATTAAAGAATAACAAATACAAAGACATAACTATACATTGAAAAATTACTGAGAAATCTAAAGCAGTGCAGAGCCACAGACATTTATCTGACCATGACCACCTCTATGAGAAAATGACAGTGCCAATCATAATTCCAGGTCTTCATTACATTTTTGTTAGGTTAGCAATCTTGCTGACTAAAAAAGGCTGCTTACATAAAATTTAAAATATATTATATTGACATGACAATCACCAATCATTTCTTTAGAATTTTGAAATTTCAGTTTCATTTACTTTGAACCCCTTAAGATCTAAGGTAACAAAATATTTTACTATTTTATTTTAGGATTTAACTTAAATGATCCATTAAATGATTGAACAGATGAAAAAAAAAAAGTTAAATCCCAGAAAATTTACCAGCTTAGACTTAAGTCACTGAACTTTCATATTTACAATTAGTTTTAGATCAAACAGCAATAGTTACAATTTTGACCCATCCATTCCCACAAATATGTATAATCTCTTCATAGTAAAAGATGGAGATTCAGCTGAAATTTAGAAAAGAGATTAACAATAGAAGTTATTTCAAATTTAGTAACTATATAAGTATTGAGATTTACTCTAGCACACAGAATGTGGTTTCATAAAGCATAAACTTGGCTGCAGGAAGTTACTTCTGTTCCAGTATATACTTAAATTAGCAATTAGAAAAAAAATATAAAGTTGACTAAGTCAAATTTAAAGGCAAACAAGTTAGTTTTCCCCTAATAAGAGGGGAGTTTATATTTCACATACCTACTTCCCTAAAAGAAAGATACAACGTACCTTAACTAAATTACACTACTTAGCACAGTGGAAGTAGATACCACAGAGACTGGAGAACGCAGACCATTTGCAGTGGGAACACACTAAGTGCACAGCTATTGCCTCAAGAGCAGCTTATAGACTTAGTCTTGAACGTCCAGGAAAGGGGGGAACATCTTTCCTCTCTGAAGCCCAGATTTGCACATATTTACAGTTTTCTAATAACTATCTCTGTGAGGAAACTTGATCTAGCATATGAAACAATATATATAAGCAACAATCACACTATACGTAAGCTCACAATTGCACAAGAGAACATTACACTTCATGAAACCCTGTCAAAATAGTTTCCGAGAAAAAACTGAGAAAAACAGAATATTTACTTATTGAAAGCAGCCTTAATATATCTTTCAAACTAGCCAGCAACCAACAAACAACAAATTAATCAATTTTTAAGTGTAACAAACAAAATTTAATGAACATCAAGCCTCCAGAGGACAACACTGGAGTACTTGCAGGATAAACACATTATACAGCTCTGTGACTAAAGCTGGTGTCAATCAAGGTCACATAAAGGTCACACATATCCTGTGTGGATAAAGTTGCCGTATTTAATAAATAAAGCCAGGCATATTACCAGCAGCCTTAACATTGATAGGTGAATATAAACAACATAATCCACATTCTGTGGACTATTCTAATTAAGAATAAAGAACCGCCTTGCACAAATCTGTATTATAGCTCCTCAACAAGCTACGTTAATAGCTTTACATATGTTGCAGTGGGAATTTATTAACCATCATGACCACTGGGCCTTCATTCACACACTGCATATCAAAGTCACTTTCCAACAACTGCTTGCAGACTTCAGTCTGAACACTAATAATTATTTTCTGGAGATATCCTTAAACTAAAGAAGCCACTCAACCTACCGTTTTTAATTTTTATTAATAGGAAGCTATATTTTTCACCTGAATTTCAATTTTGCCTTTTGATCACTGGTCCTTAGAAATTACTTTAAGAAGTATATTGGTGCCTGTAACATGAACCAGAATTTATGCCATCTTAGACAACATAGAAACATTACATTGACACCAAAATTTGTTAAAAAAAAAAAATTAAACAGGATACTACCGAAAAGAAAGGCTGAAATTTGAAATAAATCCTGATGTCAAACTACAGTGTGCTGACATCACAACAGGATGCAGCAGCAAAAATTAAAACAATTCCTATATTCATGCATTAAAACAGAAGCTGAAAGGGAGCAATACAAAAGTAACAAAAGTAAAAATTTAGACTTTTATTTAGATGTAAAGTTAAAACACTAATCACAATACACAAGATGTTCAGAAAAAAAAGAGCAAGAAACTTCCTTGTCTTGTCTTACTAACTACTATGAAACCGTTTCCTGATTTAGTAGTTATTTATACAGTACCGTTTAAGTATACTTAATAATTAGTTAGTTAAAACTATTTACTACCTAAAAGTAAAAATTATCACTTTAATAACTATTTAGGTAGTTATTGGAGGGAGAAGCCTGTGAGTATTCCTTTTCTTTCAGTTAAACTATATTACAGCATTTAACAAAGTATGTTGAGAGAGATCCACTCTGGTAACCTATCCTTGAAAACTGAGAACAAGTCAGTGGTCTCATGTACAGACTGAGGTCCAGACTTAATGGTTCACACCCCAAACACATGCCACAGCTTTCAGGCCATTAACAAAAACACTACTGATATGCTCTTAACCCTCAGTTTTGTGAATGTGCTCAGATTTAAGCCTCAAAGACTTGAAAAGTATGCCGAATCTTGGTAGCAAAAAATAAGAAGGTAATTCTGTCACCTAAACCTTACGTCTTATCAAGCTCCTCCTCACTGTTCCTGATGTGTTGAGTAATATTGTCAAACACATTTAAATATTATTTTGTTTAAATTAGATGCAAGTTCATACACTTTGAACTGGCTTAAGCTCTTAAACGACAGAAATGAATCTCAGTTTTTGCTAAAATCCCTTCTAAATCATTTCAACTTACTTCCAAAGTATGTCATTAAATAATGTTAGAAGATGAATAAGCAACAGGGGTGTTACACAGATCAGAAACGACAGGTATTACTAAGAGACTTCTACAGGCCAAGAGATCTGACTGACCTACACAGCTCAGTCACCTGGAAACAACCGGATTACAAACACACCCTCGTTGAGGAAGTTTCTACTTAACACACTACAGTTTACATCAACTTGTAAGATCACTTTAGACACATTTATAGGTTGCCTAGTCCATTAACAGTGGTTCATATAGGACATTAGGAATGCTTACTGAGGTTTTAGAAGTTTCAATGCATTGTGTGTCAAACCAAAGGCTACGTTATTATAGGATATACTGTCTAAACACGAGTTATGCTGGTAAGAATCAGCGTGCTCATCATATTAAACAGTAAACTCTCGTGGTCTCAAACCATAACAAGATTGCAAGTAAAGGTAAATGGAGCATACCTTCATTTAGATTATATGCCTTAAAATACCCTGTAATAAGGCAATTATTCAAGGCTGTTCAGAAGACTGCCCATTTTAAGTATTGATTTTGGAGAGGCCTAAAGCAGGTGAAAAAAAAACTAATAAAAAGAACTGAGAAAAACATACAAAATGAGTCACTGACCATTTATTTAATTTTATGAAATTACAGAATGTCTGTTTGTGTTCTGCTTCTGAAGAAAGCCTTGAAAGAGAAGAAAACTAACAAAGCAAAAAAGAAAGCACCATCTAGTAACTGTAGCCACGAGTTTGATTTAGCATAAAATCATTAAAATAAAATAAAAATGAACAGGTAAAACTTCTGTATTTTTAATATACTCATGAAGGTGTGTACCATATGAGGAAATCACATCACAGACCTATAGACACCAGATTATTCACGTACCACGTTATTTTCTTTTCTTTGGGATACAAGGACACTCATGTACCATTTGAATAGCAATGCTCAGTAAATTACAGCTATAGCTTCTCACTCTTAAAGATTTATCACATACTGGAAAACAGCATTTTTCAATGCAATCTATAAAAGAGACAAGCCATTACAACTCCCCTGATTGACTGATATAAATATATTTATCAATCCATATGTGTATTTAAACCTAAGAGTTAGCGAGAGAGAATATTAGATTGATACGGTTAATGACAGAGAATGCCAGTCTGTTCTTCACATTGAAAATAAATAAATAAATAGAAAAATAAATAAATAAATAAGGAAAAGTAGCATACAGAGTTCTTGGTGCTGCTTCAATAAATCAGTGTCAAAAATTGGTTATATAATAAAGGCAGTAAAACCCGCTTAATTACTCTGATACAGAACTGAGATATTGATACAAAAAGCAAGTATTTCATTCTCACAGGAAGCTTAGCTGTCATACATGTACAGGTTGATTTCGTGCAAATAGTTCTTGTTTCATTCTGTCTCCTTCCAGAATCTACATTATTTTATAATCTAAATAAAATACCATCTTCAAGTGATTTTTCTACCTTTTTTCTTTCATTTGTATTCAAAAATACAAAGCCACATGGTGAAAGCGTTTCCAAGAAACTTCATTGCTTTCCACGTCTCCATTTGTACTTTACCTTTAGATCAGTTGCTTCATATTTTAGAGCATATTTTTCATAATTGCTCATAACATTTTAGATACGAGGAATAGCTGGAGCCCAAAAACAAGGTTTCTGGGAAAGTTTAAAGTAAATTAAATAACTAATAACACTAAAATGCCATAGGTATCATAAGGAAACACTAACAAACTTCAGCAACTGTAACTTTTCAAAATAATAAAAAAACCAATTTACTTATGCTTATTCAAAACAGTTAAAGCACCATAAAACCCACAAAACAAGGTAAATGCTATTTATTCATACTCAGTGGCAAGAGATGTGAAGTAAAATGTAATAAGAACAGTAGCTCCCAACATTGAAATTTGTAATAAATCCCAAAATCTGAAATAAAGCCCATTTATGGCTTAGTTATTAGTTATTACTATGGGCTTAGTTAGCCCATTACGCTTAGTTTATAGTATATAGTAGCTATACACAAGCATAACTATTTTTTAAAAATACAAAAAAAGTTCCAACTTCTGTAAGCCATTAAACAAGCCTACATTAGATGCCTACACACTAAATGTGTGTAAACACCTTTACTTTTTTCCTCTGAAGTGGGGCTATCAGAATCTGCAATGCAATTTTCCAAGAACACATCAGCGTTCTGATCTTAGAACAATATTTAAGAATTTGCAAGTTAAAATATTTAAATCACTTCATCATAAAATTTTAAAAGATTAGAATAAATTAGTATAAGATTATCTTTAAGATTAGAATAAATCTAGTAATTTAGGTACATGATTTCTAACACAAAAGAACCTATTCTACTAATTCACAGCCTAATTACTTAGAAATATTAAGTGTACTGGTCTACAAAAATATCTGAAAATTTTGTGAGATTTTCTTTAAACGCAAATATTCTGTTAAAAGCTTTCCCTAATATAAAAGACAAATATAAGAATTGGGCACAAACAGGAATCAACTAGGAAATTGTGTTCTGGGTTCTAAGACAGAGCTCACTAATTTCACTGAAAATACAATACAAACTTACTGACCTTACTCACTTACATTTACAAAAAAAAAAAAAAAAAGAGGTGCAAATAGTCTTTTAGCTGAAAGTACATCTATGTTTCATCAGGATTCAAAATCATGTTTCTTTAGCATTATTACAGATGTACAGCAGAATCACTTCCAAAGTTTCTATTTGTTATAGTTTTATCTCATCCTTCATCAAATCAGTAACAGATTCTCAGCAATACAGATCATTCACTGTACTATGACACACTCTTGTGGTACATTAAGGAATCAAGTCATCAGCCAATTGTAAATGGAGAAAGAGATTCAAACTGAGAAAGCATCCATGGAAAACAAGCTTTAAGATACAGCATTTCAGAATGGTATATGAAAAAGCACATGGGAAAGAACTGTAGCATTTATTCTTACTGAACTACTGGTATATCGTGCAGTATTTGACAGAGACTAAAACGATGGTGATGACAGAATTGCAAGTCAATTCATGTCTTCATTGACTAGAGAACACAACTGTCACACCGTACTATAAAACTGAGTGCAGCTTCACTGCAAATGTTAATCTCTTATGTTGAAAAAGGAAATGTATTCTGCATTAAAAATGGGTAATAGGAAATCCAGTGTACCTACCAAAGCTAGCATATCAGACAAACATTGTGAATACAATTTTAGGCTAAAGAGTAGAAGACTTTCCAATTAGCGTACGTGCAAAACTCTATTCAGAAACTTTCTAATTCCTTTACTAATTCATGCAACAAAACTCTTATCATTAAAGCTTCTTGAATTCTTGTTCTTCAAAGCCTGCGTTACAGTTTTATGAAACTGATGATGATGAAGCTTCTATATTAAGAAATTCTGAGTAATCAGTCAAGCACACAGAGTCGGTTACTTGACCTTTTACCAAATATATATATATATATATATATTTTTTTTTTTTAATTATACAATAACAATAATAGTATTTCTTTAGTACTGTTGTGGTTTCACCCGGCAGGCAGCTCAGCCCCATAGAGCCACTTGCTCACTCTCCCCAGGTGGGATGGGGGAGAAAATCAGAAAGGTGAAAGTGCAAGAACTCATGGCTTGAGATAAAGAGTTTGCTAGAGAAAGCGAAAGCTGTGTGTGCAGGCAAAGCAAAGCAAGGAATCCATTCACTACTTCCCATCAGCAGGCAGGGGGTCAGCCACTTCCAGCAAAGCAGGGGTCATCATGCTCTCCTATGAAGGAAGGCTGAGGGAGTTGGGGTGGTTTGGCCTAGAAAAGAGAAAGCTGCAGGGCAACCTTATAGCAGCCTTCCAGTACTTAAGCAGGCGTACAGGAAAGATGTGAAGGGACTCTCTATCAAAGAGTGTAGCGATAGGACAATCACTAATTGTTTTAAACTACGAGCATAGATTTCAATTATGTATGAGGAAGAAATTCTTCACTCAGAGGGTAGTGAGGCACTGGCACAGGTTGCCCAGAGAAGCTGTGGATGCCCCATCCCTGGAAATGTTCAATGCCAGGTTAGACGCGGCTTTGAGCAACCTGGTCTAGTGGGAGGTGTCCCTGCCCATGGCAGGGGGGTTGGAACTGGGTGGTCTTTAAGGTCCCTTCCAAACCAAACCATTCCCTGAAATGCTGGAAGAAGATAAGAGGGTAAAAATACGTCTGTTTTGCATCAGCTTTAGTCCATTCAGTATTGATTACATTAACATCTCCAAATGCTGCAGAACAGGATTTCATCTCTCTCTTCCCATTAGATAAATGTGCCTAACTGTTGACTACTTAGTCACTACATTTCACTGACTTCTGAAGAATTACTCTAATATTATATTCATCAAGATTACTTATCAGTTTTATTTGTCAACCATAACTAAGCATTCATTCAAACTGACCCAAATAGACAACTACCAGAAGTACTGTTATCATTAAATGTGTATTTTGCAGCAGAATTATACTTTGATTATATCTATATGACTTTTTGTTTTCCTAAAAGCTGGATATAAATGTTTTCCAGAGTAAACAGAAAAACTCAACTGCGGATCAACGAATAAGGCTTATCTTCAGAGACTGGAGTCTCATTAAGTACCAAGATCTATCTAAACAATACAGAACAAACACTGATATTGGTAGGAATGAACAATTTTTTTTTCATTGTTAGTTTTAAGGAGATTAAGTGTAATATACTTTCCATTTCACCCTAAAGGTAGGTGAAAGTTCTTGCAAAATGCCGTACAGTATTTGCATGACAAATCAAAGGCACAATAATCTCTCAACACAAGAAACTCTTCACCCTTAATTTCTCTTACTCTTTTCAAGCTAGCTACAATTTTTGCCACTGGTGTTTCAGGAAGGTTTTTAATTAGTCTTAAGTATGCTTTGTATTTTGAGTTTTCGTCCACATTCCCAGACACTCTTAGCAACGCTAATCTGAAAGAAATAAGTAAGAAAAGACTCATAGATGCATATATTGGACTTATATGGAAAGGTTTTAGTACTGGGGTTGTGTTTATTTTTGCAATCTATAAAGGAGACAAGCCATTACAACTCTCATAACTGATTGATATAAATACATTTATCAGTGTGCATGTGTAATTAAATATAACAGCTAGGGACAGAGAGCATTAGGTTGATATGGTTAACTATAGAAAATGCCAGTCTGTTCTCTACATTTATTTAAAAAAAAAAAAAGTAACATACAGTGTTCTTGGTGTTGCTCCTGACACTAGTGGGTTTTTTTCCTCCAACTACGTGTGTGTCAAAAATTGGTTATATACCAAAAGCAGTAAAACCTGGTTGATTACTCTGATATTCCCCAGTACCAAAACATTAAAAAGGGAAAAAACTGCTTCACAAGAACAGAGTGGAGTGAGAAAACAGAAACAGACTTGCAAATCCTTGAAAGCATCCAGTGGAGGGCAACAAAACTGGTAAAGGGGATGGAAGGCATGCCTTATGAAGACAGGCTGAAGACACTTGGTTTGCCTGGTCTGGAGAAGAGAAGGCTAAAAGGCAACCTCTTTGCTCTCTGCAGCTTCCTGAGGAGAAGAGGAGAGAGAGATGCTTGTCTCTTCACCCTGATAATTGAGGACAGGACGCTTGGGAATGGCACAAAGCTGCACCAGGGAGATTCAGACTAGATATAAGGAATAATTTCTCTACTGTGAGAGTGGTCAAACACTGGAACAGGCTTCCTAGCAAGGTGGTTGATGCCCCATGCCTGTCAGTGTTCAAGAGATGTTTGGACGACACCCAAAATAATATGCTTTGACTTTTGGTTATCCCTGAAGAGGTCAGGCAGTTGGACTAGATGATCTTTGAAGGTCCTTTCCAACTGAACTATTCTTTTCTGTATTTTCTCCCCCTTTTCACTGAGGAGGGGGAGCGAGGGAGCTGCATGGTAGAGCTCAGTCAGCCATCAGTATGAAACCACAGTGCATCCAAGAGTCAACTGATAGCAGTGAATGTATTCTTCTTTCCCCCTTTTCAAGTATGACCAAATCCAGTCTTCCATTCATCACTGCCAGTTCAGTTCTACAGAGCATTAAAAGAGCAATTTTCATACTAGTAGATTACCACTGACAGCAGACTTTCTCCCTCAGCTTTCTTGCAGTTAGAATGATCTAACCCCATTTGATTTTAGCTTCACTCATCTGGTTTGTTTCTTTTCATAGAAGCATTACAGATCTTTCGAATTTCATCTGCCAAGATTTCTCCTGCAATGTGCAACTAAGCCTTGAATCCCAGTTTCTCTTCATTCATTCCAGTTACATCTACCTTCTATTTTGTCAGCTTTGATAGCAGCTTTCATTCAAGTAATCTTGCTGAACACTTAGGCATTTTTCCATCTTCCCACTGTTTCAAATAGATGACCAAATACTTTGAGATCTCACATTGAAATGCCAACAACAAAAAACAACATTCCGCTGCACATCTATCGAGTACGTTGCAGCCAGATTTTAAGCCCCACAAAGCATTACTCTGCATGATCAAGGAACTGCAAAGATAAGCAGTCACCCTAAGTAGTTTCATTCTACCTTGTAACCCTTGCCAGCTATACAGATGCACTTACAATTTTAGGAACAGTCATTTCTATATCAAAGGACAAGTCAGACTGCACAGCAGGAAACATTTAGTCTTATAACTGTTAAGCTGAGTAATAAAGCAGATAAGGCTTCTAAATTTCATTACTGAGGTGCTGTTAGAGTCAAGTAAGGCTATTACAAAAGAACGATTTTGTGAGCTAATATTAAAAAAAAAAAAAAGCAGTGCCCCACCAAGTTGTAAAAAGAGGAGGAGTGGGGAAGCAAAGCCATAAAACAGAAATACAAAATTGTTAATAGCTACAGAAGAATATGTTGTCCATTGTCTTTATTCCTTTAATCTAAATCAAGATAGAAGCAGCGAACTGATCCAGAAGAATGCGTCTAAGAGCACAACTATAATTATAATTATTTACCTATTATGCCAGACAGTTATTGTTTTTAGCTTTTCCTTTGTTCAATCAGGAGGAAGGCTGGTTTGGGGGCATTTGTCCGAAAACTTCATTAACAGAAAAATGGAAATAAATCTTTGTTTTCTCACCATCCAACAGTAACAACTGATTCGCAACAGGCAAAACAAAGCAGTTGTTGCTGATAGCTCATCTTCCTGAAAACAGACTTAATACCTAATCTTTCACCTGAGTAGTTCAATGGGCCAAGTTCCTATAAATTTTATAATCCCAAGTGTTTTCTTTTCATAAACTTCGTGGTAGGGGGATAGTTGGACCAGATAATCTTGGAGGTCATTTCCAACCTTAGTGATTCTATGGTGATTCTTGTTTCATAAAAATTGGAGATTCAATAATTTCATTTTTTTAAAGAGCCTGATAAGAAATTAACAAGGCAAGATAGTTACAGACTAGAGGAATCTATTTATAAGGAAGAAACTGTATGAGAAATTCATGATTTAGATACATAGATGATAGCAGAAGGCTGCAATGTAAGCCTGTTTCTCCTATGTTCACATGAAGTAATCAACTTACTGTTCTTTACATAAGATCCCATCTGAATTAACAAAAGAAGTTCTATATGAGATAAGGTCAGATGATATTTAGAGGTAATAGGTTAAAAAAAAAAAAAAGAATATATAATCTCAGTGGAAAAGAGAAAAAGGGCCTGTAATCAATTTTTACATATGAATAAATTAAAATTTTGTTCCAGCATTACCAAATCAAATGCAAATAGAACCAAAGGTTCTGCCATATATACTGCCATATTCTATAGGGCATACCAGAGTCTGTTCAAGATCAGCTTCCTGATCAACTTTCTATACAGCTTCCTCCACTAACACAATCTCATTGATTGATTGTTTTTAAAAATTGTATTGCCCTTGAAATAGGTTTTCTCTGAACCAAGCCATTCACTAAGAAACTAAATGGCAGACTTCTTAAAGACTGAAAAATAGTGCTCATGTAAATTTAAATTTTAATAGTCTTCATCAACAATGACTTTGAAGGCTTGCCAAGTGAGGTTTGTCAAACATTTCTTGCATTTAAATTTTTTCAGCTCACAATGAAGAAAAGGCTACAATAAAAGCACTGTTGTAATGAAGGTTTTATTGCACTCAAATATAGTGTTACCTTTAGTCAGATTATAAATGCTTGTAACATTACATCAGAAATTCATCAAAAAACACTGAGTACATAAACATGCAACAAAACATGAAATGTTTTGGGTTAGAAGGGACCTTAAAGATGTAATTCCCATCCTTCTGCCATGGGCAGGGACTCCTCTCACCAGACCGGGTTGCTCAAAGCCCCATCCAACCTGGCCTCAAACACCTCCAGGGATGGGGCATCCACAGCTTCTCTGGGTAACCTGTTCCAGTGCCTCACCACTGGAAATTTTTTCATAGGAAAAAATTTCTGCCTAATATCCAATATCTACCCTTTTTTCATTTAAAGCCATTACTCCTTGTCCTATCCCTACACTCCCTAACAAAGAAACCTTTCCCAGCTTTCCCTTTAGGTACTGGAAGGCTGCTATAAGGTCTCCCCAGAGCCTTCTCTTCTCTGGTCTGCACAACCCCAAAAGTTGTAGTAGGTGTGTAGAGTTTTATACGTTGTATGTGGTACAAAGACCAGAAAATTAATTCCTGCAAGATCTTTGCAGGTAAGGAGACAAAAGTACAAATTGCAGGGGAAATAGCTAAATGAGTATTGCCCATTAAACGAACAAAGCTGATCAGACTGAACAATGGCAGAAATTTTTAAGACAGAATTTTTAAACTTGCTTTTTACTTTCCATACTTGTTTTTCCATTCCATTGGTATTTATGGCTTGGACTTATGATACTAAGTAGTTTTTGTGAGATTTTTTTCCCCCCGCTCTGTATATATAAAAATAATATCTATCTCCTCCGAAAATTTATTTATCCATATCATAAAAATGTTCTCTACTAGAAATCAATAAAGGATCACTCTTGCTGCTTCTAAAACATGAAAGCCATCCAAGGTTTTCCATACCACAGTGTTGCAGAAAAATGGGAGTGGAGTGCTTTTGTTAGCCTGACTGCACTGACACATTGTCATCAAACATGAGTTGACTGCAGACCAATACTGCATTTCTGAGTAGAAATCAACTATGGAAAAAAAAAATTGCTTCTTTGAAAGAAAAAGGTAAAGGTGAACTACAGGAGCAACGCCTTCAAGACACTTCACTGAGGAGAAAGGAAAGCACTCAATTTGTTTGAAGCTGACAGGAAATAAGTAGTTTGTATGTAGAAGGTAAGAGCAGATCACCTAATAGTGATACATACTGCAACTCTCCCATGAAGGAAAAAAAAATAAAGTTACAATAAAGTTGAATTAAAATTAGGGTAGAATGGATACTTTGCTTAGGTGGTTTCTTACAAGTGCTGTAACAAACTCTTCAGCAATATCAAACAAAATATTTCTTAACTGCAAATACAAGTCAAAGCACCTGTGCTAGCAACAGAACTTTTTCTAATGTTATTTATAAATAACATCTCCTGACAGACTGCCTCTTACTCCTACCAAAAGAAAGTACAGACTCTTACTGATGATTCTTATGTGCTCAAATTAGTGTACTGACGACACAGACATTATATAATTAATAATTAACTTACAGCAGAATTCATCCTAAGAAATTATCAAAGGAAGAAAATAAAAGGAAAAGTATCACAATTATAGCTTCAAGAAGAATCAAACTGCAAAATAAGTGCTATTTTTGGATTCCTCCAACCATTAGGTAAACTACAAACACAAAACAAGAATTTTAAAGGATCGTATTTTAACGTCCTCTTCAGGTTTTTCCTTTTTGTTTGCCAAGTATTTGGGGGGGGTTATCTGGATATGAAAGTCATGTTGTAGGAGTTATTCACATCCCACTTCTTTAAGTGGATCTCCCTTAATATTTAAGAGTCAGGCAACTGAATTTTTCTCCTATCCATGGTGGGACAGTAGAAAAAAAATGTAGCTATTCCCACCCCCACCCTCTCAAATAACTGCAAAATAAAGGTTATACTTTTGACATTACACTATTATTAGGAAAAAAAAAAAGTGTGTTAAAAATTGTTTCCACTTTTCTCTGGCACACAGGCAAAACTTTATCAACACTTGCCTATTTATACTTTAGGTATGAAAATCTTTGCTGTATACCATGAGTTCATCTGTCCATCATTGAGGCCCCTCTCAAGAACTCAAAGGAGGAAAATGTTCTGCCTGCACATCAGAGAAAGATCATAGCAAATTCTTTCAAATCCTTCTTAACATATTGCATTTCAAAGCCCCTTTTTGCTTACCCCATGATACTAAGGCTGCATCTGCTGCTTCTGTAGATGCAGACTTTCTCCCTCTGGATACACTGAGTGACAAGCACCCCCATTTATAGACCCACTAGACTACCAGGGGTAAAAATATTCTTCACAGTTACCTTGGAATTATGCTTTCCTTTAATCAAATTGTGGTAAAAAAAAAAAAAAAACCACGAAGTATTTATACAATTCATCTAAGGTGGTGCAAGTGTTGGTAAGAAAGATCACACTTATCTACACTGCAATTAAAACAAAGCTCTCCCTTTCCCTTTCATCAGAGAGCTTTTTAAATATTGATAAAGGGCAAGTCTGTAAAGCCTGCCTTGCTGTATGCCTTCTATCTAAGGTTGTACTACGGAAGAGAACCCTGCAACACAGCTGTAAAATGTCAAACGATGTCTTTCTGGGGTCTTTTAGGATATTGAAATAGCTTTAACTTTTTTTTTCTTTTCTTTTTTTCAAAAAATAATTTGGTCTGTCCTTATTCATGACACACAGACACACAAAAAAAAAAGGCTGCATCACAATTAGTGTTTTTTCATCTCACTGAAGATACAGCTATCACCTTACTAGACCAACTGTCATCTCTTATACTTGATGAGTTAATAAATTCCTTCTGGTGTCACCAAAAATGTAAAAGTGTCTTCCTCCTCACCAAAGAACCAGTGTATAGATTTCCGTGCGAAATTGTATTGAGGTGTTGGAAGTGGAGGCTTCTTCGTGAGGAGACATGGGGCTGCCCCATGCTGGACACAGCTGGTTCCAGACACCTCCAACACAGACCCGCCACAGGGCATATATAAGCCTGTGAGCAAAGCTAGTAGCATCTGTGGAAAACATATTTAAGACAAGACGAAATGGTGCACATCAGTGTGAGGACAGAGAAAAAGTGCAAGAAACAGTCCTGAAGACAACAAGGTCAGAGAAGGAGGGAGAGAAGGTCCTTCAGGTGCTGGAGCGCAGATTCCCCTACATTCAACAGAAAAAGATACATTTGAACAGGTGTTTCCTGCAGCAGATGGAGGTCCATATCACAGCACATGCCCACACTGTGGGGACCATGGAGGTCCACCCATCATAGCAAGTGCATATTGTAGAATCAAACAGTTTGGGTTGGAAAGAACCTGAAAGATCATCCAGTTCCAACCCCTCTGCCTTGGGCAGGGACACCTCTCACTAGACCAGGTTCTCAAAGTCCCAACCAACCCAGCCTTGAATGCTTCCAGGATGGGGCATCCACAGCTTCTCTGGGCAACCTGTTCCAGTGCCTCACCACCAGCTGAGTAAAGACTTTCTTCCTAACTTCTAAGACTACCGTCTTTTAGTCTAAAGCTATTATGCCTTGTCCTATCACTACACAAAGAGTCCCTCCCCAGCTTTCTCGTAAGCCCCTTTAGGTACTGGAAGGCTGCTATAAGGTGTCCCCGGAGCCTTCTCTTCTCCAGGTTGAGCATCACCAACTCCCTCAGCCTTTCTTTACAGGAGAGGTTACTCCAGCCCCTTGATCATCCTTATGGCCCTCCCCTGGACTTGTTCTAATAGGTCCATGTCCTTCTTGTGCTGGGAGCCCCAGAGCTGAATGCAGTACTCCAGGTGGGGTCCCATGAGAGCAGAGTAGAGGAGGACAATCACCTCCCTCGACCTGCTGGCCACACTGATTTTGATGCAGCCCAGGATACAGTTGGTTTTCTGGGTGGCAAAATTGCCCCGAAGGAAGCTGGAGTCCCTGGACAGCCCACGTTCTAAGAGGAACTGTGGCCAGTGGAAGACCCATGCTGAAACAGGTTTATCCTGAATGACAACAGCCTGTCGGAAGGACCCACACTGGAGCACAGGAAAAGTGTGATGAGGAAGAAGTGGCAGAGAGAAGCTGTTATGAACTGACCCTTATCCTCCCGGCTTGCCCATCCCTCCTGCTGCTGCTCTTGAGGGAGTGGGCAGAGTAGTTGGAAATGTAAAAATGAAGCTGAGCTTTGGGAAATGCTCATTTTATGAGAGTGGGTCTTGGTAATCATCTAGCAGCCAGCCAAGGTCAAGCCACCATACAAGTATATTCATTCACTTATTCTCATGTATCAACCTGTACATAACCAATATATTTGATACAGATATCTAAACAAGATATGAGCACAGATCATCCTACCTGTTAAGAACAGAAACAACTAATATATTTACTACCAATGCAATAGTGAATTGCAAGATACCATTGACATTTCAGTCCTTTCTACAAGTCATTACTTGATAACCCTTGTAAACGGCTATAGCTTACTCCTGCATTCTTCAAAAATAATGAAAAAGGAAACAAGTTTCGATCTATAAAAATATTTTAAAATAATTTTGGTTTAAAATATAGCTGGGGTGATACTACAAGGGAGCCAAACCAAAACACAGTAGGCTTTACTTCTCCCTGTACACAGTTCATAATTATTAGCAGAAGTTATTAGACAGTATTTTTGGCAGTCTTACAGGTTTTTAACAATGAGATCCTACAAGTAGCACTGTTTGGAGCAATTTCTGTGTAAAACTTTTACCTTCCAGAGAAGGAAAATATGACAAGAGTGGATTTCTCCTAATCCCTCAGGTTCTATTGCTCCTGCTGAATGGGCCATAGCATATCAAATACAGCACTGATCTCATTTATATTGCTGATTTGACCTTCTTGCTTAGCACTTACTCTCTTCTGTGGTTTCAAATGCTTGAGACTTGGGTGACACCACAGCATCATAGTCCTTGCAGGTTTTTCTTATGTGGTGTATGCAAACACAGTTGGCACTAAGTCAGAAGAACACCTCGAAAATTAAAGCTGGTCTAAGGAAATAAGATCTTCACCACTTTGTCCTGAAATTCTGGAAATGAAGTCTTTTCAGTACTCTATCAATTACATTAGCCTACACAAAAATTTTCTTGAACAGGCTTAAGTTTTTCATTTTTAAAAGCCATTTACTAACACAATGACTGAGAAGTTTATTTGAATTTATGCAGATGCAAAATCATCACCCAAATATATTCTAGATGAAAATTTCAATATTAAATGTGTCAGTATACAATGAAAAGTCTTCATACAAAAGCTCTAATATGTATCTTGAAATTATACAAATATTCCTAAACTCAACTCCAATAACTAATGGAAGAAAACGCTGTATGCTTACTGGCATATTTCAAAGAAAACTGGCAGATATATAGGAAGAAAAAAAAATCAGAGAGAACTGTCTCGAAAAGGTCAATATAAGTGCCAACAGAGATAGCACTCCCAGAGAAGTGCTTTATTTTTGAATAATCAAGTCTGGCATGAGCTCTGGTGTGATGGGATCAGGCACTGCCATCTCCAATAAGGTTAGGATGAAAATCTGTCCCAGTCAATAAAAAAAAACAGTACAAAGATTATGTAGTCTTTCTCTCTAGAGTTTACTAGATCAGTTCCCTTTGATATCTAGGAAAAAAAGAAGAATAAATTTCTAATTTTCCCTGCCATCTCCCATTAACTGCAGTTATCTCCATATTATTAAAAATAATTAAGTATTTAAGAGTGGTTTCTTGTAATGTTTGATCTGCAATTTCAAATCCTCATTTGGACTTTAACACATTAAATATAACCATTATGTTAAAAATTACTCTTGTTGGATGAAGTCAAATCAGCTTATTAATAGGATATTTATAAACCCAGCACACTAATTATGAAGTGTCAATTTCACAAAACTACTACCTTTTTTACATTTTGCATACATGAAACGAATTGTCAGTTTTTTGTTGTTGTTGTTGTTTTTTGTGGTTTTTTGTTTGTTTGTTTGTTTTTCTTTTTTTAATACTTCCAAAGATTTCTTTTTGGCTAGAGGCTGCTTTCCTGTACACTCCTGTCCTGGTTTCAGTTAGGACAGAGTTAATTTTCCTCCTAGTAGCTGGCAGGGTGCTATGTTTTGGATTAGGATGAGAAGAGCGCTGATAACATGCTGATGTTTTAATTGTTGTAGAGCAGTGCTTACACCAAGCCAAGGACTTTTCAGCTTCTCGCTCTGTCCTGCTAGCGAGCAGGCTGGGGATGCAGCAGGAGCTGGGAGGGGACAGACCCAGGACAGCTGACCCAAACTGGCCAAAGGGGTATTCCATACCATCTGACGTCATGCTGAACAATATATAGGGGTGGCTAGCCGGGGTGGGGGGGCCGGCTGCTCGGGGATAGGCTGGGCATCGGTCAACGGGTGGTGAGCAATTGCATTGTGCATCACTTATTTTGTACACATTATTACTATTATTATTATTATTATTATTGTTATTAATTTTCCTGTCTTAATAAACTGTTGTTATCTCAACTCACAGGCTTCACTTTCCCATTTCTCTCCCCCATCCCAGAGAGGGAGGGGGGAGGGTGAGCAAACGGCTGTGTGGTGTTTAGCTGCCGGCCAGGTTAACCCACAACTCCACACACTTCAAAAATCTTATAATCACCTTTAGCAAACCACTTCCAACACCAGAAAGAAGACTTTAAGCAACACATAGCTGATTCTGACTTCAGTTATCCTGAACAAAGCCTATGTACTACTGTCTCACTGCATTAATTACACTTATTCATAGACATCCACCAACTTTTTGCTGTATATTCTCACACTAATGCCTTCAAAGTAGCCCCACAAACTGAGTGTATTTCTTACTGGCATTTCATTACTTTTCTCCTTTCTGTAAGTGACCAGACCATGCATTTGCATGTATATTATTTTAGCATTGTGAGTCTTAAACATAGTAGTTTGAAGGTACTCCAAGTAAACAACAGGCACACTTATACACATGATTAAGAACCTAAGAAATGCCCTACTGGGTCTGACCAGTGATCTCTCTAGCCCAGTACTGCCGCTGCAGTAAAGGACACTGTGCTAGCCTTATCACTACTACACTATTCTCCTGACTTCCCGAAAGAGGAAGTTCCTCTTCCTACAAACAGTGGCCTAGGAATGTTACATCCTTTCCTATTTCTTTTGGACCTATTGTCCCCGAATTTGTCTAATGTTCCTTGAACCTGCTGAACTTTCGAACTTGTCACCAAGTTGTCCCACCAATTTCCTAGCTAACCTTCTGTTTTCAAATCTTTAAATACACCTTTCAATATTGGCTGAAGCATCCTGTGAAAGAAATTCAGAATTCTAAAAAAGTATGAATAATGTCCTGTTTATCTTGCTACATTTAATGTGTTTTCCTGTTACATTCATTTGGGCAAGCCTTCCACATTTTAAATACTGTCCTTTTCCCTGTGATACTGTCTTTAACTTCCCAACTGAATCACACACTTTTTTGTTTTCCCCTCACAGCTTTTGTTGGACTTTTTCTGAATTACAGTACAGTGTTTACTCGACTCTGTAAGATGGCATTTTCAGAACAGCTTTTGGACTACTTGTAGGCATGAGTATCTTGTTTGCTGTACCGTTTGTCATTCAGTTCTCTGTCCTGAAGTTGAATAACCTGTATGCTAGATTTACTTGGGTTGTTCTCTCCCGGTCCATTAAGATTATGATTATTCTCCCTTCTGCTCCTACTCCTAAATCCCGTGCACAACCCAGGACCACTCCCAGATTAGCTCCGATTCCCTTTGGTTACAGAATACTGTAAACAGTCATTTGTCATATCCAAATCTTTTATCTTCTCATAACATCCTAACGAGTAATTGATGCAAGTCCATATGTAGGTAGTTAAATCTCCCACTTTACTGCCACAAAATCTGCAGTTTCTCTAATATCAGCATATTCTCATCACAAATATCATCTGATCAGAGGGCAATTAATACAGTGCAATATTTTATTATTAGAAGGAATTTCCATTCGCAAGGTTTCTACAGCGGGTTTTTCCCCCCACAAGATTTTTCACGCTGCTACACTTCATACTATTTTTCATGCTAAGTGCCACTCTCCTACCTGCACATCTAAACATTCTGGCAAAGCTGGCAGCATTTCAATGTCCTACACCATTGATTACTCTCATTCCGTCAGGCTTCCACCACATCTATCATAAAGGGTTTGTCAATCAATATCAAGCATTGTTCATTCATCTTACGTTTTAGGCTTCAGATAATACAAAAACACACGTAAGGTTTACTGTTGCTCCACTGCTCAGTATTTCACATATCAGTCAGCTTCAAGTCATACTTATTTGATTTAATGTATTATAGTAAGTGATTTCTTTAATACCATTGTTGCCAGAAAGACTCTTCACACATTTTCTTCATTGATCTGCAACTATAGTATAAATCATAAATATTTGATATTTCTTATGGTTTTTCTTTTTCAAATATCAAACTATCCTTAATACCTCATAGTCCTTTTTGCCTTTAAAATGAAAAATTATGAGGGAACCAAAGAAGATCCATGCAAAGCATTCACATTCAACTTATTTTCAGATTTTTTTTTTTTCCATTATCCATTTTTTGCCATTGTTGTTTTGGGTTTGCTTGCTTTTTTACGGTCAGGGAGAGAGCCTGGGACCGTTCCTTATTTTCCACACTGATGTTTATAAGGCAGTAATTTCACTCCCTTTTCTTTTAGCTGCTGACACAAAGCTAGTGATTTAAGGGTTCCAGAACCTTTTTTTTAATAGTTTCTTGTAACATCTCAGAATGAGCTTTCATGTTTTCTTGCAAATATCTTAAACATATGTACACTTTTCAGTCATAACTTAATCTTTTCTCAAGTATTCATGCTGAAAATATTCCATCCACACACTGATCAGTATTTCCAGATTCTGAACAAATATTCTCCTCCCACATTCCCTGTGTAGCAGTTAATCTATGTGGCTTTACAGGACAAAGGAATACGTTTGCCACTCTGCCCTTGCCTACTTCTTTCATGTATATAATCTTACAGTTCTTTAAGATTATACAGTTATTCTGAGCCCAGAAAAAGAGCTTTTCAACAATTAAATTACACTTTGTTTTCAGTAAGTTGCTACAGGAATACAATCAGCAACTCTTGCCTTGGTACTTCTCATTGTTCCAATTTAAATATGTAAAGTCAAAGAAGTGATTATTTCCCTCTACTTCCCCTTCACTCCCAAAGAGAAGTATCTGCAGCATTTGGTCAGTTTGGGGCTCTTCACTTCAAGAGAAATGTAGATATATTGGAATGGGTACAGCAGAAGACCACCAAGATGATTAGAGGGCTGAAACATACAATGCAGAAGGAAAGGCCAAGAGCTGTGATTGTCAGTCTTAAGAAAAGATAAAGGGTGAGGGAATTCTTACTGCTGTCTCAAACTATCTAACAGGAGGTTACAGCAAGAGGGAACCAGATACTTCTTGAAGGTGTACAATGAACAAGAAGCAACAGACAAAAGTTGCAACAAGAAATATTGCGACAAGATGTTATGGGAAAAAAATTACCACAACGGTAATAAACATTGGAAAAGGTTGCCAACCCTACAGCCATACATCTCCATTTTTTAGGGATATCCAAAATTCAGATGGAAAAGCCTCAGGCTGACTATGCTTTAAGAAGGTGGTTGAACCAGATGCCCTCCACATGTCCCTTCCAAACCAAATAATTCCATGATTTGAGAATGTCTTTGACCCTCCTAACATCCTCAATAAAAGTGATTTTCCAACAGTTTGAAGCTTGACGCTCTTTCATTTTTTTTCTACTCACAGTAATGTTTCTTTAATGTCTCCATAATATCTTCAGTTATTTCAATTGCTTCAATACCCATTTAGAATCAGCATCATTTCTAACTTTTATACAAACATCTGCTAAAGCTTCAAATCTTTTCAATATTATTCTGTATTCCTTTTTGTAGCAGAAATTCCTCAGTGGATTTTATACATACACATAAGACTTCCTCTTCTTGATCAACACTGAAATACTTCTGGCACATCAGCTGGTAAAATGCCGTAACTGAACATTAAGTAAGATCAGACTGAAGTATTCAAATCAGAAGAAAATTTACTTAAAGCATCATTGAGCATCCTGGTCCCTCCTTCCACAACAACTTCAGTGAAAAGAGTGCATAAGCAGACCCTTCAACAGAGTAGAAACCAGCTCATTCTTTACACTTGGTTACAGAATTATTTTCAGCTTCTCTTGTCTTTCTGGTTTCAGAGATAAAGCTTTGGAAATAGCCAAGGACTGTTCCCAAATTTAGTCTAGTGAATAGCTTGATTATTCTACATTAGAAAGCATGGTTAAAAATCTCTTTTAAGGCTGAGAGGTGTACGAAAAATGCAGGTCTCTAATACCCTTGACAAGTGTTATCATAAAAAAATAATGCATGAGCTGCAAAGAAACATCCCTTTTCTCCACAGCCATGAGTTAAAAGTAGTTACTGCACTGTCCTCTACACCAAGATTTACGCTAGTATTAAGAGACACTGAGATCCCCAGTGCTGCCTCTTTATATGTTTAAATATTCATGCAAATTTTGGTAAACCACTCACTAAAACAACGATGAAATTTAGTTCCTTGTTGCCCTTTAGATGCCTACTTAATATTCTAAATATAATCTTTAGTGTCTCCTCTTCCTTTGAAAAAATAAGACAGCACACATACCATCCACATGATACAGATAAGCAGTAAGCTCCACCTCTAAAAAATTTAAATTTATCCCTGCAAGCTTTTTTATCCACTACCACCATTACACCATTTGATTTAACAATACATCACTGATTTTTCATCTGTAGATCCAGTAATTCTCTTCTATTAGGTTTTGTCAAAACAATGTATCCAGTCCATTCAGTTCAACTTTGAAGGGATGTTAATCTTGTTAACTCCAATGTTCTTGCTGTCGGGAGATTCACAATCCTCCTCTGAGCCATTAATGTTTGGCCTCAACATCATCTAGTCTCCCAGATTTTACTGCTTAATTACACATAGGAAACAGCATTTCCTCCAGTGGCTTTTAAACCTTCCAACCTATTAATTCAGGGAACATTCTTGGGAATTCTCCTAACATTATAAAGGCACCACAATTATCTTTAGACTTATTCTAATAGATTCAAGAAAAAATGACTAGTCAGTGAGATTTTCTTGCCTTTTTATCTTTGCACAACATTTTTAACATTATTAATATCAACATTAATAACTGTAACTCTCAACTCATTAGAAATACTGCTACAGCAACTTAAGCATACAAAACCTGATCTGACAAAAACAGAAAAAAGTAAAAAGTTCTTGGTTACAGAGAGGAAAAAAACAAAAACAAGCAAACAAACAAAAAACTGTGGTTTTCTTGAGAATACCATGCATTAAATTAAATAAAAAAAATCACAATGAAAAATCTGAAACAAACTAAAAATATAATATTGTGTTTCAATTTGAAAATTTGAAAAGGAATTAATTATTGTGCTCCTTTGGCTGCCCCAAAGGACTAAATCTCTAACACCACTCAAGGAAGATAAGGAAAAAAAGTGTCAAGAAGTAACAAGATGGCATTTTATATATGGAATAAAATAATGTAACTACTATATCGGTAAGACAACTTACTTCCAGAAAGGGAGAAAAGGTTTAAAGACAGGAATACTTTCAAAGAGTTTGCTCTTCCACAAGGTGTTAAAAACTGAAGAAACTAAGCAAAATGTCAGGAGAGATGAATGTTGCTACAGTTTTATGGAAAAGTAAAAAACTTCATTAAAAAGATTCTCGACCTTCGAGGAACCAAACCAACATCAGTTAACATATGCAACCTGAGGGTAAATAGATCACCTTCTGGATTCTAGATTGGGTTACAGTATTTTATTAAGGTATTCTGACAAAATTTTATTTAAAAAACTTTCAAATGTCTGTATTATCAGGAAACATTTCCCACCATTTTTTTTTTGTTAAGTTTTTCCTTATGGGTCACACATTTTTTGCCACCCCTAAGGTAAAATAGTTCAACATTACTGCTTTAAGCAGTCTGGGATTTTCAAATGCTTTTTTCTTCACACACTCCACTGAAAAAAACGTAACTTTAATGTTATATTCTAAATCCTTTGATACAGTATTTAAGCCCCAACCACCTAAAAGATATCTTTAAAAGCTGAAAACTAAAGCAATCAATTACTTACCCCTCTGTTGACAACAAAATGTAAGTTCCAATTTGCAAAGCATGTCAGCATTCTCGTACTTGTCCTCTTCTGCCTTAACCCAGAAACAGGATTCTGTCATTTCCTGCGGCCTGATCTACAAGCAAGAGGTAAACCAAAATTAATTCAATTATTCTGATAGCACAGAGAGACCAAAGCAAATGAAATACTTAAGAGCTCTGTAAAACACATGAAGTTTTCACATACAATCCAACTTCAGAATTGTTAAAATGTTTTTGAATCAAAATAACAACACATACGCTAAGTGCTTTTGGACAAACAATATAAAGCAATACTGACAACGTACTCTGTTATCCAAGGTCTACATGTAGCAATCTTTGGTCTAGATTTAAAACTTGGGTAAGGCTTAGTCAGTCTCTGAACACAATTGATTCAAATAGATATTAAATATCTCATTTTGGCCTTTATTTTGGTCTACATAGTTACAGTTTCCAACACTCAATGTATTGATAATCCTGGTATACTTGATCCTGTCACAAGGGAGAAGAAAAAAAATAGACGGACTCTGTCCTTTTCAACTGTTAAATTTATGTAAGTACATTTACACTGAGGACAAATGGATAGACCTGCAATGCTTCTTCCCACAGTCCAGGGGCAGATAGATGCAAGACACTTGACTGGAAACTACAAAGCTATCAGTACCGTGCAGTGACTGATCCAGTGTAAACAGTCTGCTACAAGACAAGGCACAGAAGGATCCAGGAAGCATGCTGGTATCAAGGTTCTAGTACTCTAGACCGGAATTGACTTTTCCAGATATTTGCCTGAATGATGAGTCATGAGTCAATGAAACACAATTTTCAGGAAACTGTAAAAGCTAAAGGCAGAAAGCATTCATATTTTACATAATTTTAACTAATTTATCATTTGTTCTATACAGTCTTATTTCTGACAATGTATTTATCCAAAGCTGTGAGATTTTTGATCAGGTATTTGCCATTAATCAGTATTACCTTGGACCAATTGAGTCTTTTCATGGTAACCTCAGGTCTGAACTCTTTTTTAGGCTTCAGTCCAAATGGCAAAGTACATGAAGGTGGAGACCACTGTGCCCCAGGCAGGCCTGGTAGAGGTGGTGGTGGTGGGGCACCCAATGCTGGAGGAATTCCCAAGGCATTCAAAAATGGTGGAGGAGGAGGGGGAGGTGGCGGTGGTGGGATTGCCCCATTAGAAGGCAGTGGTGGAGGAGGTGGCAGCAACTGATGTGGTCCTGTAGCATCCGCTGGAATGACAGATGCAATCTCCACGTGTTGATGATAGACAACCAGGTGGCAAGGAGCCATACTGATAAGAAAAATATTCTTACTCAGTTTCACATTTTTATAAACTAAATGTCATTACAGTCATTGTTTATAGGTTAAATCCAGCAAGCAAAGTTAAAGTCAGTGACATTTTCTGTGCATAGGACAAACAAATATGAATTATAATAAAGCCAACATGTTTTTAATTTCATATTTGGAAGTCTCAATATTTGAAATAGACATCCAGAGCAGTGGGTGAATGCCAGAAATCTCAAACTGAAATTCTATATCCCACTCATATTTCATTGATCATGATCTAAGAAGTGTTCAATAGGTATCTTGATGAAATTTTATTGAGACTAACACAGTTCGATTCAAATTAAGAAATAACAACCTAGTTTCTAACATTCCTACTTATCGGACAGACTACAGAGAACTATTCCTAGGATTTAATACCGGAATATGACTTAAGATCTTAAGATTGGTAATCCTGTTGAAAAGAAAAAAAAAAAAAAAAAACATTTTCCAACACGGGAGCACTTTCATTCTGCAGGATTGAAAGCAGAAAGTAATGATGAAAAAAATCCTTCCAAAAATTATGGCTGCCTTACATCTGCAGATATATAAAGCTAGCAGCCATTCTATAAAACTAGCAGCCATCCTATTTGTGAAAATAAAAAACATTACCCTATTATAACAAAGTGGACAGAAAAATAGCATCAGGACAATATTATACAGTGCTTATTGAAGCAGTTTTGACAACTGTAATAAAAATTCGTAAGATAACACGCTGACAATATTCAATATAGTGAGGATATCCGTACTATATGGAGATGGACTTTTTCTGCTATTTGAAGAAATTCTGTCACAGCCCTTTAAACATTATTAAATAGCTAACCAACAAAAACAAAAAAAAGAATAGATAAGAAATATTTACCTACTGGTCATAATGCTAATCAACTATTTAAATTGATAATTATGAACTGGAATAGTCCATTTTAGTTTTCAAAAGTAGAAGACAATACATTAAGCAAAGGACTGACACAGTTTTACAAAGAAATAGCTAAATACCAATAAGTATAAATAAACAAATGCAGGTCAGTATTATTGCTTTCAATTGCTCAAAATCTGCATTATTTACACCGACACCAAACAATTAGGTTCTAAAAAAAGTGAAAGAAAACAAATATGAACAAGCTCTAAATACTAAAAAAGAGTAAATGAGGAATGAGACCAGGAGAAAGATAGTTGTAACAGGTTGATGCCACATGGAAACCAAAGATTTCTCTTAAAATGAATTTAAGAGTAATAGTACTAAATAGAAGTAATCGATTACTTGTTATTTGTAAAGTATTCCAAGTAAAATTAACAGTAGAATAGTTCATGAGCATAAGCATATATTATGCTCACTGTAAAAAAAAAAAAAAGCTATATTTAATCCAGTGAACAACAGAAACAGTAAAATATGGGAAATAAGACCTAATTCACTCACAAAAAAGGAACAAAGTTTGTTTTCAACAAATATCCATAAAACTACTTTATTAATTTATGATGCGCAGCTCATTATTTTTTTTAGAAAGCAACAAATTGTGTAATTACTTTTTTTTAAAGCCTGGCTTCAATATTAACAGTGAATTCTGACCAGAAACCTGAATCAAAATAACATTTTTGAGCAGACCAACGCAGAGCTGAACTAACATTCCTCACTTAAAAAAAAAATGAAACAAGCTCAAAATCATAAAAAAGCTCTATGATCAAAATATATATTTCATCATCTTTCTACATCCATGTTTTCTCTTCTAACTAGATGATCTTTAAGGTCCCCTCCAACCTGAGCCATTCTTAATGCTGTCTGTATTTAGCCATTTTTAGACTGTGCCTCATTCTTGAAAATAAGACACAGGAAAATCACTTGCTCACAAAGTCTCCTTACACAAATTTTAGAGCTGAAGCAGCTACAAGTTTACTCAAGTATTGCTCAAAAATCTGCACTATTCCTTCTCCATCACATTTTATAATATCTATTTATGTTTGAAATTTGAAAAACTATCAGAAAATGTTCTCATCAAGCCACAAGTTGTTTCTTTCACTGCTGGATACCCATGGTAAGGCTTCAGCAAATCAACTGCACAATGAATAATCTCCTGTTGAGGGATAAAGATCACAGTGATAAATGCTAGTCTAAAAGCATATGACTTATTACCCTATGTGGTTAATTACTTTGGAAATATATGACACTGAAAGCAAAACCCAAATGAAACAAGAAACTAGTTAATTAACAGAGCTCAGGCACAAAAAGGATCAACTGGGATCTCATATAGCTAATTAGTGTCACACTACAACTCTTTGTATAAAACAGAAATAAAAGAAACTAACAATCAATAATAGCATTCTTTTTCTAGCGTTCTATACCTGCAATTTAAAAGCTTGTAATTCTGCTTCAAGTTCATTGATTCTTTCTTCTTTTTTTTGCAGTAGGGCCTGGGTCTCCTGATGAAACTACAAAATCTTTTTCAAACTAAGGAAAAAAAAAGAAAAAAATGTTGATACCAGTCAGTTCCACATAGCTTCTTTGGATTCCCACTTCTCCTTTTGGGTTTCTTAACAAAAAAATTGGTAAAGTATGGTAATACAGAGTCTGCAGACACAAACAAGTAAATTCTTATTCTCACACTTCAGCTTTCTGAGAAACTGTTAACTGTTCAGATAAATCTTTCAGTTGATTTTGGGGAGATTTATATGTGAAATCTTAAAATAAATAGTAGAAAGGCTAAGTTAAGGTAACTATTTTACAACTTTTCTGTACTTCCCAGTCCACAAGAAATAGCCAATTCCCACTTCAACGTAAGTAATAATAGTAATTTGAAGTTAAAAGCTACGCCACTTTCAATTACACTATTCATGAAGCTATTAAGTAATTTCCTGTGTCCACGTGATGACCACATAACTTAAAAATTACATACTTTTCTGGAAAGTTCAGAAGCTCTCTCTTCGCATTCTTCTAATCTTGCTTTATCTACACAAATATCTGGAAAGAAATAAGCAAATACACACTTGCAAATATACAGGGAACAAGGACTCTTAACCACATATACAACTTTAATTTGTTTTTTTTGAAATACAGAAAAAAGTATGATATTGTAATCATTTCCATGCACAGTACTTACCTACTAAGTGGCTGAAATTTATATCTAATCTTTTACGATACGTGAAATCTGGGTCTGTTCCACTTCGATGTAACACTATCTGGGAAACGCACTCTTCAATTATTTTGAAATACTGTGGGCTAGAGACAGAGGTAAATTCTTTTACAACTTTTTTTTTCTTTTAACATATACTTAAATCCTGTCTATGAACACAGTTGAGGTTGAAAGATTTAGGCTGACTTATTTCTATCGGATAGATGCAAACCTCAAAGGACAAATATGTCTGGTATTTTATTCTACAAGAACAGTTACACAAAGCCTGAATTACCAGTAGACCTAAACATAAAGCATTCTTATATCATAAACTCCGCATCTCTTTTCCTATTGAACTACAGAAAGACGGGACATCTTCCTGCTTCTTATCAACAGAGAGAAGGCTTTCCTTCACTTTTATTCCTTCTGCTTTCATGACTTTTGTGACTGTGGGTACCTGCAACCCTGTTGCAGTAAAATGAATGAAAAACCACATTGTTCTAAAATGCCAAATGGTACGACAGCTGGGCCACTTGACCAGAACATGCAAGCTGTGAATTCAAACCCTTTCAGGTGGAAGAGGTGTAGCACAGATGTACCCAAGTCAGGCAAGCACTCTTAACTTAATAAGGTGAGATGTGTGCACAAAGTACACTTCTGTGCATAATGTGCTTTTTGTCCTTTGATCCAAATACACAACAAAATTACAATTGGTTATAAATCATGTCAGTAGCAGTAAGAGATCTGTTCTGATCACTTATACTTGCAGTACATAAGCTTCAGATCTCAACGAAAGTAGTATTCTACATATAAAATTGTATCCTAAGCAGAAGGGGGAAAAGAGCATATAGAAGACATTCTTATTCAAATCTGATACTTTTGAACATGAATTCACAAAGGAATACTTCCAAACTGCATTCAGCACAGAAAAATACTAAAGTGTATTTATCTTTAAAATTGTAAAAGCACATTAATGATTAAACAACCACCTAATCCATAACTGACACTTAATATAGCATTAAACATACCGTATAAAATAGTCATTTCTTATCAGCAAAAGATGTTGGAGAATAGAAAGAAAATATCCTTCAGCACTGGTGTCCTTAACTGTATTCCACACCATGTTGTAAACATCATTTACTTCAGTACAAGAGTTAAGGAGAGTAACAGCAAGGAAGAAACGTTTCATTCAAATGTTGACTGATAACTTTTTTTAAACAAAAGCTGTATCAGAAAAATGTCCATTACAGACATTATTTTGTTCATGTTTCTCTTGACAATATCAAAAGGATATTCTAGTTCAGATCTAATATCTTCTAAACGATGAGAGAACTCAATCATGTCTTCTTCCTTATGCTCATTGAACACCTTCAGCTGAATATCTAGTGCTTCATTTTTTATACATTTCAATTGCTGCAAGGAAGAAACAATTGAAAAGCCAGTAAAATTAGCGTCACCCTAAGTAAATAAACTGTATCCTTTATTAATAATTACTGCAAGTCTAGATCATTTTAAAGTTTAAATAACAATATCACAGAATTAAGTCAAATATTCAAAAGGTAATCATGGCTTCAACCTGGCGTAACTAGTGGCTGCACTATATTCTGTCGCATGTTCTAAATTAAAGTTCTAAAAGGTTAAGAATTCAGCATAAACTTCAGAGAGCACACATCACCTTTTCATTCTTATTTTAAGGCTGATTCTCATATCTAACTGCTTATGCTCCAGCTTAATAAAATGCCTTTGAGAATAATTTATTACAACGTGTTCTCTGATTCCCCCTCAAGCTCAAATAGTCCAGTAATTTAAATAGTAATACAAAGAGAGACTACAAGGCACTTACTGGCAATATCTCTTTTAATCCACTGCGCATAAATTCATTTCTGATGTGAAGCCTAAAATCCAAATCATCAGGAGATGTAACAAGAGCATTGATGAGCTGCATGCAAGCTACCTATAACAAAGGAAAAATAAAACAATTTTTAGTTTTCAATAATTATCACAGTCAAAACAAGACATAACAAACTACCTAATTAGACACACCTAATTATGTCACATCTGATTATCAATACATTATAATCATATAATTAAGATACTTAAATTTCATATCAGCCATGAGGTATAGATACCAAACACAAATCATAAATTTCCATAAAAATTAAGTGTTTTCTCACTTCATTGAATTTTGCCGTTTTATACAAACGGCAAGTTCATTTACCTCAAACACCTTGATAAGCATAATTCTCAATACATAAATAATTCAATGTAAACATAAATAATTCAATGTAAACATACATTTCTGTAAACATATATATATTTAGTGACGTAACAGAACTGGTAAAAGCTAAAATCTATGTATACAGTGGAAATCATATTAGAATGCAAAACACTGATTTAAACTAAACTGAACCTAAAGAGCAGAATGCTTTTTTTTTTTCCTTCTCTTTTTAAAGTCTTCCCTCTTACAATGTACTGAGTTTCACAGAACACTTGATGGGAACAGTACTTCAGCTCAAAAGCAAGCATTAAGTCAGCTGATGCCTATACAAGTCCATGATCAACTAGCAAGTAGTCTCTCCTCCCAAGAACAAAGATTTATCTGGAGAACCCACAGCAGGAAGCAGCAGGAATTAACTATCCAGATTCACAGTCATTTAGAACAACAGTGAATTATTATTATAATTAATCACAAAGAAGGACCTGCTAGGATAACAACAGCCATTATTTCCTTTTTTAATTTGTTGTTGTTGTTTTCCTTTTACCCTCTTTATTGATCACACATCTTGCTTGAATGCACCTGAAATCTGTTATTCGTGCATTTCCAGAGATTTAAGCTGCTTTTAAAAACACAAGTCAATTAGGATATTTGGCCTAATATACTATGTAAACAAGTAAAACAGCCCATGTTAAATGCCTTCTCTGTTGTAAAGCCTTTTGTCATCTAAAAAGGACAATGCATTATTTTGTGGTCAAGGAAAAGGCTCTATAGGGAATATACTGTATCAGTCACCTTCAAAGTAAGTATAAGTCCAAGTAATGAATTTATATAAGGTCACCAATTCCAAGTAATTTACATATAGTACATATACCAGAAGAACTACATGGCCAAGCTACTTTGGTACAGACTGTAAGTAATACAAAGGTACTCACTCATGAGCTTTCCAAGAGGAAAGTACTTATACTTCAGAACACATCAAGATTAAATGATGACACAGACTGACACATCATGTCAGACATGATCATCATTTATCCTACTGCAAAGAATGTAAGTATGAAAGTAGTTGTATATATCACTTTAAATAAACCGTTTTGAGAGTACATGGCAGTCCATGTATATTAGGCCTACTTGAAAGCAGCATTAGAACACGTAGATTAACTTTAGTTAACACTGCAGGGGAACGAAGTAGCTTAGTTATAAGAACAGAGACGTAAAGAGTGTAAACAATCTGTAAATAGTGGTGAGAGCTGCAAACCTGTCGAAAACATCAATTCAAGCAGAGCGTAAGCTCCATCGAGTATCTGGGGACCAAGCATTAGCACATTGTGTCAGACATTCTCCACCCAGTCCTGAAAATTGCACTGTTTGGAGTTACTTAGTACAATAACTCTGCACCAGGACTTACGACCATCTCTCCATCCTCAAGAGAGGCATGAGGACAAGGAGGCACGGCATGGCTGGAACCACTATACTAACTTCTGTCCTGGAGAAAAAGTACCATAACAGCATCTACTCTTATATTACTACACCGTATAACGTACCTTGTATCATTGACAATTTTAAAACAGTAATAGGAGGAGGGAGCAAGCTGCTTTCCTCCTTCCCCTTACTTGAATGAGCAACTTAGAATTAAGTTATCTTCCTTTGAAACTTCTATGAAGCTCAGTACACGCCAATATCTAGATTCACATAATAAAAAACTATTGTTCTTACCATATTGACATCAGTAGGACACAGCACACTAAATTCAATTATTTTTTTAAAATCAACCGTATAAAAAATGTTAAGGCAAACTTCTGTATCTTACTCCAGTCTTAGTCAGTAATTATTCAAGACAAAATATCTAAATAAAATAAATCAACTGGAAAAAAAAAATCAAAACTTCAGCCAATTCAACATAAAGCTGTATCTAAGCAGGCTAAAGAACACAGTTTGAGGGACAATCTTCAGAAAATATCTACAACAAACAGAGAAAGAAGGAAGTCAACCAGATAATCTGTAGGGTCAGTAAAAGATCACAGTAAGAAGGAATACCCAGAGAAAACAAACTTCAGCAACACTTCATCGATGTTCTGTGTGTGTGAAAGGAGTTCCCACAGTAGAACACAGAGAGAAAGGATATCTTTCACAGGTTCAGGGGTTGGCAGAAGAACTTATAAACAAAGCCAACAATTAAAAGACATGAAAGAGGATTCACCCAAAAGTTAGGAATAAAATCAAATATAAAGTTACTTCAGTACTCACTATTGCATATAAATTCTTACTTAAAAGTACATTGACACACCCAGGAAGATGACAAAAAAAATGCTGATATTTACAGGGATGTTTTGGGGGAAAATCTGGACAACTACAGCCTGGTAAGCTTGACTTTTCTACTGTGCAAATATATTGAAAGTATAATATATAGAACAGAAAAACAAAATTATTGAATAGCATGACTGAATGCAACATAAATGAACAATGTGAAAAAATGCAGAACAGCTCTGTAAAGCAAAGACCTTTTTCACAAACTGATTAGACATGTTGGAAAAGCTCATGGAATAGACAAAAACACTCTGACTGGCCAAAGAGTAGACTTGAAATAAGAAAAAAAAAGTTTGTAAAACGTCAAAAAAATAGAAAATTTTAGGATAGAGTTTATTAAATAGCCAAATCCCATAATACTACAAAATGGTATATTTGTTTGAAGTTTCTTTTTTTAAAAAAAAAAAAAAAAAGCTTTTAGAGCTCAAAAATTATTTGAGCTGTATTAAGATTTGATGACGTAATGTTTTGTTGCCACTTTTTTCCTTGCTGTAAGTCTGTCTCTATTTTATGAAAGCAAAATGTGTAACATAAAAAGTTAACAAAGTAATAACAAAATAAAAACACTTATAAGGCATTAAACTGCAAGGCAATAAAGACGTTCTCCCTTTCTATGCCCTTTCTCCACATTCTTCTCAGAGTTCATCTAGACCATCACCTAATGAGTAGCAATAAAAAATATACATATTAAAGAGGAATATACCAACAGTCTGTTTTCTTTCAGAAAGAAATATACTACATTTCTAGCAGTCATTTTTAAAAGAACTCAGTTAAATAGGAAGACGAGTAACGGGACTGCAACTTTGACCGTTCTCTCTTAACAAAATACATTTCCTTGAGAAAGATCTTTCAGATTTGGGGCTGCTTCATTAAAATTATAAATAAGAAATAATCCCCAGTTATTCTTTGAACAACCAACTTGAAAAGTGGCTAAATTGATAACAGTTTGGGGCTTAAACTCTCACAGTAGATCCTGTCATCTTTGTAGTGCTTGTCAGAACTATTATTCTGAAATCTTCAAGTAATTGTCTTAATAGTACCCAATACAGGAGAAATTAAGACTCTTCTCTTGCACAATCAAGCTTTTTTGGAAACTGAATAAGCTCTTCATACCCAATATTTGTCTGTCATGACCTTTAAAATCTTGCTTAGAACGTGCGTTGCAGCCTGGTAGCCCAGATATTTTTACTAGTAACAGGCTACAAGCTTTGTATTAAGCTAAGAATACATGCCTCCAGACTTTTCAGGCTCTACTGAGACTTTTCTTGGCCTGCCTGGATCTTTGTTTTGGCTTATTTAGCTGCAATAGGAGTAGGCTAGTATCAGAATGACTACTACCCCATTTGTTTTAGATTTGACTTAGCCTTGTACAAGTTTGTGGCACACAGTTCATACGCACAGTTTACTGTTGCATATATTTCTATAACTAGCAGGCAGATATATGACCCTAAACAAAGTGCAGCACAGAGGAGCAGAGGCATGGGATAAGAGCAGATACATGTTTATCTGACAATAAAGTGTTAATGGACTAATCAAATTATTTAAACTAATGATAAATCCCTGGCTTTTAATGGAATCTGTGTTCCTTATGCCCACACACAGCACAAATTGCAGTAAAACAACTTGGAAGATCTGACCAGAGTCGTCTGTAACTTGGATGCTACAAATGGCAGAGAGTAAACAGTTGAAATGTACTGCAACAATTCCTTACAGAATATATTCTCTTATTCTCTAAGTATGGGCTATATTGTTTATTCTTAAACTTTTTTTGTATTTGTTTTAGTATAGGTCCCCTTTCAAATCCATCCACATCCACTGTCAGTATTCGTATTTTTCCCTCAGTAGCCTTTTTTTTTTTTTTTTTTTTTACTGCCCCTGATTTTGTAGTGCTTTATCTCTCTGGAAAAAGAGAGTCATTCATTCAATTTTATTTTCTTGATTCAATTAGCTCTTCCATTCAAAACTAGTAATTCAGTATCTCTGGTTGCATTACCAGTATTACTGGTTGAGACTCTACAAACATGTACATGATAACATACAGTCAGTTACAATGTACAATACTGCACATTTACATTTATATTTCGATAAAACAGAAACTTTATGGTGTTTGATTACAACAGAATTGGAACCTCTGACATTGTTATCAACAGTTTAAAACAGTATACTTACAATACTAACATGAAAAAATGTAATAAAATGGATGGACATGTGAGCAAGGAATTAGCTTTTATCTAATTTGATTTAAACTATCAAGGAAGAGGCAATCAAGAAAGCAGACTACAGTGTAAATCCAGACTAAACTAGTTTAATCTTTGATGTAGCAATGCAATTTAGATGAAACAATGTCTACAGATGCAATTGCTGCTAATTTTTCTTTCTTTTAATTCCCCAAATGAACAAGGTACTTGTACACACGTGCTCTTCAAATGGAAAACAGACAAGATACCACAGTGAAAAGCAAGAAACCTATCAGTAAAAAGTACCACTGTTCTAGTATTTGAGTCAAATTTGATCAAGTGGGAATTCAACTTCAGTTCGTAACTAGAACATAAGTTAGTTTTCCTGGAATAAACAAGGCAAAGACCTAGTGGATTGTGTTAGCAAACTATTCCCATAGGAATACAAAGACAAATCAACAGTGAAAGTTCCAAACAGAATTCTGCAAAAGCAGAATGAGAAGCGGTTATACAAGAGGAAGCAAGTAAGCAATGCCTCATTTAAATCTACCTTTGAGTAACTTGCTTCATGAAACTTTAAAAAGAAGAAAAAAAAATGAGAAGAACAATGGCAAGAGCCTATTACTATTTCACAAATGTTTATAACGTTTCAAATGAAACTACCATTTAATGGCAGCTACAAAGAGGACAAGGGGCAACAGGTACAAGCTGCACTGGGTGAGGTTTCACTTTGATATAGAAAATAATTTTTTAGAGAGATCAGTCAATCACAGGAAGCCTCCCCAGGGATGTGGTGTAGTCTCCATCACTGGATGTTTTCAAGAAGTGACTGGACAGGGTGCTAGATAATCTCATTTAGGCTCCTATTTCCACAAAAGGTTGGACCAAATGATCTTTGGAGGTTCCTTCCAACCTGGGCTGTTCTCTGATCCTATGATTAGTATGCAATACTTAAATTATTGTGATAACACATGATAAGAACTTGAAATCTGTTCGCTCATATCAGTGTAGAATACAAGAAGATCAATAATAACAATGCAAGTAAGGAAAAAAATATTTTAAAACTGTCAAAAAGAGGAAAAAATAAATTTGTGAACATTTTAGTAACACAGCTGTTGGGCAAATTAGATTTTGGGGGCACATACCAAAAACAAGATAAAAATATCCTTCTTATGCTTGAAGAACAGCATCCAAGTGGTTTAATAACTGGCAATTTTAACCAATAACCCATTGAAGATTCAAGAACAAAAACTTTTTTCTAAAGTTTGCAGTTGGAATAAAATATATTAATATTACTCTATGTTTAAAGGTATGTCAATAAAAATGCAGCAAACCTGGTACAATTAGTGTCTGCATAAGGCACAAGAAAAAAAATCAAGAAACAGAAGTGTCAGGAGTTTTCCAACAGAATATAGCTCAAATTTCAGATGCTTACATTTAGATGCCTATATGTAGACAGATACCCGCATGCAGCTGTGTGCTTTGCTAAACTCCCATTCTTATTAATTAGTTGCCTACTGGATTTTATAAGCAGTTCAGATCTTTACGATACCCATGGAGTGACTGGGGCGTTCTAGGATCCATTGCCTGTATGGACTAGGGACACATTTCATCAACTTAAACATAAATACATAGTACAGCTAATACCATTATAGCTGCTTCAGTGCATCCTACTGGGCTTCCAAATTCCAGTCCAGAAGAGTGAGAAGGAAGCGTGAGAAGAAACCTCTTGAAGGAAATTTGTTGTATCTGCAAATACTGTACACATTTGCTTAATATACAAAGGCATCTGAAATGATGTGTGAGAAACTAAATTGCACTTCAGATTTCCCTTGGATACATGAGAATTCAAACCTCTAGCTCACATGCTTGATGGGTTGGCTTACTTGCAAACTCACTTGTTCCCAATCAACAAAGTTTTGATTAAGTCTGATATTTTGCCTCTACCATATGAGTCTACTTGCTTAAGAGGAAGAAAATCTCAACCACAAAAATGCCCCAGAAAAATAATAAGTAAAACCTGTCATTTTTTAAATAAAAAAAAATAAGTACATGTCTTTTCTTTAGAAATATCAGATTAATAGCTCTTCATTTTAAAGCAGTACTAAAGCTGTTTAACAACATGTTTTAAAAATTCTGAAGATTCACATACAAACTGGTATCTACAACTGTTAAATTATAGGGAGCACCACTGACTTCAAATCTAACAATAGTCAAACAATAAGTTTGCTCCCGTTTCCTAATACATTCACTGCCTATTCACAGAGTCTATTGGAGGAGTGTGTAAACGGGGCCTTTCAGGTTCCCTGTCCAACTTCTAATGCTGCAAATAAAGGGTCAGACCAAAGAGAAAACAGGGTCCAAATAGTTGAAAGAACTTATTCAGGGAGAAAGGAAGCTACAGACAAGTAATTCTTTTCTTCAAGCATTTGTCTCTACATATACAATTCTAAGCAGTACCCACTCATAATTACTTGTCTTCAATGTTCCTAATTAAGCAAAAATTGAAGACCAGTTATCCCAAATGCAACATCATTCTTTGACAACTCTCAAAGTACAAAACACTTATTGAAAATTCTGTGATGCTCCAGTTGACAGCTCTATAAGTGTCAACTATTGGTACACAGAAGAATCAGTCATTATTTGCACTCCAGAGGAGTGGGCCCAAACTGACAATTCAACAGTATTCTTTTACACTCTATTACCTTGAATGAAACTGACAGTCTTTTGAATTTTCAGCCATGGGCAAAAAGAGGCAAAGCCATGTCCATATCAAAAAGGCAACTCGTCTTCAATAATGAAGAGGTATTCCTGCTGAGGTAGCATGAGGTTTAGTGAAGACAGGTCAATTAGCTTCCTCAGAAGTCATTGTGACCAAAATATTCTGGGCAAATGGTCTATACCTAAAACCAATTCATCAGAAGTTGTAGATTCTGCAGATGGAGGTATTTTGTCAGTCTGTCCTTGAGAAGATGCCTGAAAAAGTCAAATTATTTTTGGCTCTAACACTGAAAGACATACAGTAATACACAGCTCTCTGGTGCACTTTCTAAAATTTTGCTGTGTTGCCAAGGGTTGTAATTTCTATGTTATTTCCTGAGGGGCAGCTCTAAACCAAACAGTATTTTCATCCTGAGAGTATCTTGTTTTTTACAACAGGCATGCAGTTAAGGCATATGGAGGCACTTTCTTCAGGGAAAAGCTTAGAGCAAACCTTTCAGTTCACCTGTCCGTGTGGTTAGATGCTTCTTTCCCTACTTCATCCCTTAAGAACTGCAGCTGAATATAGTCTACCACGTTAATTTTCAAGGGACTTTCAGGTCTGAAAGTATATTCCATCTGGAATGCTTTAAACTCCCTGCTGCCACATGGTGGGCAGGTACAATACTTGGCTTTGTATGTTTATCTCCAAGGTGGACACACACTGATAGGAAGATAGGTAGACAGACAATATTTTTGGTAGGGAAGAACTTTGCATGGATGATGATAAGAGTTCACCTAGAAGGGCAAAATTTTGAATGTTTTTCTATATGAGAAAGTAGACCAATGAGATGAGATATATTCTGCTAAGTGAGAAGTTACAACTTGAAATTTTAATCCCGATTTTCCTCTGATTCTAAACAGTGGTGTCTATCAAGTTACAGAATGCATTTTCTGAGGATTACACAGTCAGTAGATCAAACTTCTATTCTTCCCAGCTGAACACAAGGCAGAATATACCTGGTGATTTTCTAGTGGAAAATGCTAGCCGTATCTCAGTAGCTCAGAGAAGCTTTTCCTCACATAGACAAGATTATCATTTCTAAATAGGTGGCTAAGTATCATCTTATGTCACATCTTGAGAATAAGAAAACTGCAGCAAGACTTCCTACTTCATTTTTCTCACTCTTACTGCAAGTTGTAGAAAAGACTAGTGATAATGCAGATTTAGTTAGATTTTATTTGCCAATATTAAACCAGATACAGATTTGGTTTTGGTATAGACCCTACTGATGTTCATCAATTATTTCCCCTTGCTAATGAGAAAATGTTTTTAACAATGGCTTTGAGATGTATTGTCTGTACAGTTGTACCTTTGCACATTTACATGAATCTTAAACATGTATTATCAGTCTTTGCATTTAGACAAGGTAAGCTTTGCTCGTATTAGATAATCAGTTATGGAAAGTATCCCATTAGCACTGAATGGCCAAGAATCAGCAAGTGCTAACTAAAATACCACAGACCATATGATCCCTCATTCTTATATTAGATGAAAAAGAAAGATGAAATGTTATTATCTGACAACCTATAAATAGTGAGAGTAATGTTACTGATGAGAACTTTGACGTGAAAACGCTTCTTTTAGGATAGGCATAAAGCATCTGCAGGTTTCCACAGGAATAAGCAACACTCATTTTTCAGGAACTTAATTGGAAAAGGAAGAATAGCAACTTTGTCGTACCTCTTGCACTTTGTACCTCTTCTCTGTTCTAACTGAGAAATAATAAGATCACATCTGCCACTAGAACTGAACAGAAGAACGTCTTTCTTCCATTAGTTAAACTGCTTGCCCAAGGAACAGTGATGGAAGATGATGATTAGAGAGTGGAAGCATTCATTTGATTCTACAAGAAGACTGAGGAAGAACTGGGCAACTCGCATCTTTTTTGTTGCTGTTGTGGTCTTAAATACATCAAAATGGGTTGTGACAGAAGAACAGTATTTCCTGCATCCATGACTTCAACAACTAAAGTATTTAGACTTCTCCAATTGCTGCCACAAGTACGTAAGGTACCAGGATGCATTTTCTTGAGCACAGGTATAAGATATTAAACTACCTTTACTTTAACAAAACCATAAACTCAGTATTATTCTTGGCTATAGCAATATTCTCAAACTAGGATCACCAATCTTGCCTTGAACCAAGAATATTTAAGTACTCTTTCCATAATTTTGGATGATCTTTAAAAAAGTTCAGAATTAGAACAGCCTTTGCTTTCAGCAAATAAAAAAGAGGGAGCTTTCACTAAAATGCAAAAATTATCATACTAAGGCTTCTTATATATTCAGCCTTCAAGTAACAGAAATGTTAGTCAATTCAAAATTGAAAAGGTCAGTTGTTAGTGTCAAACTGAACTGCCACAAAGCAGACTACATATATCATGTAGATAATCAAGGCAAGTATGCCAAGTAACTGACAACTGCAAACTTCTGTCTCATTAAAACACTGTCAAATGAACCACCAGGTCAATGTCATTGTTAAAAAAGTTTACAACTTGTTCACACGAGGAGCCTCGATTTTTCTGGTCTTAAACAACAACAACAAATCTAGCCACCATTTGTAAAGTCAAAAAAAGAAAAAACCTTTTTAGAATTGAAGTGTTCAAATGCAGACTTAAATAAAATGTGAACTTTCATCAGAAATTTCCATGTCCACAAAAGATACAGTAAATGAAACAGCGAAATCTTACCTATTTTCAGGAACCTTAGAGTAACACTCCAATAAATCCAAATTAACGTATTTAACGTAAGTATTGCAATTGTAATATTTAGAGTAAATTCTCAGTTTCTCACAGCAAATGGAGGTACAGCACAAGCATAAGAAGCTATAACTAGTAGAAAAGTACTTGTTTAACATCTGAAGGGCAGTCCTAGAAAAATAAGTGTTACTACACAATTAACAAATCAGTTGAAGTTTTCTGCACCAATTCAGTTATCTCATCAGCAGTATCATACCAATGGTAAGCATCACAGGAAAAAGTCCCTTGGAGACCCAGGAGTAGGACTCAACAATCCTTGTGGGTCCCTTCCAACTCGGGATATTCTATGATCCTAAACAAATATGAATGCACTAATATTTATAAAAAAGATCTAACTACTTAGAGATAACAGCTATTACTGCTTCTCAAAGGGGTTGCTTACCAACAACTGCTAACAAGAGACTGTAATTTCTGAAACCTAGTCAAAAATGTTAATCTAAAATAGCAACTATCATCTTAAATAGCAAGTATCAGCTCATCTTCAGTTTATCCTGCAAGACATGTTTATAGGTTTACAGAGGCCTTTATACATTTATTTAATTTTTTAAAATGTAGAAGTGGGGGCTAGGGTAAAATGTGAAGTACATAGGATTAACTTACTTTATTTGAAGCAGCAGGTAAATTAAGGCGCTGCTTGTAAGGTAGTTTTCATGCCCTTTTTGAACGATATAGGAAAGTGAGTCATAGCTCTTTTCTTCCTTATTAAATCTACACACGTGAATATATGCAACTCTGCAAAGCAAGAATCACATTTGGAAACTTAGCACTCAAAACAAAATGCTGTTATTTCATGACTGAATCCCTACAAAGCTCAAAGAATGGTCAGAGAAATACTATACACTATTAAACTTTAGGCATCTCATGTAAGTGGTGTGATTCACCTTCTGGAAGTTCTCAAACCATTACATGCTCTGTAGAAAATACAGGCTCTTATATTTTCTGAAGTTGGATATAATCCCCTACAACAAGAAAATATTTTCCATGATCTAAAGCATTTCTCCCCACTAGATCAAAGTATTTTAAAAGTTTTACTGATATTAACATTCATGTCAAAGAAAGAAAGATGCTCAATTAATAAAAAGAGAAACTGAACTACCAGTATTCAACATTAAAACTAATTTGTGTTGTTGATGTCTTGTTGTTTTTTTTTTTAATTCTTTTACTGATTATATTTCTGATTAAAATTTTCTTAGTGTATACTATTATATATGAATTTCTTCCATATTTATTATACTAACACAATACCAATAAGAGTAATAGAAAATGATCAAATTTTTCATTTCTTCAGGTTGATCAAATACGAGGTATTTTTTTTTACTTATATCTCAACCCAATATCAAAGTACGCAAGCAAGTCAAGAAGGAAAAACCAAAGTAAAAAAAAAAAAAAGAACAGGTGCATGGAGACAAATGTTATGTTGTCCTGAAACTGACGTGCCCAAGCTTGCACTTGCACTCCTGGCCCAAGTACCTACTGCCTACTGTCTGCAGGATGCTAAAACATGGAGCAAAAATCATACTCAACAGGAACTTACTAACTGAACATCACTCACCTTGAAGTTTAGATGAAACAGAGATTCCAGAGGAAAAGAGAAATATATAAGATCATATATGTAAAATTAATATTGAAGAACTGCAAAGACACTTGCAAAAATACCAAAGGTAGAGACCCAATACTACATGAACCCAGTGTTCAGTCTGGTAAATGCAGACACAAGAGCCTTGAAATATTGGAAGGAAACTTGTTTTACAGTCTATAATTTCCTTCTGCAGCCCTACTAAAACTGGGGCTTTAAGCTCCCTCTCCTCTTCCTCCTTTTTTGCTTTTCCCTCCTCTTCTTGCTTTTTTATTATTAATATTTATCTAAGTTTTAGCTGATATCGACAGAAGTGAGATAGTATTTCTGCACTTGAATGCATGATTCATGCTTTATTTTAAAAGGCAGTATAAGTTTACTTCCTAAAGATTTGTGTAAACGTAAGTCAAATTAACCTGCAACATCCCAACACTTGTCAAAATTGAATCTTCCCATGATGCATTTTAAAAGATTATATTTTAAAAAACATTACAAAATTTGACCCTCATTTGAAACGATCTCTCCTACTTCCTCCCCCGCCCCAAAATAGGAAAATATGTAAGTTTATTTTTGCTTGTTGCAAAGACTATTTGTGCGAAAAGATTTCTTACTTGCAGCTGAACTGAGTTATCCTGAAGTCCTTCCACAATAGGAGAGAATCTATCAACATTCTTTTCCTCTGCTGCTGCTGTTATAGCTTCCAAAATTTTTTCAAGGCTATAAGAAAATAAAAGCATTTCACTTAGAAGAGGTTATATAACCTTGTTCATTTGTTATCTGAAGAGTCGTGCTGCCAAAAAATTCACCTGTTTCAGTATCTCAAGTACAAATGTAGGAGTTTTAAGCATTATTTGGTTCCTTTGGAGACATTTGTAAGTGAAGAATGACTTACTGGATTACATTGGTTAAGATACCTGAAAAGCAATGCTAAAAATCTTCCAGAAAAAAAAATGGCTACATAACTACTTTCCATCGAACCAGTCCATTCACATGACAAAAAGTCTTATTGATATGACCATAACAAAGATTACAGATAAAGGTATTTTCAACAATGACAGCATAGTACAGATATTACTTTCAAACATAAGTTGAAAAATTCAGCATTTCATTTAGGTACAATTATAATTTTGGATATCCTAAAATCACTTAACTATTTCTGGCTAAACACAGTACTTACATGCTTTCTTCTCCAACAATGCACATTGCAGAAAGGAGTTTAACTATATCAGTCATCATACTAGTTTGCTTGGGATCAATTGCTTTGATCAGCAACAAAAGGCTCCTCTCTTCTCCCAGAATTCTTTCCAATCCATACTAAACAACAGAAAAATGGTTTTAAGAAGAGCTGGAGGGAAACCAAGTGACAATACTGAATACCAAGCAAAATGTAACAGCTCCCTCAAGCAAGTATTTCAAATGAAATTTAAACCCTTCAGATAATTAAAAAAATAAATGAGGAAAAGGTGCAAAACAAGTCAGTCATTCTGTAATAAGAACAAACATCAGCATCATAAGTTTACACTATTAGCAGAGTATATTTCTATAGAGGAGAAGTAGCAGAATGATCTTCAAGCCACAGCTGACAAATAAGTTGCTTCTCCAAACTGCACAGGCTTACCTATATTGATCATTTACATCATCTGATTGAACAGCAGTAATTCAAATTTCCAGATTAATGAAAATCCCATACCTTATTGTTCATGAAGGCTCTCAAACATTGTATAACCTTATGCTGACTCCTCTTCACAACTTTGTCCTGGCTGAATAAATTTAAAAAAAAAATATTGTAATTAAATGCTGATTATGTATTAAGAAAAGCTGATAATTTTATAGAAAGACATCCTTACTGTTTTGTCTCAACCAGTCTTTCCAAAACGTCCAACAGCAGCCCCAGACCTTCCCGGCCAAAGTTTTCAACCCAGCTACAGGGAAAGACAGACATTAAAATGATTGATACTTCAAAGACTAATTACAATAAATGAAAATTTTCAGAATAAATAAAAGCAGTATAACTGGATCATTTTAAGATCAACTCTTTACTGAACTGAGGATCAAGATACATTGCATTCACCCATTGACCCAATTACATTAAAAAAATAAAAAATGACAGTATCCATTAAATTTTTTAATTTTATTTTAAAACGAACAGTTATACTGTCTTTGGTAGAGAATTGTAATTATTGAAGATCTTGCAAAAGAAGAGAAGAAAAACAACAATTTCTATGACTCAATGTTCTAGCACCTCCCAGAAAAGTTAGAATATAACCAGAAAAGGCAGAGAAGGAGGTAAATACCTAAAGGAATTGCAGAAATGGCTGCCTGAGATATTAATCTATATGAATACTTCCAAGAGAACACTACAACAACAGGTAATTTGCTCTTGTCAAAGCTATCTTTGGTGGGGTTAAACCTGGGCAAGTTGTTTCTACACCTGACAACTGCTTCACATTCCCATTTACTATTGGTCAAAACCTCTCTTCTCTGTAGAGAAGTACTTCTCTACAAAGTCCTTCTCCTCAGTGGCTGACAGCAGTACTGCAACCATCCCTTTGACAGTAGCTGTTGATCTTGCTGAAGCAATAACGTTTGATCAATTACCTAACCCTACGTTTCATGGACAACACTATTATTTATAGTCATAGCAGTAGGCATATTCTGCTCTTTGCACTTCATTGTCATTTAAGGGAAGGTGATACGTGAAGACTCATTTCTTTCCATAATTGGCAGGAAATACTTCCTGACACATTGTCAACTTTCCATACTACTGCCATAAGGCAAGTCCTTGGATCTCTTATTACTGTCTTTGGCCAACAAGACGAAGTTATTTCATAATGGATCTCTCTTGCATACTCTTTCCATTTCCACTTTTAAACTACCATACTACTTTTAACTATTAACTGATTAGAAAAACATCTCTATCTAGAACATATATAGCTAGCAAGACACAGATGCAATACTTTTCACCATCCCCATCATCAAAACACACATTCTGTTGGGGGCGTTGTAACAATAGTCTCTCTGAATTCTTTACATTATTACTTTTAAACAGTTTAAGCTAAGGAAATCCCTTGTCATGTACTTAAAAAAAATGTAAAAAGTGAGCAATCCATGTGTAATGTCAGAAGTTCAACATCATAAAGAGATTGATCAGAATTAGTCAAAAAATTATCATGTTCACTTTACTTGCAGTATAGCCTCTCCATTGTTTTATTTGTTTCGTCTATTTACACACACCCCATAAAAATTATTGATTATTGGCTAAAATTTAAGTATTATTACAGTAATTATTATAGTTTCACTTTTTAATAATAACTGGAATAATGAAATACTTCTATAATACTGGGATCTTAGCAATAACAAATAACAAGCTATTCTGTTGGAAATAGCACAAGGTAGATGCAGCAGCTCTTTTGAAATACCAAATACTTCCAATCCCATCACAGGAAGGGTTCTTTGCATCTGCTAGACACAGAACTGCAATGCACTTAAAATTATAGATAGAACCAGATGAGATGCTTTTATATGTTCTTCGTATACACCTAAATATATATGAAAATAGGTTTTTTCCTTCCGAGATTGGTGTTTTGTTCTAAACACACTTGATGGCAAACAACCATCGAGTATTTTGAGTATAACTGGCCATATCTGATCTAAAAATGATCCTCCTAGCTGTTTCTGAGCACATTTTGTATTAGAATTGTGAACAGCCACTTTGTCATATGTCCAGCGGTTGAGAACACTGAGAATGATTTAGTGCATAAAATACTGCTGCATTATTATTGTCCTTTCCTCTGCTTCCACAACAGCAGAACAAAGATTACTTGCACCATCCACAGCCAACACAGCTTTTTGTTAGTCTAACAAAATACCAAGCTATCAGTGCCCCATTCTCACATTATTTAAGAAAAGTTCTCTTAATGAAAATATCCAAATTTGTTGCAACTATTGTTCAAAAGGGAAAAGCAACAATTGTAGATAACTAGTTATCTGTACTAATATGTTATTTGTAATACTATTTAGCTGTAGTACAGCTAGATCTCCAAATTACTTTTTACCAACTGTGTTGGGACCTATGAGGTAATAACATCCTATTTATTTACCTGAAGAACAGTGATCAAGATCAGTGGATACATTTCGCTCTTGAGGCTTTCTTTTTTTAGTGATGGGAAACAAACACTATTTTTTGCACTAAGCCATAGATTTCAATTTTTTTTTTCGAAGTACCAGGATCAAACTATTTAACAATACCATTTGATTCTGATTTTCTCTGTGAACTAAAAATATGCTTTCCAAAAACAATTAATTGAAAACAATGTTGTGGAACCTGATCTTAATTATCAACTGGAATGTCAAGAAGAGTTAAATTGATTAAAATAAAATATTTGGAAGAAGATTTTTTTTTAAAGTATATATTGTCAAAAAGATTACAGCTGTGTAATGTGAATTACAGCTGTGTAAATGTGAATATCTGCACCCAATAAACATCAACATTCATGGGGTTACTCATTATGTTCTAATGTTAACTCATTAGAAAGCATGTGCATGTCCTTTAAAAATGTTGAGCCTGCAAGTGTTTATTATGGAGAACAGTGCACTGCCATTACATTTCTGCTGTTTTTTAAGAAAGTCCTAATGAACAGCTTTTTGTTTTTGTTTGTTTGGTTGGTTGGTTGGTTTTTGTTTGTTTTTTTTTTTTTTTTTGTTTTTCTTAAGACTGTTTAAAATGCTCTGTTTAAGTTTAGTGAGGTCTATCTTAACAGTCTTTTTTGCCACCAGTCTATATATCGGAAGACTGTTTCAGAACCTCTATGTTCTTGTGGTTGGGATCCTTTATTTGATTTGTAGACTAAAACGTGTTCATGGACAAGCAATATACATTTTTTTGCAACACTGATGCCTACTGCTGTTTTTACAAGCCACTGTCACTCTCCTTCCAATTCAGACCTATTCTTAGGGCATATATCCTTTATATCATTAAATTCCTAATGAGTTCTACTCCAACACAAGCATCGTATGTTCTTTCACATAGCAGGATTAACTTTTCTCTTGGTGTGTGGGAAAAGTGCAGCAAAGGGGATGACACTCAAAAAAATGAAATGATCCAGTTGTATCAAGAACAGAGAGGAAAGGTTGCTCTAAACTTAAGAGCACATACTTCTTATAATTTGTGTTTCTATTCCAGACACATTACTTCTGCAGTTAACAACCAAGGTTTTCTTTGTTAAATCAACACAACTGTAAGTAAGAGATGCCCTAAGCTGTTGTTTGTTTTGAAATTAAGAAGGGAATGAAACACTATATCAAAAAGTAGTTTCACGTTCATGGAAGAAGTGCAGAATCTACTGTAAGACCATCTGTCAGAAGAACTCAGGTTGATTCAAAGCATATTTCTTCCATGTGGACCATTATATATTCTGAATAAGACAACCCAATCCAAAACCTAATGAATAGAAGGAAAGAAGCAAGTGCCCATATGGAGGACAACACAACAACTCTGCCAAGCGAGCTGCAGAAGGAAGAAAATTGTCTAATCCTCTTAATCACATACCATCATAAGCATCCCCAGCAGTTCATTTGTATTATTTCACACTAAAACAAAAACACTTCACAAAATCATGTGTTCAAACAGTGGCTTAAATAGATGATCTAAAGCAAAAAGCTATAAATTAGAGTAAAATTGTGTAAATTATAGAGTATAATAGAATAGAATAAAATAGTGTAAATGTGTGTATATATTATACATATATTATGTCTGTATATATATATATATATATATAAATAAAACGTGTGTGTATATATGTATGCATGAACTTATGTTTTTTGGCTAAAAAACTTACACAAAGGTGCCTATCTCTCATTATTGATCACCCTGACGAAGTAAATTACAAGATTAAAGAATTGAGAACATTCCAAAAAGAAAAATGAAGAAAACTTTTTACTATTTAGCACAAGAAAACAGTGATCTGCTCTGATCTGTACTTGTTTCACACTCTCTTAGAATTACTTTGTACAGATCAGTGACGTCTACTTAAAAACAGACCTGCAGAAGATACATAATCAATGCAGAAAAAGAAAAAAGGTATAATCATTCATTAATACATATACATTCATTAACTGGAAAACCTTGAAACATGCACATCTACAGAGCCATTAATTTTAATCCATGAAGAAATAAAAATGTGATCAATCTTTGCAAAATTTGTTAATGATGTTCAAATTCTGTATTACCTGACAGGATTACTAGTCAAGGACACACGAAGTGATTCTAAGCAAGTGACTAGTCTTTCATCTGTTGACCCAGATTTTAATTCCTGCATAAACTCTTGGGGTGAAATCTTCCGACGGTTCTTGAGACTTCCCTGAAACACAAAAAACGCATTCATTTTTTTATTTGGTACACTTGAATAGATTACTAACAGCTAACCTTTGGTTTCACTCCTTAAAATAATAGGAAAAATATTTTAGCCCTAAATCAGTAAGTATTTGTTGTCCATCTACTATGTATGCTGAATGCTGACTACATTTTTGCCAATTTATGATCAAGTTTATGACCAGTAGTCAAAAGCAGCAGACAACAAATGTATGCATCATGCATACTTGGTGAAATACAGTTTTTGTAATGCATGGATTCTGTTTATGCATTGCAAACATCTTAATTTTCAATTCTCAACAGAAGAAAAAAAGATTCTGAGTTGATCACAGGGCAAGTGTCCAGAGAGGTCACTGCATCCATATAAGAATACAGATGGAAGAACTTGAGCACCAGAAGAGTCTTCAGGATATTACTGTGGTAACTTGAGAAAAAGAAAAAAAAAAAAGGACTTTTTAATAAACACTGGAGTTCTAAACATAAATCCCAGCTCTTCACTAGTTGCATTTGCCATCTGTACAAATGCAGTACAATACAAATATGACTTGATGCCATAACATAATGGCTTCAAGATGAGAATTTACTCCGCATTTGGGTTTGGATTTTGCCTTGCTTTTGGGGTTTTGGTCTTTTTTGGTGGGTGGGGGAGGCAAATGGGAACATGGAGAGCTAACAGATAGAAAACAAAATGCAATGGCAAGTTACTGCAGCACTACATAAGCAGTTTAGCTTTGTGAAAGCCAAATATTTCCTATTCTAAGCAATACAGGTTGAAAGACTGACTGATTCATCATTGCATCTGTGGTGTCAAATGTTGCTTAAAGTAAGTTCACGATATTAATGACTTGTCTGGAGGATATAGAATATCCAACGTTTCAAAGAAAACAACAGTTATACTGAACCAATGAAGCCCTACAATTTGCAATTAAAACTGCAAATCTAAGAGGCATTGACCCTATTCTTAAGAGCATTCCCTCCCCTCCTCCCAACTTTTTTTTTCTAAATTAGCAGCAAAGACAAAATTTGTAGACACTGGAAAATAAGCTTACTCCACATAATTCCTACCTATGACATAATGATAGATATATTTCTTAGAAAAAATAACTAAATTCAAAAAAAAAAACATCAACAGCAACAAATAAAAAATGTTACACAACCTATACCAGTTTGATCTGCTGGAAAGACTCCCTTTTCTGGGAGCAGAGGAACATTTCTGTGTGAAATACACACTATTCTGTGATATGGCATTAAAGAGAGTTACTTGATAATACTTGATTATATAATAAACCTGACTTGGCTTAAATCAGAAAATGAAGAGAATTATTGCAGTGCAATAATAACTTGAAATTATCCACCATAAAAAGTGAGACGGTCTCATTATTTCATACAGAGCCTCATATAGAAGATATTTTCTTATTTTGGTAGATCCTCAAGAAGCGCTGAAAGCTATCATTTCCTGCTCCTGGAAGCAAAACATCACAAAAAAGTTTCTGGAAGAGGTGAAATCAAAAATTGGGAAGACTAGTTTACAGACCAGACAGATGTACTGTTGTGCTGACATTCAGAAGGCTCTCAACAGGCAGGAGAAATAGGCAGAGAGGGATCTCATGGAGTTCCACAGCAGGAAATGTACCTGGGGAATAACAGTGCCCAGGAGGTCCTGGTGGATAACTAGCTGACCACAGGGGAAGAGCATCACTAGCTGGTCTAGGGAGGTCATCCTTCCCCCCTGGTCAGAACTGGTGAGACACATCTGGAACGCTGCGTACAGTTCTGGGGCCCTCAGTACAAGACAGACTGGGACACACTGGAGTGACTGCAGCAAAGGGTCATGAAGATAGTAAAGGGACAGGATCCTCTTAAGTATGAGAAGAGGCTGAGAGAGCTAGAATTGTTTAGCCCCAAAAAGAGAAGGCTACGGGTAATATTATGAATACGTGTGAATATTATGAAGTATTTGACTGGAGAGAGTAAAGCAGGAAACTTGCCAAGGGTGCTCAGTGAAAGGACAGAAGGCAGAAACTAGAATACAGAAAACTGTAAAGACATAAAGACCACTTTTTTTTTTTTTTTTAATATAGTGTGAGGGTGGTCAAGCACTGAATAGGTTGCCCTGGCAAACTGTACAGTCTCCACTCTTAGAAACAGTAAAAAATGAACTATACAAGGGGTTGGACAAGACAAACTCTAGAGGTCTCTTCATCATTCTATTCTGTTTCTGTGATAATGGAACATTGAAGGCTATACTACTTCTCTGCTCCAATTATCTTTCCTCAGACTTATAAAAATGGATGTTCCCAATGCCAAAAAAAAGAGAGTACAGTAAGGAATCTCCATGAAAAATAGCAAGTCATTTTATTTTGGTATACCATATGTAATAAATGGAATGTCAGTCCAAACATTCCTCTGAATTGACAGAGATCCATAACTGCTCAAACACGAGGGTCGATTCCAATAAATGTCCACCACAAAAAAGTACATGAGGTGACTGGAGAGCGTTAGAATCAGAAATCGAGGGAACCCAGAGAAGAATAATCCATAATAGAAAATGTTCCCACAAACAAAAAGACTCAATGTTTTAAATTTTCTTTCATGTTCTGTGGTTAGTTCATAGCTACATAATATTCAGGTTAAAAAGTTGCTAAAGAAAGGAAATTTACTTGAACCTCTTCAGATATTCTCCAGATCCAAGAGTTATCAGTGTGCATTAGTAATGCCAGAAACTAAACACCTTAGAAAGCCACCTAGTTGGCAAATTTATTCCATAAACTAGAATGCTACCAAAATCACCCTCCTCGCCAAGATGGTGTAATAACTTCTTTCCGTCAGGCAAGAAAGCCCAGCTCCCCTATAGCTTCGACACAGCTATATTTAAAGAAGAAGGAAGAAGTAACTGGAGAAAATCTTGAAGCCAAATGTAGAAGATCTCAAAAAAAAAATCATACGGTTAAGAACTGAGTAACAGACTTGGTAAAACATGAAAGGTAAAAGCAATTACACCATAAGTTGCACAAAACACTACAAATTAACTGCCTAAGGGGTATCAGTGACAAGGGTTGCTGTCTGATTATTCAACAGCTTGTATACAGAGCACATCCTGTTACAATACATGCCCAACCATTTTAAGAATAGACAGTGTATATCCCTGAGGCACAGTCTGTGGAATTTCAGATACAGCTGTGATATAAGGGGGAAATTTAAGTCACATGTGTGGTGTAATGGTGGGTCAGGGCTATGCTTGTGTGCATATGCAGCACATACCTGGATCTCCCCAGCTAGTCTCTGGGAAGATGAGATAACGGACTGACTACAGACAAGATGGCCAACCGCACTCCTAGCAGCCATCACAACAAAGTATTTGACTAAATGTTGCAGGAGCTCTCCAGGTGGGAATTTCAAAAAGTTCCAGAAATTCTCCTGGCAGCTCCTGCTGTGCATAGACTAATTGATAGGCACTGCTTGTATGCCTAAGCATATGGATTAACATCCTGGGTGGTGAATCTGTCATTTCCAGTGACATCCCCCAGCAGTTCTTGCTGTAAAATTGACCAAGTTGGACATAGCTAAGACATTTATAAATAGGCAGTAAAATTGCTTTCTTTCGATGCAGAAATGGTCATATAGGACAGTCATATGGACAGGTCATAAAGTTAAGATAATTAGAAGATGTTTTGGAAGTAATTTGGAAGTAAGAACTACACATGAGGAGGTCACAGGGAAAAAAAGGCCCAGCCAGACTAAAAAAATTTACTGGAATGACAATTCAGGGAGTCTCATCTGACCTATCCAAAGACATCATCCCAAGCAATGGAGACTCTCATCAGCACCTGGCAATCCCGTTTCAGATTCACTACTCCACCTGAACACTACCCTCTGCAAAAGATGCCAGTAACCCTGCAAAAGTGTGTGCACAACATATCCACAGTACCAAGCACCACTTATCATTCATAGTTATACCACACAGCTCTGCAACATAATAAGAATATGATACATCTGCCGCTGCTCAAGTAAAATGAGAACTGTAGTTGGTATCAATTGTGAAACTGATTATATTAGCTATATTTCTGCATGGGAAAAGCTGCTTAAGTTCAAAATGCTCGAGTTAACTGAGAAACAGGAAATATCTTGAGGCATCAGTGCCTCTAGAAATTTAATTGCTCAACTGAAGAACAACTGGTCTGTGAGCAGATGCAGTATGAAGTCAGCATTAATTAATTCAGTTACAACATTACAAGGGAGTAAGCTGCACAACAAAAATGAAATCTTGTGAAGAAAACTCACTTTAAAAACCCAGTCTGTGTGTGTTTAACATACAGAGCAGCCAAACTTAAGGCAGGTTAACATTATGCTGCTTTTATTTCCACTTGAGTATTAACACCATAACATGGAAATTGTTTTTTAAACTTTTCTGGGATGGAACATCTTTTCATGTGTTTATATAGCACTTTAAAATGTGACACCGTCTCTGACCTCAGATAATCATAGTACATACAAACAACTACAAAAACACTGAAAATACACTGGGGACTACAATCTCAACAACAGACAGAACCACACCACATTTGGTAGATGAGAACACACAGCCTGTAAACACAACTGTTGTCCCCTCTTTTGACTGCTTCCTGATAAATAAGACATGACACCATAGCAAACAGAAATTTTATTCAAGACTTTCAAGCCCTGATGGTTTAAGCAGTGTGATATATATCTCTCAGGTGATAATGTTTTTAAAGGAAGAAATAAGGCTTCATCTAAACACAGTACTTTACAAGAAAACAAAAATGTACTGGCAGAATACTCTGAAGTACTTGTGCAGAATTATTCCAAGCATGCAATTTATATTATTGTTCAAATTTTCAGTAAGTACTACTAGTACCTCATACAATGAGGTCATTCATTGTTAACAATTCTTCTCCAGGAGCCTCTTAAAATGTTATACAGACTGATGAACACAGCATGCTTACAGACATACAGAAGCATACAGTCAGCTAACCGTTTAAGAAGTTTCTAAGCAAAGTGGAGTCAACTGAATGAGCACTGGACTATGCATGTCAATAGAACTCTGGTTATTTACAAGTAACTTTCTGAGTCCTGAAGTGATGGATTCATTTTAGACATCTCATGCACAAGTGGAGGTAGCTCACAGTTTTCTATACGTAAATAAGCACCTGAGCATAGCCTTGCGTAACCCAGCATAATCTCTACATACATCAGCAACAGACCCAGGTTTTGAGAATACTGGAAAAAGAGTTCTTCACTTCTGAGAAAGCCTGATGCTGAAGTCAATGATGTTCTTAATGTTAACAGTCTTTGTAATAACGACTGCTTTAAATGAAACCTGGTAAGAGCTCTGTAGAGGGGTTGTAAATAAGTATTTTTGTCCCAACATAAGATAGCTTGGCATCTATCTCCTTAAAGTTTAAGAAATATGAACTACCAAAGGATATTACTATGGTGTTACTCATAGGAAGAGAGACGTGAGATAGGATTAGTTATGCATAATATTCAGGAGTCTATTCAGCACTTCAGCTCTTCTGAAAAAGTTTGACACCTCTTTCGTCAAGTCAAGGTACACTGAAAGTTTGCAAAGTGCCAAGGGCATGCAGCGCATTATTCTTTCCAGACAGAGAAGGCACCTGGAGAGTACAATACTGCTGAGGACTGAAAGAGAACACTGGAAACAAAGAGTTCACAAGGGGGGTGGGTGGGAATATGGGAGTTTCCCATCGCAGCAGCTCCAGCACTAAGCTGAATTCACTTGAAGCACTACTGTATCAAACAGCTATATCTGTGCCTCACAAAAACACCTCCTCCCACTTACTGGGTGGCTGAATTATTATGTTACTATCTAAACCTACTATTATGTTACTTTTTAGACCAAACAATTTAACTCTTAGAATGAGTGTGGAGTCTTGGGGTATCAAGAACATATAAACTTGGCATGTTGTTTTGGGCTGAGAAACACCAAGAGTGTTGTAAGACTGGCCTAAGTTTCCTGATTTCCCATGAAACATCTAAAAAAGAAAAATAGGCTAACCTTCATAATCTTCTGGTACAAAGGAATTTTTATGCTACAGAAGGACTGGTGTCTCATCTTAAAAAAATCTCCAGACAGCTTGGTCCTACACTAGTTATCTTTCATTGCAGCTTGCAAAATTACAAGATAATACCCTTTAAAAATGTTTTTGTCTGAGGAACAAGTTAGTCGGAAGAAAGTAATACGCACACATAGGTTTTTCTCTCCCATAGTAAATAATGTAAACACTAAGTCATGTTTAATGTACTTGGGCAAAATTTACTTACAGACTTTGAAGCAGTGCTAAGATACTGCATCACCATTTCTTTTTTGGTATTAAAATCCTTTTCTCTCAACGGCACTTTCTTGTCTTCATTTAAATTCATATCTTCCTAGAATGGGAGGGAAAAAAAAAAAAGAAACTTTAAATGGCACCAAACAATACAGTTGTTTAACCATAAAAGACTGCTTTTAAAAAAGAAAGACACAGAAATATGAACTTGAGCAACTGAAAGTCATTACAAAAACAACTAAGTTAGATGTTATTAAAGCCATCAAAAAGTTTATCTATCTTCCCCAGCAGCTCAGACTAAAAAAAAGAAAAAAGGCAACTGTGCCAGGATAAAAAAGTGCATCACAACCATTACCACCATAACCTCTTCTTCAAAATCACTTACAATTTCATACACACTGAACTACCGAAAGAAGTCATTTAACACTTGCTAAAAATGTACTTAAACCTGTCTCTTTAAAAAGATCTTTCTAAAGACATATCAATTCTATATTTTTTTTCCCCTCAGTTCCCAAATACGTAATGCTGGGCAATGGAATCTGCTTTGCCCTTAAAGTAGTTCACAGAATAATATTCACCTTTTAAATACGTGAGGACCAAATTCTTGATGATTTGATCACAAAAAAAACATCAAAACCACTGTCACATTTCATGCCAGCATAAACCCCCCAGGGCCAAAAAGCGCAGAAGCAGAACCATATTGAAAGCCACTGAGCAGCTCTTCGGTGACATGACTGATGCAGGGAATTGTAGTGTTGTAGCCTAGGAATGCTCTGATCATTGTAATCAGTTCTACATTTGTGAGATCGGACATTTCCTATCAAGCTGAAGGTAAAAAGGGCATTTAGAAACAATTTATACGCGCACACACGTACGTGCACATACAGCATTATTATGGTCAACCAAGCTTAGCAAGAATTACTGCAGTTACTTTCAGCTGAGACTCATGAGACAAAACCCCACCATCTTTGGCAGGAACAGTGCTACAAAAACAGTGGGCAACATCTCGATATCAAAGTTCATCTCACCTAGTCAGAAATCTACGACAAAAAGCAATCAAATTCATTACCTCAGAATTTTAGGAAAGCAAGCTAAAGACCAACATAAAAACCACCGAAAGTTATGTTTCCTTGTCTTTTCCCAGTTTTCATATTGAATAGGATAGAATCAAATGTTTCTAGAAAGATTTAGAGGTTTGTATAAATCTGAGCTGTGAGAAGATACTGCAGAAAATGCTGGACCCTGTAAGCTGAACGTCTTCAAAGTACAATCAAGGCAATTTCATGTGCATTCTCTCTTTTTTTTTCCTCCACAAATATTACCACTTCCTTTCCTGAAGGACTAGAAAAAAGTTCCTCACTTCAGTATAATATGCATTTAAAAAATATCTTTGCTTTTACCTGTAGTGCCAAATAAGCACAGGATGCATGTTGTAAAACGTTCTTTCACTCAAAAAAATTATAATAGTACAGTCTTTTGCCTCCTTAGCAACTAGTTTACATATTAGTGCTGCTTCCTACATCTGAAAATTAATGCAAAAATCTTAGCCTAAACAAGCTGCAAGAAAGGCCACACGTACTTTCATCTTTCCTCACGGCTTTTCTGTTTTCCAAAATACTGTATCTCCTTGATCAAAAAATCATAGAGAAACTATTTGCTTACACCCTGATCAAAATTCCAGCAGTACAAAAGGACACACACTCCTGAATATTATTTCTTCACATCGATAGTCACATCTTCTCTGCATAGTTAGTTATGAAACTCTCACCAATTCATCTTTTTTTTTTTTTCTTCTTGTTAATATCTTTCCTATCCATTTCACGTGGTATAAGAACTCCCTTGAGGGTAACTCAAATGTTCTTAAATCATTTATTTTCTTATTTACCTGGATCTGGAAGAAACAGCTAAGCACTGTGTTTGTCCTCCTGACAAACACAATCCATGAAAGAATGTGACAACTGCCTAATGTAGTACCTATGTACTGAATGTTGCCTCTTAGTAAACCAAATGGTGGAGGCATTAGCCTGAAAAGGAATACTGCATTTTCTAGTTTTTCTTGGATCAAAGTAAAACAATAAACCAGTATGATTTACTTAATGATGGGAAAGTTGGAGTTATCCAAAACCTCTGCACTGATATTCAAGTATTCAAAAAAATAAAAAAAATAAAAATAATCAGGCTTAAGTATGCGTATATTAAAAATATCGCTGGGATAACATTTGAGACTCATATGTGTTGGGACAAAAAGTAGAAAAAAAGTTTTATGTATACAACATTTGGAAAGAAAAGAGGATAGTTATTTAAAGTTACTTGTCTGTACTAAAGCTTTCAAAAGTCACTGCAGCTCTTTTTTTTTTTTTTAGGACAAAAAAGTGCACATAATCAACCACAGAAACTAGTGTCTTCAGTACGTTAAAATCAAAGTCAACTTCTTCAGTAATCACCTGCTCAAAGGAAAAGCATGTGAATTCCTATGTTAAAATTCCTGTCTTAAATGGTAATTTGGAAACCTAAATTTTAAGCTTTTAGCAGTTAATTACATAACTAGCCAGGACTTTTACAATTCATCAGTGAGTTCAGACATTAATATATGGTTTTAGATATAAAGCTTTGGGGACTTCTAAAAGGCATTTAAAATAAGAACAGACAAGGAAGATGCTCCTACTTTACAGGCTTTGAAAGAATTTTTGTTTATGAAAAAATATTTAAAGAAATGATACATTTAAATTCTCATCAACTGCACGAAAATATTCATGCCTTATCTACAATACCTCCTTAGCTTAAAAATTATGAAAAAAAATCAAGTTGGATTGCCAAAAACGCAATGATGTTAGTGTTCTCTCTAGCCTTTCCCTTGTTATCATGGACAGCTATTTCTCATTTCATGTAATGTTACAATTTAATTCTTTACCTTCTATTAAAATGCAGAACAACATATTTATGGCAACTCTCATTACCAGGCAACATATCCATTATGATATGCACATGACAGGCCGTACTCTAAACAACTAAAATCAAGTCCATCATGGCATTAACAGATTTTATTTATTGGAACTTGCAGAAAAAAAAAACTCTTTGGAATTCTGTGCCTCAAGATTCCTTTCCACAGACATACAATTGTATAAGAATACTGGCCTCAAAAGATAATATATTTTACATATATGTTTAATAAGGTTAGCTGGATTTTATTTAATACTTAAATTGCATTTTTAAAGCTCATATAAATAGAAATGTAAGAACACTGAAAACAAAGTATTCAGTTTTAAGTTTCGCAAAAATAAATGGCTAGATCTTTTTCGACATTTTCTAAGACTTATCACATCTTCAGTACCTTGCCTGCAATATGCCAAAGGTTTTCTTTCATAATAAAATCGAAATCCACATATATACTACGTAAAGGAGAAGGGAAAAGAAGAAAAGCTTTTTGCATTTGCCTGTAGCTACTGCAAAGTTCATTTTTCTGTTTAAAGTAGTCTAGCATTTCTTTCAGACTTGCTCTTTTTAAGTTTTCTGAAAAATAACTCCTGAAGGTATTAAACAAACAAGAGAAAACAACAGGCTTGTTTTTCTTGCAGAAAATATCCAATGTCTAATCACATTAGAAAAAAAAAGAAGGCAGGGAAAGTAAGAAACCTAACAGTACTAAACATATTCCATAATCCTACAATCCTAATGTAACGGAGAGTTTATTTACAGGAAATATTCTGCCCATATGTGCAGTAAGAAGTCATTTCTTGTTTTTGTTTTTAACGAAGGAAATATCACTAAAGCAATTGAATTAGAAGTATAAAATTGGTTAGAAGTATAAAATGGCACAAAGGGCATGTCAGATGTGACTTAATTTTCAAAAAGTATTTCAACTCCATTCTTTTATTTCCTTTTAAATCATTTAAAGTTATTCTATGGGTGAGTGACACTTTGAAAAATAAGAGTCAGTCATTTCACATGGTTATCTTCCTCATTGCACTAACCAGAAATGAAAGGAGCTAAACAGTTAATGACTAGATTCAATGCTGTGTTTGTATAAACTTTTCCGTAATTTCATCATCAAAATTTGAGCTCTTTCATAATTTCAGCCATCAAAACTTCACTGGATGCCTGTGCATAACCTTTTGAGAAAACGAAGCACTGTGCATCCATGAAAACTGAAAAGGTAAAGTAATTCATTCCATGAAACGCCAGAATTTAGAAGCTGCTCCCTTCAGTACTGACCAATTGACTACTTTTATTCTGGGCAAAAGTACCTCTAAAAGGCAGATTACAACATTCAAAAAAAAAAAAGTTAATTTGATCAAAACTGCAAACCAGAAGCTATAATATGTAATTAGCTACATAATCCACTGTGACCAAACTAGCTTTATCCCAGTCCATTCAAATGTGGATAATCTGAAGAATTCCATCTGTATTACGTGTTACGGCTAATACAATACCAATAGCTTCCTTGATACACTACTTCAAATACTTTGTTACTTAAACAAACAAGGTAGGCATTCAAATCATTCAGGATCTTATACTTTAACATACTAAAACACAGATTTGGCAAAGAAGTTATAAAACAGGTATAATTTGCTTCACGATCCATGGTGAACTACTTCTCTTTACCTACATATGCAACAGTGGCTTTCCTAGGATTTTTCCTAGGATTATGTTTTTTTTTTATTTAGGTTTCCATTTTTCATGGCATAGTCCCAACATCACACACTATCCTACACTGGAATCTCCGCAGGATGGTGGAGAAATACAGCCAAAGCTTGCATAGCAGAGGACTGTGCAAGAAGACATACTTTGAGTGCAACTGTACAAAAAAAGTTTCCATTTTTTAACATTTGAGCAACTACCATTCATAGTAGAATTTGTTAACAGAATCAAAATAGTTAGACACAGAGGTATACCAAGAAAAACAAACCATGTATGAGCAACAAATAGAAAGTCAAGAAGCTGGTAACACAGTGAATCAATCCTCCTCTTTGTCAGCATAACCACGAAAATCCTGAATCCTACTTCTACAAATATAAGAACAGAATACAACCTCCAATTGCATCAAAATCTCCCTCAGTAATTAGATAGGCAACAGTAACCAACCACTAGACTTAACTCACACAAAATCAATGGAGAACAGAAATGCCACACACACAGAGTAAAAAGGTATATAAAAAAAAAGTAGTCACTGATCTCTCAATCATAACTCTCCACAGTAGTACAAATACATCTTCAAAACTAAACATTGCTGAGTACTAGGAATTATAACCTCCATAAAGGCACTTCTCTCTCAGCACATTTAATTTACTCCACATCCCAGTCCCTGGTAGCTGCTTTGTGCTTCACAGGGGACAATTACTTATTATTACTTGAGGCACAGAAAGAAAGAATCTAGGAATCACTCTCCTTGTTAACATCCTCTTGTGCTCTTCAGAATTAACTCTTCTCTCTCAAGGCCATTCTATGTTTACTTTTCAATTGCCAAAATGCCATCATCATCAATGTCAAAAAAAAATTTTTAAGATGAAAAAAATCAACCTATTGAGGTGGTACCAATGCCACATGGTCTTTCTGGCAAATGACAGCCACTCTTTTGTAGCAAAGCAATGATAGCATCTAAAGAAGGAAGTAAACTGACTGTGTGCGCTTTGTACAGCAGACAAACACTGCTTTAGAAGCACGAACGCTAAGTCTTTTTTGTGTAAAAAGTGGCATAGAACATTAGATCAGAACAAAACCGTGTCATGACATTCAAAGGTATAAAGCCTCTATGTTTCAAGTCATCTTAAAAGCAAGTAGGATTCCACTTTTCTTGTTCCTCCTCAAAACCTGTTGCATAATCTCACTTCTAATAATCAGAAACCTCTAGTTTCCACTTTAAGTATTTGTAGGGCAAAAATTTTGTCAAAATAATTCACAGGTTTTATCCTCCTCAGAAACACTCTAGAAAACATGTAATTACAACTAACAACAATAATAATAATTCAGGTAAAGATCAAAACGCATGCAGGAAAAGAAGGCTTCCATCCATCAGCCACATTATTCTTTAAGTGAAGAAAGTTACTACAATACACTTACCATCATTTTTTCAAACAGTGCTATGATTTCTCTTTCTGACAGGGGTTTTGGAACAAAATCCTCCACATCAGTAGTTGTGGATGACCAATCTGTAGAGTGGGACTGCTTCATATGTGGCAGAGGAGGTCTTTCCTTTTTGCTTCCTGGAATTCTTATACTGGCAAATCTATCCAACTGAAAACAGAAAGGATATAATATATTACACAATGTTCCCATTCTGGGTAGTCCTAGTGGGTATTCTTGGAATCTTAACATTCTTATTTTTCTAACTTACCTATTATTTAACTGTGTTACTTTAAAGGGGTTTCCTACCTATAATGGTCAGTTGTCTTAGCGCTTCAGTTAATAGAAAAGAATATGGAGAAACCATGCAGGACATGAGAATTTTATGGAAAAAGTTTTGAGGAAAATGCTATCTACAACACCAGCACAAGATTTATGAAGAGTTCTTCATAACCATTACACATAGAATAGGAAAAAGTAGGCTTATTTACCAAAGCATGGTTTTAAAATGCTTTTCCTTAGTCTGAAATGGCAGTACTTCTGACATTGCAATAAAATATACAGATATGCAATGAAATTACTTTTGATTAAAAGACAAGTTTGTATGACTAAGACACTGTTCTCTTCCTTCTTTATTTGAACTACATTATCCTAAACTTAGCACTTTTGTGTGTTACAATTATTTAAAAATTAGTTGAGGAGAAGAATAAAAACTTTCAGCTCCTTTGTTAAAGCTCTGTAGGATACACTCACAGTCTGATAAATAATCCTTAGCCTTTATCACCAACATGAGACAATCACTCTGACTTCACTTTGTTTTTTGTTTTTTCCTGGTTTGGTATTTAACTACTTTTCAGTAAAGACTTAACTAACTGGAATTTTAAAACATTTTCAGTGTTAGAGACTGTATATTTTAATGTACAGGCAGAGCCCAACAGAACACAAAAGCAGCTGACACTCAATTAAATGTGCTAAATCTTAATCATCTTTGTAGCAGCCTTTTGAACAGATGTGAACAGCAACATTAAACTTCTCAACACAAAAGAAAGTTACAGTAGCATTTGATGCATAAAATTTTGGACAAGATTTTAACCATATTGATAGCCTTACATCTTTGAAATGCTATGCAAAAAAACATTCTAAGGCTTCAATACACATTGAAGATGAATATCATGACATACCATTTAATAAGAACAAAGTAACCACAGTAAATGACAAGTAAAGTCTGTGGAGTTAAGATCACAGAGAACAAAGAAAATTAGAGGCAAAAACTGTGTACAAGTGGTACCACTCTAGTCAACACAGAGCAGGAATTGACTATGCATGAAGAGAGGTTTAGAGGGGAAAAAAAAATAAGATTTTAATTCTTCCTGTTCAAAATTGAAAGGGAACGTTTTTGGAACATAGAAATAGATTGCAAGCCACTCATACAGATGGTTGTAGAACATGCAAAAGCAGAAAATAAATATAGCATAAACATAAAAGAACTCAGCATGGAAGATAGGGCCCTTCAGTGTCACATCAAACCAGCAGGCAGCGTGGAAAGCACACTCTAAAGGAATAATTACACAGGCAAGACCCAGGAAGAAAGAGAACGCAACAAAAGCAAAAGGGAGAGGAACATCATTGGAAGCAAAGTATAGAGTTGTCAGTGACAAAAGCCATCTTACATCTTGATCAAACAGCAATTTCCCTTCCTGTCTTTAAAAAAAAAAAAAAAAAAAGTCTACGGCAAACAAAGGGGGAAGAAGCTAGATTGCAAACTGCAATGACTAGATCGGAATCTTAAAAACACACCATATTATAAGGGATCTGACACAGCCCGCATGACTTCACCCAGGGCAAACTGTGCCTGACCAATCTTGTGGCCTGGTACTCCAATGCAGTGACCACATCAGTCAACAAGGGAAGACCAACCGATGTCATCTGCCTGGACTTCCGTAAAGCCACAATCCCACATGGCACCCATATCTCCAAATTGGAAAGAGATGGATTTGAAGAGTGGACTATCTGGTGGATAAGGAATTGGCTGGATGTCCGCAGGCAGAGAGTGGTGATTGATGGTTCTATATCCAGGTAGAGGCTGTTGACGAGTGGTGTCCCTCAGGGGTCTGTCTCAGGACTGGTGCTGTTTACTGTCTTTATCAATGATGTAGACAGTGGGATTGAGTACACCCTCAGCAAGTTTGCAGATAACACCAAGCTGGGTGGTACAGTCAATACAACAGAAGGAAGGAAAACCATCCAAAGGGACCTGGACAACCTAGATAGGTGGACCCACCTGAACTTAATGAGGTTCAACAAGTTCAAGCGCCAGGTCCTGCACCTGGGTCAGGGCAATCCCAGACAGGAGTACAGGCTGGGAGAAGAACACATTGAGAGCAGCCCTGCAGAGAAGGACTTGGGGGTTCTGGTAGAAAAAAAACTTGACATGAGCCAGCAGCATGTGCTTGCAGCCCAGAAAGCCAGCTGCATCAACAGAGTGGCCAGCAGGTCAAGGGAGGGGACTGTCTCTCTGTCCTCCCTGGGGAGGCCCCACCTGGAGCAGGACTCCAGGATGCCATGAGAGGCAGTACACCTGCTCCAAAAAAAAGTGTGTTAGCCAATAGCTTCTCCGTGCCCATTTGCTATCTAGGGTACAACCTAAGAAACAAACCATTACATTTGAAGATTCTTAGTACTCAGATTTGAGGCAGAGGTACAGGAAAGACACTTAGGCTGAAGTAACAGATTTCAGCACATGATTCAGTGGGCAAAGAATTTGTAATTTAGATTTAAGCAAGGTGTGCCCTACGCTCTCCTGAAAAATCTCAGCCCTTTCTTTAGACCACTTGTTCCTCCAAACGTCTTTTTCCTTCCCAGACCCTTCTTTACAGCTTTCATTCCCCAAGTGTCCCCTCTTCCTTCTCCTGCTCCACAAAGAGGAGCAGTAAGAGTTCGTAAGACAAAAGGAAGCTGGTCAAATGGAACCACCTTAGCCTGTAGTATGAAACACCCCACACAGTCCCAGAGCTACTCTTACTTCAGAGGAAGAGAGTTCAGGGACAAAGGCCAAAACATCCTTGAAAAGGGACATTTTACTTACTTTTGCTTGTTGACATGTTCAGTTTATGCTTTGCTTTTAACCTCCTTTAGCATGCTAGGCTGTATGATAGATATTTTGCAACACCACAGATTAGGTCATAATATTCATATTCCCCATAATTACCCAATTCTATACCATTTGTCCTAAAGAAGGGAAGCGTGCTCTCAGAATATGTTTGATAAGGCAGAACAAGGAAGAGAAAATCAGATCCTAGGATTACAAGCACATTACACATGTCGAATTATTTTAAATAATTTAAAACGATGCATTCTAAAAATATGAATTCCATAGATTAAAAAAGGAAGTTCACAACAAGACCTGAACAGTGTAGTGTGGCTATTCTACATATATTTCTCTTTTGAATTTCGCATTAATGGTGCTTCAGAAAACTTAATACCTCTCAATACTCCAATACAAGTGAATAATTTCATGGTCCACCGGAAGCACTTTACAGAAATTTCATTGCTTGGTTGTAATGAAATTTACCACTGATGCCGCTGGCGATCCAAGTGCATAGAGGAAATGGCAAAAATACAGTTCAATAATCTTCCGTGTTACATCAAAAATATTTTTAGCCAGGCTAACCGATGGGGAATATCTAAAGACAGCTTTGTATCAAAGTGTCCCTAGAGTTTAAGGAAGGTCTGACCTTCTCTCTGTAAATTAAAGATGTCTGCCCTGCACTTACCAATAAAAACATACAGATCCATACTGAAACAACGTGTTTAGAACAATAATTTTCCGAGGAGAAATTTTTCCCTTAGAGTCTTTGTAGAGTCACTATTAAAATTAACCAAGAATAAATAGTGTTTCATACGTTCTTGATACAAAATATATCCATAGTAAAGTCTCTTTGAAATTCTCCAAACAGATCAATCTTCATGCACTGACTGAACTCAGAAGACTATCCAGAGTTCAAATGCAATAAGGAATGAAGGCTTCTGAGCAGTCAGAGGAGAAAGCTAGAATTTGGCTAGAATTAGGGTTCTTTTTTTTTCTTTTTTGGGGGGTTAGGTTGCTTGGTTTTCTTTATTTTAAGATGGAATTGAAGAGTAGAAACAGAAAAGATAATTCATTTTTTGTTTATGACAGCGGAGAAGCTATCAACAACAAAATATATATAATTCACACAGTTCTCATTACTAAGACTAGATCTCCCAATGTGAGAGGCATGAGGAGTCTTTTCTCATAAACTTGAGTTTAAAGCAGTGGTTTGTTTGTGTATACTTTAGTTTTTTATGTCTGCATGCCTGCTACTGCCAAAGATTGGAACTTCCATAATTAGCCATGCACTTCATTCTGCCAGTCTGCATTCTCTGTACTCTGCAAGACAAAAGTGACAAGGCAACTGAAACAAAAACTTCGCGTCAGAACTAAAATACCATGAAAGTAAACCACAGTCAACACACTAACTTGAGTTACCATGAGGCAACTTTCAAGCAGCCTTTTATGTTCATCAGCCTGTTCTGAGGGAGTCTTCACAGAAACTCTCTATAGTGCCTTACACTCTAACAGATTTTAAAATTATCTTATAAGATAGTAGTTGAAGGAGTGCTACAAGACTACTAACTTTGTTGCACAGAAAACCTCTGTGAAACTACAACTTCGGTAATACCCTCTGTACAAGCTCTATCAGAGTAGGAGACTCTAAGCAGTGTGAGACACCATTACTGTGTGCAGAACACACTGTTGACAGCACCTACACGCTAAGAATTGTCTCGGTCATCTTTGGCAACACAAGGTATGTGAGTGAATGAAGCCCTCATGACTTCAAATATAAAAACAATCATGCACACGGGGCTAAAAAGATGGGAGTTGCACTTTTTTATTACTAGAAGAAATGTAAAGGTGACCATTTATTTCAAAGGTGGTATCATTGGAGCAACATTCAATTCCTTTAAGGACTTAAATTCTAATGAACATTTTTTGAACACAGCCATATTAAAGAAATTGCTTAAAAGGGAGCAACTGGCAGGACATATCCAAAGTTTTCTTCAGTGTCCCATCACCTGTATGAAGGACAAGAACAAAAGAAAGGCATGCAGCAGTAGCATCAAAATTAAATGCAACGAATTTCTATCAAGACTGTGCGATAAAAAGCCATCCCGCACAAAGGAGCACAAAAGGTGGGTGGTTAGGCCCAAATACTACTTTCACCTGGCTTCTCCTAAATCCATCACGGGACCAGTCACCCCATCAAATCTCCATAAGCCAGGGGCACAATGGCACATGGGAACACCCCACATTGTTGACTCAGAGGAAGGTCCAGACTCCTGCTAAGGTTTTCCCAGCAGAGTTTCTTCCCCGTGGTCTAAGTGAGTCAGCATCCCATCCCGTGAGTCAGCACGATGAGCTCTCCAGACCACCTTTTAGACTGAGGAGGGTCGCTGCGCTGCAGTATGGGACACATTATGAGATGCAGGGGAAAAGTATTTGGGGGTTGCACAAGACATCTTGGGACATCTCAGGAGGAGCCAAGGGCAATGAACACGACGGTTCTCAGAGAATTGGAGAGGAACAAGAACAGGTAATGAAGTTACAAGGCATTTGGCTGGGCCAGCTGTATGTAAAGAGTTTGCTGGTTGGTATGCTTGTCCATCCACACCCTGTGCCCAACCACTGCAGTTTGTCTTATCTTAATAAATTATATTTCCAGCTCTGTTCCTGAGTCAATTCCAACTCTTCTCCTGACTCTCTACTTCATGTGTATGGAAATTTATGTATCAGCAATATGAGTAGGACCATGGGTCTGAGGGCTGACGTGCCAACTGGAGAAATCTGAGTGTCCTTAAGTACCAGCAACTGGAGTGGGACCACAGTTGTACCAACGGTACCAGCAACTGGAGCAAATGAGGGTGTGTGATCAGTAACGATCAGCCTCCATGTGAGGCGGCCTGTGCCAGCACCCAGGCTGAGGCTGCAGGGGCTCGTGCGAGCAGGTATAGATCCCTGCTACTGAAGGGATCGTTGTGCGTGCATTTCCCCCTAACATCACCGTGATCAAACAGAGAAGGGAATAGAATGAGGCTGTTGGCGCTGCTTGTGTAAGCGCTGAGGGTGGCTAGCTGTGCTGATCAGTGTGGCCAGGCATACGCATGTACATTAGCACATCTGTGCTTGTGTGTACGCCTGCTCAGCCCCACTATGGGTCGGACGTGGGGATGGGGAGCTGCAGCCTTGCCTCTTCTGAGTTATCACATTCATTTAAACCCCAACATTTTCCTTCCCTACCAGAAAGAAAAACTTATTCTGCCCCACATGGCTCACACACATATAGCCAACTTGCTTGCAAGGTCAAATATTCTTAGCGCAGGAACAGTATTTTTGCTACTTAAAATATTAATAGGGCTTAAAGCCCACACACTTGCTATCAAACATTACACAATGTTCCCCTTCACTGTTTGAAACAATGAGTATTCTAGACATTCTCAAAGCCTATAAAAAAGCCATGACACACAATGCTAAGGAAAAAGATAAAATGGCAAGTCCAGATAAGCAGTATTCAGCCCCTCAGAGTTGATTTCAGACTGAATGCAAATTAGGTATCACAACTTGAATCGCTGATAATGAGAATAATAGCTGCAAAAGCCAAAATGAAGCAGCCATCACAGCATGAATGGCATCCAAACTTTTATTAGTTTTCTATTTCATAGTCTCTCTGTAGAATAATAGAGAGCCTATGAAATAAGAAACTGATTTTATGCACATACCGTGGACCTGAAGATCAAAATTATAACGAGATCCAAAAAATGTCCTAGGTCAAACCTTCTGGCTCATCCCACTTTCTGATCAGGTCCCTCAGAAGTGCATGTATTTGTGCTCTCACTTTGATCTCAGTGAAAACTTCTTATACCATTCTCCATAAAACAATACTGTCTATTGAACTTGCACACTTGATAATGCAGGAATCAGTGGATTAGTTATCACTAGATTAATTGCTGGCTCAACATCACATCAAGACCCATGCTGAACAAAGCATCACCTTCTAACAGAGCTGCAGGCAGGAATTAAAGGTATTACTCCACCTGCCACCCTGCCTTGCTCATCTTTATCTCCCCCTTTTAATTAACACAAATCGTTTATTGTTGTAAGATTATTATTTTTAATTAAAAATCCAACAGATGCATGTATAACCATACTCATGATTACAAAAAGAGCTCCTTAGTTCTGTCAGTGCTCCACTCCAGCCTTGATTCAATGCCTTCCTCAGGAAGAGAAAGCTACTCAGAAGAGAATAGGACATCCATGGAAAAACCCGATGGCATCAGCTGCTACTGATGGAAAATGACTTGCTAAAAGAATTTTCATGGGATCTTTGAGGCTGCTAACAACTGAAGGTGAAATTTTACACAAAACAGACATGCAGGATTACATGTCGCCCAATAAATCCAGATTCATTCTTACGGACACAGATGGTCTACTTAAAAGCACAGTTTTATTTGCTTTATATTGTTGAATTTGAACTAAATGTAAAAAACAAATGCCACAATAGATTCTCAAGCACATTTTACTGTAATTAAATTATTACAGCTCTCAAAACCCGTGGTGCTTGTATTCAGTTTCGTGTTAACTGAGCAATTTAGGTTGAAGGTGATTTACCATTTGCAGATGACAACTCCTAGATAAAAGTGATTTTCTGAGAAATGCTACTAATAGCTTTGCTTTGTAAATGTTCTGGGAGCCAACAATTCAAGCAAAATCAACTGGCATGGCTGGTCTTATTTACAGCCACAGAGAAGGAGTGTAGGGAACAACTGAAGTGATTTAGCAGCAGAGGTTACCTACATCAAGGACAGAACATTACATCAACTTGGTATTGGCTTTCTTCTCCGTGTCTTAGTTAAGCTCAAGGAAGCAAATGCACAAAGAAGGGAATAAAAAACCCAAACAGTTCTCAGATCCTCATATGAGCAGGTTCTGAGTGTCTTAATAGAATTATAACCAAGATTAATGAAGTGAAATATGATGTTTTGGGGAACTGTTTTCTGACATGCCTTTAGAGCACCTATATCAAACTTGGAAACACAAAGTTCATATTTCCGTAAGCACAGGAATACTAAAAACACTCACTCACAGATCCTTGATACATGGAGTACTTAAGATTTACTGTCTAAAGAAGTTGAAATTCTTTAGACAGAGAAGAAAAACTGTCCACCAAAACTGTCAGTTGTGCATTTCTTCCAAAGTTCATGGTTGCTATAGCATGACGATTCATCCCCTCAGATACAATTGCCACAGATCTATGGGAACGGTACCTATAGCCATACTTGTAAAATAAATGAACAATCTTGACATCAATATTGTTTCCTCAGTTCAAGCCTGCAACTTCCTCTAAATTGACATTGCATGAGAAGGTGGAAGGGAGAGAGGAAAAAAATAAAAGCCAACTGTAGACATGATGGTCCTTCCAGTAGAAAGAAGCTCCCACCCCTATGATGCGGTGCTCAGTGAAGGACTTGGGAAACACCCAATTTGCTATGCTCCTCTCCCAGACTGAAGCCCTCAGACCCAAACAGGCAGTGGAAGAATGAGCATGACTCCAGAGAAAAGGAATAAATACCAGGAAGTATTTGTAGAACAACTTCTGACAGGGTTTAGTCAGACTTTTACAGAGATAATTTGGACTATGAATATTGGTATCAATGCAACTAGTAACAACTGGTTATTGTATAAAGATTAGATCCATAAAGTGAGACTAAAAATTTTTGACTATGCATACAAAGTTCCTACTTCCTATTCCAAATTTCTTATTACCCATATTTGGAGCAAAAACTCGAGTGCAACATCTTGTAGGTCTCCAAAATTAAAAGTTACCATGCACACTGTCCACATATCTCACAACGAAGAGTTCATCTAAATGGTGCTAAACATAAAGTGGTGCACTTAATCCATTATCTCATAACTGGCTAAGCAACCTAAATTTTATAAAATACACCAGGAACATAAGCTATCTTTCTTTATATACTCTGTTTAAGCTATTTACTGTAGTGACAGGACCCCAGCATTTGGGGAGGTGGGAGGAGAGAGAACCAAAAGAAGCAGCTGCACCAAATTAGCAGGTACCAGATGGAAATACTAGGTTTATGCAGGATGCAAGAGTCTTGGTTACGACAGACACAATTCCATACAAGCTAGGTAAGCAGTAGCACAGTTACAGTGGTTTTGCCACAGAAGATATACTTCGCACTATACTGAAAAAGAAGCAAAGAACTAGTTCCTTCTTCTACCACAGTCAGATTCCTTGACTTCTCCTTTCTTACCTTTCTTTTCTTCTCCTGATCTTACCAGGTCAGACATGACGTGCCTTAGTCTGGACCTAAGCTAATATGCCAATGCAACAGCTGCATCCTACCATGTAGATTTGAGGTTTCTGGCATTAGTTCTGTAATCTCTGCATTTTGGTTTAGCGCCAGGAACAGTGATGCCTGGACCACATAAAGCACACAAGTCAAGTTATGCAAAATCCTCTCAAGGATGAATGCAACAGATTTGACAACCTTTAAACAAGAGGGAGAATCACTCTTGTATCTTCATATTCCATTTGTCCAGCTATACCAAGCAGATCAATCTGCATCAACTTTACAAGACAGAAATTGTAAAATGTCATGCTCTGTTTCCATCCAAAAATCACTGTGCAAAGATCTGGAATGTTTCTGGAGAAGAAAATTAACCTAAAAGTCCCAGATTCAAGTGCTAAAAGAGATAATTGTTATGAATCCTGGTGTTTTCTTCTTTGTCCGATGAAGAGCAGACTTTCCATCCTAGACAAGTTTAAGGAGTATGTATTGCTAGAGGATGTTGCTGCACTACAGGAAAGTCTTTATTCTAGAAAAGTAGGAGACCTTGTATCACAGAAAAATCCTGACTACCTGATGTGCGTTGTTTGTTTACTACTTCTAGTACCTCATTAATAAGAGGCATGATTACAGAACTGTCCAGTTTTAGCCTAAACTGCATTATGGTAAGTACTGAACAAACTTCCCCTCCTGTTATCAAAAAAAAAAAAAAAAAGCACACACAGACCATCAAGACACTGGCAATGATCAGTGACCACAATCTAATAGATAAGATCTGGTATTAAGTATACAGGTACAAAACCTTTATTTCCTGCTTGATGGGATAAAAACAAGAGCATTGTGTATAGCTTCTCTTTCTGCAGGTGCCCCTCACATTCTGCCTTGCAAGTCTGTAGGATGAAAAACTAATGCCACGCTCCAATTTTCAAGATCATATTTTTGACTGCCCACTATTTGTATCCTCAGTAAACAGAATTTAATATCTGGAGAATCTACCTAACTACTACAGCGTAGCTCAATCTTCCAGACATCTTGTCAGTCATTTCAGTCAGACAAGTCAACAGCTCAGTCATGGAAGTCTGTGTATCTATTAGGGTGTTAGAGCAAAGAATTGCTATAACATTAACATAGAAAGGAGAGAGAGAGAGAGAAAAAACTCCTATGCCTCCATTTGAAATATTTATTAATCTTAGAGAAGGGGGAACATACAGCAAAATAAAGGTTGTATCAATTTAGTTCAGTGTGTTTGAAAGTAAAAAGAAACCACTACTTTCCTTTACCAGATAAAATATTTCATGTAAGATCAAAGAAGTTACTGACAAAGATTCTCAGTCAAAGACATCTTAACTTCTTTTTCTTCCCTAAAGCTTCAGAAGATTAGAAAAAAATAAAGTATATTCCTTCTTTGACAGTCAAAGATTAACTTCTTAGTATAAGAAATTCCACTGGTAGCAGTAGAAGCAGTAGAGCTTAGTAAGAGAAAGACTTACATAAACAGAGACGCACAGAAGAACACCTTTCATTAGATGACTTCTTATTCCCAATACGTTTTTCTCCCAGAGATGATTTTAGCCTTCTTTGAAAGCACACCATTTAACTCATGGTAGAATATTACAAGTTATGGAGTTTAGGCCTGTACATAGTCACATCTTAAATGTGAATCATGAATCCTGTTCCTCTATATACCACAAATTATAAAGCCTTTCCTTCTATACAGCAGCTGCTAAAAAAAAAGTCTACACAACTGATAAGCAATTTTAGTATGCACTTATTTTTTGTCTACATGTAAGCAGATTTCTTTTAAAAAAATCTGTATTAACAATATTTTTGAGCCTTACAAACCATTTACCGGAGTGTGCAGCACTTGAGTTAGGAAACAGGCTTGTTTCCACTGTGGTCTTTCAAGTAGATACTTGGTCAGATACCTACTTGCAGCTCTTCTGTGCAATAAGTTTCCTGCCTTCATAGTGTCTGAACAGCGAAGCTAGAAGGAACATACATTAGTCCACTGTGTTCTAAAAACAAGGTGTTTTAGGTTTCATCGTTACAAGGATTCATCTTTATAAGTAGACAATTCATTGGCACCATCTCAGGAATAATCCAGTACAATCCAAATATGGAAAAGCAGTCTGCATTAAGGATACTGAAATTTTGCTAACTTATCTGAAATAAAATTAAAAAGAAAAGATACATATTCCATGGTTCCTGGTATACAAAACTGTATTTGTAAGAAACAGATTAGGATTAATAAAATATTTGTATTTTGTAAAGCATAACGCAGCTGAGAGCAAGTTACCATGCAAACTATCACCCATTGGAATAAATGATGTAAAATCTTTCCTTAAAAGCTACAGAGTAAAGGTGACAGTACCATGCTCAATGCTACCAACTTTGCACAGCTAATCAACAGTAACTGGATCATTGTTTCCTAAACTAAGGAACAGCACTGTTTCCCGGTGCAAGTGTGTTGTACATTGTCCAGTGTAAAGCTCTCTATATTTAGCTCTCAGCTATGCACAGAAGTATTTCAGCAGAACACTATATAGCAAAAAATAGATACCGAAGTTGTAACAACTGATCCTTAAATGCCTACAGAACATCATTTCTTAGGTGAATTCAAAGACTCTGTAGAACAATCCACTTTCAGAAAAGCTATTCTTATCAACCAAAGAATAGTACAGACAATGAATCAAGTGTATTTTAATTACAAGGGAAATAAAAACCTGTTTGGTGATACCCTCTTCTGCTGTTCAAGACAGATAAGTTTGAGAAACACTGTTAGCACAACAGTGAACATACCTAACATTGTTTGAAGTAAACATTAATGAGTTTTTACAAGCAACTGTTAGTCAAACATGGTATTTTAAGCCAGACGTGCAGTCTAAATAACTTTAATATTAAACACGCAATCATAGATCCCTTAATTATACCACAAATAAAATGGCACAATTATCTGTCAAGCTCATTTAGCCATGCTTACAACATACTTCTAGACCATCCATAGATTTTTCACTACTCAAACAGAGTATGTTACAGATAATTAACAGATTAGTGAGACTTTACTAATTAACTAAATTAACTCCCCAATTAAGACAGTTTCTTGTAGCAAAAAAGGTTGTTTATATTGCATTAGCAATAAGGTTATTAGCTTAGCAAAGCCAAAGCGAAACATAAGTTGTCTTACCACATCATCAGTCAGTGTCTTGATATTTAAATGCTGTAAATCAAACAGGAAACCAGTCATGTCACAATTGTGTAGTCAAAAAAAAAAGTGTCAGTTACAGTTAATGTTATTCAAAAGAAGATGCAAGTTCAGTGTTGAATTGTAATAATTTCCTTCACAAGCTGTACTTTGTTGACACAGCAAATTGGGAGGGGGGGAATACAGTGCAGACAGAAAAAAAATGCAATCTGATCTTTAAAAAGAATCACCATGCAGAAGAATACAGACAAAGGAAAGCTTGAAACAAGTTGTGTTTTATCATATTTACAGCTAAATATACTAGAACATATATATTAGAAAAAATATACTGCCCATAAGTCAGCAAATAGAATTGTCTTCTGGAAAAAGCTGTGCGGACTCCACCAAGGAATGAGTGAAGAGGTTTTAAGTCCAACGGAAGAACACAGATCAACTCAGCAGTTCAGAGCTCTGACTGCCAAGCTGCAATACTGAAGCAAGTAAGACTGTTCGCTGCTCTCAAGCAACGCCTCTTGCAAGTAGAACATGAAGTTCTCACGAGCAGAAACTCACACAAGTATTTCTGAACAGCAACATTCAAACATCCATGACCAGTTATTGCTATGGGAAACAACAGGTCCAGAACAAACTCTTGTTGCACTCCATTGCACACTGACAAACACAGCAAGCATTAGGACAAAGCTCTTTCATAAAACCCAAGAGGAGCAGCAAAGAATATATGGACTGAGAAGTCAGTTTTGCGTGGATCCCATTCATAGCTTTTTTGACAAGGCTGAGAACAGGCTCAGCAGGGAAATGGGAAGAACAGTAAGCCACACACTTGGTGATATTGACTCTTTCCCTATTCTTAGGCTCCCCTCCCTGCCTAGTATGCAAAGCTTGGCAGCACTTACAGCAATTGTCAAGGGCTATATCCAAATTAACCAGATTTAGAAGCTCATGCGTTGTCATGACCAAATCAACAACACTTCAGTACTACTGCTTGCAACATCTTTGTTGCCTCCTCCTTCAGTACTGAAGAGTATTTTGTGCTAAGCCAACTATTGTACTATGATAGCTCTACCCTCAGTATTATCGAGACACTAAGGAAGAAGTGTCTGATAAGTGGCTATGAAGTTAGAAATAAAAGCAAATCAAGTATGAGGAAACGCTCACTACTCAGTGACACAATGCAAGTTAAACCACCAATAATAAAAACTGGAACTAGGTCAGTACTGAATACTTATGGCAACCCTGCTCTGTGCTACAGACAATAGTAAGTGGGAAAACACTTCAATGTAGCCAATAGATTGAAGACCTGTACCCCAGATTTACCACTGCAGGGGCAGATCAGACTTGTACCCCACACACTGCTGTGGAGCGCTGCTTTATGACTCATTTTGCAAAACAGCTACAAGGACAACATAACTGGTAACTTTCGCAATTTAAAGAGCTCCAGACTTCACATTTGGAAAGCTGTTGATATCTCTGTCTTTCAGTGATCAAAATTGCAAGAGAACACAGTAACACATGGTCTTACAATGGAACTTTGTAAGAAATAAGTATTTATTCATTTTTCATATGCTCAGCTAAGCCTCAAACAATACAGACACCATTGTAAAGCTCCTCCAGCATGGTAGGAGGCTGAGTAATCTGCTTTGAATGAAAGTTTGAGACACATCAGACAGCATGCCATTGCACTGACACACAGCACACCACATTTTTAGGAACAGTCTGGATGTTCTGCAGCGCTCAGCAGAAGATGCTGTCAGCATCCATGGGATCAAGGGCACATGCTTCAGCTTCAGGTTTTGTTCTTCGAAAAAGACCAAGAGAACGGGATAGTTCAAGCCAGTGTTGTACCTTTCAATTACACCACGAAGTTTAGCAATGGAATTGACTGTTGGAAAGGTTAAAAGTTCCCTATGCTGCACATCAGAACACCTCATGATACAAGTCATCTGGCTAATGACTGGAGGGGAAAAAAGAAAAAAAAAAAGACTGCTGTGCAACCAATTAAAGACACCATAACGGCATAAGAAATTCAATATACAGATATGAGTCTCCTAAGCCTCCAGCTTGCTGACTGCTAAGAGAGCAGGAGGCTGAAAATATCTGCCTAAGAGCTTATGCAGATAGTGTTATGGGGCCTGGTTTGTATTTACAAGATTCCTTAAGAGAGCAAGAGAAACCCCAGAGTAACTACAACCTAATGTTCAAATCCTTCAGCATTCTAATATTAAAGTGCTGTAAGACATCTCAGAAGATGTTAGTCTGTGAATATTATGGTAAAATACTTGTAAGTTAGAGAAGCTGGTTAGAACATGACAACTCAGGCAACCTTTTCCTTCTCCCTCACCAAATCCTCCTCTTCTGGCAAGGATCCATAACATAAAACCAGTTGCTAGTAGCATTTGACGATACAAAGATAAGGAAAATAACATGGACTCAACAACAAATATTTTATCAGACTATATGCTAGGTTGATCTCTTTTAATGTCCTTCCAAGAAAGAAAGAAAGAACATCTCACACAAATAAAAACACCACACATATACAGCTTGATACATAAAGAACAGCTTACAGACTACACAAGAAAAGAAAGAAAACAGATGAATTTAAACAAGATGCAGTGAGTTTTAGAACTGGATGACTTAAGCCTGGATGTTGAAATTGTACATTACCTAGACAAAAAATGTATATATAATCACACAAACCCACGGTACCTTTTTAAATTAGCAGGCAAGAGAGAAAGAACTCATCACACACTGCCATTGATTCTATCACCAAAAAGATTCAATACAAGCTGTTTTTCCCCAAACATGATCCCACAGTAGAAGCACAACTGTAGGTTGTAAGGAAGCCTGTGGACTCAGTCACAGAGACGTAAGTTAGATTATAACAGTGGGTGTTATTACTTCAGGTGCTCCTTTGTCACAATATTCCCTCAGTAATTTTGCTACCTCAGTCTGTAAGTGCACTTTAGAAACTGCAGTATAACCCAACAGCATCTCCTACTTTTAATTTCCAATATACTACTTCAGCGTTTATTTAATGGCTTTTTCACACATACACTCTTTCTTTGTTGCTTGGAAAGTAGTTTGAAAAGCAATTAAGGGCAAAATTATCTTAACATGACAGTTTCTACATAGCGATATTCTTTAGACATTGATGAGTTAAACTCAAAATTGGTGCTTACAGGTAAGATTATATAACAAAGTGCTAGAACACAGCACTAAAATTTAATTTCATAACCCACAGTGTTAATTCATGCCAACAAAAATAACAGCATGAGGAATTTACAATTTTACAAAGCAGCAATAAAGTGTTTTAGGTAACATCTGTTCAGCAATCATTTCTTTAAAAGACTAATTTAGATTCAAGGTCTTACACTGCAGTGTAACTGCAGCAATAACTCAGTCACTTCATAATTAAAGATATTGACACAGATCGGTCTTACCTTTCTCCTCTTCGCCAGTCAAACAGAAATGCTTTTGCTTTTAACTACATCTTTCTTTGATTTATAAACGCTACTAAATGCGAGTGTTAATTTGTCTATTTTTAACAGATCGGTGCAAACAAGAAAGTTTCTTGACTCATTCAAATTTCATAAAGAATTTAATCAAAAACATAACCTGGAAGTCACTGAGGACTGGTCAATGATATACTGATATTAATAGAAACACTTCTAACTTCAGCTAGGAAATGAAGATGACATTTTGAGGACTAGCACCTACAAGGTGCAGTCCCAGTAAAGTGCAACTAAAAGTCACTTAATCAAGTCATCCAGCACCCACTTCCATGATTTCCTAACATTTTGAGTCAAAAAATAAAAGTATCATAGATAGAAAGTGGCAAGCAGTTGCTGAGCAGATATCCGAAGTTTCCTACTCAGTCGACACATACATGGAAACAGGTACCACCTCTGCCATTCTTCAGTCCATTTCTGCTTTTTACCAAACTCTAACCCTCAACGGTGAATGTAAGAGCTTTCAAAAAGCTAAACTACCACCGTATCATAGCCTATCTTCCACCTTTCCAAGAATCCCACTCTTCCAAAACCCTGGACCTGCTGAATAAATCCAAGCAGGTAACTGCTTCAAAACTAACCACCACTTTTTTTTTTTTAATGTTATTTTACTGAATCATAACAAAGAGAACTGAGGAACTACAAGTCACATTCACTTCTTCTAAAAGCTAGTTTATTTGGGAATGCAGTACTTCAAGAAGACATTTAATTGGAATTAACAACAATTTAGCCCAAAGACTCTTCCTCCCTCCTCTAAATGAAGTGGTAAAAATCAAGAGTTTTTCCTCCTGCTAAACAAGAATATTCTTAGGGGGAGAAAGAAAAAAAAAAAAAGTGCATGTTAACACTGTCAATTTTGTTAACCAGCAATCCAATTTCACCTTAAGGTCTGTCAGGGAATGAAACTCTTTTCCAGACCAGCCTAACTACTGTTGACTCGGTAGCTCCCAAGTGATAGATCAATACGTTGCATTGACTGGAACAGACCAACTTGGAATTTATTTTGAAGTCTTTGTCCTAAGAAAAATTAGGCTAATACAATCTGGATGACTTTAGTTCACTGAATCTAATGGCTAATTTTAACCACATTTGATAAATGTATAATACATAAGAAACATAATTCAGGTTAAATGAATAAGTATTGCACTCTAAGTATGCCAAACACAGAAAAGGCTCACCCTGTATTTATGACTGGATTATAGATAATTCAAAGGGGTGAGGAGAGGTTTTATGTATTCTGACACCAAACTAATTTAACTAATGAAAGTATATTGAAGATGTATTACATGGAAAGTTAGATATGAACAAGTCAAGGCACATATACCACTTTTCTCACCATTCAACCCCACCCCCACCAATGTCTCCTAAGAAAGCAGGAGGTAGAGGGGAAAGAATTTACCAATTTTAGGCTTAAGAAGTGATAGGTATTCTTTATGTCAATATCTTAGGGCAGAAATGTATGATGTGACAGAAAGAAAAGCATTTCTCTTAGTACCCTTCAAGTGATCCAGCCTAAATCAGAGAAGCTGGTTAAGGTCTACAACCATTAGCGTTATTTAGATATTCACAACCTGTACTACCACATCTGTTTCTTCAGCAGAAGATTACTATTTGGGACAAACCAGGGATTAGAGACTTCAGTTCAAAGGTTATAGCACCTACAGCAACTCCTTAAATTTTGGGGCATGAAATTGTCTGCTGCTCTTTAGTAACTGTTAACTTCCACAAGTGAGATTGTGAAACTACACTCCTCCCAGCAGTTTACATGAAGACAGAGACAAAATCCCCATACTCTGCTCAAGGAATATCAACTCTGACTCTTTTTAAGGCCTTCTGCTTGCTAATGGCCTATCTAGAACACAGCCCAGGTTAGAAAGAGAACTGTCATTCTTCAGTACCATAACAACATCCCAAGGCAACATCTCTGCTTTGAGGGTACTTATCAAGATGCAGTATGGGACTGCTGTCTAAGGTCAAACACTTCTGAAAGTTGCAAACACAAGACATTCTCATGAATTCAGGATATTCTCAGTCATCCCTACTTAGAGAGTTTCGGAAACTGGGGGAAAAATATGTAAAGCCACACCCTCAAGATGACCGTATACAAAAGTGAAGTAAAATTCCCAAATTCAACTTCCTTTGCTTTCTGTGGCTTGGTGTGTGTGTGTGTATATATATATATATATATATATATATATATATATATATTAATATTGTAGCCTCAAAAAGCCAGTCAGCTGATGCCCACATCCTCACATGCTCAAAGCCATTCTTTGATACGTGCCTAGACTTTCCAGGCCAGACAAAAGAAACTCATCTGCACCAAAAGAGAGGCATCCTTTCACTGAAGAGCCAATCTGACTTCATCTCCAAAAATAAATCGCAGTGCCTTGTATCACATATCTGGCAGTGTTATAATTCCTACAAGTTTTTGTATTTCTATTTTAACACATGGTCAAAGGGGGGACAGGGGACTGCTGGCAACACCTTAATTCCTTCTCTCCCCCCAACCATGTGTTAAAACATTGGAAATGATGGCAATACCCTATTTGAGTAAGAACTTAATAGCTATTTTATTGCCAGTAAATAAAAGATCTTGACCTCAATACTGTTGTCAGTCTCCATTACAAACAAATGTGTCTCCTGCTTCCCACAGGAATAACCCAGCCCTCAAGTCACAGAGCAGTAATACATTCCAACCTTTTGGAGTGGGCAGACCACACAGGTTTTCCTCCAGGGCCCCTAGGCTGAAGAATGTTCCCAGCCATGTCAGCTGCATGGCTAAAATGCAAGCACCTGTAGAAAACACTTAACCAGTTATGAAGATGAGCAAACAGCTCTTGGCCACAGGTCTAGATCAGGCTGGATGGGGCCTTGGCCAACCTGACCGAGTGGGTGGCATCCCACCAGATGATCCTTAAGGTCCCTTCCAACCATAGTCATTCTGACATTCTGATTCAATACACGCACATTTTAATGTGCAAAAATAGGCATGAGGCCTCTGCTTGAACAGCAATCAGAAAGCAACCACAACACAAGAAGGATTCCAGGAACCAGGAATGCCAGGAGCAACTTGTGACCTTCCCAAACAGGTTTGTCCAGCCAGCAGTTTGATATCACGTATTGGCTAACTGCAACTACCTGCAAGTGAAGTATGGCACACCTTTCCAAAAGCTCCAGTGACAGCTACTCAGGTACTGCACATTGCGCAAAGAGGTCTTTGAATCAGGGATGTAGTACACAAATATTACAGTAATTGTTCTATAAGCGCATAGCACAGCTCAGAGCACGTGAGCTGAACATAAAAATTAATGTGTATCACCTCAATATGGACATGGCATGCACCTGGTCTGTGTGTGGTGGATACAAGACTTGTAGAACATGTATTTATCCCAGTTTTACCATCTGGAAACCTCAGGTAGTTTATAGCAAGCACATCTTACGTGCACATTATTTTGTAGGCAATTGTTTGCTCTTCTGAGCTGCCCAATTTCTTGGTGTGCTAACCAAACCTTGTAAAGGCATGGTTAGGAAGAACTAAATCCTTTACATTTAGGAGTCAGTTTTTCACTAGAGAGGTCACACTGCCGTGACAAAACCAAACATGACAGTCCCAGTAGGAGTACCATCACTTCAGGGCTGCAGACCTCCTGGATACCGCGCAGCGACTAAGAAAATAAAGCTTTGCCAAAAAAAGACCTGAAAGCCTGTGCTGCGAGAGAAAGCGATGCCCTTTGAGGAAGGCCAGGCAGAGGGGACAGGGAGCAGGGGGGCAGGAACCTCAGCCGGGGGGGGGGGGGGGTTGTACTCACGAATTTGGGCTTCCTGCCCTCCACGGCCTCCGGGGCGCTGCCGGCCGCGGGCGGGCCCTTCCGACGGAGCCCCCCGGGCTCCCTCCCGCCGCGGGATGGCGGCGAGGAAGGGGCGCGGTAACGGGGCCGCTGCGACTCCATGACCGTGCCCGGGGGAGGAAGGGGAGGAGGAGGAGGATTAGAGCGGCTTAAGCCGGGCAGAGCGGGAGGGAGGGAGCCGGGGGTAAAGCCGCCGCCTCCAGCCGGCGGATTTCCAGGCGGCAGCCCCTAATCCCGGAGGAGGGCGGCGAAGCAGGGCAGGGATGGGGGTGAGGAAAGGGCGGGGGGGGGGGGGGGGATGGCCAACGGCCGCTCCCTAACGGCCGCCAACGGCTGTCAGCACCCGAGAACGTGCGGCCGCCACCGCCGCCGTCCGAATCGCCCCGCCACTGCCTCGGTCCCGCCCCCCGGCCTCCCCACACCAGCCAATCGGCGGCGGCGGAGCGGCGGCGTCCCTTCGCGGTTGGGTGGCCTCCTGCCAATCGCCTGTGAACGGGCTGGCGCGGGGTGGTAGTGACCGCACCTGGTAGCGCGCCTCCCTCACGCACCCACCCCCAGCCTGACTACGTGTCCCAGGGAGCACTGCGGCACGTTCCCGCGCAGGGAAGCGGTGGCCGCGCGGCGAAATGCATGACGGGAGCTGTAGTCCCGAGGAGCTTGAGGGGGACATGGCGCGGGGTGGGAGCGGAGGGGAGGGTCCGGGTCAGTGGGATGTCGAAGTACTTTTTGTATTGTTTTGGTGTGGTTTAATTTTGGCCCTAATAAATTTTATCCCGCTACGTAAAGCGAGGGAAGCGGTGGTTTGTGGTGCTTGGCCCAGACAGGGTGGTTCCCTCAGTGGGTGAAGGGTGTGTGCGCGGAGAGATAAACGCGAATAAACGATATATTTGTGCACTTACAGAATGGTGTATGTTTGTCTGACACACGTTTGTTGGTACAGGCTCTTCAAAAGCCGAGTAACGCAAGGGAGAGATTGGCCCTATGGAAAACAACAGCAGTATTTGCACTGACCAGGATTTGGGGTTCCCCTGACTGCTTCAGGACAGGATTTGGGGTTCACGATGGGCCCAGGAGCTGTAAACTGCCGGCAAGGCCAACACAAAGTAGGGAGGGAGCTGTGCCTGCATTCTTTGTTTATTTAAGGTGTTTTTTTTTGTTTTTTTGTTTGTTTGTTTTTTGTAACAGATGGACCTCCAAGATTCTGCATTTTATGGGGAAAAACACAAGTAAATAGAGATCTCATTGCCCCATAGATTACTGAATTTTATATGCTTGAGAAAGGAACTGAATTCTTGTCAATGCACTCGATACCTTGCATTTATCTTAAATTAACAGTAGCTGGAATAATAATGAAAACTGGTGGCATATATAGAGGAAAATGTGTTTCTAAATCTCAAAGTTAGGCATAAGTAAGAAAAAAGATAACATTTCTCATTTGTACCTAGACTATTTTCTGAAGCAGCACAAGTTTCCTTTTTCTTCTGTCGTTCAGTAAGAACGATGCTCAGGTTCCCATACTGTTTTTATCATTTAGCATTGTGTTGAGTGCAGTGAAAATAAAATGTCCCACCACCACCCCAAAAAAATGCATTACACACAGCTTCCAAATACCTTGAATGCCTTCCAATGCAATGACATAGAATTAAAGATCTCCATTTCTTAGCATGACTCACACAAGTAGTGACCTACAAAACGTAATGCCTGCAATTGTGTGGAGCTCCGATAAAATGCAGTAAGCAGCATTCAGTCCCAAACTAGACCTTTGCAGGACTGGGATCCAAGGCTGGGAGCTGTGGGGCTACTTACAGTAGATGCTGGAATTATTTGAATACATTAAACTGTTTGTTCTTTGGCACATTTCTATAGATCTTTTGTAAATTTATATTGGAATTCTTTGTGGAGAGTATAATTAGCACGACACTGTTTAATGTCATGGTTAATGATTTCCTGGAACATTTGATTAGAAAATTAATCAGCCTATGTATGCATATGATAAAGCTGTTTAAATGGACCTCCTAATTGCACTGTGGTAGAACACAATGGCTTGTGCCAATATATCACTTTCAAAGTACTGCATTGCAATAATAGAGAAACACTACAGAGAATAATTTATTAGACAATTTTACTAAGCCAAAAATAAATGTTAGTATTTTTGATCAATTATTATTATGTTTCACACTGCCCCTCTTGTGCTTCTTAGGTGCTTGACAGAACAAATACACTCTTCCAATAGCTTTGTTGGTCAAGATTAATCATAACTGAGGAGAACGTGTGAGAATGAATCAGTAATACCGTAACTGTGCAGAGATTATACTTGGAGCTTGCATACTGTCTGGAACACGCTTATAGCTTGGTAATTTTGCATTATCTTTGTTCTGGAATGAGAGTCTTTCAGTTATAAAAATGTGTGAGACGAAACAAGTGCATAAAGTTAAACATAGGGATATTTCCAAAATCTGTCCTTTGAATTGGTGATTTAACTAGACTCTCCCAATTCTGTTCCATCTCTTTTTTTATACTGTTACTCAAGTCTTAAACCTACAAAAATGAATACTTTCTTGATATTCATTTTTCCAGGGAGGCAGTTTTTCAAATAAATCCCTGTGTACTGCATTTGTAAGCTGGCTTTTGACCAAGTTTAGGCAGTTCTCCATATTTCATTTAGAGATGCCTAGTTCTTGCCTATATGAAGAATATAAAACAGTTAATTAACTGTTCTTTACTTACGTACGTCCTCTTAAACTGTCACATAAAAGTTATGAAGGATTTTGTGAGCAATGTTGTTGTTTTTATACAGCAATCATACAATTTTAACAGTCTTTATTGCTAACGCTATGTAAGTACTCCAGCAAGCAAAACCTTCCAGAGCCCCAGTTCCCGTGGTTTGGCAAGAGCAAAACAAATGACTGTTGGAAGTGACCTTCCAGGAAAATCATTTCTTCTTTCTCTCATGAAAAGCACCAAACAGGCTCTTCTGTTCCAAATCCCTCAAACTTGCACAGCTATTGTAAATCATATCAATTGACTATGTATCTTAGACCTTCCCTAACAAAGTACTTACACCAATATTAAGTTATAGGATTGCCAAATTAATGCTCATAGAAATTAAGTTGGAAAAGCACAGCCTGTCTTCATGTTAACACATTGATGCTGTTTCTTAGAGCCCATTGATGCTGTTTGTTATCTAAGGAACTCTTTGACAGTTGCATTTTCCTGTTTTAATAGCAGCCACTAATAATTTAAATGTACTACAATGCGATATCCTTAAATGCAACCTATGGGTTAGGTGTTACTTAATTTTCACAGCATGGGTATTTTGAGAAGCCTATTATTCCATTATTAAGATAAATGGAGATAAAAACTCAAATTGTTCATATATTAAATTTACTAAAGAACCTGGCTTATCATACTAATAAGTGAACAAATTTATGTTAAATTTATGAGAAAATGTATGTTGTGCATGTATTAAATAGAATTAAATGAAATTTAAATTAATTTAATAAAGTTTTGTTGAAGAAAATTTACTATGCTTTTTCCTGTAAAAGAAAGAGCTGGAATTCTTGTGCTTTCTTGGAAATCATTTGATTGTCATTTAGTCATATGTTATTTTATATTATGTTATGTTATAATACGACATATACATATATATATAGTGTGTATTTATTTGGGAAAATGAAAATTTGTGGCTAGAACTCTATGTTGTAAGATCACGATTAACAATCAGAAGAAGAAATCAACTAGAATTTTTCAGCCTAACAAAACACTCGTCTGACGTCCTTGACGTCCTTACAAGGGAAAAAGCTATTTGAAATTTTCTGATGCCCAGTTACATAGTTATGAATAGTGCAGAGTTATGAGTCTACTGAAATGGGAAGAAAAGGAGTTTGGGTTTTAATAGTCTTTCCATACAGGACTGAATTTTTCTTTTGCTTAAGCTCTTCAGCGAGAAAACTTCCATTTGCTATGAATATACTTAAAGGGAATCAGAAATCTGAGTTTCAGCTAAACTATTAAAAAAATAATAATTTTCCTTGAGATTCCTTGGGTTCTTTTTCGGTAACAAGATCATTTTACTCATGCGGTGGTTTAAGAATGAGTGATGCTATTTGTCTTATGAAAATGCTTTATTAAAAGCATTAAATTATTTGGTATATTTTAGATTGTAGTAGGGCCTTCTGACAGGACATGTAATTAAAGAAAATGGTACCTTATCCAGGAAGATCAATTATTTGTAGAGATAAGCAGCTCTGAACCATTTGGATCATAGATTTGGTAAAGTTGAACTCAACAAGCCTCTTGGCACATATATTTCTAGTTTCTTAAAAATCTCTGAAATAGTTTCTTTCTGAAAACAGTTGTTTTCTTCCTTATCCCTTAAAAAAAAAAAAAAAAAAGATATGATGGTTGTCATATTTATTGCAACTCATTTCTGCTACCAACAAAAATACTTTTGGAAACCTGAAACTTGTTGACTTTGATTCTGATTTTTTATTGCTTCTTTTGGGCAGTCACACCTGTACAATGGTAAGTACCAGTCTTAAGTATCAATGCAATATGTATCTTGTAACAGTTATAAAAAATACTCAGGTTGTGGAGAGATACTATAAAAGGAGGGCTCCTTTTCTGTTATGTGCAGCACTGAATTCCAGACATTTAACAAAGATGTAATTAGAAGCCTCAGTCTGAAATGAAATTTCCACTGAGATTTGTCTTTATACAATTATAGTTATACTTTTATACAATTTTAGTTATTACATGGGAGTTGTTACTGAAGAAAGCAACAAAACAAATGGTTTCAGCAGACTCTGCTGGTACTGAATCACAGAATCATTTAGGTTGGAAAAGACCTTTAAGGTCATCAAGTCCAGCCATCACCTAACACCACCACCATGTCCACCATGTCCCTAAGTGCCACGTCTCTTATATACTTCCAGGGATGGTGACTCCACCACCTTCCTGGGCAGCCTGTTCCAATGCCTAACCACCCTCTCCATCAAGAAATTATTCCCAACATCTAATCTAAACCTCCCTTGGTCCAACCTGGGGCTGTTTCCTCATGTCCGTGTAGCTGTGTAGCAGAATGTAAAGATGAGAAAGGTATCTCTGAAGACAGCATATGTCACAGTCCTGTTATTGATTTTATATCAGTCATAACTTTTTGAAATGTCAAACAAAATTTTACATCCAATGTATTTATTCACACTTCTTTTCTAGCTAGAATTTAAATTAAGGACTTTCAGAAGTAGTTGTAGTCTGAATGTCACCGTTCTCCTTTTTGAAGCTTTCAAAGTCACCCTGTTAAAGATGAGGATATAAGAAGTAGAAAGTAGTTTGCTCCATTAATTATTGTAGATTACATGTTACTAATAATTTCTCACAAAATATTTTAGGCTATCCTCTCAGTCAATTGAGGAAATTTAATATACCTCCTCCAAGATACTGCCTAGATAGGAAAGAAAACAGTGAAGAAAGTCCATTATACAGTTCATCAAATGGATCTTTATGAGGATATTGGAGATGTGATTTGTGGTACTATTTAGGATACTTTGCATACTACATTATTATAAAGTTCAGGTTTGTAATTTAATTATGGGCCAAATTATCTTCAGTTCTAACTCCAGTAGAAGTGACTAGGCCAAGCCTGACAGCTAATATAAATTAAAAATTGTAAGTGGCCTGAGTATCATGGGCTGCAGTAAAGGCTAAGTTACATAATTTTATACCAAGTGTGGGATTTTCAGAGCCACCTGCAGAATTAAATGAGTTGCTCAGACCTTATCTATTCTACCATTATACTATTAAATGTCCCTAGCAAAATTAATACAAAGTGTTTTTGTTGTGTGTTTTTTGTTTGCTTGTTTTGTTTTGTTTTTCCCAAAAGAAGAAAATACATTTCCAAGGAAGAAAACTCTGATGACATTCTTTTTCGATATAAGTGTCCATAGCAGTGTGATCAAGCACAGAAATTTTTCAGGGCATTTACCATAAAGTTTTCAATGCTTATGTCGGAATGCTGGGACATAATTATCTTCCATTACTTCTTGATAACTCACTGAATTCCTCGTAGCTTTCCTTTTTAATATACTTCCATCACTTTTTATGCTTCACTTTTCAAATTTCCTTCTAAGATTCTGTCTTCTATTTTTATGCACAATAATTTATATTACTTTCTATTAGGACATGATACTCTCTGCTTTCAAAAAACCCTGATTATCTTTTGACAGATATATCATTTTGAGATATATATGTATAAACATGTACATGCATGTGCATATATAATGCTTTTGGTGAGTTAGTTATGTATTGTGGAAGTCTCAAAATTGACTGTAATTTGTTTATAGAGCTGTTATTTCTCTTTGACCAATTTTCTTACTCTAATCCATCTCTTTAAGTTTCTCATTCCAGTTTTTTCCTCTCACAGGAATAATGGATATAATCACATCACAGTTATTGCAACTTAATGTTCAGCTACAGTTAGCACTGTATACGTACATTAAGAAGAATCTTTCCTCTCATTTTAAAAGAAAAAATCTCGTTTGGGAGAATTCCTGAAATATATTCTATATGAAACCAGAGATTTTGTGGGTAACTGAAGTCACCCTGTTGCTTTCCAATCTGCGAATTACATTTTGATCCTCTGTTCCCTGGCACGTTTCAGTGACCTTGCCTGATTTTTAATGGCTCTGTAGGGCACATAACTTTACACTTCTACGAACTGAGTACAATGTGCTGCTATTCTTATGTTGTACAGAAGTGTCATCTCTTGTCATAGGAAGATGAAGAATGCATCTGGAAGGTGTGCTTTGTATCACAAGAACTACTAAGCTAGTTTCTTAAGTGACAGTTTTCTGACAATATGAATGAGAATAAACTTCATAAGTTTCCTTTTTCCTTCACCTCCGCTATAATAAGTTAAAGCTGGTGGTTAAGAAAAAATGAATGCTCTCACTTATTTTTACAAAATATTTCTACAGAAATGAGGGAGATTATGTTGAATTGCAATACAGAGGTCATCCTCCAGGACTTGGAAAAGTAACTAAATGTCAAGTGTTTGTCTGAAGGGGCAGAGGTGGCAAAAAGGAGAAAAATTATTGTAATTGTTACAGGAGTGCCTTTCGGCTGGCAGTAGTCAACAATATCCTCTCACGATGTTTTCGGTTTATTGTGGCACAACCTCACAGAAGGAAAAACCAAAATGTACTTGTCGAGACAACTGCAGGATAGTCGATGTGGTTTCCATTACTCCATAAGCAGAAAGTTCAGAGAGCAAAATCTCAACCTCTGTGTAAGCGTCAGGGCATGGTGAGAGCCAGCTCTCCCTAAGGGATGTGGAGCTGAGGGGTACACCACAGCCAGCAGGGCCAGGGACTTTGCTAGCCAGGGCCCATCTCACCACCCCTAAGCAAGGCCAGCCCAGGGATGGGAGCCAGGTTCTTCCACGAGTCCAGAATGATGAACCTGCCTAAGATGATGGGGCAGGTATGAGGTCAAGCCAGGAAGTCAATCCTGTGAAGGTAACAAGGGTCGGACACAGTCTGCTCATGTGTGGGCATGTCTACAGTGATGAAACAGGTCGAGTGTGTAAGTCACTCCACAGCTCAGGATCAACAGGGTTCCTGGCTGTGGCCAGAGACCAGCACTCCTACAGTAGAGCCAAAACAGGGACAGAAAGCCCTCACATGGAACTAAAATGGAGCCCAGGAGTGGATGGTGTGAATGCAGGCCTCAGGTGAAGCTGCTCAGGATAATTAAGGCCTATTTGTTTGCTCAGAGCTATGACAGTAAGATTCATTGATCTGGAAAAAGTCTTGACATGAAGAATCTGGGCTATACAGCACAGGGGAAGATAGGTTGCCCAGTGAAGGTCTCATTGGTTTTTACACTTCTCTGCAATAGCTTGTCTGGCAAAGTGAAGGTCTCTTCTCTCTCCTGTGATGTGGTATGAGATATGCTAGGATCTACCCTGTTTCTGAATCCCTTGAGTGGCCTCATTAGGCTCAAGCCTTTCGTTTGTTACTTCTACAGCCAGCATTAATCTGAAATAAATAAATAAATCCATGATTATGTGTCCATCAGTCCCTGGAAAATAATGTAATTCCTTTTCCCCATCTGTCTATGAAACTGCATTCCTTTTTATTCATGAGCTCATTTCCCCCTTGTTTTGAACAATCATGCTGGTACCAATGAAAAGGAAATGTTCTCAATGAAGTTAGAATAACCTGTGCCAAGATTAAAAATCAAGTGGGGAGTCACCGAGGAATCGATCACTATGCCCTAATAAGTGCTCATAAAGCTGTTATTTACCCTTATGTTGTGTGAGTTTCAAATTTGGACATCAGATAGGTGCATGTTTGCCAGCTAGAAAAGTGTCAACAAAGACCTTTTTTCAGTCCTATTAAAAGAGAGTGAATATTATGAGCTGCAAAGTGACACAGGCTTGCAGATGCTGACTGTACTGAGATATTAATAAAGGTGGCCAAGCTGTGATTGTTCAAATACGTGATTTGGGTGGATGATACGTATGTTCAAAACAGCTTTCTTTGTGTGAACTACAAGGTGGAAAAAGAACAGTGTTATCCAAAAAGTGATTCAAAGCATGCACAATTAAGAGCAGTACACGGATCCACTCTTTTGCCATCTTCCCTGGAAACAGGAATAGAGCACCAAGATACAGGATTCTCTGAGGAAGAACAGCATGCACTGAAGCAAGAGCAGCATGCAGCTCAGCATCAAGAGCAGCAGGCAGGTTAGTGTACTGGGTGGTGCTGAGAAATGACCAATGAAAGGTGCTCATCCCAAATAAAATTGCACTGTTTATGTGTGTGGTGAGCTTGACTCACCTACCCTCCCCAACAGCAATGTCACCCACTATAAAACTCTTGTCCCTGTGGTGATTATGCTTAACTGTACTCACATTGTGTGATTTACCTATGGCCCTGCACGGCACAAATCAGTCATGGTATTGGGAATGAGTGTCAGTATAGCTAAAATGAGAAAATATTTCCAAGTACTACTGTTTCTCAAAACACAAATACACGGGGGCTATTATACATTTATACATAGGGGAGATTCATGTTCTCCAGCTTAGGGCAATCTGAAAGATACAGAACTAAGCTAAGCTCTTCCTACGGTTAATGAAGTTACACTTAACTGAAGCTTTCTAGCTAGTGAAGATAATCTAGCACCTGTAGCTGCCTCCTGGCAGCTCATCCAGTCCTAAAATACATATTTGAAATAAAGGAAAAGAAAAACCTCTGGAGATCCTTCTCTGTCTCTGTCTTCACTGACAATAGAAGATGCTTCCATAACTGGCTTAGACTAGGTGACTAACTTTTATATGATGAAAATAAATTGGATAAATCTCATTTTCTTAAACTATTCTGAGGACATAAGCAATTTCCAGTCAATAAATTCACTCCCTTTCACTAGATTTTATTAAGCCTATTCATATTAGTTCAGGAAAGGTAGAAATACTTAACTAGCAATATTAATAACTCATTGGAATTAACAAGAAAATTCTCTTGTGATCCTCAGAGAATAAAATTTTGAATAATCATACTGTTAAGATAATCTGCACATCTTTGACAATAGTTTTTGATAGTCTGAAAATTGAAGACACTTTTTTTTTTTCCCAGACGGTAATTAATGTTCCCCTTACTTCTTTTGCCGAAGTCTGTCATCATTGTGGACATAAAGCTTCTTAAAAACTGCAGGAAGTGATAAGTTAGAAATATACCGTCCCGTTGGATGGACTTAACTTGCATGGTGATTAAGGATGAATGCTGCTACTAACCCAAGTTTTCTAGAACATTTTCTTGACAAAATGTATTCCATCTTTCTGTTTCATCTTTCTCCCACCACCCCCTTCTTTCTGTTAAAATATACTGATTTAATCACTTTCAAAACTTCATCTCAAACCCTGGGTCCTTTTGGAATAAGAAAAAAATAACTCTCTCTCTACTCAGTGCATGACATCACTCCCATCATCAATTTGTTAGGTTTCTAAATACATACCTTTGTGCATTCTCTCCAGATACTATTAACTATATGAGGAAGTCAGCTGTAGGCACCAACAAGAAATTACATTATTCCTTTTAAAATCTTTCTTTAAATTTTTTCTTTGCCAGTATGCCCACAAAAATTTAGATTTTAATTGCAAGCCTCTCTCACTGATAGGTCTTGCTTCTGATCTGTTCACTATCTCCTTCTACAAAGAGACATCAAGGTTTCAAGGGGACTTGCCTTGTTTTTGTTCAAAATGCTTTCAGCTCAACGACCCTGGCATTTAACAATAATAAACACCATGATTAATGCAAAGATTGATATTTGCATTATATGCAAAAACTAGAAAACCTAAACTCTATTTGATTTCTAGATTTTCCCTTTGAGTTTCTGCTGCATTTACTTGGAAAAATTCGCCAGAACAGATACGTCAGAATAAAACATACTTGCTTTCCAAACTTAATGTTCCAATCACTAAATACATGTTGCAATTTGCCCATGTTCACCATATGTACTAAATAATCCATATTTTATAGTTGACATTGTTCAATAAAGCTTTCAGACTTCTGTGCTATTTTTAACTTCAAACTATACATGTGCCTGGCTTGTGAGAGGAGTTGGGGAACGATATAATTATCCATTTATGTTTTAGCTGGAAACAGGAAAACTTGGCCTGCATATCTGGAACTGAAATCTGTCTTTGTACAATTGTTTCTTTTACATTGGGAGGTTATACAAGCTATGTTCATTCAGATCAGTCTTAGTTATGTAAATCACAATTTTGCAATCACTTAGGAATTGTATCACATTAATCTACGGTGACAGTGTTCAGCAGAGTCTAGAAAGTTGTTTGATTTTACCCTTTGTAAATGACAGCCCCTGATTTCTTGTAATATTTTGGTTCTGGGGCAAAACCTTGTTTCACTCAGTACATATTAGCTGGACAGTTACAGATGAAATGCAGAATTGTTGTTGTGGTTGGATAATACGATCAGCATTCATCACAAGCTAATAACGATGATTTTGAACATCTTAATTGGAGATCACACCACTCTGTACAGTATGAAATAAGATGTCTGGATGACTACAAAGAATTTGACTGGTCGTTGTGCTGATAGCCTGCAGGAGATTTTAATATTCTGAAGTCACACCAGATGGGCAATCTGCTGCAGTATACCTTGGCTCAGCTTTAACCTGCAAGGGTTTGATGTCTGATGTCACCTCAAGGGAAAAACAGTAAACAGCTGTGCTAATGACATTTTTTAATCTCTCTACTCTTGATTTACCTGATGCAATAGTCAGCTTAGGATAACAGTAGTAAGGTACAGACCCTCTACAATACTAAGGTGTAAAAATGCACACAGATCAGAAATGGAACTGGAAAAAAATCAGTAACTATTATTTAACTGCTCTATGCATGGCTTCTAATCCTATATGGAAAAAAAAAAAAAAAAAAAAAACCTTCTTGTTGCAGAATAGTTTTGGAAGACCATACAGATACAGGAAAAAATGGCAGAGGAATGACAATTTTAAAATGAGTATTGTAAAAACATACAGATAAGATTTTGATTAATTTTTATAGTTGCAAGAAATGTAGTCGGTTTTCTGAATCAATGGAGTTATTTATTCTGGGAATGAGTAGATAGCAGCACCAGCCCTCCCCTACTCCAAGGTTTTGCTGGATAAATTATTTCATAGAATATTCCATGGAAACAACCTGAGTCAATATGACTTTTGTAGCCCTTGATTACAGTCCCCAGAATTGGTCTTTTGTGCTTTTTGATAGCAGACAACTCCTAGCTTCAGGTATTTTATGCTGTTGTGTATCTCTTTCAGTATGCATTAACACAGAAAAAAAAAGACATGTAGTTTACACTTCATCAGTTGGGTGAGTCTGACCAGCAGGCTATACGCTGAATATGGAATAGAGAATGTATTCAGCTTTTTTAACTGACCTGTAAATTCAGGGGGTTTGTTTGCTTGCTTCAAAAAACTTAATAGCTGCAAACTGTAGCAAATATGTCATGTTAAAAGCAAATAAAAAAGTGAGGAATTAGGTACTATCATTATAAATGACTGGTTTTAAATTAGGAAGCCAAAAAAAGGAACTACAATAACTCATATTCTATTACGCAGAAGCATGGGTTTCTGTATAAAGATCTCTTCTATGTGCTTTGGCCTGCTGGGGTTGCTGAACACAAGCACAATGAGTAAATAGTGGAGGAAAAAATCTGAGTGGCAAAATAGGACAGCTAAAAGATCACTAGAACTTCTACCTGGAATATAAAAAGAAAACAAAAACATTTAAGGAACACTTATATTTGCCATGTAAACACTGAATGGGGAAGAAGATAATCAAAAGGTCCCTTATTTCTAACTGCAGCTGGTTCTGTGTCACTTGCTATGTTTCATAGCTTTTAATTAAGTAACCTTGTCATGATAATACACTATGAAGACAAACTGAGAATGGGGCACTACAGACAAATGTGAAATGCCTGAAAGATGCATTTAAAAAATCTAAAAATAGATGAGTATGTGAGAGAGAGAGGAGCCAAATGTGTAATGCCAGGAAAGAAAGGTAAAAAAAAAAGGTACAAAAAAATCTGATAGAAGTCCAAATTGAAAATGGAATACACAACCAAGTTTACTGGAAGAGACAAAATTAACATATAAAAGCATAACTTAGCTAGCATTTGCCTGGAAACTGAATTCAGGAGTGCCAAAATGTGCTTAAGTAGAGTCAACAGTGCTCTGACATTACAGACTTTAAGGATAAAAAAGAACATAGGCCTATGACAGAAAGATACATGAGTTCAAATTCAGATACAGATCTCTTCATGCTATGATAACTAGATCCATTACCGGCATATTAAGTTTAATAATAATAATAATTAATAATAATAACAGAAAATGGACTTCACTACTCTGCAGGAATTGCAAGTGTTGACAATGTGCATACAGCACAGAAAAAGATGTTACCATTGCTGTCACCACTCCTAGTTAGTCCTGCTGTACAGCAGTATATAGAATTCTCTAGAGTAAAGGGGCATTCAAGTTGGCCTTTTGTTTTTTTCAGAGATTTGTACTATATCAAAATCTGATACAGGAGCAGCTGGGAACTGCAGTTTCTTGGGCAGACAGTGTGTAGTTCCAAACTACTTAGTATACTCCAAGTTAGAAGACTAAATTCCCAACATTTTGCAGATGGACAAGATATTTCCAATGTTTCTTGTCAAGACAAGATGATTACAGAGCGATTTTCAGAGAAGAAAAAAAGTTATTTTTTGTTCTATTTGTGACTTTAAAAAAGGTCTTGGTTGGTTTTACTTTTCTTTTTTGAGAGTCCTAGAGAAAAAAAAAAAAAAAAAAAAGCAAAATTCCATGGGAATCTCTATTGCAGCACATTATGGCATAACTTACTTTTAACTTGCCACGTGCAGACTGAAAAGCTAGATAAGTAGAGTGATTTGATTTTAAAGTGTGGTTTCTTGAGATATGCTTGTTCTATTTGAAAGGTCACAGATAAACCAATTACACTATTTCTAAAGAAGCCAGCTTCATATTATTTAACTCAAAGATGACATACTCAGAATGGATTATGACAGACAAGTCTACCTTGTGGCTGAAATTAGAACATTGTCTGGTCAAAAGTGAACGATGTCATGGGCTGTGTACCTCTGAAGTACTGGCTAACGAACAAAAACCTTCCCAGGAAATGAAAGTCTAAAAGTCTCTTTTCTAAGTGAGAACATATTTTTCATTGAGATGCATAGTACAGTACAGTGTGTTAAAGGCATTTTGGAGTTTTGTAGCTGAATGTCATTCTCTTTAAATGAGATACTGGCAGTTAGATAGTTTTGATTGCTGCCAGCTGTCAATACCCCTGAGGAAAGCAGAGCAACTTCTATGATGGAAGATGAACAAGAAACCTGCTCATCAAACACATCACAAGTTGCGTCAGAAGATTACTGAGTTAAATAAAATAGATGTGTGTTTACACTCTTCGAGTCATAAACAAGCTGTCTGTGAGCTTTCTTTCTTTTTTTTTTTTCCTGAAGAGAACGTTTCATACTCCAGTATGCTAACTGCTCTTTGTAACTCCTTGTTCTTAAATTTGCAGAATACATAGATTTATTGCAGCAAATGAATATATGGACTAGAATTTCAAAATCAGATACTCACAACTTGAAACAACCAGTGGAATGAGTTAACTTATAGATCCAATACCTGCTGTGCAGTACAAGTCAGGTATTTGTGTTGAACGTGATCAGTTATCTACTATTAGTTTCTGTATGCATAACTTAGAAATACACACTAGATTATGCCTAATTTTGAAAAGCCTAGTCCATATGTTTTATGAGTCCTCGTCTGTTTCTTTTCATTACACGTTTGCTCTCAGTGTTCAACAGAAAATTAGCTGAAAGCAATAAAAGAGGAATCAAAGACTCGCAATGCAGTTTAAAATGTTGTTATAAATCTGTCTTTACAGTAGTGCATTACCAAGTGGTCAAGAATATAAAGTGTTTCTCTGAGTTGCTATGTTCTACTCTAAGGCCTTCAGTTTTAGCTAAGTGACAGATCTTGAAAGTATGTGATGCTTACATAAGTGTTGGATGGTATGTAAGAAAGTAATTTTAATAGAGGTGCCTATTGGGAGGACAAGTGCAACCTTAACAGTGTTAACAAAGAAAGAATATTTTATCTTGCATGGTAAGGGAATGTGGAGTTTCTGTGTATAATATTCCTCAAATAAAAAATATGTTTCTATTTTTTTTCTTAATAAAGAGCTAAAATTAATTGAAACTACCCTAAAACAACATAAGAATGTGCCTGAGTGTTTTGGAATGTCAAGGCATCCAAAATCTGCAAAAAAAAAAAAAAGTTTTTAAAAAAATGATTGTGATTCCTGGGGTACCAAGCACTGCAGACAGTTTTCTCAGAGTTTTGCTACTTGGGGATTCAGACTACCAAAGTTAGGAGGCTAAACACATTTTGGACTCCTGAGGCAATCCTTCAATCTCTTAAAAGAGGCAGAGAAACCATAGCCAACTCACAAACTGCAAAACAGAGTCCAGACTGAACAATCAGTCAGCAGCAACCATACAAAAAGGGAACTAGAGAAGGGTTAAGAACTGGATGTGATAGTGTGATTATACTTCAGAGGACTGTAGTCTGCATGCATTTGTCAGTGATCCTAGCTTAGGTGTAGGTGTTTGCACAGACCAAATAACCTCGACTAAGAACGGAAGTCCACTGGACAGGTGAGGGGCTAGTATGAGTGCTTAGCCATACTCAATGTATGTCTGGAACAAGGAAGGCTGTTTACTGTAGATGTAGCCACAGAATTACATCTACAAAGTAATGCCACATAACTTAGATTGCTTTCTGAATATTATGTAAGTCGATTCTTTTAACTCTGTGACTAGTCTGTTAATGTAGGCACCTGGCTGAAATTAGGTAAAAGGAATTCCCTCTTTTGTGCTTTGAACCTCTTAGGCGAGGTGCTTTTTCAAATCTTCCCTATTCCCTTTTCCTTTGAAGGGAGCTTTTACTCAGTGTCTTCATTGAGGTATTTCATTTTTAGGCCTTGCGCCTTTAATGTCTGACCACCTCAAAACGCAAATGTACTGATCTTCAGAACAGCACTGGGAAGCGGGGAAGCTCAGCGCCATCTGAGAGAAAAAGGAACTGAGGACTCAAATAGCTGAAGTGACTTGTCACCAGCCACACTGTGAATCTGTGGCTGATCAGAAACTGAACTTCAGTCCTAAATGCCATTCCAGTTATGCATTTTTATCCTTCACACCAAGAAAACCCCCAAATTCTGGCCACTTATGCTTGGCAAATACAGTTAAAGATCACTGAAAATACAGTCAAGCTGATAAAATTCTTGTGACCTGTCTTTGTGTATTCAACATTGTGTGTGCATTTAACATTTTTGTTTGGGTGTTTTAGACATGAACCTACACATGAAGCAAAACAAACTTGCCTGACATAAACAGTGACAACCTCTATCATTTTGTGGGTGGCAATTTATGTAATATGTTTGGAAACACAAGAATTTTGAATTTCTGTTGAATAAAATAAAAATAGGAACCTGATCTGGTTTTGTTTGTTTGTTTGTTTGTTTTTATACCTATGCTGTTTAGCAAGGCAATGATATTGGCTTTGTTTTTATGAATTATGCTTATGTGGAAAGATGCTTAGGCCCAAATGGATGAATTATGTGTAAGGGTATGTGCAAGGTGAGAGCATCTTCTTCATTAAGATCATCTAGTCAAGGTTATCCAATCAAGGATACCTAGTCAATCCCCCTTTTTCAGTGCAAGAGGGATTGCATGTAAAAGGGGAAAATGAGGGAGCTGCTGTCTGTGCCAGCCCAAGGGGAGAAGGGGACTGGGCTGTCTGTGCTGGTGTGGTGTGCAAGCCCTGCGTGTTGGGGTTGGAACTGGATGACCTTCAAGGTCGCTTCCAGCCCAAACCATTCTATGATTCTATGATGTGTGTGGACAATTAACATTATTTTCAGTGACAAGTCCTTTTAGTTTCCTCCACTGAAAATAAATAAACAGATAAATAAATAAATAAAATAGAGGTCCAGATTAAATCACTTTCAGTGGACTTTAGTTTTGTCATAATGTTCTAGAGAATAAAGCGAGATACCCTCCAGGGGCAGTTGAAGCCCTTAATGCCTGTAAATAGGGAATTCAAATTTAAAAAAAAAAAAAAGGATGAAAGATCATTTGACATTTTTGATCATTTGGCTTGTGTCACAGTCAATATAACACAGCAGATGTAACATGCCACAGAGGCCACAGCTCACCAGCTGAGGTTAGCTGTCTTTGAGCAGAAACCACAAGGAGAGATTATAGCCATAGAAACAGTTTATTGCAAGAGAGCTGAAGGGCATTGGCTGTGGATAAGCTAGAGAAATTTATGCTGTGGTTTAACCATCACTTTAAACTCCTGCAGCTGCCAAAAGAGGCAGTTCAGCCTTCCCCAGATTACTTTTCCTGCTGCTGTGGTCATACAAACAATTGTGCTGGACAAAGGGAGTTGATGACAGAGGGGCAGGCAAGATAAATATTCCATTTTTAACTTGGACCAGTTTCTCCATCTAGTTCAGCACCTGGAAGCATGAGCTTTTGTGTTGGCACAAGTGAGGAGTTAATATATGGGAATGAATAGCCGAGCAAGAGAATAGGACTGGATCTCTTTATTCAGCTGTTTTATGCCGTATAAAAATGACTGCAGAATTATGGCGTTGTAATTGCTCTGTGGCTAAGTAGGTATGATCTCCTCATAGTCCATAAAATAATTCAGGTTGGAAGAGACCTCTGAAGGTTACCTAGTCCCTCTGTCTTATCAGAGTAAGGTTTGCATTGAAGGTAGTTGAAGTTGCTCCAGGCCTTGCCCAGTTGGGTTTTGAATATTTCCAAAGTGAAGATGTCACAATATCTTTGGGCAGGCTGTTCCACTACTTAACATCTTCTTTGGAAAGAATTTTTTCCTTATGTCCAACTGGAATTTATTTTGTTGAAACTAGTGACCTGTCTCTTGCCTTTTTTCAGTCGTGCAGGTCTCAGAAACACGCTCTTCCTTCTCTATATTCCCTTTTTAAACAAAGAAATAAAAAGAATAAAGTGAAAAAAATAAAGCAGATCCCCCTTCTCTTCCTCACAATGAACAAGTCCAGCTCCTCTTGGCATATGGTCAGTGCTCAAGCCCTCTAACCATCTTAGTGGCCCTCTGCTGTATTCTCACTAGTTTGACAACATCTCTCTCATATTGGAGAGTGCTGAACTGATCGCTGTATTTCAAATGCAGCTTCACTAGTGCTGAGCAAAGGAAAATAATCGACTTCCTTGACCTGCTGGCTAAGCTTTTGCTAATGCAGGCCAGTATGCATTTAACCTTTGTCACAACAGGGTACATTGCTGACTCATATTGAAGTTATGGTCCATCAAGACTGCTTCCTCTCTGGACTCTTTCAGCAAAAATGTTTCGTAGCCCTGCCTGTACTGTTGCATGGAGTTTTTCCACTTTGCAGATCACTAGCATATGAAGGTTTGAGATCAAATAGCCACATGATTCAGAAGACTTTGAAAGAACCCTGTGTTGAAACTGTTTTCTCAGGTAATAACTCAGTTTTTGTGGCTCCTCAGAAATCTGTAGTTTCTTCTCTACTGCCCTTACACTCTATTAAGGTTCATCTTTCCACTCCTACTTTCTACTTAACCATGATCCTTCTCTTCAGAAGTTAACATAGTAAACATAGTGAGAGCAAAACAGTTCAAAATTGAGAATGTAGATAAGAAGGAAAATGGGTAAGAATGCAAAACAGAAAGAAATTATATGCAGAAATACATGATACTTAGTTTTGTAATTATTGGGGTTGTTGCACAGATAGTACGATGTACGTCAAAACAGAGACTATGGAACTAGCATATGTTACTAACATTAGAATAGCATTGTCGTGTCAGATAAAGCTCTTGTAAAAGTACATTTTGTTCCCTTTGTAATGATTTTGCTTTTGAAATTACTCTGCATGAAATGGTTTTTAATCGTTACAAGTGTGACTATCCATATACTGTTCAAATGCATTCTCCTACTTCACTTTATTTCTTATCAGGAACAGCTCTCCAAACAGTTGTCTCAGTATTCATATCAAAGCAGACAAAATTCAGACCTCTAAAGGACTGAATTGCCTTATACATTTTTCTTCATCGCAGAGAACAAAAAACATACTTTCAAGTTCACTAGGTGTATTTGTAGTGCCTTGCTCATTGCAAGGAAAATTTTCTACTCTAACATTCTGCTTTACTCATTCTTTCCTCCATTGTTATAAATGAATTCATGAAACAGTTCTTTATTATTTTTTTTGTCTCATAAATGGAACATTCTTCTGTAACAGAGCAAGAATACGTGCACAGAAATCACTGAAGAGTCAACTCTATTAAAAAAAATACAGTAATGAAATAAGTGGATCTAATAAGTAATGACATAAATTTATTGTTTTCTCACCTTAAAAACTGTAAGTTTCACCAAGCAAAGTAACTTGGGAATAATTTATTTCATATTCTTCTTCTTCTATAATACTTTAGAGATCTCTTACAAAGGTATCATGTTAAGGGGGAAGCAAGTGTCATAGTAAGATTCAAAGGTGAAGGTTAGATTCAGCAGATGCTGTATATTCTGTTATAGTGTCTCTAAGAAAAACATGTTGCATTTAATTTTTTCAAGTTTTTGTAGTATGATAAGAGCTTATTTTGCTATTATATCCATCTCAAACACACTTAGAGACTACATTGTTGTTGTGTCCAGCCCAAACAGACCCGAATATCAGACCTAAATTTGGCAGGGTGAAATTGAACCACAGCAATCTGAGAAACAGTGACTGTTTGAAAAGTTTAAGTGATTTTGCTTATTTGTCTGTGAAGCTTGTCTACACAATTTGATCCCACTTTTTCTTTTCTGTAGAATAATATATGGAAAATAATACATGCAAAATTTTTCAGAATCAGTATGACCAGTTTCATGAATAATTCATTTCTGTCTTGTATGACTTCATTATGTCATGTATAACTAGCACTTTGTACTGTCAGACTGAAAAGCTACAAAAAAAGTGTTTAACCTTGCAGTATAAATTCATAACTTGTAATTTTTTGAAAAGTTACATGATATTGCACAAGTCCTAGCATTGTGAAATGTGCTTTCTCAGATACCTTACTTAAGGTTAAATAATACAACACTTAGACCTATTTTTTCCGCTTATAAGGTTCTGCTTTTTATATAAACAAATAATATATTTAATAACCTTCACTGACCTAACAGCTGTCATAAAGGGATTACTTTCAGCTATTGGTCTTAATTGTACAGGGTAGCTACAGCCATAGCTAAATATTTCACCAGTTATGTCCGATAAGAGAACATAACATTACAGCTATTTTCTAGGAGGGCTATCTATGACACCACTCAGTAACTAATGAGTATTGTTCCCTAATTACCTAAAGAATCAGATAACAACACAGCTGTAAGTTCGGTGTGGTTTGAAACCTAGAGGGTGACATGACACATCTGGTACCTGTGCAATTAGTTAGTTGGTTGTTCCAGTCGCAAGAAGGTAAAGGTTTCATTCAAAAGTGTATTTACAACTACAACTATCCAGTTGTGTTTATATTAATATTCTTTCATACAGTTTCATAGACACCAACTGGAAAAAATGTGTCTGGAGAAACTACTCCGAGAATAATGTGGTAAGTTGCATATGAGCCAGTTTGCCTTGAGTTGTGCTCCTGCAGAAAAAAATGAATGAAAGAAAACAGAAAACCAGACCTCCTCTTCTTGCTTCCTTCACACTATACAAAAGGTTACAAGGTTTTAACCCTGATATTTGACACACAGTAAGGAAATACTCCTAAGAACTTAGTTTTAGACACCAAAATTAGGTGCATGAAATTTCCTTTCAGAGGTGTTTTGAAGCACATGCTTCTTGCCATTGAATATAGAAGGAACTTGAGCACTCACTTTAGAATTGTTTCCTTCTGACATTAAGGTCATGACAAGTACCTAAATTAGACAAATTAGATCTCATATTTTATTATCCTTTTCACAGTGTAAAATATAGTTTTCTAAAATGTCAGTCCGTGGTTACTACTAGTTGCTTCTTAGTTGTATTTAGAAGAAGCTGTACTCAGGATCAACAATTTCATTACCTGGTTATAAATTCAGTTGAGCTGTGTTACAGGGCTGTGTGTCGAGTAAGAAACGGAATCAGGACAAATCAAGTTAAGTCTTACTACTGCAGTGCCCTTCAGTCTCAATGCTTCAAGCAGGCTTAAAAAAAGCTTCCCTTTTTTATTTTAATTGCTTAATTTTTCCATCACAATCTGGAGGCAAGGATAATCATAGGAATTGATATGGATTTCTTTTTTTAGGTAACTAAGCTTCATTTTGCATTTTAAACTGTTGAGCTGTTTTGTTTGGTTTTGTTTTTCTTTCAAATAGAATTTATTTCCCCTTTAAATGAACTGTTATGTATATATCTCATGTATGCAGAGAAAGGATCACTACACAGAAATGGAACATGAATGACATTTTGCTATCATATATCATCATGGTTTTAAAAATAATATGTTTGTTCAGATTTCTGTCCTCACAAACTGTGATCCAAGAGCAAGCCAACCTCACGACAACTAACAATTACAGGCAAAACATCTCAGAAATAGTCTTTAAAGGATGAAGCCTCAGGCAAGTTCTGTTTCCTGTAATGTCAGAAGAAACGCTAATACAAAGTAAGTCTTCAAATGAACAGAAACTAATTTGATACTTGGCAGTAGCTAAGGAAAAACTTCTTTCTTCTTTAACTTTATATTTTGTTTTGCTTTTCCTCTTCATGCAGAGAGATTTTGTAGTTTTTCACACTTCCTCCTCAAAACTTTAAGGCAGAAGACTCTAGATAAGACAAGTGATTCATTGGGCCACACTTCCGAGGTGAAAGGTGTATGTTAAAATAACATATGAAGAATGCAGATAGGAATTTTATATTCACCTATTCCCCATAGCAGCCTGGCATGTGAGATTTTGTGGGGATGCTAATTTGTTCACTGAATTCCATTTTCACAGTCTCTGAACCAGCAGTAATACTGGGAATGCAACTACTGTTCTCCTTTCAGTATGCAGGTCACTGCAAAATTGCTGGTTCAGAAGCTCCTCCTCTGGCCTGCCATCACCTTTTCATGTCAAAAAAAGTTGCTAAAGACATCAGTTCCAAACCTGAAGGGGACAAATAGATGACTCTGCCATCATCCCTTTGAGGAGGGGTTAGCACAATGCTTCCTCAGAACGCTTGACCTTGCAATGTCATTGCAACAAATTAATTCCAGCCTATAGGTAACTTATTTGTGTTCAAGTTGGCAGAAATTGGATGATTTATCAATCTAGTCCTTCATTTGCAATTGTAAATAGAATATTGAGTAGGCAAGTTCTATTTTCATCATACAAATTGACCATCTTGTACAGAATTATTCAAATACTAATACTAATTTGCACCCAGTGCAATACTGTTAAAGTCAAATGGTAAAGCAGGTTTTTTGACCTCACACAGCAATTGGCCCATTTATTTTTCATTTTGTTCTATTTGATGCTCTATTTATTAGAGAGTAAGGACTGTTCATAGTCTGTAATTGTATTCCCATAGATTAAGAAGAAAATTTGAAGCCCTTTTCTGAGGTGGTATGCTGCAATTGAGTACTCTGATCTTTGTTGCTGAGATGTGGTTTTCACCAACTCATTAATCTTACTCCTAGCCTCTGTTTTAATGCAGTGGTAACTTCATATGGTCAATACAGATCGTAGAGCCTCATTTCCAATACTGTGTTGGTGGAAATATTTCTGTCATTAAGGCTGTGGCTGCAAAGAAGAGAAACTGTTTGGATTTGGATTGCTCATTTATTGCAGAAAATGTATTTGACATTGCATCTCCTTTACTATCACCTTGGTTATCCTCCCTTAGAGTTTCATTGTAATATCTAATGATACCTATATTCATTATTTAAAATTTTTCGAACAAGCACCTTTGTGTTTTTTGTCATGCTCTCATCCCATCTAGGAATATCTTCCGAGTAACACTTGCAAATTCAGTTCATTAACATTCTTTATAGGCTTATTTCCTTTACTGTGAAGTCTACGCATTTTTGAAAATTGTTGGACATCTTGTATTTTAGAACCCCACTGATTTGGTTGACAAATATTGTTTCATTAGTGATTAAATTTTAATGCAACAAACTGCCCACATCCATAAGTCTCTCTCTCTCCTTTTTTTTTTTTTAAGCTTTTGATGACATTTTCTTGAGGTTTTTTTGTTTGTTTGTTTTAATATTTGTCTGTAAGTCCTTTCCCAATATGATACCACATAATAAATTAGCAGAACACAATGCCAGGTAGCTGACTGTTAAAATGTAAGGAACATGACTGACTACTTCTGCTCCATATATATGCTCTTTACATGCAAGAATAAGTGATAAAAATAATTGTAATTGGTGGATTTCCCATATACTTCAAAGATTAATCCTCACCCTAACAGCTAAATTCAAGCTGATAGGCTGAGAGGATACATACAAACAAAATGATCGAGGTCACTGACTTGTTAATTTCATTTTTTTTCTTCCTTCTCACTTTACCTGGCCCCTCTTATAGAATTCCTCTTACAAGGGACCAGATAAAAGCTCTCCCTGTCCCCTAAAACAGTGTCCTTCTCCCCCCCACCTTATTTCTACCTGTCTTCATTATGGATTTTGATTTGAAGTATAATATACAGGGACTCACTGTCACGAAGTGAATAAATGGAATCCTGTAGAACACTTTACAACTTTTCTTGTTCATGAATTTGTATCTTAAATTTATTGTCTTAATATCTCAAAGTCCAACAGCTTATTAACTTCTCAGACACTCAGAATACACTTTTTCTGATCATGTGCCACTCATTCTAATGGCTTTGTTTTTTGAAGGACCACTAAATCTTATAACCAGAGGTTTAATTTCCTCCTTCAAAAGAAAAAGGAAGAAATGATGAAAGTACTTGATGTTGGCTGTATAATAATGAGGTATTCATCTCTATTTCTGTCTATTAAGATGCTTTTCAGGCTAATAATTAGGAATTGATCATTGTAAAAAACTATATTACAGCAACAAAAATGACATATGCATTGCACTGATAGGATTTTAATATTGGAATCAATTTGTCATGATAATATTGTGTGGGGAAGCATGAACTTTTCACTCTTAAAATGTATTTCGGGAGTTTCAAGCATACTTGGTATCTCTAATTGTTTCATGTAAATTTCGCTTCCCCCACTAGCATTCTTTAGTTAATAAGTACCAGAATTTTAATTTGATTTTCTCTCACATTTTTCATTAAAATGATGAGCATTTTATCTTCTTTGGGCATTTGTATTTCCATAGGTAATAAGCATAGTCAGTTGTAGCAAATCTCATAATTCTGCACTGTTTTCTGCAGATTTTGTTTCTGTAAAATTAATTACATCAGTTCACTAATAGAATAATTGGTAAGCATCAGGTGAGGGGTGGGGGGAAGAACAGAGAGAAGGAAATTCTAAATATGGAGAACAGAGGAATAGGAACCTGAAGAAGGATCCAAGGCAAACAAAATGAAAACCCATTTCCTACAGTCCCAGCTATAAAAGTTTCAGATTCAGGGGGAGAACACAACAAGCTGGGTGTTTTGGCAAGGTGGCATCCATCAGAGGGAACGGTACCTTTGGGTTACTGTGGTCCATCTCCACCAGAATTTCTTAACATTTGGAATGTAAAGCCTTGATTTCCTCCTGCAACAAGTGTGGTAGCAGACAGGTTAGCACCAGCTCTGGCAACGCATTACACTAAAGGGAACATACACACTGGAAGAAGTATATGTCTATATAGTAGCTCTCAGTGAAGGTGAGGACTTCCTCGCCAGTTAAAAAGCATTACAGCTGTTACTGTTCTCCAAAGGATAAAACCCATGTGGTCAGCATATGCTTCCAAATCCATGCTTGCTACATGTGGAGCTCTGGGACCAGCCAGGAGCAGCTGCTACACTTTGATTTGTGTGAATAAAAGTTGTGTTTCTGTCTCAGTTCACCATGAAGCTTTGAAAAGGGAGATTACATTCATTCCTCCCTAAAGTTTTAGTGCTAAAGAAAAGGAGGTTACAGCCGGCTCTGACAGGCCCACCGTGAGGCAGGGCTGGGCCCAGCAGCCAAGATGGCGGCGCCTCAGGGCACTATTGTCAATAATATGATACGTCCTTGTTATTTTTAACATTTATGCAGTGAGTAAATAGCACGTAGTGAGTGTAATATCTAGCGAGTTCAATGTGTTTTGTGAAGCAATCAGGAATATGATACACAGAGACTTCAGGAATAAAATATTTCAAGTAAAAATATGCTGGGATATGCCCCTTGGTTAACATCTTACTTGAATATTGACAAAATTATTAGCCACTTAGTAGCAGTATGATTATTTTATTAATAAGAATTAACATCAGATATTGATACTAATTACTGATGCTATCACAATTCTGACCATCTCATTTCCTTTTTAATGAACAACTTAGCAATTATTTCCAAAGCATTTTAAAACACAAGATTATTTGTATTTAGGTGCAATTGCTGTTTGTTCTGGGTAGTAATGGCCTATTGACTTTTCGAGCTGTATGAGTTGATGGCATGAGATCAATGGGGATTTCAAGAAGCTGAGTAAAGTATCTCCACAAACGCTGATGTCTTGAGGGGTGTAAATATCTTCATCATTGCTACTTTGCCTTATGCAGTCAAAATTAGGCAAAAGCAGTTATTTGTCGACGGTCTCTTACTAGCCTCCGTGAAACAAAATGGGAGCTCAATCTCCTTTTAACATAAGACTAATGCACTAGTCAATTATAAGCACTTTTTTTTTTCTTTTTTATTGACACTTTATTGAGAAAAAAGAATGGGTATAGGTTAATAATGGACACAGAAGCAACTTGAGTCTTCTTACCCATGCCATTGCAAAAAGTATAGGTACATGAGGGCTGCTGTACCAGACCAGTGTATTTCCTCTTCCCATATGTGTTTCTGGCCTTACTGTATATGGTGCATTCTGTACTGATGTAGGTCTTAGTTGCATGTGTGGCATGTGTGCTCTCTGTGCTTAGTGCGGAAGGGAAATAAGCCTCAAAGACTTTCTGAAGGTTTTAACGTTCTGGTGGAGATGGATCCTTTTCCTCAAGGTAAAAGGCACTCCTGCATAGAGGCAATTTCTGCTGTAGTCACTAATGTATATGATATACTGAATGGACCCAATGTGTCTGCATATTGATATCTTGTTTTGCAGGTAGATTGATAATTGACAGATTTTTTTTAATTTATTATTTCTTTTTAAGTCTTGATCAACTAGGTAAAGTTATTCCAAGGTAGAGTTGTTCTGAAAGAAAAGTAGATTAAAATAATAAAACTTTAAATTGCATATTTTCAAAATTAGTTTTAATATTTTTTTCTGAAATCACGTATCTCAAAATATCTTTGTACAAAAGAAATAAAATAAATTGGAATATTCCTCAAGTACAATGACTTCTGCCCTTCTCTATTATTGATGTAAAAAATAGGTGTTTTTTTTCCTTCATTTACTGACTTGTGAATTTAAGTGTTTTATAAATTTGTGGAGGTTATTACAGGCAACTTTGTGGTTCTGCAAGTGGTGTTGTGGTCTCTGTGTCTCCTGTAAACTCTTTTTCAACAATTGAGATTTTTTTTTAATCTTTTTTTTTTCTCTTAGATATATAGAAAAGCTTCTGATTTTAAAAGCAGCAGGTTATTCAGCAACTCTGCTGACATTTTGAAATTTGTTAACTGTGTGAACTCAAATATATCTACAAAAAGTTGCTGAGAAGCAGCCATGTAGAAATCCTAGTACCTTTCTATAGTACTCTCAGATAGTTATCATGGAATCACAGAACGGTTTGGGTTGGAAGGGACCTTACAGATCATCTAATTCCAGCCCCTCTGCCATGGGCAGGGACACCTCCCACCAGACCAGGTTGCTCAAAGCCCCATCCAGCCTGGCCTCAAACACTTCCAGGGATGGGGCAGCCACAGCTTCTCTGGGCAACCTGTTCCTGACATGAGCCTCACCACCCTCTGAGTAAAGAATTTCTTCCCTATATCTAATCTATGTCTACCCCCTTTTAATTTAAAACCATTAACTTTGTCCTATCACTACAGACCCTGACAAAGAGTCCATCTCTGGCTTTCTTGTCAGCCCCCTTTAGGTACTGGAAGGCTGCAGTGATGTGTCCCCAGAGCCTTTGTTAGCCGAGGTCTGATGAATATGGTAGTCTAAGTGTGTGGTTATGCCTAAAATATAGTTGCATGATTTTACTGGAAATTTACTGGTTCTCTGAAAAACCTATGGGGAATAAATAAATAAAGCTATTGGAAACTTGAGCTTCCAGATCTGTATGTAAAATGTGTCTCATCATTTGATATATGTACATAATTACATTATTTGCAGACCAAAATATTTAAGGTACCATTACATACAAAAGTAAGTTTATGCACATGAAAAAAGCCCTTATATTCCAGTGGGCCTATTCTCAGAATTATTTAAGTGAATTTTTTATTGAACTGGGGCCTTGTGATCTCCTTTATTTCTATATGCAGAACAGTCACAGATTTCATCATGAAGGACTTTCAGATGAATGAATACATAACAAAGGAAAACATCCTTTAAGATAGTCAGATATGTTTTCTGTAACATGCTGCATTAACTCTGTTTCACAAAGGAGTGGGTGCCTTGTCATCAGCTGAACTAAACAGTTTTAATGTCCAGTAGGTAGAACTAATTACCTTGATGACTTAATGAGTTTACTAGTCTATTCTTAAGCTTGAGATGCTGTCACTGATATCAGCAGCATTAACAAAAGTACAGTTAAGAGTGTCTTTGCTTCAAACCTGCCTTCATTTTTTTTTCTGTAGAAATACTTGAAAATTCCTTCATTTACTATTGGAAATTTAAACCAAAGGGCAATAAATGGCAAAGAACAAGTTGCTTACTGTGTTTTAAGGACTTTTTTTTCAATATGTCTTTATTTTCTCCAAAGCTCTGTGGCAAAGAATAGATCCCTTTACTTGGAACTCTTTTTGCCTTTCCACCATCCCTTGCTCTGTATACCTTAAGGAGCAGAATTGTGTTCTACTTCAGTGTGAAAAAACATTGCCTGTTAGGCATGACTGTAATGAAGTTTTCTGAGTCTGACTACAGGAAAGTGATATTGCTGACAGAATGTACTTTCCAGATTTGAGAGGTCCTCCTGGGATCAGGCTTTCCAATATTTCTCTCTGTCTTTACACAAGATCAGTTACATTTGAAAAGACATTATGTTTCCTTACAATTGTGTAAATTAGTTAGCTGCTCCAGCACATAGATGTGGCTTGGGGTATGTAAATTGGAGAGTTATTACAGCCAAAGGAATTTTGGATATTAAATAGGGAAATGGAGGTGAGATTATTGAATTAGTGGATTTGGTAAGTATAGGAAGTACCAGCAAAGGAAAAGTGCTCTTTTTTTTCTTTCTTTTTTTTTCTTTTTTTTTTTTTTTGAAAAAGAGAGAGTACATCTGAGGAGAACATGCTACCTGGGACACTGTAGAAGCAGCACAGTGAGTGCACCCAAAAGGCAAAAGAGAAGGATGGGGGTTAGCATGGTGCTAAGAAGACAATGGTTGAAGGTGGGCAGATAGTGCAAAAAGAAATAAGCCTATGGCTCACCACTGTGACAGTTTCACACCTCGGGATTTCCCTGAAAGACTAAAAGGATACCTAGCATCTGTCCATTTCTTCTGCATCATTGGTTTGCACAACTTACCTGTTCCTTTAGCTGCTCCATTCCCCTATAGAAATCCATGCTCTGCCACCAGCAGCTCCTTGGCAAAGCTCCCCTTCACTCTTTCTTAATCCGTGAAACACTTTCCAAGATGTGCTTCTCAGGGTGAGAACCATCAGGTACATGGTATGAGAGGTGCTGGAACATATTCTGAGCAGAAAGGCAAGGAAACAAGGAAAAAAAAAAAAAACAAAAACTTGAGAACTGGTGCAGTAGGTGCTTTGCACCTACCACTCATTTTGACTGTCACAAAGGCATGTCTACATGACACCCCGCAGCACTGTGTGGAGCTCTCCCATCTACTTGTAAACGATCTGCTTATTTAAAGCAATCCAGCTGTATTAGCACATAACTCGTTCTCATCTTGTTTTGATATAGCTCAGGAATCTCCTTGTGCTGCTGCAGTATGTTATCTAGGCATCCTCTCTCTAATCCTTCACCAGAGCATACAGAGTCTTGGTGTGTTGTACATACACCGTGTAACAGCAATGATTAGCCAATGATTGGTGGTTCTTCCTTGTTAACATTAGCTGAGTGAAAAGGAAGAGAGACATCAACAAAATGTTTGAATTTATACAGCTCTCTTCTAAGCTTAAAACTTACTGGACATGTCTATTATCAACAGGGTTCAAACCTATTTGATATCTGGCTAGTCCAGTATTTGGAATGTGGACAAAAAAAAGCAAAGGCATAAAGGAAACATGAAATTTTGTCTGAAATAAGTACTTCCCCTTAATCACCTGTAGTTATGTACCTAACAAATATTTTGAACAATAATAGGCTGAGATTGGAGAACCATGTTAATGTTAAAGCATAATATTTTAAACATTGTGGTTTTAAAAGATTTAAATAAAACGTATGCACTTATAGTCTCAGTGCCATTAAAGTTTCCTATGTAAGAATAAATATCCAGTTGCAATGTGTCAAGCACGTAAATGAGAAGGATTGTCATGCATGTGAAAAAACTCTATTGTTCTGCTGGTTCTGAAATAGATGACATAAATCACAGAGTAATTTGCATAACTTGGAGATTAGAAATGTATCCCTTTATCCTTATTAATATATTTGCCCTTCTTAATTATAAAGATTTGAATCTTATTTTAAAATAATTTCCTACAAAATATTCTTGGGGGTAGAAGCTGCATGTTAATTCTGGATGGATTATTTGCCTAAACTTACAAAAGAGATAAATTGCTTCTACTTGATAAGAGCTAATTTTTAAAAAGGGTTTAGGATATCTAGCAAAAAAATGACACCAATATAGGAAAAGTGTTGTCACCATAAGTTTAGGTATAGAATTGTTTTTATCTGTCACAGACCTTTACCCACAGAAATTGTATTTCCGTCAGTTACAATTTCCTGTATATAAAAAATTACACAATAGAGAATTTCAGATAAACTTCTGCCTATGTTTGTAAAACTTTCTATTGAACTCAATGTCCGTTTTCATGTAGGTCAGTCTGTAACACAAGGATCTTGACTGATTCACATAGTCACAGAATCACTTTTGTAGGAAGGCTCCATTGGAGATCGTCTAGTCCAACCCCCTGCAAGGCAGGATCAGCTGCAACAGATTGTCCAGGTCCATGTCCAGTGATGTTCTAAGTATCTGTACAGATGAAGCACAGGGGGACTTCACAACCTCCCAGGGCTACCTGTGCCAATGTTTGATCATCCTCACAGTTAAGAAGTCTTTTCTTATGTTCAAATGGCATTTCATGTGTTCCAGTTTGTGCCCATTGCCTCTCGTCCTGGGCACTACTGAGAAGAGCCTGGCTCTATCTTCTTCATTTCCTCCATCTATGTATTTGCATATGTTGATAAGATCTCCCTGAACCTTCTCATCTCCAGGCTGAACAGTTCCACCACTCTCAGCATTTCCTCATGTGGATGATGCTCTTGTCCCTTAATCATGTTTGTGGCCCTTTGCTGAACTCTCTCCAGGATGTGCATATCTTGTAGTGGGGAGCACAGAACTGGACACAGTACACCAGATGTGGCCTCACCAGTGCTAAGTAGCAGATAAAGTAGCTTAATCAGCACATATATAAGATTCATCTGATGAATTCCAAGAGATTGCAGATAACTGAGGGCAACGTCCTTGATTTGGGAGGAAAGCTGAGCACAGAAAGAAGGAAAAGGATGATGCTCTTCTTTAAAAGATCTATTCTGTAATTGTCTGTAAAAGAGTAATTAAGCTTTCATTATAGTGCCTTCCAATCTATCTAGCTCTTACTTTTGTTCATTCTTCCCAAAGCACTTCATATCTTGATGCCTTCAGATATTTGTCTCTGAGACAGAAGTATTAATAATGGGGGAACATGGTCTTGCTAAAGAATAAGCAATAAATGGTGCATAAGATTACCAAGGGCATGGTGCAGTGGAAAAGGAGACCCTGATATTGGCAGCTGGGAGGAAGGAACGAAGGAGCAACACACAAACTCAGTGGCAGATATAAGAATCAAATGGGAAATAAAAAGGCTCCTGGCAGACATAGAAGAAGAAGAGGAATAGGAACAATGGAAGTATACGCATTGTAAAAGCTCTTGCTTTGAGAGAAGAAAGCTTCTTATTTGAAGGTGTGGAAGCAGGACATATCAAAACACAATGTTCTTTATAATTTTGAGACCTTCTCTTGATGATAACTCAGCATTTTCCATCAGGACAATGGCATGATATGAGTAATGATGGTGTCTGAATTTTAGCAAAGCAGAAAACTAGGGTAGGAGATATATCATTTGCCTCCTGGTCAGGAAGAGCTCATTGCACATGTAGAATGATATAGTAGATTGAAGGTAGTTATAAGAAAGCTAACCAAACATGAAGGCTAGAAATAAAAACAAGTAACTACTAAATTTGTCATTCTTAGGAAAAAAATATCAACATTTGCAAGTAGCAATTTTATTCAGAGTCCCCAAGGTACAGTAGTGCTATTGAAAATGTCTCACTTAGGCAAGCTTCACTGCTTTTAAAAGGCAGAAAAAGTCAGTGAACATCTGGTTGAGGTCTATTACCAATATAATCCTAACACTGCTTTTGTCCTCTTATTCAGTTATCTGGAGACTCCATCTTCTCAGTAGCATCTCTTTATCTTTAATCTCCATAGGCTTTTCTACAGTGCAAAAAAGCCTGGATTCAAATGCAAATGTTCAGTGATAAGAGTTAAATGTGGGTACCATCTATATATATCTTCTAAATTTCTATGTGGTTTATTTAGACTGACAGTCAGAAAATGAAATATCAAAAATAACTGTGGGAGTTGCGAGAATAGTAGTAATATAATTTAATTGATTTTGTGATCTTAACTTACCCAGGATTTACAGAGCCAGCTATATGCCAATGATTAAATGGATGTCTTTGCTGTTTTGTAAAAGTATTTACTTTATATTTACAGCTAGTGTTTATTTAGTATGGACACTGGGGTTTTGTATCAGATAAGTCTTCATATTTTTCTTTAAAATAGTCTTTCCTTTACAAAAGAATGTACTGATAATCTAGTGGGTCTGTATGATCAAATTTTAATCTAGTTAATTTTGTTTATTCAGCTATTATGGCATTATGAAAATGAGATCATGGGAGGAGTGATTATTATGAAAGAAGGGGGTCTAGCTTTTAGAAACTGATATCGTGTATGTTCTACTTGTTATTCAGATTTTTTACTTGCTTTGGTATCTGCCTGTGCCTGACAAGCACAAACCTCACATACAAATCAATAGACATAATAAGTAATATTCCTATTTGAGGGAGATAAGAAAAGCAAAGTAACCATAATTAATTCTTAAAGAACAACAATAACAATTTATAGTGTTTTTGTTTGTTTGTTTGTTTTTTCTTTGTTTCATTTTGTTTTTCCCCTTGGGGAGTAAAATGATCACCCTCCTGCAATTATTCTTACTCACATTGTGAAATTATAAGGGTTTACGAGTAGGATGGCCTGATTTGGAGTGAGCCAATGTGGTGGTGCATGTTATTTGTGTTAACTAACCTGCTCTTTGCTAGCTGTGCCTCCTGCTGCCTCAGCTGGTACTACCCATGCTTGCCCCACACTGCTAACACCAGCTGCTAGCACCATGTACTCACCACTTTTTCCTCACCAGTTGCTTTCAGCCAACCCTTTCTTGCCCTGTAAGGTGCTTCCCCTGCCTGTTCTCTCCATCCCTCCTCACCCCTTTAGCTGTCTCCTTCAGCTATGTGCAGCACTGCTCCTCAGCCCTGCCTTTCCCTCAGCCTTGCCCTGAGCTTCTCCTCTCCCAGCAAACCCTGTCTTGCGTTCTTATGCAGCTTTGTTGGCAGCTTTTGTGTTACTTTAGCTCTTCAAAGTGTGCATTGGCAAGAACTAACCCTGTCTCTGGTTGCCAGAGACCCCTGAGTAATTTATCTATCTCTCAACACTTTGTGGGAATTTCCGTTGCTGGCTCTTTTTTTTTTTTTTTTTTCCTTCTTTGTGGCTAGCTTTTGCACACCTATGCTATGCTATACCATCTTACTGTAACTGTACTTTTGTTGCTGGAGTACCAAGAGGGCTCAACTGCATTGTGCTGTACAAACATATAATGCCTCCTTCTTTCCTTTATCTACCCCAAAATGATTTCTTTCTTTGGAACAATGCTTTCCATGAAAACTTCTGGCTACTACCAGGAGACCTGAACATACATAAGGAGGAAAAACATTTGTGTGATCAACAAAATTCACTCCTAGGCTGAGACTGACCATGGAGATGACAACGCTTAGAACAGAACATTTAAGAAGAAAATCTTTTAAATAATTTTTGTGTCCAAAATCTTTTGTACATTTAGGTGCATGAAACAATCAAACTAATTCTACAAGTAGGAACATAAAGAGATTTTAGTTATTTAGGAGGCTGTTGGATATAATGAGGCCAAAAGCCACATAATTATACAGACACATAGAGTGAAAAGAAATGAACGAATAATATGAACAATGGACTAAAGTATGAGTTTGGGATCTCTTACTTCCAGGTTTTGCCTTTCACATTTTTTTTCAGTAATGTCATTGAATAAATTTATGCTGTGTTTGCATTCCTAGTGATGATGAGGGCTTTTGTTGACTACTTTTCTGAAGAAAGCTGCCTTTTTTTTATTATTTTTTTTCCACTCTTTTATGAAAGCAAATCCTGGTTAATGGTATCTGCCAATTCTTACAGTTTTACATTATTGGCCAAATCCTGTACAGCTTAAGATATGAAATTCTTCTATTTGAACTCTTTTCCTCTGCTGGATTCTGTCACTCATCACTCCTCTCTGCATCACTATTTTGTGTGATATATAACAGCATTGCTTTCCCTGACAAAGCAAAAGAAATCAAAAAACAGAAAAAGCAGCAAATATGTCACATCCCTGAGGCAGAGCTGAAGGAAACCTTTCAGAAACAAGCTGGTTGCATTTAATTATTCTAGGTCCTTCAAGATAAAATCCATCATATTCTTATGTTCTGAGGTTATCAATGTCTTTTTGTTGAGTGCACATGAAAAGGGGACTTTTGGATTTAGCGTCAAAGGACAGAGGTTTAAGAACATCCTGATCGATGTGCTGAGGTTGTTTGATGCAAGTCCAGAAAAAAACATCAGCTGTACAATTGATGGAGCCCATACAGTGACTGGTGAGACAAATTGTTCTGCTGGCAAAAGAGAAGTTTGGGTCAGAAAGGTCTACCCCAGGCATTTTTTCTTATGATATTTCATTTTTAGCTTTACCAGCTACTTGAAAACTTAAATTCCCTTTGTGCTGTTATAAAATAGTGAATCCAGAATGAAGATTTGGAATCACACACAAATCTGGGCAATTATCTAAAGTATTAAAAAATTGCAGTTTCCTATCCTGCTGTAACATATGGAGATCAAATGGTTTTCATAAATACAAATGGTCATCCCTGTAACCCATGTGAGAGTCCTGCATACTGGCCATGGTTACGTGCTGCAATTCTAGATGACATCTATAAAATACTTCATACTATAATGCATTGTTTGGGTGAATTTCAGTCAGAAATGATTGAAGTTAGCTGAAAGCAGTTACAATACAATTGCAAATAGAATTTGTACTTTGTGGTATTTTTTATTGTGCTCCCTGGCTGCCGTCTCTCTTGTCTTTGTCTATCAGATATGAATTATGAGAGGACAGAGACCTCTTCTCCTACATCACACGATGACTGCATGGGTCCTGCCATTTCCTTGCATCTGTGGGTGAAAATCATCTTGCCTTCAGAGTTAAGTTTTCTTCTTTTTCTTTGCCACATGGGAAATGAGGGGATAAAAAAGAGAAGAGACCACAGCCAAAACTTCTTATTGGTCATCCTCCAAAGGGGATAGTCTATACAACAGTATTTAAGCAAGGTAAATTGGCTTCTACTGGCCTCCAGTCTCTTACAGTTTGCTTAATTACAATTATTTCTGACTTTTTACTGCACTAGGCATCAAGTTTGGTTATTCTTTCCACATTCATGGACCTTCATACCTTTTAATGCATACATTTATTGTCTCTTACATTACCATTTTGCCTCTGGCTTTTCTATTTGTACTATCTATTTTCCTACTTCCCTCTCAGTCTAATTTCATGCCAAATCCCATGTCATTCACAGCATAAAGCATAATCCTTTTTTGCAGTGCGTCAGAAGGCTATGAGGACCTTCTTTTCCTCCTGCTTGGTTTTGTCCTGGGTCATATCAAGAATTAGCTGATATAGAATGGTTTGAGTTGGAAGAGACCTTTAAAACCACCTAGTTCAACCCCACCTGCCATGGGACACCTTCCTCTAGATGAGGTCGCTCAAAGCCCCATTCAACCTGGCCTTAATCTAATGTCTAGACACAACAACAGTTACAGAAGTATAATATTTATTCATTTAAGCTAAGAAAAGTGTCAGGAAATAGCTTATTTTCCATCAGTCACTTCTGTCCATTAATTTTTGGTTCTTCATCTTTGCCGCAGAGATATGTCCTGGCACCTGTTTGGTGTCTGCTGCATGTCAAGATCTCTTGAGACCAAATGGCAAAACTGCACAGAGATCTTTCCTGTGTGCCTGCCTCCACATTGGAGCCACAGTGAAGGAAATGGGAGTTTGACTCTTCAGGAGAATGCTCCTGGCTCTGGACACCTTGCAATTTGAAACCATTTTTGAATTAGCTTGCATTAGCTTGCATAGACAGTGGAGCGTCCTTCTTTCCCCTCTAGCACCCTGTGTGAAAATTGCCAAGTTGGTCAATTCAACTTATCAAACTAAGGTAGTTCCTGATCTTTATGCTGTGCATGGTCTAACAAGTTCCAAATTATGAACTGGGGATGGACGAGACATTTCTTTTTCTGTTTATAAAATTTCTGCAGTAGAATTTAGGTAGTAGGGTGTACAGTGACAAGGTTTATGAGGGTCAGGGAAATGTGACGTAACTATGGACCTGTAACCAGCTTTATTTTAAACTGGTGAGGCTTTAAACAATGTTCATCTGCTGGAAATCTGAGAGTGGAAGAGGGAGTAATATTCCCATGTTGGTTGCACATAAGGCAGTATCAAAAATACATCCTAATCATTTTGCAGTAGAAGCTGGTAGAGGGGAAGTTTTCAAGCTCAGGTATCTGCCACAGGATGAATTAAATGCATCAGCCATCACTGACTGGATTGATTTATCCATTTGTTCACACATAGACATACAGTGTCATTTCAGATGATGTAGGGTACTCCCCAAATACCACTTGCTGTTCCAGGAGGATGAGTAAGTGCTGTATTACATCTGCTAACCTTTGGTTGATCTCTTTGAGACCTTAGCACATCCATCTAAAATGAAATTAAGCAGCTATGTGTGGGCTCCAGACTAATCTTTGTTGACTGAAGTGAGATCTTGTATATGTAGCACAGAGGCAGTTACACGTATTTAGGTATCAATGGTCTGGACCTGAATCCTGCTCCATAAATCTCATAGCTAATTTACATGCCAACTGAGTGACCGCCTTTAAAAATTATATTGTCTGAATATGCATTGCATTTCCAGAAGGCACAATGTCAGGCAGTGCAGCCAAGGTAGAGAACCAGGAGCAAGAAGAGTTACGTACTCTTACCACGGGCTCCTGTCCCTTCCAGCTGGCTTCTCTCCATGCTTCTGTGTGAAAGCTGATCCCAGGGGCAGAGCAATACTGATGTAAGTACAGGCAGGCGGTGGTGTAAACAAGCTCCATGTGTCCTGGAGGTTCAACAACCCTAAAGACTTTGGAAAGTATGGGAATGGTTATTTCTTCCTCCAATGCAACTATTTTTGGCTCTTAATAGAACCTCAAAGAGGTATTTAGCTAATTCTTCCCACACCCCACCAGAGCAAGAAACTGCCTTTTTGCTTCTACTTAAAAAAAAGCACACTTTCAGTATGAAAACAAGACAACTAGAAATAGAGGGGTTTTCATTTTTGGTGTTTTGTTGTTGTTGTCGTTGTTGTTTTGGTGGTGGTGGTGGTGTTTTTGTTTGTTTGTTTCATTTTGCTTTTTGGTTTTGGCTTGTTTAACTGTGTAGTGGGAAATGCAAGCACAGGTACTATCTTTAATTGACAGTTTGAACTGTACACAACACAGTGTCTGCTAGTTCTACCACGAATTTCTTCAGGAGGCCATTCCCAGATGACTGAGTAACTCCCTGCTGCCACCAGACCACTAGCTGTATTTCAATATCAAGTGTTTTTCATATATATACCACTGAGATTTAATGAATACTACACCACAGTTGTTTCCATGGTGCTTATAAGCTGCTGAAATCACAATTTATTGTTCTGTATGAACTATGATCATTCTTCTAGACAGTAAGTTTTCAAATGCTGTCGTTAATTTGTGATATTAATACTGATCACTGTTCAGTGTGACGTTTTATTTTTTTCTGAAGTATTTACATATACATTAATGAAGCTTATTATTATTATTATTATTATTATATTTTTCCTACAGTATTGAAAGCTCTCCAGGCCTAACTGGAATCATAAACTTAAGCACAGTATCTGTGTGACATGAATATGATTTTTGCTTATGAAATGGCTTTGGAGGTTCACTTTCAAAACAAATTGTATTTTCACTGCCTCTTACATTTAGCTCTGGCTACTTGGGGAATGACTCTGCAAGCAAGTGTTTTGAATGAGTAGCAGAGTGTATTCTGAGAATTGTTTTTTCCACATCAGCACCCTTTTAAGCAAGATGAACTATCTCCGAGTTTTACCAAAAATTATATTTTAAATTAATCAACTAATTAGTTAAGACATGTATTACTTTATTATGTAAAAAAGAAACATTTTCTCACAGTGATAGCTTAGTTATGTAAAGTGGCCTTTCATTTTATATTAAAATGGAAAGATGGACCTGTTACAGAACATTTGGACCACCACTATTAATTTTCTGATTTGAAGATCACCTCTGGCTGTTAAAAAGATTTATATTAATCTGTACTTGATAGATTCAGAAGGATTAAAGGAGTGAAGGAGAGCGAATAAAAAAAGAGTATCTTCCTGGTTTCATTGTTAGATGACCTTGTGCCATGGTACGTTTAAATTGCTTACTTCCTATAACTCTATAAAGTTCTGTGTTTTCATTTTCTGGATTAGATTGAAGTGTCACCTGTTTTTGATGAATTACACTAGTAATATATGTTCGTGTTCTTCTTTGCTCTTTTCTTTCCTTTTTTTTTTTTATTTATATATGTCCAGTATAATTTAGTTCACCTAAAAACTTAAGGATTTTTTTTTAATTACAGTTTTAGCAAAGTAATTTTTTTTTCTAATGGCTTTAACTCTTTTCTGTGCAAATAAAATATATGTTCAGCTGTTTTTAAAAATCAGACGAAAAGTTTATGCCAAATGCACGAGTCCTGTTTTTCCATGTTCTGAAATTCAGAATAATTTGTAGGAAAAAAGAGAGTTATACAAATAAAATGGACAAAATATTGCAATTAGCAATTTAAACCTTAATCCTTTAACTTGATCTGTGTGAAACTACAGAAGTCAGGAGTCTCCTTGCAAGTGCAAGGGTTTTGTGCAAGGATAGCTTCACCCTCAGGAATGGGATCTTATTTATTTCTTTATTGCTGAAAGGTGCAGAGGAGAGCAGAAGGCTCTAAGTGCTTCACTGCCATTCAGTGCAGATTCCCACTGATGCAGAACTGGAAAGAACAGCAAATAAAATCAAGACACATTTATATACAGTGTGTATGCTGAGACGGTCCATTATAATGCATGGTGTATATGATCCTCATCTTTTTCCTCAGTGGATGATTCCACTAGCTCTGTTACATACAAGAGCGTGCACATATACTACAGTGAGAATAAAAACCACCCTATGTTATAAAGGGTTAAGCATCAGCAAAAGGTTTTTATCAGCAGTTACTGAATCTCATGAATATCAAGGAGTTTTTGTGTCTTTGTTAAAACAACCCATGATTTCTCTTGTGGCTTTGAGCGGCTTCTCTGGCTATCATTTTTCTGTATCCCACTGTGTGCTACACCATCTCAAGTAGAACTGGAGCTGCAGTTGTGCTTCTATTACAAACGGTGATAAGCAAGTGTCTGCCCTCATATCTGGTGTTTCCAAATGCAGCATTTGATTGAGTGGAACAGTTTCTCAAATAGTACAACCTCCTATTGTCATATGTTGTTTAACACAGTTGTTCCTATGGCTTTGACTATGTTGTATTTTGCTTTCCCAAACAGTACAGAATCTTGAATGAGAAAACTCAGAGAAAATCTGCTCAGTAGAATGAAAAGTTTACAACAGGAGTCTTTAAAGAAACGATACTCTCCTCCACAGTTTATTATTGCTATTCAAAAATAAGTTCGGAGATGCTCTTAGCCAAAGATTTTCTGTTGTTGACTTCACTGATTAACATAGAAGTAGCGTGATTTTACTGGCTATCTGTATATTGTTTTGATGCTTCATGCAATTGTTTTTACATTACAACTATAGTTTGGGGCAGAAATATGTTGCTATAGAGAAAACATGCTTACATAGAAGGGTTACTTCTGGGAACATCATTTTGGGCAGCTTAAAAGCCAGTTGCTCTGTTCCTGGCAAATGAGTGCTATAAGACTGCCAAATAGATGTGAAAAATTATAGATCCTACAGCTGTAAGCTATAATACTTCTAAGAAATTATAGGTCCTCTAACCTGAACCATCCTGCCTTGCCTTATTCTGCTAGAATGAGCTTGGGTTGTTAGTTGGGGAATGTAGAAGGGAAGAGTGCATATTTCTAAAGACTGGTTTGAGAAGGATGATCCACAGATTTCCTCCGTAGTTAGCAGAAAGATGGAAAGAGAATCACCTTTAGAAATCAGTTCTTAGCAGTGTCACAACTCTCAAGTAATATCAGCAAAGTAGTAAAATGTCAGCGATAGTAAAGAAAAAAAAATCTAAAGAAAATATTTCAATGGCACCAATACAATGATGTGAGATCACAGACAAAAACAAAAAATGCATAATTATGACTAAAGTACACATTTCCTATCTTACTGACAATTGTAATGCCTTGAACTGTCCAGAAAGTGCAAATGTATCCTGTCTATAACTGCATAATATCTCTTCACACCCAGTGCTTTCTAGAATTTCCCATTTCCAGCTTGTGTGTAATGCTGTGGAGGTGGGATGGAAGTGGAAGAGGCAACTGCCTCAGTGTGTTAAAGTGCCTGCTAAGGATAACACGTAGTTACTTTTCATTCATCTGGTTGTGGTGGTTTTACCTTGCTGGCCTGCTGAACTCAACCACAACTGCTTCCTGACTCCCCCTCCTCAGAAGAAGAGGGGGAGAAGAAGGTATGCTGGAAAGAGGAAAACAAACAAACAAACAAACAAAAATGAAACTCATGGGTTGAGATAAGGATAATTGGATAATTTAGTTAAAGGGAAAAGGAAGAGGGGAAAAGAAAAAAAAAAAAAGCAAAGGCCGTGTGGAAGCACAGAGGGAGTAAAAAATAAATAAATCTCTACTTCCCTTCAACGAGCAACGTTCAGCCACGTCCCAGGAAGCAGGGCCTCAATATGCATAGCGGCGTTGTCTGGGAGGACAGACATCTTCATAACAAGAGCACTCCTTCTCCATCCCTCCATCCCCTTTCCCACCTTTTATTGCTGAGTGTGACATCATATGGTATGGAATACCCCTTTGGCTGGTTTAGGTCAGCTGCCCTGTTGATGTCCCCTCCCCACCTCTTGCCCACCCTCAGCCTGCTGGCTGTTGGGGGGCTTGGAGGGAGTCCTGATGTGGTGCCAGTATTGCTCAGCAGTAGACAAAACATTGGTGTGATACCAACGCTGGTACAAGTGCAGAGCACAGCACTGTATGGGCTGCTGCAGGGAAAGTTAACTCCACCCCAGCCAGACCCAGCACACTGGGTCACTCTGGGAAAAGTGGAAGGTTGTGGGAAAACTCTGAATTTACCTCTCTTCATGTCAGTTGCAAGATGGAGAAAGCAGGGTTGTCTTTTTCCTAGTATGTTGTAAATGGAGAATATTTTGTCTAAAAATAAGTGTTGTCGATTGCTCTATTGTTTTAAACCTTTCAGTAACAGTAAAATCAGACTTGAGAAACTGGACTTGGACCAACTCATAGTATCATGCTGCCTTCATTTCACCCTGAAAACCTGCTGCTTTCTTTGCAGATTATTTCTTAATATACTAGAGATATACTCTGATATTAGTCTATTTCTACCATCTTCTACCATCTTCATTTCATTATCTGCTTGCACTTTTTGTATCTTTGCTTTCTTTTATCTTAAATTAATTGTATACATTTTCTGTTCTCCCTCTGCACCTGAAATTTTAAGCTGCTTATGTATTGTTTTTATTTATCTCTCAATATCTTTTTCAATTCTGTGTTTATTTGCTATGTTCTCGTTCTCCTAGTGCACATATTGTTGGATAATACACATAACCCTTGGATATGCAGTAATTGCTTTCTGAACAGTTTCCATTTCCTCTGTGTCCTTCCCTCCTCCCACTTCTCCCATTAGGTGCTTAACCCATTGGATCCTCTTCAGCGCTTCCCAATTCTTCTACATTCAAAGTCCTTGTTTTTTTTTTAAATTTTATTTTATTTTATTTTATTTTATTTTATTAATTCCTCAGTCTGAGTATTAATTCCTCAGTGGTTTCAGTCTGCAGTAATGAATCCAACTGGATTGTGGTCATTAGTGAGTCCTCCACCTCTATTTCCTAACAGCAGCACTGTTGAAAGTCAGAACTTTTGTCTTTCTTGTCACCTTTTAATATATTGAGGATATAGTACATGACTGTTGCTTGATTTATTTCTCTTATTGTGTCCCTGTTCCTGAGTGTCTGGATAGCTGAAATCTCCTCTTATTAGTTTTGACATTTTGCTGTATCTCATAATCTTCTTCTTTCTGATCTTATTTTTTCTGGTTTATATCCAGTCTGTACTACCACCTCACTCCCTCTATTGTCTTGAATTTTGAGCCACGATGATCCTTTCAAACAACCACAAAAAACTTCTTCAAAGTTTCAGCCTGTCAGCGAGGAAGGGTTTTGAACTAAGCCATTACGGCCTGAATTGTGTCTGGCTCAGCAGAGTACCCGAGGCTCCCTCCCACAATGTTCTCAGCGCTCTGGCCCCAAATCAAGCAATTAAGTACATGCTTAAGTTCAATCATGTGAGGAGCACCGTTAAGTCAACACTACTACTTACAACTTAAAGTTGGCACAGGATTAAACGCTTTGCTAAATCAAAATATTGGAGCTGTGATTTTAATGCAGCTTGGTTAATGAAGACTACACATGCCAATGATATCAAAGGTGGACGGTAACTTGTTCTGATAGACATTCGAGTGTGAAGGCACAGAATTCAATCCCACATCTAGGCTTTAATAGCATGTTTGCATACATTTGCATACACACACGCAATTGTACGGAGGACAGCACAGTATTTCAGAATATCAAGTAACTTGTAAGAACACATACAAAGAATCTAGGTCTTATTCATTGCCTGTAGATGCAAGAAGAAATTGCATTGACTTTAATGGGCACAGTTTGAGGATCATCTAAGGCAAATACTGCAACAGCATTTATCAAACAGCTCCATACCATGGACATATCTCTCACTGCAGGTTAACTTCACAATGCCTCGTACCTTATGTTCAAATTTCACAGGGCAGTAGGCTGAGTTAGTATTCTTCTTCTGGATTGCATTAATGCCTGAAAGATTATTTAATGTAACATGTATAAATCATGCTCTAATTTTCTTACCCTTTCCTACTCCTGCTCAGTCTTTAAACATTAGAGTGATAATCCTACTGAGCACTTAAATAATTACGTATCAACCCCTTCCATCATAGATGACTTAGAAAATAGCAGATTTACCTACTGTATTTCAGTTTTAGGGAGAACATTGTCAAAATTAATATCTGTATGAGGCAAGGAAATTTATTCTAATCTATGTCTTGTAGTTTTCAATACTGTTTTAAAGAAAATTAAATCACCTCTGAAAACTGAATTATCAGGGTGAAATTACATATCGTCATAGCCATGATGTGTCACATTCATTTTGTTACAAATGAATATATCAGCTTAGATTTATTTTAGCATGGCTTATGCTTTCCAAATTCAGGTTTTAAAGGTTCACTCTGAAGAGCAGTATTTCAGCAAAATGCATCTGGTGAGACAGTTGGATCTCATTTATAAGCATCTTTCACTTTCTGCCTTATGCTATAATAAATGTTCTTGACTGTAAGATTTTAGATGAGATCAATTGTACTTCCCGCTTATCCCCTTCTCTGCTGGCAAGTCTGAAAAAAGACAATTTCTTTTTCACGGCCTTTAAAAAGGGAGGACTCACTTGACTCATTTTTTAAAGTAGATCATTTAATATTTTTGGAATTACTGCTTGAATTCCATCTGTGGGATGGCATTTATTATAACGAGCAAAATAAGAGAACTGCTCACATCACAGCTTCTTTCTGTCACTGCCAAGAATGATTTGCCATGTCAAAGAAATTTGTCTCCAAAGTTTTCTTTTTAATATGCTATGGTTTTTAATGGTTATCTTTGACACATGATTGTACAATCTGAATTCCTACAATGCATGAAGAGCTCTAGATACAAAAAATATCATTTGCAAACAATCCTGGCTTGAGGAATTTTTTTAAATCTTCATTTTTAGACTATATTGCTTAAAATATATGGCTTTTTTTTTAATGAAGTAATTTATACCTCATGGCATAGTGAATAAAAAAATCCAGTTGCAGGTATTTAATGTTCCCCAGTCTTGGTTAACTTGGAACATCAGATCTTTTAGGAAGTACTGAAAGAGATTCCATATCCACAGAGATCAGGCAGAAGCTCGTTGTATGGCTGGGTATGGCCGGGATGGAGTTAAGTCCATATGTTTCTGTGTTTTGTACTTGTGGCTGAAACATACAGATGTTTTGGCTATTGCTGAGCAGACCTTGCCAAGCAGCAAGCTGTCTCTGCAATCCACCCTGACAAAGGCTGGGGGTGAGTAAGAGGTTGGGAGGGGACACAGCTGGGACAGCTGACCCAAACTGCTTTATTTACATGTGCATTTTTTGGTTTTCTCATTAAACTGTCTTTACCTCAACCCACAACCTTGTCCATCTTAATTCTTCCCCTGTCCTGTTTATGAAGGGGAGAGAGTGAGAGTGGCTGGGTGGAGGTCTGGCAGCCAAGCGAGGGTAACCCACTCCACACACTTACAAGGTGTTTTAAAAATCAGAAAGAACAAAAACAAAATGGAAGAGCATGGTTTGTGTGTTTATTTATTTATTTTAATGTGATACTCTTGTAATCCCACAGAGATTTGTGAAGGTTTTGTAAACAGATAAATATATCCTTGAATGGAAGGCAGACAGGGATTCAAAATGTTTGCTTTGTTATTCAAATACCAAGACACCATATATGTTTCACAACTTTCAATATTGCCATTAATGTGATAAAACTTTTTAATCAAGTGAGGAAAGTTTATAAAAGTTAGAGTGAAGTTTATAAATGAGATCCAAAAATATGTCCCCCAATGACAAAGAAGCTAAGCGTCTATTCTTAGCATGTGATGCCATAACTGAAAGATTCTACTTTTTAATTAGAAGTCATATACCAATAGAGACATAAATTCAGTAACGCCTTTTTTTTTTTTTTTTCTGAAAGAAAACTGGAGGGGAAAAAAAAAAAAGATGAAAATAAAAGAAAATAAATTATTACAGGTGTGGTAGTTTTGCTTAGCTAGGCAGCCAAACCGCAACACCACTCTCTCACTCTCCCTCCTTAAAGGGAAAGGGGGAGAAAATACAATAGAAAGGGCGTAAGGGTTGAGATAAGGACAGGGAGATCACTTAACAATTATTGTCACAGGCAAAACAAACTCACTGCTCCTTCACAGTCACTCCCTGCCCCTGCTCCATGTGGTGTCCCTCCCACGGGATGCCGTCCTTCCCAAACTGAGCCTGCGGGGGCTGCCCACAGGCAGCAGCTCTTCAAGAACTGCTCCAACATGGCTCTGTACCACGGCGTCCATCCGTCAGGAGCAAACTGCTCCAGCACAGGTCCCCCACTGGCAGCAGCTCCCCCCAGACCCCCTGCTCCTGCGTGGGCTCCTCTCCACGGGCTGCAGCTCTGTCCCGGGGCCTGCTCCTGCGGGGGCGCTCCATGGGCCGCAGCCTCCTCCAGGCCACCTCCACCTGCTCCACCGGGGGCTCCTCCACGGGCTGCAGCGTGGAGATCTGCTCCATGTGGGACCCATGGGCTGCAGGGGGACAGCCTGCTCCACCAGGGGCCTCTCCACAGGCCTCAGGGGAACTTCTGCTCTGTGCCTGGAGCACCTCCTGCCCTCCTTCTGCACTGACCTTGGGGTCTGCAGGGCTTGTTCTCACTCCGTTCTCCCAGTTGCTGTTGCCCAGCAGGTGTTTTTTTTTAATTTTTATTATTATTATTATTTTCCCTGTTCTTAAATGTGCTCTCACAGAGGCACAAACAACATTGTTTTATGGCTAGGCTCTAGCTGCTGGCTCCCTTTTGAGCCAGCTGAAACAGACCCTTATCTAACATGGGGCAGCTTCTGGATTCTTCTCACAGAAGCCACCCCTGCAGCCCTCACTACCAAAACCTTGCCACATAAACGCAGTACAACAGGCCATCAAGAGTTTGAATTCTGTTCAGCACTCCTAGAGAATTACCAAATTCTTGTTTGCTATATTCATTCAAAGAGGACTCTGCCTGAGCAAGTGAAGCTCAAGTTTGCCATACAAGAGAAAGGGAGTCTATCCTGCTCTGCCAAAATAACTAGCTAAGAGTTAGTGTTGAAGTGCTACTTTATGCTGAAGAGGAGGATATTTGCCAGCTTGCTAAGGAAAAGTCTCAAGTCTTGCTACCTAATGAGCATTCAGAGATACACAGAAATATAAAATAGCAATATAAAGAGGAGAGAAGGAAGTTTCTTCATTCCTAGGTCAAAGCACTTTCACTCTACTCATACATAAATAAGAAACCTTCTCTTGCAGATGAGTATCATAATGGAAAAATGTTTCACAGTATTTTGTCCTAATCAAATAAATCAGTATAACAGACATCTGTCCTGGCTGAAATGTCAACTTTCTGCAAAATGAAATCCATTTCATGTTTCTGATCATAATACAATTATTTGAATTTCATGTCAGTGAGATGGCAAATATGGTAATAATAACTTATATCGTGAGCCAGAGTCACAATTTTTAAGGAAGAATTCATCAGAAATAGTTAAATTTGAATAAATTAGGAAAAAAAAATGTCATAGATGTGATGGTGGAGTTGTAATAACCTCCAGCAGGTGGTCTACAGCTGGAACCAAGAGGCATGGAGGAAACTACTAAATTCCCATCCTCTTAAATAAGAAAAAAGCAAAAAAGAAAGTAGGGAAGAGGTATCTGGCAGACAATTATCTTTTTGTTGAAATACTGCTGCCAGTGTTCAAACTTACTACCAGCAGCTGCAGTAAATGCAACTGCTGAGGAACCATGAGGAATGGGGAAAACGCCGTCTGTTAAAGAAATAATTTACATTTAAGTGGAATTATCTGATGTTAAATAGAATTTAGTGAAAGAAGATGTAGAAGCACTTTCTGCTTAGGCTAAAAATTACTGAGCAGATCACAAAAATACCTCTTGATGAGATCTTATAACACATTTCTCTAATTTCCCCTCATGTAAGAATGTATGACCTGACATCTGCTGGTGAAAAGATGAATGAGTGTGATTATAGGGTGTTCATAAGGTCATTAGTCATTTTTAAAAAGTGGTTGAAATATGGCTTACTTGTTAAGAGAAGGTAGACTCATACCACCTCTTCTGCCTAGGATTTGCGTGTAACCCTTGATTATTAAGGGTGAATATCCAGCTGGTGAGTTACCCTGATACAGAGAGAAGAGCAATACAGCTGATTCCTTGCAGATCTCATTCAGATCTGCAGGGCCTATTGGGTCAGGCACAGTGCTGCATGATCACAACTACTCTGCCTCCAGGGTCAGCACTAGTAAGTCCAAAGCAGTTTTAGCTACTTCTCCATGGCTGAATGATCAATTAATGACTCCTGCAAGCTGGAGCCTGCTCCTTATAGTGAACCATGAGTCCTGGGGTGCATGTTTCAGAGGCAATTAGCTGGTCCTCAGCAGAACCAGCTGGGCTCATTTCCTCGGGCTCAGTCCCAGCACCCTGCTGAGCACCATACAGCTACCCTCATGTCTTTGCATTATTCCTCCCAGTGCAGTGAATTCCAGGAGGTTTATTAACTTCCTCAGCAGCACTTAGGGGGCACGCAGAGCCAGCTTGGATTTGGGGCTGCATGCCAGAAAATGTTGATCAGAGGGTGCTAGAGAGCACAGCATGGAGACCGAATCTGTTCTGTTCATAGCTCTATCTCATGGTGGATGCTGAATAACTCCTGTGGTGATTCTTCTGTATCTCTACACTGTATTCCTTACAATTTATGTTTTGGGGGACTATGATTAGTTTGGATATCCAAGTTTTTTCGTGTCCCAGGTAATGAAGTATTTGTCTGTAACACTTTGGGAGCTTACCTTACTGATAGATGGAAGAGTGACTTTTTTCCTGTGTGGCTGAGTGACCACAGCAGTCTCAACCCTGAAGTCTGAGATCAATTGGGAAATGACTGGATTATTTTAACTGTATGTAGGGCATGCACCCAATATTAAAAATAAAACATTTAACCCGATATTTAAGAAGTCCAGAGATTTTATCAAAGACTGAATACAGGAGAATCATTTCCGGGGTGAACGAAGTCATACATAACATGTAACCTGTTAACTAAAAGGTATAAATGAAGTGTCCTTCCTTTATCTTAGATACTCGGTTTTGCGCAAGAGGAGGCAAAAACTGAGGCACCTGGCTATGCCAGCTAGACAGATGTTAATTTCTATCAGATACGTGTGAGTATTTAAGCAAGCTACTGCATTAGCTATTGTATGACAAACCTGCATAAATCAAAGATCCCAAGACCAAGAAGTGAAATTGTATCTTTCTGTTTATTTTTTACTTTTTCCTTACTTTATCTTAAGGAGTACTGCTTTCTTGTTATGCCAGTGTATTCATTCTATAAAGAATGAATGTGTTTGTAGAAAAACAGTTCTGATAACAGTCTGTGAAACCTTAAAACGAGTTCCCAGATTGGTCTTTTATGTTTGCAAGTGTTGCCAAAGTTACAGAAGTGATGGTTTTTTTCATGTTTGTTTGTTTGTTGTTGTTTTTTGAGCAACTATTTTGCATAGAAACCTCTTGCACTAAACAATCCTGTTTAGTTGTTAGGTTATTGTTTGCAATAGGGAAAGTAAGAACAAGAGCAATAATAATTAACAATTACAATATTTAAGGCAAAGGGAAAACAGTAGTGAAACTGTAGTTCAAGTAGCCTACTTAGTCTCTGTTCTTCTTTAAGAATATTCAGCCCAAGGATAACTCCATGAAAGCAGTCATTACAATTTAATGCTTTTTTTTTTTTTTTATTGACAGAATAAAATCCCTATTAGTATGGAAAAACTGGGAAGAAAAGTTATTTTAAAGTACAACACTAATTTCTTTCATAATGCAAGACCAGTGAAAAGCATTTCTTTTCTTGTCTCAGCTTCATAACTGATTCCTAGTTCTATTAATTTGGTAATAGGAACTGAAATAAATCACCACCAACTTGCTGATTTTATTCACACTATTTTTGATATGTTTCTTTTATTACCTCTGTTTAGTTTAATAAGTAATGATCTTTTAGTCTTAATATATTTGTTAAGCCTTTATATTTGTTGTCTAAATTACTTTTAATGTGTAAAAATGAAAACTTTACACACTAATTTGTTATTTCAAATGGCATCTGTTTTAACATGTCAAGACTGAAAGTAATATCAGCTGTAGTATTTGTATATCAGTTATTTCTCATCCTTCCAATGAAAATGTTCAAAAAGAAAGGAACTGAGAGGAAGGAAACATCTGTCTGTTGAAAAGAGAAAAAGATTTCAGAGCAAATGAAGGGATCAGTAGACAGGATTAGTTAATATAAAGGGTTTGGGCTGAAATTTCCTCTGATGAAATATAAACAATATTTGAGGGGCTAGTGGTATGACAGTGTTTGATTCATCACAGTGCAGTCTGAACTCTTATGTTGAAAAGTTTTCTCTCAGTTTTGAAAAGTTACTGCTTTGTTGGCTTCATTCTTCTACTTCTGTGGACCCTGAAATTTGTGTGTACAGAATTAGCCCCTGGTTGCTCACAGCCCTCAAAGTGGTCAAGACTATTAATGCCTTTTCCTCCCTTCTTCCTCTTCTCTATGATTCATGAAGTGACGTATACTCAAGATTTTTTTTTTTTCCCCTGAATGGCTACCTTCCAGTTTACTGTGTTTTTATACAAAGGAACGTTCTGATGAACTAGGTCTCAGCAGATGCTCTGGAGTCTGAAGGATTTCAGTGCTATGTGCAGTTTGGATATTGAAGCTGGTGTGCACTGAAAATCTAAAAGTGGAAATGGACTTTTCCTGAAGAGTTAGCATAAGTTTGTTATCATTAACTTGGGCAGTAAGCATTAATGATAGCTATTGTTTGTGTATACCTCTGAGGAATTTGCCTTGATTTATTGTTTGCAGGAGGTTATGCATGCACAGTTCCTTGCAGTTAGTGCCATTTGATGACAGGCTCTGTGCATGGCTGTTGCTGTAAGGAATTATGTTTCACATTTTGGATTTAGAGAGGTTTTAGAGAATTGCCCAAGGCTTTTTAGTAACTCTCTCTATTACTAACACAAGTGAATCAGCTGTTAGCTGAGCTTTGCTAATTTGGACCAATAATTGCTACAACAGTGCTGTTTAGTACTTACTGGCACCTCCTGTAGTTTTGCCTTCAGTCATTTAGCAGCCCATGCACAAAGCATGGAAATGGTAGAAGCCTATTACTGAGCATAGCTGCCATCAATTCTCATGATGAGGAGTTTCCTCCAAAAGCAACTTCAGTTTCCTTCAGTAATGGCCTTTTGTTATTTTGTGTACTTGAGGTACTGCTGGTTCTATAAGAAATAAAACCTATGTCTGGCTGGTATTAGAGAGTATCAAACTTCTTTCAAAACTGGAGATTTCAGTAGGCTGAAGAAGTGTTTGAAAAGCCAAAGAGAATAACTGAATGATTGGAAATGTCAAGAAATGACCAGAAGAAAACCTCTTTCCTTTTCTGAAGAGGTATTTTAAGCATCTGTTTCTCTGTACACTTGAGTATTTTTCATTTTGTTTTCTCTCATCTAAGCTAAAGGTCAATCATTTAATGGTCTCTACAGAAGCTTTATCTGCCTTCACCTAACTCTAAATCCAGACAGTTAAAATAAGGTATCCGATAGTAGTTCCTTTGTATACAGAAGTGGTTGGGTCAGTTGTTATTATCTAGCAAACAATTGTAATTAAAGTCAAGTTGAAATGCAGGAAATGCAGACAATGCTACATTAACCAGTATTGCTACCCAGATCCAGAATGCAGTCTTTTTTTTTAAATTATTTTCTATTTTTTAAAGTAGCATTTGTCTGTAACTATATATGGCTAATAACAGAAATTTATTCTAGGTCTCATTCATTTTGGATTATCCCTATATGTAAGATGAGCAATTGAAAGGACCTTGATAAAGGAATATAGTTAATTTGTCTGCTGTTTAAAGGAAGAGAGAAATGAGATCTAATGATAAGCTAGTGGTACCTAAGAGAAATGAATCTCTTAAGGAAGTGTGATCAGTGAGATTTTTATCTGTGGGGAGGAGAGAAATCTAAATCTGTTTGTTCAGATTCCATTTGACTTTATCTGTGTTGATTAGTGAGACAAAAGCGTAGTTTTAACTATGTACACAGAAAAAAAATGCATTAATTTAACATAGGCTACATTTACAAATGCTAAACCAAGTTCCTCTGTCGTGATGTAGGTTCATATTAATCTTTACCTGGTGGCTTGGGAGTGGTAGGGGTGATCCATCCACAGAAGTAAAAAACCCTTTGTGAGTGACAGTGGGGAAAAAAAAAAAAAAGCTGAAAGGATGCTAAGGCATTTCTTCTTGTCCTTAAGATTTTGTCAGTGTATTTTTCTAAACAAAACCAGCTTAGAGGCAAGGTTATTGAAAAGCTTTTCCATGCATATATAAACAAATATATTTGTATGTGTGTGCACACAAAAACACTGTATATTTACATTTAAACAGTTCTGTTATTAGAGGAATAAATATGTTGCATTCTGTTGAACGTGATGACGTTGCATCACAACTGGTTTTGTAGATACACTCCAATCACTCTCCTCCATCTCAAAATCCATGTGTTGAGTTAGGTCACTGTATTCTTTGAGTTTCTGGAGAGCAGCCCAAGACTGGGGTGCGTATTTTCCTGTATCGTGGAAACAAATAGAAAGGAAGATGTTGAAATACCACCACTTGCTTATGACCTTGATCTGAGTTTGGCTCTGTGTCAAGAAGCATCACAATGATCTCAGAACCACAGAATGGTTTGGGTTGCAAAGGACCCTTAATGATCACCCGGTTCCAACCCCCTGCCATGGGCAGGGACACCTCCCACCAGATCAGGTTGCCCAAAGTCCTATCCAACCTGGCCTTGAACACTTCCAGGGATGGCGTTCATTTTACTCTTCAGATATCCAGCCCATTCTAAAGACAATTTAAAAATAAATTCTCATCTTTTCTTTGTGTAATAAAATACCCAAATTACTAATTTGTTAGTCAAGTTTATTGCTTGGATTGATCCTCTGAAAATAAGGATATTTTTTACTCCATCCCCCACTTCAAATCCATGGCTTTTTTGAAGGGTCAGGAACATTATCCAGTCTTTGATGAATAGCTACAGAATACATTTGATTTCTCCTTCCTTTGCATGCATTCAGTTGAAAAGATCTAAACCAATATACCTTTAGGAGACATGGGCAATAAAATATCCTTGTGAGATCATAGTTCTGTCAACTGCATTGGCTAAGCTAAAGTCCACAGGGGGAATTTTCTCTTTCCTTTAGTGTTCATTAAAAATTCACAGTTGGCTTATACCACTCAGTTCTGTTTGGACAAAAATGGATAAATATGTCCAGGTAAAAAGAACAGAGTATTCTCAGTCTTTTGCCCACACGTGGAGCTAGGTGGCTCACTAAAGCTTTGGTCATGGGGGTGACTGCCTCAGAGGAACCAAATGGATTAATGTAAATCATTTAATCAAAGTAAATGAACAATTGCCAAAATGGTAAAATTTGCATTTTCACCTAATATGGCTGTGAGCCATTCACCTAGAGATAAAGAGCTCTATATTCCCCTGAACCACTCTTGCATGTATCTTTAATATCATTCCTCTCTATAATACACTTCTACTCTATGCTATATTTTATGAGTAAATCTTCCAGCCATGGGAATTTACAATTAAAATAACCTTCACGTTGAGGACATTTCTGTTATTACCTCTGTCCCTTATTACTCTACTTCTGTGTAAACCTCTTAGATGTGAAATTGAAATGGTTAGTTTTACATGGTAAAACAAGGAAAATCTATTTTCATTTCCAAAAGATGAACCTTTCTGGTGTACTGACTGGGACTAAACTTGAGGGCAGTAAATTTTCAGGATGGTATGCAGAGAGTTAGCTGTATGACTCATTAACATTAATTCCCATCTGTAAATAATTTTGAAATACTTTAACTAGCAGGGGAGCTATTTCATCTTTTATACCTAGCTGATTGTAAAAATGTATGTTGAAACCACCTGGCCTTAGTGTTTTGTTGGACTTAAGACTTTTAATAGCCAGTCTGATATCCTTCGCTGAATTGGGGTTTTCTAATCCCTAGCTCAATTCTCCTTCCAAACTAGGTAATACCGTGTTGCTAAGTTGCTTGTCAATCAATTCCTATCTCACCAATTGAGATGAATAATAGTGTTGCTATAAAAACTTAGGAAGGCTTTGGGCCTAATTCTCATTCATGCTGAAGTTACTTTATACTACTCTGGTTGTTCATTTACTGAGTGTAAATGCAATTTACTGTCAGAGCAATATAAAGCGACTGTAACATAAATGAGAATCAGATCCCCTATGTTCAAGGCAGCTAACAGCTTCAAATTGCTGAGTGCTATTTTCCCACAGGAGCTAGTGTACTAGGATTCCAATGCATATAAAGAATGCAACAAGCCAATTAAAAATGAAGATATTAAATGAGAAATTGAATGGTTATTTCTGTTTAGGGCCAATTTTTCCAAACAATGGGACTGATTAAGCCTGGCTGTTACAAACATGCCAACGACATCTAAAGTTCAACCTTGCGTGAAACTTGGATGTTTGCCGCAGTAAGTGCAATGAGTTCTCCATGTTACTGGGAGAAGGAGGACTGTGTTTCAGAGTTGTGTACAGGTCTTCCTGACTTGCCCGATGGTGCTTCCCTCTCAGGGACAATCAGCAGTTACTCAGGAGTGATGTACAACAGGGTGAGTGGGAGGATAATGGCAAAAGTAACTTTGATAGTAAATTTATGAAACTGTTGTTACCATGAATACCAAAACAAACACTGCTACCTCACTCCTTTTCCTGTTTCTGAAGTCGTGCACTTTATTGCCTAAAGTCTTTAAAAAAAAAAAAGTTTTTGTTATAATGATGCATAATAACTATCAAGATCTAAACTGATGCTGGTCTGTAATAAAGAAGACATTTGATGGCAGATTGACTGGAGTGAGCTATCTCATCTTAGACAGAGGTCAGTCATCCCCATGTTTTTCTTACACCTCTGCTGCATCGGCCTGAATACCCAGAGAGCTAGCACTCTCACTTTGATGTGAAGTCTGTATTTCTTCCCTCACCCCTCCTCCTTTTCTTTTGTTCTGCTGAAGACATTTCAGCAACCCACGTGCTAATAAAGAGCTATTGCGGAAGCCACAGACACAAGTATGACTTACTAATACGTGAATTCTTATCTGCCATTGTCCTCTGTGCTCTGTTTGCTGGCTCAGATTTATAAATCCTGTGCCTAGTCTTTTCTCACCTGCTGCTAATCAGCTGATTTCAATCCTACCTTCATCTTGCTGAAGAACACAGATAACATCTTGTACAAAGATTAGTGGCCTTCTGTGGTTGCTAAAAAAAAAATCTGGTTATCTAACCTAGGGCCATGCTGAGGGGTGCATGTCATAGTGTAGATCCCTCATCTGCTACAGCAGCATTCTTAGGCAGACTGGTATTTTTGCAGTACACCTTGTGATAACTAGCTCTTGAGGCTGAAAAATCCATGCAGTTCCTCCTCTCCTGAAGGATAACTCCTGAAGAAGTAGACATGATGCTGTTGCACTAAGAAACATCTGCAGACTTTGTGTCCATCTCTAAGTGACTTTTGCACTGTTCTAAGGGAAATTTATATCTAAAATTATTTTGCTAATTTTTAATTGAAAGCTAAAAATAATTGTACTGCTCCCGTGTAAGTATACAACAAGCTTTATGGATGCTAATAAACAGAATCCTCTTCTTATTCGGTGGCATTGAAAATTGTGATTTCCACCAATGTACTTGAGAGTGGAATGTTTTCCTACTTCCCAGTTCTGATAAATCATTGCAAGTAGTAAAATATTTTTGAAATATTGCTCCTGCTATCGTAACTCCTTGTTTTGGTCTGAAAAAATCTGTATAAATGTTTTAGAGCAGAGTTGATCACCCTATATTATTTAGGCAGTTATGATTAGTTTTGCATATATTAAAACACTAAAACATTATTTAATGTTGCCAATGCAGGATTTACTAGTGCCATCTATTGTTGGAAAATGTAGACTTGTAACTGTTAATTTGCATATTCTATAGTAAAGTAACATTAAAAATTTAATATTTTACTGAGTTGTGTTACAAAATAAAATAGTTTATGTAATTGCATGTTTGGAATGTTTTCACTTTGCATTCTTTGAAATGTGTTTATCTTCAGAGAGAATATCTCTGGGCTTTATTTGCACTATAATCTTGCATTGGAGATCAAACTTTAAGTTTTGGACCCTTCAAAAAAGCTTGTAATAATTTACAATAGGAGAGAAACCAAATTTTTACTTGCTGGACACAGTTAATTTCTGTGTAAGAGTACTCAAAAGTGCATGATAATTTGAGCCTGAGTGCCATATTCCCGGGCAGTGTTGTGGTGCAGAAGTCTCAGTTTCACTGTCAGTGACACTTAGGGCTGGATTTAGACCACTTCTTTTGCTTTTTTGTGACATTTAGGAAGTAAAGGCCTGGCCTGGAGGTGGGTAACTCCAAAAGACCTCAGAAGACCTAAACAAGCTTCCTACCTTTCACCACTGATTGAACATGACACCTCAGTGCCTCTGATGAGCAAAGTTGTACTACTAACTAGACAGAACAGCAGTAAAGAGACATTGATTTATCTGATTCTCATCATCCTTGGGAGCTGTTCCCTTGGGAGCTGCAGTGGAATTCTCTCTCAGTCTCATCATCCTTGGGAGTTAGTGGCTTTTTCTTTTTTTTTCCAAAGGGAAATGTGAGAGCTGTTTCCTACCAGCCAGGGGAAGCACAGAGGTGTTGGTGAAGCATGTCCAGTGCTCTGTGGTGTCCATATGCCAAGTCAAGTGGAAAATCCAAGTCTTGTTCACCTTTGGATACTCATGTCTCAGTATTATTTTCCTGTACTGCAATTGTTTGCTGTGGCTGCCACACAGCCAGACTACACAGAAAAGACCTTTTGCAAAAGATGGATTAGGTGTACTCCAGGAGTGTTAAATTGCCTCCACAACTCTAAGATGCACGGCTCATCCCCTGGCTGTTTTGGGGCACTGTGGCTGCTGTTAATGTACAACAAATCAGAAGAAGCTGCGTACATCAACAGCTGCATTTGAGAGATGATGATGTGATCAAAACAGAAGGAATCCAGTCTACCTAAATTATTTTTACATCAGGCTAAAACTCAGATATATTTTCCAGAAAGCAATCCATTCTACCTTGGTCTAATCCTTTAGGCACTCAATTTTGGGGGATTGTGTTCCTGCCTGTCATTTCATGCCCTATCACAATGCCTGTGTAGAGAGGCATTCATTTGAACACCTAAATCCCTTAAATATACTCTGATTTTTAGATATGGTCAATCATGACTAATGTACCATTGTATAGGTATGCATACAAGATCACGTCAAAGAATGGACAAGCAAAGCTGAAACAAAGGTTTATGGTTAAGGCAGTCATTCTAGAGGAAACAGATCTCTGATTTCCAGACCAGATTCCTGAAAACCATATGCACTTTACATTAGACCGTGGTAGATTAAAAATACAAGCAACCTCGAGATAAAGGAATAAGGATTTGCCCATACGTTCTAGCAGAATACCCCGAACACTTCATGTTTTACTATTAGGAGCTTGGGTTCTGGTGATGTTTTTTTTTTTTTTTTTTTTTTTTTTAATATGAAACGTACTATTTCTTTATCTCTGACAGGAGTAATTATAGCAGTTACAATTAATCATGTAAGAAGGAATAGATTTATCACTGAATGATCAAGATAATGCTAACTGAGAAGTATTCCATTTATGCATGCATGGAATAATGGCTTCCTTATGACAAATTGGTATTGCTGTTTTGCCTGTAGCAAATCACTCCATAAGAAAAATATATCATTTAAATATAGATCTATTTACTTTTAAGTTACAAACTATATGCTTTGGCTTTAAATGAAATGCAAAATAACCCCTCACTGCCTCACAGATATATATATTTTTTTTCCTTCAATTTGTAATACACAAGCTATAACACTTTGGAAATAGCACTCCTCTGCCTCCCTCCCCCTGGTTTATAAGAAGAAGAATAGAAAGACACGATTCAGTATAAATGTAGCTTGAGAAGTTAAGCAGTTTCAGAATTGTTAGATTGTTTTTACTACTGAAATTGATTTTACAATCAGGTATGTCTGTGCTGTAATGCTGTTTATTTTATAAAAATGAATTTGAAAACCTCTTTTCGTGAATATGGTAGAAAGTAAGAAATGGAAGAGAGTTTCTTTGCATATCTTTTACCTGATACCATTTTACTCCAAGTTCTCTGGTTTGGGTTTGTCTGCCTTCTGCAGCAATTAATTCTACTGTTGTTTCCTGTGCTTTCAAATATTTTCTTGTTCCTCCTCGTGTATACACATGCATGCGTAATAACATCAGCTTGGGACGTGTACTACCACTTAGTCTAAACTTTGGATGCAAGTTTCCATTGCTGTCTGCTGTTAGTAAAAACAACCAGAAATCTGTTTCATTGTTTGGCTTGAATGAGATAGCTGGCTGCACTAACCCCACCAGCTGTTTAAAATTCAGAATCCTGTATCAGTTAAAGACAAGATAGTTATAAGCCATTCAGTTTCCAGTATAACAGTGAGTTGTGAAGAAAACATTTAATTTAAGTTTTGCAGTCAATATATTTAACTCCCTGAGTTTTTATGGTATTTGGGGCAGTGGGAGCAATAGGCTTGAATGTGTATAATACAGATTAATAATAATATTAGAGTTATGTCATGCCAAATTTTAGAAAGAAAAGGCTCCCAGAGGCAAAAATAAATTCTTAAATTTGAAATATAAAGACAATAATGAAGGCTCTAATCCAAAAATCAGAGCCTTTTGGAATAAACTCTGCTACAAACTGTAACTTATTTTTTAATATCGTGATGAACTTTTTGACTTTAATTTCAATGTGTACCACTATCATGAGTATAGAAGAACCATGTTTTAACAATATCTTAGAAACAGCCACATGCAATTTCAAAAGTATAAAACCCAATTGTTTTAATAATAACCAAAAAAAAAAAAAACAAAAACCTTGCATATTTTCAGTTGCCAGATTTGTTTAATGTTATTCTGAAATTGGATGAAAGTTTTTTGGAGACAATTCTTCACTCCAGACAAAACTAAAAATCTGTTAAACTGCTTTATATATCTGATTGCTGAAATTATTATGTGTCACTAATTAAAACACAGGTCACATATATGGCCAATAAGGAATTTCAATTTTATGGATGGAAGAGGTTTGTTTTTTTTTTGTGGGAGAATGCAGGCACAAAGTCTTGTGTAATGGGCAGATGTCTGAGAAAGCAGTAACAGAGACAAAATTTAAAGGAATTACAGCTTCCACGTCTCATTTTTTGTGTGATAAATATTTTATATACCTGCCACCTATACACTGTCTTGTCTCCAAGCCAAAAGAACAAGGTACAGATATATGGATCTTTTTCTGGTCATCTGGTGAGAACAGAATAGAATGGAGACACAAAATTCCACTGCAATTACTTTAAGAGCCTCAGACATCAAATACAAGAAGAGATTTGAGATATGTCTGGGGTGAATCTGTCTTCAGAATAGCAAGAAGCAGCTGAGCAGTCACTTAAAAATTATTCAGATACGTGGACAGTCCACTTGACTGAACACTGCAAGTGCTTCAGATCCATTAGAATCACTTCCAGATACTGTAAATATTTTAGAAGGTTTAAAGATACTTGAGCTAGGTGTTGTTGAAATGTCTAATATAACTTGTGATATTTCTCGTGTTTATAGTGACATAGTTTATATTAGTATCAAAGTTCAACCATATTGTGTTTTATATATTTGCTATAAAAAGCTAAGAGCAACATTTAAATTTATCACTATCTGATATGTTGAATTGTCAGAAATGTGGGTGAAGCTGTGTCTACAACCACGCTTGATTTGAGGTGATAATGGCAGAGTGCCTGAGCTGCAGGAAGCTACAGAAGACTGCCTTAACCCTGCTTAGCAAGTGTGAAGCTCCAGCAATGTTTCAGGGACTTAAGGACAAGATATTAATGTTACTGTGGTTATGTATTCACATCTTGATAAATGCTACCTTATGCATACATCTTATAGATTGAATGTGTACTGAGAGCACGAACTATTTTAAAAAAAATTATTCTGGGTAATGGGATTCATTTCTACCCAAGCCCTGTAATGGAATATGAGAAATGAGGAAAACTACTGAGGATAACCTTTGGGAAATTAAAAAATTATAGGGTTTAGAGTAGAGATAAGATGTATCTTTTGCTGGAGTGTCCAGTTTTACAAAAGTGGCAAAGGAAATCTGTCATAGGCTTAGCTCGAGAATACAAACATTCCTGCACATATTTTTGATAACTGTGATATTTTCAAAGGATTCATTTGATTAAAAAGCCTCCAGAGATGATGCACTGGTGTGGCAGGTTAACCCTGACTGAGAGCCAAATGCCCACCCAACTGCTCTCACACTCTCCCTCCTCAGTGGGACACAGGGAGAATGAAAAAGCTCATGGGTCAAGAAACTGTGAGATCACTCACTAATTACCTTCATGGGCAAAAGAATCTCATCTTGGGGAAGATTAATTTTGTTTATTGCCAATTAGAGTGTATTTGGATAGTGAGAAACAATAAGACAAACACAAAAGCAACACATTTCCAGCCTGCCCCTTCCCAGTCTCTGTTTCAGTCCTCCACTCCTGTTAGCCCCCCGAGCCATGAGGGGAGATGGGGACCTGTGGTCAGACCATAACAGCTTCTCTCTGCTGCTCCCTCTGTCATTTTCCTCTCCTCCACTTCCTAGTCTCTCCACAGGCCACAGGGGAATCTCTGTTCCAGTGCCTGCAGCACATCCTCCCCTCCTTCTTTGACCTTGGTGTTTGCAGGATTGTTTCTCATGCTTTTTTCCTCATTCCTCTCTTTGCTTCTGTGTCGTTTCATCCTTTCTTGAACATGTTTTTCCTCAGGTGCTCCCATTTTGACTGCTGGGCCCAGCCGTGCCCTGCAGCAGAGTTGTTATTATGTCTATTGACTTAAAATCAGTTTGGAAAAATATTTTGACCAGAAAGGTGGTGGTGCATGAATATCACAATCAGACTGAGGTTTCTTTACCTGCCAGGAGAAATTTTCTTTGTTGACTGGCCATTTATTTATTTTCATAAGTGATAGTGCCTTATGAAATCCATGCAATGACCCTTGTAGGATTATCATTGTTATAGAATAGTTCATCTGGAAGGGGCCTACAAAGACCATCTAGTCCAACTGCCTGATCTCTTCAGGGCTAAACAAAATTTAAAGCATATTACTGAGGGCATTATCCACATACCTCTTGAACACTGAGAGGCAGGGGCATCAACCACCTCTCAAGAAAGCCTGTTCCAGTGTTTGACCACCCTCACAGTAACAAACATTTTCCTAATATCTAGTTTGAACCTCCTCAGGTGCAGCTTTGTGCCATTTCCAGCATGACTAAGGAGAGATTGGCACCTTCTTCTCCATTTCCCCTCCTCAGGAAGTTGCAGAGAGTGATGAGATGGCTCCTTTTCCTGTGTTTCAGAGTATGCAGCAATAACGTTGCCATCTCCGAGCAAGTGAGTATGGATTGTGCTATGGTTATATTCTACAGAACAGAAGATAAGATGATTTTAAATTTGGAAGCTATCTTCCAGGTCGTAGAATTTAATTTGCAAGACCAAACTTCTGCAATATTGTGTTTATGCTGCAGTGTCATTTACTGTTTAATAGAAACATTCAAAATGCCCTAGTTCCATCTGTTATAAATAGTGAAGGCTGATAAACACTATGCAAACACAAGATGCAGCTTTCTGGCAAATTATGTTTAGTACAGTCCCAAACATAAAGCAAGATTTATAACATTTGCATCTCTCCCTCCCTCCCTCCCTCCCTCCCTTCCTCCCTCCCTTCCTCCCTCCCTCTCTCTCTTTTTTTTTTTTAAACTGTAGAGTAATTACTCTAGAGCTTTGAGTAGATATATAAATAACACTCACAGTTTTATATTTAAATTATTGTTTGAGAAGACAGGGAGAAGTACATACACACACTCACAGACACACATACAAACGCATTTCATACTTTCAATTGTACTGCAGTTCCAAATCCGGTTATGGCTGCAGAGTTTTCGATATAACTACTTGTAAATACATTTTATCAGACAAATATGGTTGAAAGGCAAGCCCACATACTATTATGCATTGTATGAGCAAAGCTCTCAGTTTTCGATTAAGAAAATGGAGATGAATCAGATGAGTAGCAACACACTTGCAAAAGGCACTCTGATGAATAACCAAAGATGAAACTATTGCTATTCCCTGCTCTCAAGAGAAAGAGAAATTTTAGAGCAATAGGGCAAGTGAGTCACTGAATGAGGCTGTTAGAAGTTGTGGGTGAGATGTGGTAGCAAAAGAAAGCTCCAGGTACTGTTGTTTGGGCGTGATCACTTTATCATCTGCCAAGATTCAAAGGCTGAGAAAACAAATTATCTTACATAGTTAAAGCAAAACAAACTTGTAGTCTGAAACAGTGAGACAGTCTACAGAAAAACTTGAAAAGACACTGTTTAAGTCGATGTCTTTTACTCAAACTGGATGCTGGCAGGTGAATCGTGCATACACTCAAAAAGTGTATGGAAAATTTTTGTTTGTTTCTTTCTTTTATTTTTGAAGCAGATATATTTCAAAGGAATTAACTTGACAAACCTCTCTGTAGTGACAGTCTTACTGGGTATTTCCTCCTTGGCAGAAATGTTTCTTTTTCCAGTTGAGTTGCCTAACTTTGACTTATCCATACCCTCCCTGGATATATCCACACCATTTAAGTATTCCAAGTTGTTTGAGTAGATCGTGTTATAGCCCATGCTTTGAGAAAGATAAGCTAAAAACACTTGCTTTTGGAAAGACAAGGTGTAAAAAGCTCTGTTCCTGAGATTAATTTTTTACATTGAACTCCTCAATTATATTTGAACTTGCAGTAACTAGCAGAGGGAAACATACTCCTTAAAGCAAAAGATATATTCTAGAAAAACAACCACTTCCCAGGCTGTCACCCCAGGACAAAAGACTTTTCGTGTCTAGAGTTGTAGGTGACTAACCCACAGAATACATTCATATTTTCATCTTACGTTTTTTTTTTTTCTTTTCCTAATGTTTTAAGTATTGACTTCAGAGGTTTTTTTCTCCTGTCAATATAAGGATGTGAATTTGATGTGAGCCTCAAACTGAAGAGGAAAAAGGGGAGGAAGATGTACATATTTACAACATAACAGCATATTTAGCTGCAGTTTAATCCATTAAATTTGTTTATTTGTTTCTTGCTGCTGCAGTACAGTATGTTTGGTTTCTATGCAATAAACATGCCACATTTTAGGTGTATTAAGTCATAATATATAACCAGAAAGTGACCTAAATCTGGAATACAGTAAAGTGTCAAGTAAAAAGATTTCTATCAGAAAGACAGAAATTTAAAGAAAAAGCAGGTTCCATATTCTTCAAGCCATTATTTCTTTCTGTTCTGGATTTTTTAAGTGTGTACTCTTCCTATTCTTTGTTTGTGACCTTTCTTGTAAGGACAGGCATTTTCTTATCTTTTTCTTCCTGGAGTCAAGTTAATTTAATTTACTGATCATATCAAAGGCCTAATTCTTATGTATGTGTATTTCACTGGATGAGTTTAACTGGGTGTAAAAGAATGTTAAGTAAAGATAATAGAATGATTCATTTGATCACAACAGGTACAAATTAAGTTGTTAACTTTATTATATACATTGCATTGCTTATCATGTCCGGTAAGCAAGCTCAACAGCATTTAGCTTTGGCACATCTTGTAGTTGTATCAAGAATATAACTTTTTGTACCATTTTTAGTGGCAATGAAAGCAAAGAAGAAAGCACCTGATTAAAAAATTGCTTTGGCCAGTGCTCCCTTTGCTTTGGCCAGTGCTTCCCCCATCTCAACCATCCCACCTGCTGCAAGAAGTAGTCAGTGTTTTATGCAGTAGCTACTACTCCACAGCTGGAAATTACAGCATGGTATATATGAGGAACCTTGTATACTGGTCTTTCATGAAAAACTGAAATAGATGCTAGTTTACCATACCAGGTTGTGCTGTAAAGTGAAGCAGTACAATTCATGCAGGAGAGAAAGGGATGTCCAAGAGAAGTACAATGGATGGATGAGACAGATATTCATCTGTTGTCCCTAAAATAGCCATTTATGTGTGTGAATCTGGTAAAAGTCTTCATTCCTGCTGTCAGATATTGCATAAGGTCTACAGAGAAAGGCCTGCATTTCACACCTAAATTACACTATCACTTCAGTTTCACCAGGGAATAAGAAGAGTAGAGCTAATTAATTACTCAGAGTCAGAATCACTTAGACTGGAAGGAACCTCTCTCTGGAAGTAACCTGGTCCATCCCACCATTTGGAGTAAGTCTGGCAGGTTGCTCAGGGCCTTGCCCAGTCAAGAGTATTTCTAAGGGTGCAGATTCCCCAGCCTCCCTGGGCAACCTGTTCCAGTGTCTGGCTACTCTCAATGTGAGTAATCTTTTTTCCTAATATTTTATCAGAATTTCCTTTCCAGCAGCTTGTGTCCATTGCATCTTGCCTTTTCACTGTGTACCCTCAAGGTGAGTCCACCTTTATTTTCCCTACACCCAATTGCTGGACATCTGTAGACAATTTCCCCCTAGCTTTCTCAAGGCTAAACAAACCCAGTTCTTTTAAGCTTCTTCTCATAAGTCATGTACTTCAGGTCCTAATCACCCAGAGTAGATAAACAATTTATCTAAACTTGTACATTAAACACTGTCTAGTGTTTATCTCTTGGAATTCACATCCTAGACATACAGCAAACTTATCTATGTGTTCAGGAGCCAAAGAAGCCAAAACAAATTACAAGATTTATCCTAGATGCATGTAAACTGTCAGGACAACCTTATATTTGAAGTGTCTGAAGTAATTGCTGTGATCCTTAGATAAATTACCAAGAAAACAGAAAAGTGTATTTGTATGCTTATATATGGCATTAGTGTAGAGATGAGTAAGAAATCATTATTTTCTTCTGTCTACTCTTATATAGAGCAAACAGTACTTGTAGGTTTCTTCTGAATCTTTTTAATTGGGCAAAGTTTGGAAAACATACCTTAAAGCCAGAAGCTAAGTTAATGAGCTTCATTTAATAAGTTTATCCAACAGGAAAGTCACTGATTATTTGATCATAGTCTATCAGGATGTACATTGGGAAGAGACTTAGATCACAGAACTCACGAATCAATAAGATAACATAAAAATTGTGTGGTTGAAGACAAACATATCAATTCAAGCTAAAATAATGTAGATAATGTTAGCATGATTGCAATTTACAATGAAAACAACTTACTTTGGGAATTAATGAGTTTGCCGCTATGTGAAGCCTTTAAATTATGATTGTGTATCTTTCCCAAAGGTGTCCTCCAGCCCAGTCTGAAATTATAGGTCAGGAATTACTGGGTGAGGTATTATGACCTCTATTATGCAAGAGCTCAGAGTAAATTGCCAGTGTATTTATTTCAGTTTTTAACTCTGTGGATTTGTAAAGTAGAACCAGAGTGATGTGCTAATGGTTAATCCTCAATGGCTGGTTGGAAGAAATACCTTACTTCTATGTTAGATATGCTCTCCATTTTCCAAATTCCCAATCACCTGCATTTATTTCTGAAACACCTATGCCAAAAGATGACAGGAAAAAAATATGTTCTTTTCATTTTGGAAAAAAGTCAAACTTTTTTAAAAAAAATATTTAAAGTAACCAGTTTTTAGGGCTATTTTTGGCCATTTCTTAATCATAATGAAAATGAAACTCATTAAATAATCTAGGTAGATAAAAATTCCTAATCACATTTTACTTTCAGATCCTTAGAATTTACATTTTTATTTCTTTAATCTATTGCATATGAGATTCCATTAAGCAAAAAACACCCCCCACAAAAAAAAAAAAAAAGGCAAAACAAAACAATGCATATAACTTCAGAAGAGAATGGAGAGAGCAGAGCTTTCCAAACCTATGAAATAATTTGTCTTGCTCCTTTTGGCTACATGTGGAAACAAAGGAAAATTTAAATCACCCGAGGAAGGCCATTAAGACAATTATGAGCAAAAATCTCTGCACTTCATCTTTCTGCAATGTGTGTTGTTGAGGCAAAAAAAAAGTTTCAGTTTTCTCTGATTTCCCCTAGAAAGCTTTCTCTTGTTCACTGGAACTCCTTGTGCTTTGCAGTACTGGGCTCTTAGTCCCTGGAGCTATTCTAGCACTCCTGTAGTAGCATACTATCCACATCTCTTGGCCTGCTTACACAACAGATTGCAGTAAATCTTCAATTTAATATCCTAAAACCTCTTTTTATGAGGCATAGAAATAAGCTTTCCTTCAGTAAGTGATACTTCCTTAGCTTTCCAAAAGTACAACCTAACTTCAGAAACCTAAAATAAATTGTATGTGTGCTCTATAGAAATCTTCTAAACAAATAAAACGGAGAGACATTTTATAGCGGCAATAATTTCTTACTTGCAAGTGTTTCAAAAGACTCCCACAGCAGCAGGTGTTAAGGAAGTATCCATCTGTTCTTGTTTCTCTGCACAGAAGTATATTGAATAGCTACAGTTTCTAAACATTCAGGGTTGTCATTAAAATGGGTTAGCTGTGATCGTCACTTAAGGCATTGCTGATATTGAAATTAAAATGAAGACTGTTTCTGTTGCAAGTTGAGAATGCGATCAATGGTTCCCTGAAGAAACATCCTGTCAACTGAGTACTTTTTAAATTATGTTCTGAAAACCGCTTCAGTATTCCTCTGATGGAACTGGAAATGCTGTATCAGCAGCATTACTGTTCTCTGAAAATATGGATCAAAACCCAGCTGTTGCAGCTATGTTAATTGATGAATAAGGTTAAGAGATCCGAAGCATTTATACTACACTTGAAACTTACATTTCTATTTAAATACTGAAGGTTTTCAGCTTTCTTCTCTATTGCAAAAAGTTCCTGGAGTCACTTTTAAGTGACTCGACACTTCAGAGTCTCCGAACTTGAATGCAACGGTACAAAGGCTGGAGGAAAGAAGCTTCACCAATGTGGCAGAGGAGTCAGTAGGAGCCAGGAGAGGTGCCCATAAGCTGAGAAACACAACAGATTGGTATTTTCTGCGGTGAAACAGAAAATGTATGGGGCAGTGATATGAATGAATCTATGAAACATCCACACGCTTCAGGGTGATATACTTTAGGTACTTGTATTTAAGCTACTAGGTTGACGTATATTCAGGTAAGAAAGTACGTCTTGGCAAACAGTGTGAAAGTGTTAAGAATGAAAATTCTCTCTGCTCCTTATCATTTCACCTCACTAAAAGCCAGACAACAAAAATATAAGCAAGCTTTTGCATGTAGGACTTGGGCCAATTACAACATCTTCAGAATTATAGCTAAAATAACTGAGCTACTAAGGCTTTGTATTAGGCCATGATTTGCAATGGCCAGTAGCATCAATCCAAAAAACTGCTAGCAGTTTTTAGCCAAATGCTAAAAACGTTCTGTTTTCACTTTTATTTCTATATTCCTGATTCTTTGTCCTCTCAGGATGGCACGTTGCTTCAAGTTCTGTGGAATGTTTTGCTATTTGTATGTGAATGACTTGTCTGGATACCTAGTAGCCAAATATTCTAACTTCCATGACAAAATAATTCTGGTATTGTCAACCACAACTGTTTACATCTGAATCTATATGCAAAGCTTCAGGAACTTATCTTTGAAAACATCAGTTAAAAAACAATAATACAGAGCTTTGCATCTTCCAAATAATCCTCTCACACAAGTAAAAGCCAGCCAGCCTTCAGCTGGTGTGGGATCTTTTCAGATTTAAAATCCATCCTTAACTGCAGTTATAAACATAAACCTTACATTGGCTTTTTGTGGGTTTCAGAAAGCTTTGTTATTGTTACTGTTGTTGACTTTACAAAGATTTTTAGATATATCAAAGTGCGAGTAGAGGAAACTGCATTTTAAGGAAATGATTCATTAGCAATTTTGCAATGAGTAAGTGGTAAAATTAAGAGAATTGCATTCTATTTTTATTTTTTTTAACCCAGAAACAAAGAAACAAACGCTCTGCACCATGATCTGGACAACAGAGCATGTGATACACTAATTTGTTTGATGGAAAAATAGAGATTGTTTACCAGGCTTGCCTAGGTACTAGGCATTTTGATAAGCCACCTGCCAGGTTAAGACATTCTCATAATGTAACCATGGTAATACTGCTGGCGTAAATGGGAAAGAATGATTTGCACAGCCAGTAGGGATTGGGCACCTTAATGCATTAACTGCAACTGTTAGGAGATGTTTGGAAATAAATATGTAAAATAGGTATAAAAGGTTCTTTTAGATGGTTTAGTGTTTTACTTCAGGCGATATTTGTTAACAGCAGGCTACCCTGTTTATAGGGCTAAGTGAAGGTGGTTGCAAGCACTGGCATAGATAAAAAACTGCTGGTAGATTCTGCTCTGCTGCTTTGCTTTTTGTGCTTTAATGGGAAACAACTGTTTCAATTTTAGTGATAAAAGTATGGTAGTCCCATGCCTGCATAGCTGCTGATGTAAACCTGAGAAGTCTCAGTTACAGCAGTAATTGCAGAAAATTTGAAAATTGACAAACCTAGCAAAATTGGAAAGTTTTAATTAGGCTCTACAAAAATTGTCAGTGAGTTGGCCAAGGCATCCATACCACATTTTAACCCTGTTCTCCCTCTCCCCCTATTGTTTTTCACATGCCTTTCCCACACACACATTTCCTGTCCCTCTCACATTTGCCTTTCATATGCCCCTCAGTTATGCGTTCTCCTCACACCTCTAATTTGCAGCTGCACTGCTCCACAAATAATGGGTTTGTTTTCTCCAAAGAGGCAATGATCTGATGATATACTGTCTTCAACATCAGTGCTGACTTAATTAATTTCTACCCCTATGTCAACACAAGTGGTTGCAGGACTGCAATGTGAATCAGATCAGAAAAGAGATCTGTTTTAAAATAAAAACCTCAGCATCTCTTCTCTCCAGCTCCCCTTATTCCAGCCAGGCGCCTGGTTCACACTGTAGCCCCACAAGCATAAGCATTTATAAGCATAATTAAAGGAATGCCTCAGTGAATTTTATAGGGGGTGGAACAGAGTACTGATTATTTCTGCCTTTGCAGGCAGATGAGGGAAAAATACAAACTTATAAAATCTGTATTCCCCCTCCATGCTGAAAGGCAATTGGTACCAGGAGAAAGAAGGGAGTCATTAATGACCTATCTGTATATTTGTATGTTGTGTTTACTTTGGTTTGCTTACTAGCAGCATTATGTGACATGTTATTTTTTCATGATAACAAATTATTCTGATTCATTGCATCTTATTTTACTGGACTGAATTCCCATTGACACATGTAGCCCAAATCTTTGCTCTAGGCTGTGGCCCAGTTATTGTCATATTTTCTTTATTCTCTCAATTTTTATTATCTTCCTCTAGAAATTTTTGTTCTGATCTCTCATTTCTCCCTTTTTTCCCCTTCTCTTCTTCTTTTTTTTTTTTCTTTCTTCCTTTTGCTCATTTTTCATGGTGAGTGCCAGTTCTCAATGGTTCACTTATTTCCCAGACAGCACTGTGCTTTCTGGAGCATACTTGTGTCCCCCAGGCTCTCATCTGTTGGATTCTGCATAGAGTAGTTGCTGAATTAGCACATGTATTTGCTTCTGAACTGAATCATTTTTTGTTTTGTTTTGTTTGTTTTCTGTAGGCTGAGGAAAAACTGAACCTTTGTACAGAATTAAGGGAGATATGGCTTTTAAAACAGTTGTGGCAGTGGGAGCCCACTTGCAGATGCAGATTTGAGGCTGTGCAGCTTTTTCTGTCTTCGAAGCTCTTCCTTTCTCTTTTATCCCCCTTTTATCTCTTTTATGGAGTTGCATGGAGTTGTATATTGAAGCCAAGGAAGTTCAAAGTGTATACTTGTGAATAATGCGAAGTTGCTCAGGGCTCCAGCATTTCTGCTCCTTTTCATTCTTTACCTCCGAGAACAGTAGAATTTAACCTAAAAGTTATCTGAAACATATAGCTGGAAAAATAATATGTTGCTTTTAATAACCTAAAATATGTAAGGCAGCTTTAAGGATGATTCTATCCCTTCATAATTCTGCAGTTATTCACAATATAGGGCACAGTTCTCTGTTGAAAGAAGATTAAAAAAATACTATAAAGATCTGCTTATTCTTTCAGATTCTCTTTGTTTCTTGTGTTTGCTAACAGGCGGGAAACAAGGAACACTGAGGGCAGAATAGTAACTAAAATCAACAGAGACAGAAAAGATATATAAATAAAAGCAGAATCACAAGAGAAAGGAACTGAATCATTCATAAGTGAAGGTCAGCAAATAGCTTGCCTAGTTATTGCATTTGATTGTTATAAGTGTCGCAGAAGTTGATTTTGCTGCTTCTTGAAAGCTGTTAAGAAATTTAGTTATTTTTCCAAACTGTGCTGATTTGGGACCACAGACTACAGGGAAAAAAGCAGTGGTAGGCAAAAGCTTCCACATCTGAATAGGAAAGATACATGACGCAGTATATTTTCACTGCCAGGAAATAACACGAAAACATTCTTGCCTGTTTAGTGTGTATTCAATCAAGGATAGAAAGTCAACTGCTTAGCTGGAGCCTGGCATAGATTTCCAATAGCTTGCTTTTCCTCAAGCACAAACATATGACGGCACTTGAGGAAAACTACAGAGTGAATCTTTTATGATCTGAAAATAACCTTCTTAGATTTCCATGAGAAAACAATATTTATTTATTTGGTCTTCTTCTCCCACCTTGCAATTAAGTGCTGATACAGATTGCTGGACCATTTATGCCCCAAACCGATCATAGAGCGAGATGATGTCTTCTGTGGTATTGTGGATATAAAAAATTTAAACTTTATGTTTTTAGTAGTAATATTAACAAAACCAATATACAGAGTTACTGTACAGCCATATATATTGCCACATAATAGGTAGTCACTGCTTCTCCGTGCGTCTGCAATATACGATTTAATCTATGTTAAAAATGAAGGCCATATCCCGTTAGTGTACTATGCAGGATAATGGTGCCTGGGCCTGCACTAGGTTCTATCACTATGGGCTTCTACCATTTGCAGTGTTTGGGTTTTGCTGCCCCACCCTAAGAGGAATTGGCTTGGCTTTAACAAGGACATCAGTGGGGGTGGAATGCAACTCTAAGGTCTTCCATCCATGCCCACACCACAGGTATTTTACGTCACCCTGAGAGCTACCTGAACACTGTGTGAGGTACCCTCTCGCATGACACCTATCCCATGAGGCTTTTGGCATGCCTGGAACAGCGCTCTAAGTGCTTTCCTTAACTCATCTCTTCCATATGTGTGCTGTGATTTCACCACGCAGCCCTTCCTCAGTGGTTCTGCCCAGGTTCTGCTCAGTGGTTCTGCCCATTACTTTAGTTTCAGTGAGATAAACTATGACAAATTCAACTTAAAGGGCAGGGAAATCATGAAGAAAGCAGAAGTCTGCAGAGATTCCTTACCTACACTCCTTCTAATGGAGGGCACTATTGCCACCTTGAGAGACTGCATGGGTAGCAGTCAGCCTTCAGCAATATCTCCATTGTTACTGAGCTTTGTTCAGTTTACACGTATACCTATTTCAGACATGAACTGACTGCTGGTGGGACACATTTCTTGATGGAACAGAGTTCACAGCTCTGGGGAGGTAGCTGTCAGGAAGCAGCATGCATGGGCTGCCCCACACGGGAAGGCAAGCTGGGAGCTGAGGGTGACAGTGAGGTAGGGCAGTGATCCCACCAAGAAGGGCACAATCGCACAGCAGGTACCATGCTGGTGGTCAGGGTCAGCCAATATTCAAGACTACTAAACATGATAATCTACTAAACAGCGATAAAGTGGGGACAAGGTCAAGCCAGGAAGTCAAATCATTGGTTCAGAATCAGCAAGGCACATGGCCAGACACAGGCATACCTCAGGGGCATCTCAAGGATGTAGGCCTGAGTTTCAGTGCAGTTTGCAAGCAAAGGGCAGGAGGCCCCCACGAGGCTCCATCTCACACTGCTCTTTTCCCAGCAGCCTGATCCAAGGCTACAGCTGCACGTTCTCAGAGCTGGACTGGAGCACAGACAGCCAAAGCCCTAGGAGGAGGGAAGAGGCTGCAGAGCCTCTCAATGCACACAGAGCCTTGACAGCAGCACGCTTATTTTCAGATTTCCATTCAGTCCAGAAGGTATCAGTCTCTTAAAGGTAATCTTGTTAGAGATGAGGCACAGCTGTTAGGGGCTGGGATGTTTACTGCAGCCCGATGAAAGTCTGCGAAGCCATATGCTGTTTGATCCTCTGCTCCCTGGCTATTTACCAATTCAGTGTCCAGAGGACCAGTAGGTTGAGCTGTGCCAGCATCACTGACAAACACAAGCCCTTCTGCTGGCCCTCTGAGGGGGCTTGCCAGTGTCATAATTATATGAGATTACATTCTGCTGTACTCAGTGATCCGTTGTACCCTTGTGATCATTGCAGTGCCTTGTCTGCACTAACATTCAGATCAGAACCATCCAAGTTTTGACAAGCAGCCATGCATAGACTTAGCAATAGCATCATTATGCCATATATAAATGGCCTTATCCTGACAACCACAGTGCCTTGATAATTGCCTTTTGACAGCAATGATGCTGTATTTAAGACTGACATAATACCAGCATGGACTGTACCTTCAAGATCACCGTAGCCTGCATGCATTTAGTGACTTGCAGGAGAAAGTGGCGAGTGTGTTCAAACTGAAAGGGTCCAGGAGCAGGCAGTCAGATGGCAAAATCAATTACAGCCACCTGACAAAAATGTTAGCTGTGGCCTTAGTGAAAGTTCTCTGTCCTTGCAACACCACCCTCGCTACACAGTCTCTGGCTATAGGTGGTGGTATTATATCCAAGACTTTGTAATTCTTAACAATTTCCAGGCTTCAAGATGTGCCTGCTCTTCATCTCTTTCTGTTCCGCTGCATCGCTTCAACCTGCTCTTTTCCAAGCCTCTCTCCTCACTCTCCCCTATTAAAAAATCATTACTTATGTAATTTTTTTTATTATTATTATTTTTTATTATTATTATTATTTTATTATTATTATATAATTATATAATTATGTATTTTTTTTTTATTTTTATGTAATAAAATTACTTATGTAATTTTCCCTTCTTCTCTTTACTCTCTGAAACGTCAATTCCTTCTCCAGTTGCCGTAACAGATGACAGACCCTTGACTGTCTTGAGACACACCGGTCAGGGTTGGCTACTCACCCGCAGCAAACACCTCCCCAGTGAGAAACACTTGTAGTAACTAGCCCTCTTTACTACTTGTCTACAACTTGGGGAAGTTCATGACAGAAAAATAAGCATATTGCCTGAGTGCTGACTACCGCCCTTCCCATTCAGACAAAAAAGATAAAACATTCACAAGCAGCCCTGCTTATTTTGGTTGAAGCACAGCGACAATGCATGCAGTAAAGCTGATCCTTCTGACTGCAGCCAAATCAGTTTAGACTGGCCCATCACAGGACACTGAGAGACTGTCACTTTTGTTTACCAGGGCCATCTAGAATCCCTCTAAGGTTAAATACGCTTCCAAACTCCTTTTAAGCTATGGCCCAGGGCAGGTTTTTCAGAGAAAGGAAAATAATAACAATAAAAAGGCATATTTTCTCCTGGCTCATGAAAACAGTATGAGAAACAGCTCCATAACCCCAGCACACTCCTAGAAGTACAGTGACATGAAGTGAAGGCCATTTACCTTCAGGGCCCAGTTACTTTGGGCTACATATCCAGGGTTGGGATTGTCTGCTCGTGTGTTCAGTAAAAGGAGCTTTATATAATGCAATGAAGAAAGCATACTGTGCAAAAGATGAAATAAAAATTGAGACCAAACTGGCATTATTGTCCTTGTGGGAGCCTCCCATAGAAGCCGGTGTTCAGGGTTTCCATCCCACTGGTGGTTTCAGCACACAAGGTTGGGGTGCGTGATGCCAAACCCGTGCAATGTCACTGGTTTCAGCTCTTGCCCATTTCTGGCAGGCATAGTGATTAGCTTCAGCTCCCCACTTCTGTGAGCGTGCTGCTGAACCAAAGTGAGCAGGGCTTGAGCTGGCAGGAGATGGAGGTAGCCAGGATGAATCAAGCTACGGAAGGGAACCTGTAGGGTTGATACAAAAACTGGCCACCTAGCTCTTGTTGTCTTGCCCTACGTGCTAGTTCTGTCTGTTCTCTGCCTCTCCACTGCCCTAAAGGAGGTTCTCAAGCAGATCAAACCTTTTATGTACTTACAATTACAGACCACTGTGGAAATAACATCTTTGTCATAGATCAAGTTGTTGTGGATCACATGGGCAGCAGTCAGAAGGTATTGCCTTTTAGGCACATCTTTACATGCCTGTCATTAGCTGGTACTACAGAAGAGGGGCTACCTCCATCTGTCACTGTATCCCACGATGCACACATTGTGGACTTTGTGAAGAAATCACAGGATCTAGTTACTTTTTGCTAAAGTAAACAACAGGAGCTAGTTGCTGCCTAAATTCAACTTCTCCTCTTAGCCTCCTATATTTCTAATAAATAAGGCAGCTAAATACAAGATATGCAAGCAGTGTGATACTCATACAACATTAAGTGATTCTATGATTCTAAGTAGTGATACTTTACACCTTGTTGGTTAATAATATGAATATAATAGAGAAAAGCAAGTTGTACTGCATAATTATGTATGGTTTAGAGGCAGAGCACAGCACAGGTGAGGGGTCACTAACCTACTTTGGTCTTACATTACATTATTGGACATCGTTGCATACTTGCAGTTAGCAGTACTAAGAAGACATATTAGATAATGTCGTTCCCCATTTACCACTCTACCTCTTTAAATAGCCATGTCATACCTTGAACACTTATAATATCTAAACGGTAAATTTAATACATCTAAAACTTAATGAAACAATTGTATTGATTTAGGAAGGCCGTATTAAAATATAAATAACTTCATGTATAGCACTTTGAAGATATAAAGTACTAGATGCATTTTATTTCTTTGAAGAAGACTAATACAGATATTTCTCCAGTTTTCCTCGTAAGCTGAACCCCTTTGTAAAAGACGTATCAGAATAAGTTGTTATGTCTCACACCCTGGTTTTGGATGATTCAGAATACTTTTACTATTAAGCCTGTTTCTGCATAAAAAAAATTGAGAAACCCGTGTTCAGAGATACATGAAGATAAAAGTTGCTCCTCAGACCGGTTCCAACATTAACACAGCTGCAGAACTGACTAGTTCTCAGGGCCTGGAGCACATCCCCCTTTTGGGAGTTTTGTTGGCTGAGCCAAGGAGTCTACCTGGCGGAGTCCAAGGTTGGCTTCAGTGCCAGTAAGAGCTGTTGTGAAGAAGCCAAAAGCAAGGCCCTGCCCTTTCTTTCCCTTGGGGACTACTTTTAAGCTGGGGGTGTGCCAGCTTGGGCTACATTGCAGCTGTGTTGCAGCGAGGTCTGCGCTTGGTCTTGTAGCTCCTCAGTCTGGACCTGGACTCAGACCCACCAGCTGGGCTTCCTGGCACAAGCTTGGACCTGCCTTGTTGTGGTGGCCATGATGGGTCACCACTGGGCTGTGTCTGACCCTGAACACCATCTCTGGCCCAGATCCTGACCTCGACTTGCCACTGGTTCCTTATGGCGAGGTTGCTGCTCCTGCATGTCCTGTTAGCATGCTTTGTTCCTGGTTTGCCTTCTCTTGAGAAGCTGCCAGCCCTCTGCTCCACGACACTTCCCTGTTTCATTCTGAGAACTGGTTGAGGCATTTCTTAAATTTAACATAGCTGATTTACACACAAAGCATTCTTAAATGCAACTGTCAACCAGTTAGGCATGTGGGTGCATTTATGCAAGCCATCACAGTGACTAAAAATTACTCTTTTTTCAAAGATACTATAAAAAGTGATTTTGTACCACAAATAATTTTGAAGTTTTATGTGTAAATTTAGCAGTGTTATTTGTTCATCACAGACCTTGCCTTTTAACCTCACAGTTTTCAACGGCTAACACTTGAAACAGATGCTTGGAATGAGAAACTGGAATGAGCTTTTCAACTTCAGTGAAGTATATCGAACTACATTATACTTTGGACATAAGGAGTCTATGTGAATTTTGTAAAGAATGTTGCAATGTTGTATTTTTCTGGGAAAGCTATGTAGGCACAGAGCCCCTTGCAGGTGTGCTGGAGTCTAGGCTCAGTCTCTGTACAGCCCCAAGTAGTCTGACATTCATTACTTTCAGCAATCTCATTTATTCAAAAGGCGACAGATGGATACAGAGGTCTACTCTAAGAATGTTTTATCATGAACAGTTGTTACAGAGGGTCTTATCCCTCCCATTTGCAGCTTTCTGTCAGCCTGGCAGGCATTGTATCACCTTCTGTTTTAGAGTGGACCTAATTATTTACCTCACATTGCAGCACAGCTATCAGCAACTAGAAATAGCGAAGATTGGGCAGTGCCCTCTGCTCGCAGAGAAACATGCACTAATGGGAACTTCTCATGTACAAAAGATGTGTGTATGTATATATATTTATATATCATCTTGCATATAATGAATTTGTGAGAATGGATGCCTATACACCTTGATGAAGAACAACGTTGGTTACTGCATTTTCTTTATAGATGGCTTTTTGTGCCATGAGGTGCAACAGATAGCCATCTGCTGGTGTAAATCACCAGTATAATTACCTGGTGATTTCAGTGAAGATTTAAGTTAGCAAAAGGTTCCATGTCTTAAACTAATACAAGGTAATGCATAAAGTCTGTAATTCTCATTATCTTCTCCTAGGTCATACTCCATCCCTTACTAATTGGCTCTACACGCACCCCTTTTTGAGCTACAACAAAGTTTACAACCTTTTCTTGGTCATTTCATGTGCAGCCAGGTCAAAGTCTAAATGAGAGGTTCTTTTATTTCCATTTATTTTGCATGATAAGTGACTGAACTGGCACTACCATTCCACCTATCTGCTGCTGCTACTTTTCCATGTCAGCAGCTACTACTGTTCATCGTGCAAGACTGCTGGAATTAAGGGTGTGAGTCAGCCACTAACATTTCAGAGTGACTTTCTTGATGTCGGCCTACTAATTTAAGAACGTCTTTGGTACAGGCACACAGTAGGTATATTTCAGGGCTCTTGTTTTAGTTCTCCTTGGTATTACTACTTTGGAAGCTCTTGTTCACCTGGAGTCTTGCCATGACATGGGACTGCATAAACTTTAAAAATCCTGAAGTCATATGGTTATTCAATCCATAAACAATATGACTGTCCGGGTTGGCTCAGTTTACTCAGATCTGCGTAGACGGCTTTGGTGATTGCTATGCACTTGCATCAAAAATGTGTTGTTGCAGTTTCCTAATTAGTATTTCCTCTTTTTTTTTTTTTTTTTTAAATGACCAGCATGTGGATTGAAATTTCCATGAGTGCGATACTCATTGTTTTGAGATTTTGCTAGAAAAGAAGTATGTGTCAGTCTACTTTAAGTAGAAACTGATTAGAGGGCTAGAGGATATTCTTTCTGCTAAGGCTCCAGATCAGAACATCTTCAAGAGTTATATGTACAACATAAGAAATTGCTCAGATTAATCTGAACAACATAGGTTTTGTTTTCTTTTTCTGCACCAAGATTTTTGTAACTGATTAAAAAAAAAGTGTAACTTCTTAAAAAACAGCAGCCATGCAGGACAACGTATGTGTTGGCAACAAAACCTTTGTCCCAGAGTATATATCTGTACATTACATAGGACAATTCAATGCAATATGAACAAGGACAAAGTGTACAGGAGAGAATAGTGTTGGTCAGTACAGCAGAAGTCACAGCTTGTGACATGTAAATCTTCTGAGTGATTGCTAGTCAGTATGGCAGCGCCAGGCTTTCAGGTGGATCAAAACAAACAAACAAAAACAACCAGCAAGCTTTGATTCAAAGATGATGAAAAAAACTTGCAACATCCCAAGGATAAGAATGACCCATGAAGGAATGTACACCTTCAATACACAAAGTTGGTTCCTAAGTTTTGAAACTGCTGTACAGTACAAAAGAATTAACATTTAACACTGTCTGGTTACGGAAGTGCGTAGACATGACTGATTAACAATAGTTTTCATGGCCTTTTAAAAGGCAGCTGCACTCACCTACAGGCAGAAACCTTGAGGATCAAGATTAGGGTAGGCATTTTCTTAACTCATGACCTGCTCATATTCATTCCTTTGGTTATTTCTTTGAATGCTAGAGCACATAGGTAAAGAAAAGAAACACAACACTTTTTGTCCATTACTGAAGTAGCCTGAAGTAACGTGTTACATACAACAGCAAAGATGAAACAGTGCTGCATTTTTAAACAAACCCATTAGAAAAGGCAGACCACAAAATTCCATGCTCATTTCAGGGCAAAATATTAAGAGAGACACAAACGTAGGAACAGCCTTTTACATCTTGTTGCCCCAAAAACTTCTCACCCCCACCATCGACCCTGAGGACATCGAGGGGACTCTTCCTACACAGCACTTAGCACTACATGTATTTACTTATACTCTTCCCACTAGAGTGGAAGGAGGGCCCTGGCCACCCCCTTCCCCACACAAAACCCGAGCAGGGGCCGTATGGAGCGGCTCCGGGACAAAGGCTCCGGACCAAGGGACCCGGGGCGGCCGGTACCACATGCTAGAGCCCCACAGCGGGCAGGGCCCCGCCGCCATCTCCTCCTCCTCCTCCTCCTCCTCCTCCTCCTCCTCCTCCTCCTCCTCCTGGTGTACCCTCAGCTCTTCCCTTCCCCGCCATGGCAGCAGCAGCTTCCAGGCACACTCCCTCCTCCCCATAGCGGCCACACGGGGGTGTAGAGCGGGACTGGTGCCGGTCGCGGGCTTTGTTCGTCGCTGCCTGCGCCGCCTCCGCCCCTTCCTTCCTCCCCCCCCCCCCTTTTTTTTTTTTTTTTTTTTTTTTTTTTTTTTTTTTTTTTTTTCCCCCTTTCCCCTCCCCTCCCTTTCCTCCATCGCCCTCCCCAGCCCAAGAGCCGGCCGGGCCGGGTGCCCGGAGCGGGCCGAGGGGCGGGGGGGAAACCGAGCGGGCCCTGCCCGCCCCGCCGGCACCGAGCAGGCAGGCAGGCCGGGAGGGAGGCGCCATGGCCGACAGGGCGAGGGCGGCGCTCGGAGAATTGGGCTGGTAAGTGGGGGCGTCCGCCGCCATGTCGCGGGGGCCGGCCCCTGCCGTCCCGGGCACAGCGCCGGGCTCCCGGTCCCTCCGTTGCTTGTTCGCTTTTGAGGCGTAACTCGCTACAGCGGCGTGGGCTGTGGTGTTGTTTTATTTATTTATTTATTTATTTTGGGGGTGGTGGGGCTCGCTTCTTTTGTGTCTCGACTCGCGTCGTGAAGCGCTCGACGTCCGCCCTCCCTCCCAGCTCCAGCCCACCGTGTCCCAGCCGCAGCCCCCAGTGTCCCGGCGGCGCCCCACGGGTGTGTGTGGGGCCCTTTGGGCCTCTGTTGTCGTCCTTTGGGGCCAGCTAGGGCCGGGCCGGTGTGTGCACAGCTCACAGCACGGCTGGCAGGGGCTTTTTGCTCCGGGATGTGCCCCTGCTGCCTGCCCTTCCCCGGGTCTGCACCCTCCTGACTGAAGGCTGGGGCTTTGGGGTGGTGATGTTCCTTTTAATTACCCCTGTGCTGGTCAATAAGATTGGACGAGTGGAGTCAAACACTTGAGGCTTGAAGCCAGGTTTTCTTTTTTTCCAGTTAGTCCCGAGTTGAACGTTTTGTGTGCTTTGGAAGATCGCGCTTCAATGAGTCCAAATAGTGCTATCTCTACATCTTGTTTGCTAGCCTGGAGGTTTTTTGGCATTATTGACTAGAAGCGGATTTATTTATTTTTTAATTGATCAGTGTAGTTCCCTTATTAGTCACCACTTTGTCTCCTTAACTACTTGCAAATCGTTCTCAAAACAAAAGCTCGTTGTTGACTACCAAGGCGCAACACAACTTACTTTGGCTATAATTGAGGAAAAACTTCTTAATTTAAAGAGAAATGTCGTTACTTCCAACGGCATTTTGTGGGTTTGTACTGTGACGTTTAACTTAATGGTTTTGTCGGATTGTGCTTTCATTTATGGCTAACACATAAAGCATTAAAACAGCATCGTGTGGTTTAGGTAGTTTCTACAGCGTTGCTTTGTGATAATACTAACCAGGCTGAGAAAACTAGTGTCTTTAGATCTGGACGAGTGTATCGTGTTTCAAAAATACTGATCTAAGCAGTTCTAGAGTACACAATCCTGTGATTCCTGCCTGTTGACGAGTTGAAAGAACCAAAAGTATTCATGCTAACTTTCATAAGATTAGCTTTATTAAAGGGAAGTGTTAGCTGTAACTTGACGCGCACACCTCTTCTCTTCCATACTTACTGCTCTTCAAAAAGGAGAAAGCTTCCGTAAAAGAAACTTTTATTTTCGTGATTTTTCTTTTCTTGCTTTCTATTATACATCCAAAATTTTATCTCACAGTTTTCAGTTCTTAGATGTTTTACTACTTTGTCAGTTAAATGAGGGCCATTGGTAAGCTGCTGTTAGGGATTGGCAGTCCAAAATATGAGGTGCCCCTGAAACTCTGTTACTCCGCAGTGTTTGCCTTTGTCCTTGGGACATATTCTGTTGAATGGCAATAAACACTTGTTATTCTTGCAGTGCTGCCAGGTGTGATCCAAAGACAGCGACAGAAATATGATCGGGCAGTAGTGGGCTGATACTCAGGCCCACTGGAGTTATGCCTTGGCCTACTTGGATTGGGAAGGGCAGCATGAATGCTTACACTTTTGAGGAGTGGAAAAGGAAATAATGCTTCATAAATCTTCAGCAAAGTGTTCATGTCCTTCAAAAAATAACCTAGGCATCCACGCGCTTCACTGTTCTGCTGTTGCACTTATGCATTTGACTTTTCTATCCTCTTATTTATTAGTAGACCATAAAGTAATTTAACACATGTATGACCAAGCCTTCAATTGTGGTATTTAATGCAGTGTATTTCTCACTACGCTTGATTACACGGGTGGTTGAATCACATTCAGTTCCAAACCGATTATTAGTGTTGCTGTCCACTTGTGTCAAAGTGGTATGTTTTCTAGTACAAAAGTGAAGCTAGGCTTATACATTGAATTCTGTCCACACTTAAACTACTGCAGCACCACTTGGTGTTCCAACAAAGCAAACTATTGTTCTTCCAAAGTTGCAAATCTTCTAGTTTTTAAGATACGGCCTATTCCAACTAGATTTTAACATAACTTTCTTAGAACCTTAAAGGTAAGAAAAGTTGACCTAGACACGTTCGTGTGAATTTCTGCAATTAGTTTTTTTGTTGTAACTCTGAATACAAAGTAATTTTTCAAATAAAGCATTAACAAAATGTAGTTAAGATAGCATTATATGTATATATTTATTTATTATGTATTTTATGTGTTATTTATATCTATCTGTATTTCAAGTAGCTGTTGTTAAAGAGTCATCCACTGTAAAATGGCCTGGAAATTTGTAATGTTCACCTTTTCAGTTTGTTTCAGTATATTAGTTATGCTTTTTAAGCTTTTGAGAGATGAACTTTCCCTACATAGTAGATGTAAGAGTGCTAGCTAAGGTAGCTAATGCAGTTTTTTTTTTGTTTTTTTTTTTAATTTTTTAAAGTTTACTTATTTATTTACTTTGTGGTAGTGTTCCATGAAAGTGGGTAAAAGGTCCCTGTAGTGTGCATACAGAGCTGTTTCCCTGAAGAGAAGACGTCCTTGTAGCGGTCTTTAGACTTGTACATTTTTGGGGGCTACTTTTCCTTGCACACTACCTTGGGTGCTGCATCTCGGGATGTGATACTGGCTCCAACTTTAGAGCTGAGATAAGGTGTGTTTGTACTACTTTGCAGTGGAAAAGTTAATCAGCCTTGGAACAAGAAGTTCTAACTTTTTTTTTTTTTTTTTTAAATTATCAGACATGCAGAGAAAGTTGCCTTCTTATATTGTTACAGTTCTGTTCATGAGTTTTGGAACCAATTTTCCAATGTTCCCATTAAAATATAGGCCTAAATGGAACAGAGTTATAGAATCCATTTTTCTTACTAGCCGTGGAGTCCAAAAGAACTGCGGAGTACACACTCCTTATGTAAACCATGAATCACAGAACACTTCTCTCTGGCTTGCAACAACACTTTTTGTTTGCCTTTAGAAGTCACCCAGGTTTCACTTCATAAGAGAAGATGACAGCCCAGAACTTCTTCAGTGTCCCAGATCTTCACAGAACTTTTGAATTTATTACATGAAAATGCCAATATGTTTTTGAAAACAAACAGTATGTTGTGCCCTACAGCAGGTTTAGCTGCCCGTGGTCTCAGGTCTGGTGAATGCTCTCTGAATGTGGGAGAGCAAGACATGCGAACTGGATAGCTAAAGAATTTCTTAGTACAGCTAAATGTACAGTTGCTTGTTGAGTAGTACAGATTATTTTTATTGCAGTGTAAAAATTAGTAAGTCTATGGCAGAAACAGTCTTGTAAAACTTCTTATATTTTTCAAAGTTATGTAAAGAGTGTTCTGACTATAAAAAGTTATTTCCAGAGACGAAGAAGAATCAGAATTGTATTGGTTGTTTGGAAACAAAAGAGTAACGTTCAGCAGTCCGTGAGAAAACTTCGATCAGTGTAATTTTGGTTTTATGTGTTTTGCAAATGAAAGCTGTGTAGTTGGTGTATGCTGAGCTACTTTAAATTGACTTTCATCTATTTCAGCAAGTAATGTGCTGCATGCAGCACAACAGTAGATTTAAGTTTGTTGCAACCCTTTCCTTATAGGACTAATCACGATATGATCCAAGCTCTGAAGTAAAGGTAGGGAATGCCTGCAGGAACAATCTGACTCTTCTTTCTAAGAGCGCAGCAGGAATTTGGGGAAGTATTTGGTTCCCGGATCCTGCAAGGCAATCTGCTTTTCCTACACGTTGTTTTGCTGTTCCACTGAAGCTCCTTTGACAGGCATGGCTGAATTTGGTCCCTGCATATGGAGCAAGCTCAGCCTGGGTAGAAGATGTCCCTTACACACACAGATAACAATGATTCACAGGGGAGATGTCTCTGTTTTGGGTTTCTTAACATCCTTGTAGTGGTGTATGTTTTTATGAGCTTGGGTTGGTACTGTGAAAGCTCGAAGTGCCAGTGCAAAGTAAAGTGCTGCACTGCTGCAATTTTGCATTTTTTGTTTTTGTCATTCACGTGTATCCCTTACTGGCTGGTGTGATCGGTTTGATTCTTTCTCGATCAGGAATAATGGGTAGATATAAACTGAATTCTTGATGTCATTGACAATCTGGAGGAGCAGAACAAGTCCAGTGTTGTACTTTCTGTTAAGGGAAACGAGATGAGAAACTCCTTTTAAAGAAGCTGTTAAGTGGTAACAAATGAGTGATATTGGATGTAATCTTACAAGCTTTTCCAAGAAACTGGTATATGGCTATTATTAATGGTTAAAAAACAGTGCAAAGAAAGCTGTTAGGAATTTTTCACAAAGAATAAAATAACTGTTAAGTCCTTATGTATATGAATAGCGTGTCCTAATTTTTAGCAGTATGCACTAATGTAATTGTCCCAGCAGAGCAGAAGCTTTGTAGACAGTGAAAAAGTAAATGCGAGGTGTGGAAGGTCCTCTGTGCTGGGAAGATGGAGATCTTTAGTCTGAAAAACAGAACAATAAGGGGAGAGGTGACGGGTCTGAGAAATCTGCAGAGCATACAGAAATGATGAATAGAAAGCAAGACATCTATTTTTCTTAACACAAGAATTAGGCCACCCAGTGAATTAAATGTGCTAGTTGATGAAAATTGAAGTAGCTTCTCAAGCAGTGTGTAATTAAATTGTGGAATGGAATTGGCACATGATAGTTAGGAGCAGAAAGATGTGAGTGAGTTAAAATATAGAAATACATACTATATTATAAAATACAAAAAAATACAAGTGGGTTAAGATGACAGAGGGATTTGGCCAACCTCTTCTCAGTGGTTTGTGGGGACAGGACAAGGGGTAATGGCCACAAGATAGAGCACAGCAAGTTCCGCACCAACATGCGAAAGAACTTCTTCACAGTGAGGGGGACGGAGCACTGGAACAGGCTGCCTGGGGAGGTTGTTGAGTCTCCTTCTCTGGACATATTCAAGGCACGTCTGGATGCCTACCTGGGCAGCCTGCTCTAAGGAACCTGCTTTGGCAGGGGGTTGGACCCGATGATCTCTTGAGGTCCCTTCCAACCCCTTCAATTCTGTGAAAATATGAATTTGACAAAATCAGGTAGGGATAGATGCACTGAAAGTGGAACTCTGGGGTGGAGCTTATCTACTAGCTCTAAAATAGCTGGAAGCTAGGAATTACTCAGAGCACTTCCAGATACTTGCTGTTCTATGTTCTTTACCTGAATCATCTGCCTCTGGCCACCCTTCAGGAAGGGGAGCTGCGTTAAACCTAGACTGGTTAAGTACGAGCACCATTTCTGTTCTTACTTTTCTGTTGTAGGTAAGTGTTTTTTACGCTGTAGTCTTACTGAGGAAAGGTTTTTCTCCTCTTGACTGGAAGTGTGGGAAGGAGGAAGTGGGAGTTTTGAGACACATGAGCGGGACCTTGAGAAACAGGACAGAGAAGCCAAAGCAAGTGTGGCAGTCCCCTTTGCACCCTGTCTCCGTTGTGATTTCTGCTGTCTTACTGCAAGTCAGCCTCCAGGATTTTATTAGCTGCTGGGAGAGCCTCTCCTGTCACCTTGATGTGCCAGATCTCAAATCAATTTATGCATCCTTTTTGGGAATGTAGCCTTTATCTGCTGGCTCCTCTGAAGAGTCTGCTAAGAAGCTGAAGCACTCGCATAAGATGTCCTTGACTTACAGAACTGTTGCAATTTAGGAGTGAAGAATATTGCTATTTGTTGAGTAAAGGGCTCACAGTAGAGGGGGAAGAAAAAGTTTAGTTTACATGGAACAACTTTAAAGGTGGAAGTTGTGATGGACAGTTTCAACACCCACCTTTTTAGTGGCCTTGCTTTTTTTTGGTATAGTGTATCTAAGGTTGATTCTCTCCCATGAATGCTTTCTGTAGGGGCATGTAGGCTTGTCTCCGTTTTGGAGACTTTGGAGATAACGTGTATTTAGTCTCATTTCAGAAATGACGTAGTCATGTAAATTCATAGGCTTTGCTTTCTTTTTGAGGTGCAGATACTTCATTAGGCCAATGTCACCTACAGGGTTTGACTTGTAGTAGTTTCCTTCTTCCTGCCTCTTTGTCCACATGCTCTTTGACCTAACGTGAAACAGTGCACGTTATCCCAGAGACTGAAATGTCGGCTCAGTTTTGTAATATTTTTTTTATCAGTTAGTCTACTGATAAGCTAATTGCTATCAGCACTTAAACAGGGTAAATGGGTGGAGCTTGTTACACAACTACTACTGGGGGCTGATTTCCCTCTTCCCTCTCACAAATCTGATTTTTAGTATACTGTAAGTATATACTGTATACTCTAAGTATACCATAAGTTGAATACATAAAATGATCATTTTGGTAGGCATTTGGCAGAAAGACTTAGGCAGGCTGGAATACCAGGAAGCTTATTGTTTTATTTATTTATTCCCCTACCCCTTCCTCCCAAGAAACGCAAATATACTTCCTAATGTAACAGTCAGTTAATGGAAGTAGCAGCGTGTTCAGGAGGCCAGCATTTTCCTGATGGTCAGTACCTATTACAATCCAGGCATAAGTTAAGGTAGGGGTGTTTTAAACTTGGATGTTCCTGGAGATTAAAATTATTGGTCAGAAAGCGGAAATTTGAGGCATCTGGACTAGGTATTTGGTATAGATGAAGCAGGTCTCGGGAGAAAGCCCTGTGCAAAGAATTTCTTTCCAGAAAGCATGTTCTGAGACTTGAGACCTCTGGGTTTGCTCTGTGCAGTTTCTGTGTGCTCACACCTCCCAGATCCCAGACTCCCAAGCAGCGAGCTGTTGGGAGGGTAGCTGCCCATTTCGGGGTGAGGTGGTGCTGTCATTCGGACCATGAACAAACCGATGTTCAGTGGGGTTTTATATTTGCATATTTTACATAAGTGTCACTGCTGGATAAAATATGGCTTAATGTAAACAATACATGGAGGAGTACATAGAGATATGCAGCTCTCCCAAAGCTTAATTCAACAGGTAGAATAATGCTTAGAAATGTTGGATTTTAAATATCCTGTACAATTAGTTGTTGCTTCATGGTTTGTTTGTTCTGTGATAGTTGCAATAATATAATTAAAATAAATTTAGCTGATTCTCCAAGCTGTTCATGTTGTTCCTGTTTTCAAGAGTAGTACATTTTCTACTTCTTTAGAGCAAAAGGAGGATGTTTAATTCCAATAAAGTTAATTCTAATACTGCTGATGGAAAGGCTCTCTGGGGGAGATGAATAGTATGTGAGTGTTTCTAATCAGATTGCATGTATTTAATATAATGTGTAGTTGTGAGGTGTCAGAATTTAGGAAGACTGGGCAGCTCTAGGACTGATATACAACCTTCAGTGGAGCTGCTTTGTGCTCCTAAGGGAAAAAGGAAGTTGCTGTCTTAAATGATCTTTGCATCACTGGCAAGTAATTGAAGCGTGATGGGCATTCTTGCAATGGGATTGTTTTGAGAGCTTCACTTTGAGAAATTTAGCATAGGTATTAGGAGTAATGACACTGACAGCACGAGAAGGCTTGTTCTGAGTTAGAGAGCCGCATGCTGACATCGCGTCTCTGGCAGAGCGCGCTGCTTGGGGAGCGTGGTCAAGATCGGCTTTTCCTCTCCTGCTGTTTGCCTCATACAGTGCTCTAGGAACTGCCAGGAGCGTCTCCTGTTGTGTCACGTCTGGAAAAAAGCTGTTGAGGAAAGCCAGAAGAGAAAAAGCCATGTGTGTTCAGACAGTTTCAAGATACTCCCGGTGCGCTGTCAGCTGTGTCGTTGGCACCGGCCCAGCCTTAGGATATTTGTGTTCAGTTTAACGCTTCGGGGTGGCTGCCAACTTTTTCCTGGGGAAATATGAGTGAGAAACAGTATTCACAGCTTGTATCTCAGGAGAAGAAAAAAAAAAATCATTAGAGAAAGAAAGACAGCCCTCTTTACACTGTGTGTTTTGTATGTCAAATTGCCTTGGTCCGTTACAAATGATGGAGGGTCTGATCTCCTCAAGGAGCAAAGCGTGCGAGAGCTCTTGTCCAGTGCTTTCTGGCTGCAGGGACTGTTTGTAGGATCCACCACGTCAGAGCAGTGCCACTTGCTAAAAGGTTATCTTAGCCAGCTTTGGGGTTAGCGAGGTTATCTTGGACATGTCTCTGTATGTTACTTGGTAAAATCTCTAGATTTAATCTCAAGATTTAGGATTGACGTTTTTGTACTACCACCATTACTGCCAGATAACTGTGTGTACACTTATCACTAAATCTGTCTTTGATTAAGTAGTTGTATTGACTCACGTTAACATTTTTTGGGGGGAATCTGCTGAAGTTTTACTCTGTTACATTCTTTTACTGTTGCAAAATGCAGTATATAGTTACCTCCATATTTAAATAGTTTAATAGATGTAAATCAGGATATGTCATTAAAGCACAGGCTAGAAGTGCGTACTGTCCAGGTTCCTTACCAAATGCATTAATAACATTATTTCCACATTTTGTGAAAATACAAAGTCACTTATTTAACCCTGGTATCGATGGCAATATACCGAATGGGGAAAATACTACTTTAAACAGCTAGGTCATCTTGTTATGTATTATTTCTTCATAGAAAAATAGAAATTGAAACACCATTTATTATGGAAGCACGTTTACACTTCTTTCTTTTTGGTGATGTTGCCATAATTACTGTTGGGGCTGTTGTATGGTGGGGATGGGGGAGGCTTCCAAAGGCATCAGGATAGTGTGAGTTTGCTGGGAGATAACTTTTTTATTTGTTAAATTGAGATCCTGCATCCAAGATTGCTTTAAATGCAGTGCAGAGGTATTAAATTCGTAATTACTTTTTAGAATAGTAATACTAATGAAGCATTACATTTCCCAACTTCTTAGAACATGTTCTGTTTTATAGATGAAAGTGTTGCACATGCTGAGATTTTTGTTTAGCTGTTATTTGGAGGGGAGAGAGGAAGAAAGTTGTTGAAGGAACTGGAGGGAAGGTGGGTGGTTTCCAGAGGTCTGGTTCTGATGCTGTGCATGGCAGTGATATCTGAATGAGTTACGTTTTCTGCTGAAGTGATGAGCTGCTTGGGAATGCTGAGAGGGCGCTTATGTAAAAAAATATGATCCATCAAACACGTGCTCCTTGAAAACAGACTGGATAATGAGCACAGTCATGATTCTTGGTTTTCAAAACCTCTTCACTGGTGTGGTATTTAATTCAGATGTAACAGCCATATAACATACGGATATAAATCTGTGTAATACACTTATGTAATTATTGATAGTCTGGAGAGTTGCAGTTCAGCTAGTCAAAGAAACAACTTGGGATTCTGCCTTGTGGCAAGTACTTCCTAAGTTCCTCTGCAATTTTTCAATTGATTGCTGTCTATGCTGCTTTTTCTATTTTTTGGTCCAAAATATATATTTTTTTTTATAACTATGAAAATCCGAGTAACTGAAGGAAGTAGATGTATCAAGTTGTATACTTAATATTTACCTGATACTCAAAAGCTAAACCAGTCTGGTTTATTCTTATTAACTTTGAAAAAAAAGCGCTCTAGTAAAACTTTGCTGCTGTAGCTAGAAGCATTTTAATAAAAAAATACTGCCAGTGAGGGAAAGTGTGCGTCTGTCTATATGTTCAAACTGCAGGTATGAGTACTGACTTTTGTTTTGCAGTAATTTGGCTGATCTTCTACAGACGTATAGTTGGAAGTCGGTGGTTAAACAGTGCTGTTCATGCAGCTGATAAAGTGAAACTCAGAAATAGTTTTGGAAGCCCTTTAATGGGTGCAGTAGTGTTTTTCAGTTCTAGAAATATATGAATCTGTAGCTGTAGGCAGTTACGTTCTTCGATCGTTGTTAACAAGGCTACGTTTACCAATCTGCTGCCGCTCTTCAAGCTTTTCAAAGAGTTGATTGTAAACAAAGTTTTACTGTGTTCTTGTACGTTGCACAAGTATGCATCTCTATACATATCTTGAGTGATTTTTTTTTTGGTAAATGTACTATAAATCTAGCTTTAAGGGTCTATAGAAATGGCTGTCATAAAGTAGAATAAAAAGAGACTTGCCACTTCTGCCTGGTTAAAAAATTACCTGTATGCAGAAACATGTGATAAGCTGAGTTAAAATTATGCAATATTTCTAATAGGTATATCTGTATTTTAAGCATCAATGACCACATCTGTAAAAAATTATTTTCTGCTTGGCAATTTCAGTTATAAATACACTTCTTTGTCTCAGCGATGAGTATTCATCTTTCATCCTTGTCTTTTCAGCAGATCGTAATGTCATTTGTTGTCTGTTTTGATGTTTAGGAGGGAGGGATGTGAGTGGGGTGTCTTCAAAAGTTCTGTTTTTTAGTTAGTGCACTAGAACCAGTTTTGTTAGAACAGTTCCCCCCTACAGCAGCTATTCTTGGGGACTCTGGGTTGGTGATAAAATCCTGTTTTAAATATTTCAAATACAGCTGGAGGCATTTGCTTAGCAACTTGCTTTGTGAGTCAGCAGACACTGGGGATGTTAAGCTTCTATTATGTCTGAAATTAATACGAAGTGTCTTCGAGCAGAAGTAGTCCAGCTCTTTAACTCTGATATGGAAGACGTGCTTTAATAACAAAATACCAATTAATAATGTTTCCAATTTTCATTTTGTAGTTTTATGGTTCAGTGCTGTTTTTCTCTGGTAATAAAGTGAGATTTTACAGCTTGAATTGAGAAATATTAATTGTTTCCTTCATGAGTACTGTTGATAAGCTAAATTAGGCGATTAAATATGATCAAAATTATATTTGAACTACTTAAAAATATAGTCTTTTGTTACTCATATGCATGAATACTGTATGTTACTTATTCCAGTCTCAGTATCATTAACTTTTAAGTATCATTACTGGAAAAAATTTACAAAGTATTGGTTGGAGAAAGCATTTTAGGGAATTACTTTGTATAGAGGTGTCAGGTTTTACTTTCTTTTGAGATACTCAAAATATAAAAAACAAAGCAAACCAACCAACCAGTTTGGAAGAGGCCTCTGAAGAGGTCATCCCAGTCCCATCCCTTGCTCAGAGCAGGACTGACTCCTTGTTGGATCTGCTTGCTAAAGGTGTTGTCCAGCTGAGCTTTGAATACCTGCAAATTGGTCTGCTCCTCTGCATAGCCACTCTTTGGAAAGATTTTTTTTTTCTCCCCTATGTCTAGTGGGAATTTCATGGGTTTAAGTGTCTCTCTCTTGGATGCTGTCATTTCACTCCATGCTTCTTGGAATTGGCTTTGTCTCCTTAAGCTGCTTTCAGGTAATGGGGGGGAAAAGTTAGAGCCTCCTTTGGCCTGCACTTCTCCAGGCTGAACGAACATTTAAAAAAAAAAAAAAAAAAGCTCTCACAGATTCTCCTCCTTTGACATGTCCTCCAGCCCCCAAAACATCTCAGTGGCCTGTCTTCAGTTTTGGGTCTTCTCTCATAATAGAGACCCCTGAAACTGGGTACAGTATTTTGGATGTTCCTTTGTGCTGGGAGGAGGGGAACAATCACAACTCTCGATTAGCTGGCTGCAAAATCTAATACACCCCAGTATGTTTTTAGTCTTTAACCACTGTATGGGCACACTGATTCATGGTCAAATTTTTGTTCATCATGACCTGCTTTTTGTCCAGCTGTTCCTCCACCTTAGCTGTTGCAAGAGATACGGCTCAGTGCTCATCTTTGAGCTTTGTCATGAACCTCTTGGCCAAGGAACTGCTGTGGTGATGCTTCTTATCTACTCGTATTTTTACCAGCAGATCATTCCCCTGTGCCCAACTCCCCTAAAGGGGGAAAAAAAATGGTCATGTTTCCCGATGAAAAGCATTGTACATCTATCTGTTTTAGACTGTGCACTGTTTAATGTAGTTTTGACATGCTTATACAAGCTTAAGCTATGGTAATGTGTAATGAAAGAACTGATGTACTACTTCATTATAGAAAATGCGATGTGTAGAATGTAAGTACTTAATTTGAACCATTACTGGAATGCCTTTTTTGGTCTGGCAGCTACTTAAACTTCTGATTTATCAGATTTATGAACTCGAGACTAATACAAAAGTTGAACAATCTCTTCATTTTGTGCAGAAGTAGCATTTTGAGCTAACTTTGCTACAGATCCAAGAAACGTAAATTGTTCTGTTCCCACGCACGTTATTCCTTGCTCAGTTTCTGGAGCTGACGATCTTGTGCTGTCCTTTGCTGTGTTAATCAAAGTCTGTCCCAATATTGTGGCTCCAGTCATGCCCAGTAACTGTTGCCTATAGAGGAGCCTGAGAGTGTGACAGATACGCAGAGATAATTCCTCGGAATGTCTTCCCAGCTTTTAGCTGTTGGATGTTCAGCAATTTCCTCAGAGAGGTGTTTCCTTTCTGCTAAATAGGTTTTGATGTATTTCTTCTGGATGAATCTGTGTGGTATGGTCTTGAACCCATGTAAAATTTTCGTAACCACAGAATATTTCATATGTTGTATGAAGAACCCTTTTCTTAAATTTGCTGGATTTCCCTCTTGCTAATTTAGAGACAGTGAATAACTAATTGCTTTTTATCTTCTTAATATTACTTGTGGCCATATAAATAAGCTAAATCCCTTCTTCAGTCTTTTTCACAATGAAGAAGCCTATTCTGTGTAGTAAATCTTCAAAAGAAAGGTGTTTTGTATGTTTGATCCAATTTGTGCATGTCAAATAAAGAAGGGTGGACAGAAAACAGGATCCTGAAAGCAGGGAGAGTTTAGGAAAATAAGTGATCTAAAGAAGACGGAGAAAGAAGAAAATGAAGGCAGGTACATTGCAGATGTATATTATTAAATCTTTATCATTACAGAGGAAAGTATGAAGTGTCTGTGAAAACGTAATGTGATACAGAAGTGGTATTTTTTACTCCCCCCTCTTCCCACCAAAAAAAAGTTAATTTACAGCTTATTTAGCTAAATGTAACGCATGGTAAATTACATGCAAATTTCAAAATTACAAGTGTGTGGCTTTTGATTGTGTGGTGCCTTTTAGCCCCTTGGGTATATGAGCCTTGACAGAAGAGTGAGTGCAGGAGTGTGAACAGTCATTTGCAATTACAAGATGCAGGGCTTGGCTTATACAGGCTTTTGTGAGACTTGGTGGTATGTTAAACATGCGGAGTAAGATTTAGCTGTATCATGCTACCTCTCCCTGTGAAGACAATACGCCTGTTTTACTTCTCAGCAGATGAAAAGTGTGATCAGTTGCTTGTTCTCAGCAGGAAGGCAGTTGTTTCTTGAGATGCCTTATCTCGGTTGGCTCTTGCTTGTCTGTCTGCATCCATTCAAGTCCTGACCCCATCATATACCATGACGTGTTTTTCTACAGAATACAGATGTATATTTCACTGTGTACCGTTTAGCTTAATATTACTATAAATTAATTTTAAAAATAAAATATTTTAAATTAATATTTTAAAAATAAAAAAAGTTACTTCCTAAATGTACCACACACTTGATTTCACTATCAATCAGAGTTTTATGGCATAAACTTTAAGTAAATTACATATTACAGTAAGTAATTATTCCAGTTTTGAGTCATAGTGCCAAATGATTACTTGGCTTGATCGATGAAATGAAAAGCAAGCTGAAAATAAGCTTTTGAGAGTTACGGTCATCTGATGGTTTTTCTTCAGCCTTGTGCCCTCCACTCCTAAAACTAAACTCATTATGAACTTTCTCCATTGCCTCTTGTGACTGCTTGCTGCAGTGTCCTTGGTGCTCTCTAATGCCTGTGTACTATCATGACTTTGATTCCTTTTCACCTGTCCTAACCCAAAATATGTTTGGCTTCCTCTCACATACCCCTCTGGCAAGCATCAACGTGTTATGGCTGTTTTGGAGCTAGGCAGGTGCTTTAGTTGACCAGTTGATTGCTGCTGCTCGAAGTGGATGAGAGCCAAGTTCTATTTCCCTTTTCCACAGTCCAACTACTGATTTTTCTACGTCTTACTTCTACCCGGCATCCGATTTCTGTGAAACTTCAGGGAACTTGGTGCCTGACACCTCTGCTTCTCTCAAATTTGGCTGAAATTTGCCTGCCTGATTTGCATTTGTCAGTGTGACAGGGCTGCTGGACAGACTCCGTGAATATATAATCATCGTTTTCTAGGGGCAATTGAATTCAACTGCATTTAAAAAACTTTTTGGTTTGTTCAATAAAATGAACATGAAGAAACTAGACTTCACATGAGAAGTGTTTGCTTTTTTAAAGCACTGAATACAAAAGGAGGGAGGATAAATTTGGCAAAAGTATCTGTTCCTTCCCTATGCTTATTAGTTCAACAGATAGTGTTTTGGAATAGGTGAAATTGATAACAGCTCAGGCCCTGGGGATTTGAACCATGTATTCTGGGACAGTGCTCGGTCTACTACTCTAGAAATACTTTCTTCTTTGTTGCCATTCCACTTTTTGTAAATAATCAAACTTCCTTGGGAGTTGCCTCAGCATCTCAGGTAAATTACCTCTTAGGGTTAGTGAGTCAGTCTGTTGTTTTTTTCCCCCCCTTTGTCTCTGTGTGTATTTTAACATTTGAAGCAACTTCAACAGAAGGAATTTACAAAGGCTCAGATAGCTAGCAGTGAAACAGTAGAGGTGCTAGTGTTCATGCAGTGCTATGATTTGAGTTCTAAGTTTTGTGCACCATGTTATTCATTGTACCATTATCCACTAAAGTTATTCTTTGCTAGGAAAATGTGCAGCTAAAGCAAAGTGTTTTTTTTTTTTAAATTCCCTTCATGGTTTTAAGAGCAGAAACTAGGCTTGCCATTCAAGACAGCTTGGGAGGGACTATTTCTTGAAAGGCTTCTGAGACATAAAAAGCGTTTTATGTCTTGAAAGATAAAATTTCAGCGGGTGCGAAAGGATTTTATCAGAATTTGTCCAAAACAGTAATGGCTAAGAGGTAGGTGTGCTTCTCTTACAGTGTATAGTGTTATTGGCAGATAATTATCCTGCAAAGCATAAGAGAATAATTTGGAAGAAGATTCTCTTCATAGAAAACAGTAGTTCTAGTGCATCTTGTCTTGACTGAGGCAATGTCTTAAAAATAATTAAGACGAGGGTGTTAAATGTTGCTTTGCAAACTTTACATTTTCCCCGCTCTGTACGAGGAGGCACAGCTACTTGTCCTAGCTCTCAGTTAGTCATGTTGTTCCCTTCCTGGGAATCAGAAAGCAGAAGTTAGGAACTTAACTGCTCTCTTTATCTTGCTCCACTAGATTTTTCTTGCTACTACCCATCTCTTATGTGGCAGACATCACAGCAGGTGCATACTACAGTGTTTAGCTTTTAACACTTCGGATGGAAGTAGATTGGAATTTAACTGTCTGTAAAACTTGTAGAAAAAGCGGAATCTGAAGTAGGTGATGGGAGGGGGGTGAGTGTTCATGAAGAACTAGGATTAATTTTAAGTTTCATTTAATCTGCAATATGCTGAAAAGCTAACAAGAACATGGGTGTCCTGTCACCACATTTCTACATTTGCAGGCATATTAACTCCAGTCAAATAGCTCTAAAGCAAGAAGAGGAAAAGCAATAAAAAGGGAGAAAAGGAGAGGAAAACATTTAAAAAAAAAAAAAAAAAAGCAACAGGTTTTCTGACAAAATGGCTGCTTACGTATTTACTACAATAAAGGCTTAGCGTTGTTCCATTCTTTTTAGATATCCTTTCTGAATACTGTTGAAAGAGCACAGGGCTTCAGAAGACAACTGAATGGCCTCGTTTGAAATGATATCAGCAAAAAGTAGTCTTCTGTAGGGCGTGTTTTTTTTTTTTTTCAGTTTCTTCTAGCTTTGCTGTTCGTCCTTATATGTCACTTCTCATGGCCCTTTACATTTCTTTGTACCAAAGCTTGCAGTGTTCAGTCTTACGAGCAGTTTAAAGAGATTTTTTTAGTCAAAGGAAAGCTGCAGTAAGTAGATGTTACTGATGGCTGGAGCTGGGCATCTCAGGTAGAAAATCTCAGGTGTTACTCCTTGTACAACACCCCCCACACCGTGGCTTGCTCACAAGTTACCACATCTCACCTCACTGGTAAACACAGGTGGAGCTGTGAATACGCTTGTATTTATTATTGCATAAGTTTTGCTTATGTATTGTCATGTTACCTCCAGAAAATAGAGTTGCAGTTCAGTTAATCCATTGAAATTGTGTCCTAGGAGCAGCACACAGTGCTTCTCCTCATGAGGGAGCTCCAGGCCGCCATGAAGCCTCCCCTCAGTCTCCTCTTCTCCAGGCTGAACAAACCAAGGAACCTCAGCCACTCCTCATACGTCTTCCCTTTCAGACCCTTCACCATCTTTGCCCTCCTTTGGACACTCTGTAATAGTGAGGAGTTGGTGCTGCTTGTGGAAAAACAAGATGGTGTCTGGTTCTGGAAAGAAAGCAGGTTCTTTGAACACTTGTTTATGGACAAAGCAGTCTTGAGATAAGTGCTCTGTGTGATTTGGCTATTTGAACAGTCTTAAGAACCTGAAAGTCAAATTTCTTGTCAAACCGTTTACCACTGAGAAATTAACAGAGGGTAATGGAGTAATAGCCTTCCCAAGTGCAGGAAGCGACTCGCGATCTTTCAAAGGGTTATCTGTAATGCCAAAGAGATGGGGGCAGTCCTCTTTGGAGATGGACTCAAGACTTGTTCTCATGAGGAACATATTTTAGTTTTGAGGAGAAATTGTGTAGATCCTTAAGGAAATCTGTAAAGACTAGTACTTGAGCATAAAGGGTAAGCACAGTGAGTGTACAGGAAGACAATCCCTTACTGTGTTGCTTGGGTAGGTATTTACAGCTTATCGATCAAGTATGAAGAGGGGAGAAGGGAAATATCTTGCATACAATCTTTTAGTTGATTGCATAAAAATAATTTTCTGTGTCTGGTGTGAGTTAGAGTCCTGGTTTATAGAAAACATTTTTTGAACCTCTAAGGTTCTGAGGAAACTTTATAACGTGTATTTGACATTATGAAACTAATACTACATGTTGCCCAAATAGAGCCAGATGCCAACCTGCCTGCAAGTATATTCTCTGAACATACTTAGGAAGGTATATTTTTTGCCTGCCTCCCACTAACTGTTATTGAGTCCCTCTATATCACTTTGCTGACAATCTCCTTAATTGTGGACAGTGATTGAGAGGAGACTGATGAGCATCAGGTACAGAAGGCTGGGTGGGAAGTGAGAGGGTGTTAATTCTGCGTAGGGATGGATCCAAGCAGGGCTGCAAGGAGAGCTAGAGTCCATATTTTCAGATGTGTGGAGCTTGGGGCTATTGTACATTCAATGCATGTTTCCAAATTCAGAGCAAAATACTGTTTCCTCAGAGAAGGAGTTAGTTTCAAGCAGGGCATTTAAAGCTAATGTTTATTTTTGATACTTTTAGCCAAAATCTTGCTGCGCTTAATTCTGTATCATGAAGGGAAGGTAATGTCATCTCACCTCACAGAAGCACTTGAAGACAGGTTTAATTATTTAATATTTTTCAAATGAATTTTCTGAAACCCTAACAGTAATAATAATAAAAAAGCTTAGGGGGAGCATAATTTTGTATTTAGTTTGGAGTACAAATAGCAGCTGTTAAAAGTAAGAGTGCAGATTATGGTATTGCCTTTGCCCGAAGTGAAGTGTGTGTGTGTGTGTGAGGTCCTGTGGAAACATTACCATTCCATGAATGACAAAAAAAAGACTAAGTTTGACCTTAATGTTTGGTTTTCTTTCTTTTCTGGTATTGTCTTTGAAAACCTACTGCATTTTTAATATATTTTTTGTGAAGTAATACATAGTTTTGTCATTATATCTGTATATATTATATCTGTGTGTTATTAAGAACTTTATTTTTCTATTCCTGAGTTTTCTGTCTAGATGTGAAAGTATGGTTATAACGTTGACTTGAGAGAAGTAAGAGAGGCTTTACATTATTGCTACTATTAACTGGCTGCATGCCATTTGCTGTAAACTTGAGTTAGGCAAAATAGAAGTTCAGGTTGACATCTCTTCAGTGAAAAAAATAGTAGCAATTTTTGCTGAAAACAAACACCTGCATTCGCAGAAGTTCAGAGGCATTACAGTTATGTGCATTATTCAGCTGTTATGTTTTTTCATCTCTAGTGTATCTCAGTTTTGAGGCAGTCATTTAGTAAAGTCTCATCTGTTTGAGGAGAGCTTTTTTTCTTTTAAACTGTTTTTTTGCTTGGAGTGGAGGAGGAGTGGGGATTGCTCGCTTGTTTGTTTTGTTTGGATTGCTCTGGAAGCAGCATAGGAGCAGAAAACCCAATCTCATGCAGGAGGATGAGGTTTGGTGATGAAGGAATCAAAACAAGATAAGTTATACCTTCTACTAACATTTACAGATTAGTTACCAGTAGAAGTTTTCGTATGGAACAGATGCTACTGTCACCGTGCTTAGAAGTGTCTTCGTTGAAACTTTCACAACTGCTGTTTCAGAACCACTCCAGTACTGAACACAGGATTAACTTTGCTGTGCTGTTCCTGTTGTTACAAATCTTATGATGTTGCTCATTTTTTGAGGAAGTAAAAATAAAAATGAAAGCTGTACTGTCAGTTAAGTATTTGGTATAGGGGAATAATAGTTTTGGTAGGGCAATTTGAGAGCTTTTACTGAGCTGTGCAAGTGTTATTTTGAAGTCCCTCAATTTTCAGGGTAACAATGCAAAAAGATATGTACATTTCTCCATTTTTTATTGAAAAAGACGTGCTTTGGTTTGCTTCATTTATGCGTTTCTTGCATATAAGGTCCGTTGTCTAAAACTGTAATCCTGTGAATATGTAATTAAAATTCATAACAATTACTGAATCACTCCCTGAGTCTGGATCTTAAAGGTCGATACTGACCTGAAGTTTCATGTTCGTTTGAAAATGACAGGTGAGAGACTGCATGTTTTGTATCTTTACTTTTTCTTCTTTTAGGCATTTTAAGAAGCAACAAACAGGAGGAAAAAAAAAAACAGTCATAATAATAGATGATCAGCATTCAGGAATGCTGATTTGTCATAGTGAGACTTTTTTTTGTTACTGTACTTGCTGACAGTAAAATATTCTGGGCTGGACTATGTGAGCACTTTATGGCTGTTGTCGTCCTGTTGGCTGTGAGAGCTGCTGTAGCGTGTGTGCTTGGAGGTGATGATCTCCAGAAGCGACATAACTCAGACATTCTCACTTCATGCCGTCTGACTTTGGCATGCTTCGTGAATCTATCGCAGCACTTGGTGCTGTAGGTGTAAAGGTAACTTAGTGTTTGAAGCAGCTGGAATTGTCCAGATAAATCCATATCATTCTCGTGAGGCAACAGGTCCAGTCGTCAGAGTGTAGGACAGTAAAATGATTCAATACCTTCCTGGGCACGTCCTCTACAAGGCTGTCTGTGGAGTAGCACTTTCCATCTTCCTATTAGAGAAGAGAGTAGGAAAGAAGAGTGTAGCTCCTCCTAACAGAAGGACTTTTTTTTTTTTTTTCATGTTCGGAGAACAGGAGTGGATTTGCTGGGATTCTCAGAAGACTTAGGTTATGTGTGTGTGTGTGTGTGTGTGTATATATATGTATACACACTTTTAATTCTTTTAATTGTTATTTCTGGGCAAATAATTTCTTTTTTTCCTAGTGCTAAGATTCTTCCTGTTTTGTAAACTGTATCTTGTTTTCTGACAAACCGAAAGGCTTACTTGCAGTTGCCTTCATATATTGGGTAAATCTTAGGCTCTGCTTCAGAAAGTTGAGCTCTTGATGCCTGTTGTAAAGAGTGCGTAGTTAGGAGTTACGCTCCAACAGCAGACATGAAGTTCAATTATCTGTCCAAACTCGGTTATCTAAAAATTAGATGCCTGTACTGAGCAGGTTGCTCTTAAGTCTCCATTAAATTTACAGAAATAATTACCTCCAAAAGGCCATTCATCTCCTTCTAAGCCAGGTGCCCAAGGTAAGAAAGATAAATTGCTGTGGGGACTGCAAATGGAGCAGGGAGTACCTCGTTCGGCTTCAAACAGCTTGCCTGGCCCCTGCAGCTGGGGTCACTGAATCTCATCAGAGTTTTTTGGATGGCTCTGGTGTGGTTGCAGGTTCCATAGTTAGAAACCTGAAGCAATGTGTGTGTATATATATATATATATATGTATATATATATACACACACAGTATATATTTTTTCTAAGCGTACGTCAGCCCTTTCTGGGTGCCTCTGATGCTCTGGATGAGTTGCTGATGTTTGCTTCACCCTCTGGTTCTTAGGGCCCAGTTCAGAGGGTCCCTGGCAGTTTGTAAAATGTTCCTCGTCACCTGAGCCATTTTTAAAGGAGCATTTGGTGTCTGGCTTGTTTAGGCTATAGCTAAGGTGGATGTGTAACACAGCCCAGTGATTTTTATTTATTTATTTTTGGACTGTGGTAGACAATATTAATTGGTTTTGCTTTTTAATTATGTTTTTAATTATAGCAACAGATGTAATAAATCACTGTATATAAAATCAACACTCTCTTTCTTGTGCCTTGGAGGGTGCGGAAGAAGATGGCAGAGGAAGGGAAGGAGTGTGTTCTGTGTGTGTGGTCCTTGCAGTATTTCTGCACAGGAGGTGTAATACCTGTGTTGCTTTCCACATTTAGACATGGATTAAAAAGACTACAAAATCGCTCATCCAAATATCCACCTTCTGCTTCGAAACACTTCCCACTTCAAATTCAATCTCCCCTTCGGTGTTTTTATGAGGCAGAAAAATGTTTTTATCACTCCTTTATAGATGGCAGCTGTGGCAGAGGCTCTGCTACCTGGCAGGTACAGCACGAGGCTTACAGGAGCCCGGCACACATCCGAACTGGAAGCTGTCAGTGTCCCAGGTGGTACTAAGTTGACTGAATGAAGGTTTCAAGATCCCTGTTACTGGAAGAGCTTAATTTTTGGCGGATTTGTGAAGCATTTGAGTGCCCCTAGTTCTCTGGGGAAAAATAAAATCTTCAACCTGAACTGAAAATTTTTGCATGATTTCTTTATTAACATTGGCTCATAAATGATGTTTTTTTTTTTTTTTTTAATAGGAAATTTCTAAAACTAAAAAATAGTTTTAAAGAAAGAAAATATAACTTTTTTTTTCAGACATAGGCTTCTCTCATATCTAAAACCATGCAGTGTATCTTGTTACAATGCTGATGTATTTTGACTTGGAGAGTAACAGCTTGGGGCTGAAGTTTTTGGAGCTCACTGTGCTGTGACTTGACAGATGTTACTTTGTTTATCGATAACAGCAGAAATATAGGAATATTTAATTGCAAATGAAGTAAATACTTGTTTTAATGCATTGCAGTTCATTTTCCACTACTTAGTGAAAAAAATCTTACATTAAATTATGTTTATAGTTTTTCTCCTGTACTTACACAAGACAATTTAAGGCTAAGCTAGATGTGAAAGTTTTACTTCCTAATTAAGGTGGCGGAATTGAAATGGTAAACCTTCTGGATGTGCAGCTTGTAGAGAAAAGGTATGCTGTGGGTGCGATCACCTCAGAAAATAATCAGATTGCTAGTGAAAATAGGAATGATGCTGCATAACCTCGAGTTCATAAATCCTGAGATTGTAAGTCATCTGGATTGTAATGGAGCAAATACTTTGACAACAGTTTCTATTTTGACCTCTGTGTGTAGGAATATAAAACAGTGATGCCAAAAACTTCAGGGTGTTACCTGAACTGGGCTTGTGACAGATGTGACACAATAGGGTCACATCAAGCAGCAAAAATCTTTTTTTTCCCCTCTAAATTCTATAATAAATCAGAGCATTGGTTGAAAATGATCACAGCTACAACCATATTAAAATGGCTTGTATTTCATATTGAATGCTGGATGTAAAACTGAAAGTTATATTTCATAATATTAAAATACCAGTATGAGAGTCTGAGAAGTTTAGTTGAGGACTCTTAAATGCTGCACTGTTGGTAGGACACCCAGTTGTCTCTTTTTGCCATATGTGGAATATTTCAAGGGGAGCTCAGGTGAAGGTAAGAGTTGGCTTGAATTAAATTGCCAATTTTTTTTTTTTTTTTTCTGAGAAATGCCTGTGTGGTGTTTGTTTCTTTGTTGTTGTTTTGAGGAATCGAATTTGTTGTATGCTATATGTTCCTTCTCAAAGAAAGGACTGTCTTTGAAAACTCTTCTTCCAGGCTGTCAGTTACTGTAAGGGCCTTTTGCTGCCTAATAATTTATCTTGGTTTTAGATCCAATCCAGTGTAAGTCTTGAAAGAAAAGCCAGATCTTTTTTTTTCCTTCATCTTCTGTAATTTCTGTTTTTTTTGAATGCTCTGAAACCTTATATTTTGTCTTTACCCTTTTATCTGTATTAACAGTAGCTGTCATGCATGTGTTTCCTGTCAAGATGCATGAACTGTGGAAGAAAATGAAATTCCAGCTCAGTGAGTTACTGTGAATGATTGCTCTTCGTGGCATTGGCTTCCAATTCAGGGATCACCATGTCTCTGTTAACCCAAAGATGTTTTTCCAAGTTAGGAAAGAACCGACGAGCAGCTAAATTTCCTTGTTCGTTTACTTGCAATGAGCCATTTGGCTTTGATTCACTATTACCATTCATAGTCTGCAGCTCGGGGAGGAAACAACAATTTTGTAGGAGGATAAAGGTAATGTACATTTAAAAGTACTGCAACAATCTGTTTGGAAAGAGGTGATGGGTGTAAAAACAAAGCCTACGGTGTATCCATAGTGTTATCCAGAGGACTCTTTGAAAGTAAAGTGTTTTTATCTGTAGTAGCAGTGTTACTGTAGCTAGTTACTGTTATTAGAGATGGGCCAAGGGTAAAAGAAGGAAGCAAGGTTTACAGGAAGAGGTAATGAGTTAGGAGAAAGTGAACAATCCTTTGGGCTGCAAATCCTTCCATTAGTTTTTAACAATGAGCAAAATGTGCGGTAAACACAGATCAATGTAGCTTCAGTTGTTGTTGGATCAGCAGCTAAGCTTTTATTTATACTTCAGGTCTTTGGAGAGAGAAGGGAATTTAGCACCCAGGAGGCAGAGGGAGGAAAAGACAGGAGCAGGGGCAGTCTTTCTTTGAAGATCAAGCCTGAGACTTGGAGGTTGGGTAGCTGATTTATAAAGAAGGTTCTCCTTCATGTCTGTGAGTTTTTGGTATTGATTGTGTGAATTCCTTCTAGGGTGTGGTAGTTCAGATTCATCTGCAAAGTTTTTCTTGTATACATTGAACCTCTCAAATGCGAGTATACCTTTGCTTAGCGTGCCTTGGTTCCAGGAATCAGATAAATATTCAAGAACACTGCGCCTGTGTGTGAAATTGGGAAGTGGTGTTCTGAAATGTTTTGCCATGGCATACCCTGAACAGAAGGGGATAAACTTCAGCATACAGGAGCATATCTCCAGCAATGCAGAGCTGTTACGGTATGCTGGAAACTAACTTGCTTTAGTGTATTCCCTTTGTGCTATAGTAGGATGAGAAGTAGTTCTTTACTGTAACACAGCTCAGGCTAACAAGTGAGCATTTCTCTTCTTGAGCTGTAGGAGGGCAGGTTAGAGCCAATGTTTTTAATTCACCTTGATACAAAGCTTGACAAATGTCTTTTAAGAAGTATAGATAAGTCCTGACTTTCCAGTGAAAATCAGTCAGCTCCTGGGAGTTCGTAGGGGCTGGGCTTGGGGAAACGTGCTGAATTGCCTAACGAGCTTACAAAAGTGCTTTCACAAGCTAAGATATTTTATAGCACAAATACAATGCTTTGTTAAATGGAGGAAGGGAATTAATTTACCTTTTGGAGATAAAGGTGGCTGTAGCTGCTTGAACTAACTGTAAGCTGCTAATTTGATGGCAAAGCATGCTATGTCTCCACAGAAAAAATTGGACCTGCCACTGAGAGGTTCCAGATAATCTTTGCCCTGAATTTCACTGCAACAGATAGGCATGGTTTCTTTTTTCCTTCTTTTTCTCCTGGGAAAGACACATTTATTCTTCTCTATTGTACTGGCTCAGCTACCTGAATTCGTCATAGCAATAATTTTGTTGTAAGATGCTGCCAGCAACCACTTGGCTGCCATCCTGCAACAAGAATAGCCTGCGTCGAGTTCTGCTGCCAAGCTGTGTGTGGGTTAACCTTTGTAACCCACCTCAAATAAGCACACGCTGTCTGTGTGGAACAAATCTGGCCTATTTATAGGAATATTCTGCCTGTATTAGGTGGCTGGCACGCAAGCTGTGTAGTTCACGTCTCTAGCAGTTGTTGCCAAGAAGCTTCCCCACTTTGAGGTAATGTCACTGAGAAACTGCCCTCGAAGAAAGTAAATCCTCTTTTTGTCATGTGCATTAAGGAGTTACAGGTCATGCCAGTTTGCTTTCATCTGATATATGACCTGAGTGATAACTGACAAACTTCAAGTGAAGGATGTTGTGACCTGTGATCCAGGATGTCGTGGGAGACCTGCAAACACTGCAGAGCCTCCTGTAAGCTCGCATCAGTTAACCATCAGGTGCTGTACATGAAGGCCAGCTCTCAAGATAGACCAGTGGTCCAGCCATTAGCAATTACTATGTAGGGGAGGGTCGGGTGACCAAATGCTTTCCTAAATCTGAACTGTAGGACGAGTCTTTTAAGAGAAAAGTTAGTAAAGCGTTTTTCTTTCTTCTCCCCTCTAAATCCACTTGAATTAGTGGTGAGAAATAGGCTTTTTTCCAGAAGACAATTCATTATCTCATCCTGTTCCTTGTGATACTTCTGTACTACAGGGTGAGGTAGGGGTCTTATTATTTGAAGTGTTTCTCCTTTCTCATTTCGTGTCTTCGATTTTATTTATCTGGATTATCTTCATCCATGTTGAAGGATTAGGTTAAAATTGTTGGCTGAAAGTTGGATAACAAGATTACCTGTGAAATGCCTTCTTTTCACTATATGTAAAACCGAATGATTAATACTTGATGCTTTTGTAAATCTGGTGGTAGCAAGGATTCATAAGCTTTAGCCATTGTTACTGCCTCTTCAGATTTTTTCTATGCGAAAATGAGAATTGTATAACAGGCGAACATTATGTTCTGTAAACAGTTTGATAATTTTTCAGTGGTTTCATAAGCAAATGTAATCAGATGGCAAGCAACAGCAAACACAAATTTAAGAACGAGGCATGACAAGTTGTGACAAGAAAAAAACACTGTTTTGTCCTGTATGCGTAATATTTCTTTCTTATTTTTTTGGCAAGTGTGGCTTATATATAGCAGGCACAATTGTTTATAAGTTACTTTGTGTGAGTGTAGGATAATCAACTGCGTAACAGGATTTGTAAATAGCAGTTCTCCAGAGGAAAAAAAAGAAATACATATATATATATATATATATATTTCCCGTTATTCATTACACAGCATACACAGTATGATGTAGTATCATGCTGTCGAATAGGGTATAGCAGGCAACTGTTCTGGCTGTTAATCAGATGTTGTGTTAATAGATGCCTCAAAATGTTCTTTCATTTTGTTCAGGGCTGGAGTTAGTGCCCAGCTTGGGTGCAGCACTTCATGAAAAAGATGTGTGGGTGAGGAGAAGGTGAAGCAAGGAAAAAGAAGACTGAGTAGAGAATGAAAAAACACCATGACCTTCTAGGGAAAGGCTAAAAGGGTTGGGGTCATATGGTTTAAAGAGGGAAGCGCAGGAAACCCAAGTCTTCTAATACCTAAAAGCTTTGTTCTCTTCTCCCAGCTGTCTCTAATGCTTTAAGAGCTGGAAGAGGCAAGGGGTGCTCAAGGGACGTTCGCCTGGCTGCTGCGCCTACTCCTGCAAAGTATAGTTGGGTAATTTGGTTCTGCTTTTACAGTTAATGTGGGACACGAGAGACCAATATTGAGGATAAAAATAGTGTTGAGTAGATAAATGATGGTGTGCTGTGGGGGCAGCTGGAACGCAGCTCTGAAAAAGGGCCTGGGGGTCCTCCCTGGTAGGCACCAAATTGAACGTGAGTCAGCAGTGTGCCCTTGCTGCTAAGAAGGCTGATGATATTTTTGGCTGCATTTGGCAGAGTAATGCCAGCAGGTAAAGAGGTGATCCTTCCCCTCTAGTCAGCATAGGTGAGGCTGCATTTGGAGTGCCACGTCCAGTTCTGGCCCCCCAGTACAAGAGAGACGTGGATGTGCTGGAAAGCATCCCATGTAGGGCCACCCAGATGACGGAGGGTCTGGAGCACCTCTTCTGTGAGGAGTGGCTGAGAGAGCTGGGTCTGCTCAGCCTGGAGAAGAGGAGGCTCAGGGGGATCTTGTCAATGTCCGTAAATCCCTGAAGGGAGCCCAGGCTGTTCAGACAGGCTGTGGGGTCTCCTCCTTGGGGATCTTCAAAAGCTGCCTGGATGTGGTGCTGGGCACACTGCTGTGGGGGTCCCTGCTTGAGTGGGGTTGGAGCAGTGGACTTCTGAAGGTCCCTTCTAACCTCAGCTGTTCTGTGCTTTGGTGACGTTTTATAGGCAAGGGCATAAATCCCATATATACAAGTGTAATACTACTACATTATCATGGAGAACTGTGTGCTTTCAAGAAAACATAATTATATCCTGTGTTTTTCTCTTCGGGAATATTATTGTGAACTGCCAATTTGAAAGCTGTCGTGCCATACCTCGATCATAAAACCAAGGTATCTTATTTGCCTTGTTGTGTGTTATTGTTATTACACCAGATCTACTTAGTTTTTCTGCAGTCTTCTGGTTTGAGAATAAGGACTGTTTAGGTCCGCAGGGAGGAGCAGAAAGATAGGGAAGAGAAAGAAATTAAAAATAGCCCTTTCCTTGTTAAAAGTTCTATGTATGCTGATGATGAACCTTGTAATCCTTATGGGTTAAATAAAAGTATTGAGAAATAACGGCTATGCTTATGTCATTGTTAAAACAAATGAACAAAATAAATGAGCAGGCAAGAAAGGGGAGAGTTTCTGTGGAGATCCTTGCTTTTACTGACATTGATAAGGTGAAATCTCAAAACATAAAAGGTTTTGCATTTTTTGAAATAGTTTTGATGTTCAAATATATTAATAATATAGTATTAATTTTGAGGTCCAAAAGAAGGTGGTAGAAAATATGATTTCAGTGATTAGGGAGTATTTCCAAAAACAATTCATAGACTTAAGAAATAACAAATATTTTAACCATTATTTTATGAGGGAGAAAAATTGGTAGTTAACTCATGTTTGCGTTTGTGTTGGATCTGCTTTCGTTTTGTCTTAGTTTTGGTATGGCTAATGGAATATGTTTTGCTGTTATGTTTCCTGATCAAGTTTTTTAAAATGTTTCCATTTATTTTGGCAGAGAACAAGTTGTTTTCTGGTAGACTTGGCTTTTTTGTGCAGTGGAATGCCAGAAGCATTGCAGCCTCACTTTGTACCTTGCAATAATAATTTAGCATAAACACTATAATTGCTGTATTTACCTTCATTTCATAATCTAGAAAAACATGGTTATAAATGACATAAATTTAGAAGGCTGTAACATCAGTTTGAGAAAAGAGAAACAGTACTAAATTGATTTAAAAACAAAATAACCAAGGTGGTTCTGGAACTACTGACAAAATATATCGACAAAAAAATGCTTAAGATGCAACCCAAAATTTGACAGCAAGGCAATGACTTACAATTCATGTTATTTTATGCCCAAATGAAGTGTTTTTTTTTTTTTTTTTTTTTTTTTTTTGTATTTTAAATCTTGCTGGTAATATGTGATGAACTTGCTACCGCATTTCTCCGTATCCTCACTAAATTTTTTTGCTTTCTTCTGTGCTTGTATTGAAGAAGAGAATGGCTTCTGTAGGTAAAAGCGTTCTTAGCTTTTCTGTCTGGTCAACTTTTTCAATTAAAGCCATCTGAGAGGGTGATTTTAGTGATGGGGGCTGCGCTGTCACCAAACTGTGGACTTCTGTCATTTAGTCAACTCAGCGGTGGTAGGATTTTAGCTTTTGATGGTGGTGCTAGATTGGAACAAATTGCCATGTCCCTCCTGGATGTTGAGGAAAGCAGCCTTTAAACAAACCAAACATACAGCCCAGAAAAAATATCAATTGCAAAATTGTATTCAGATTCTTAAAAGTAGTTCTTTAACATTTAGAAGTTGTAGTAGTTGTGACTGATTTAAAAAAAAAAAAAAAATCAATATCAGTAACACCAAGATTCAATTGCCTACATTTATTTATGTGATAGTTTCTTGCAGGTCAGTTTCAGTATTGGAACCATTATTGATTCTCAATTCTTTCCCAAGTCATTAGTTGATGAAAATACATACTAGCTTCCTATACAGTAAATTACTACTTGATTAGTTCTATTGTCCAAGTTCAGATCTGGTCTCGTTTAATTCTTGTCTGGCTTTTTATGGAATGCTGAGCCCTGTAATCGGCTTGGTTACACATACCTATCAACTCTGCTGTGCGTCTCACAAATGTCAGTGAAGCAGGATAGCATGTTGTCACACCTTTATAAGTTTTGAAGACAGTTCAAGTCAGTTCAGTAAGTTTTGAACCTTTGCCTCGGCAGAGCTTCAGGTAGAGCACTTCGTGCTCTCCAGGGAAAAGGCAGAAGACCTCCTGTGCATAAGTGCTGGATGCATTCTGGTATCTTTATCTCTTTGTACCAGGGTCAGCAACTGACCTTTACTTTCTCTTTTACTTAAATGTAAAGTGTGTATTTTAATTATTTGCTAAAAGGATTACCAAATTAACGTAAAGAAGCTAAATAGCTTTTGCTCCAAGGTATGAAAGAAAAAATGGGGGTGGGGGGAGGGAAGGAAACCTGCTGATCTAAAGGTCCAACATCAATATCTGTGAAATAGTGGTGTATTTAGAGTTGAATTTAAAGCAATGAAAATAAAAGCAATTATATATCAAAACAAAACATACACTGAAATGAGAGTAAAATGCTTTAACTGAAGGCAGCGTAATTTTAGATTATTTGGAGTTAGAGTTAGAATAGCTCAGCTGGAAGGGGCCAACAAAGATCAGCTAGTCCAACTGCCTGACCTCTTCAAGGCTAACCAAAAGTTAAAGCATATTACTGAGGGCATTTTCCAAATGCCTCTTGAACACTGGCAAGCATGGGGCTTCAACCACCTCCCTAGGAACCCTGTTGCAGTGTCTGAGTATCCTCACAGTAATGAAATTTTCCTGATATCTAGTCTGAACTACCCACCCCTGAGTAGTTTAGTGCCATTCCCATTTACAACCAACACGATGTTTGCATATTAAAATGCAGCATTCAGGTACACTTGCTAATTGGATTGGGTTCTTGAGATAATGGGTTGATTGGAAGGGATCCTTAAAGTCATCTTCCTTCAAGCTTTTGATCTGAGTAAGACCGTAGATCAGGTCAGCTGTAACTTTACCTCGCTGTGTGTTCAGCAGGTCCAAGGGGCTTGCAGCCACTCCAGGGAACCTGTTCCTGTGCTGCACTTTGTGACCTGTGGTGGCCGTTTGCGTTGAAAATTAAATAACTCACTATTTTCTGCAACATCTGTAACTAAATTATGTAACTAAGTTATGTACAGCCACTTAATTCTGGTTGGATTAGTGTGGTTTTCTACTATTGTGTCTTGTGTTGATTTGGAAATAGATCCTATTGTGCTTTGTGTGCTTTGGGCTGCTACTGAGCTGTAAGTTAGTGTCCAGAAAATAACTACAGGACTCTGTCATTTTCATTATTGATAACTGAGGTAGAGCTCAGTACTGTGCATGTGGTGGTACAGTTGTTTTCTTCTCTATGGACAATATTTGTCACTTACTAATGTTGAAATCCTCCTGACACCTTCTTGTGTGGTCATAGAGGGCAGTGAGCTTTAGATTTTGGTGCCTTCTACAACTCTCTAAAATCATCATATATCATCACCTTGTTATCTTGTCCTGTGTCTTAACAGTTGCGGTACACAGTGCAGATACCTGATCTGACACACATATATGAGATGTGATATATCTCATTAATTAATGCTCAAGAGCAGAGCCCATTGCATTTATACCCTTCCTTTCCTGTACTTCAGTACTTGGCAGAGGATTCTTTCTTCTTCTGGCTTAACCATACAATTTCTTTAAGAGCTTTTGGTGAAGAATCCTATCAAAAGCTGTCTCAACAGCAGTCTTTCCTTCTCCTCTTCCCTGCCGCCTTGCCCTCCTGCTCGCTTTCTTCATCCTGCCCAGAGGTGTATGTAACAGCTGTGTGGGGAACATCTTCCCTCTGCAAGAGGGAAGATCTTCACCCATGTGCTCAGATCTTCACCCATGTGCTCACAGGCCTACAAATTCTAGTCTTCTGTATGGTGTATGCAGGTTTGCACACAAGGGTCTCTAATTTCTAGGATTAAAAGTGATTGCTCCTTTCAAAAACACTGTGTGGTGTTTTTACTGTTTTCTGTTCTTGTGGAACAGGTGTTGATTTAAAAAGGTCAGCAGTTCGTATTTGGGCTCTTGTTGAGCTCATGGGCAAACAGTTTTGTTACTGCTGCTGTTGTTCTAAAACCTTTCCTATTGTAATATCAATTTGCTTAGATATGTATTTCAACAATAACTTTAGTTTGGAAACCTTCCAAGTCTCAGTTGTAGAGATTTAGTTTAGAAATACAGAGAAATGTTCAGCCTGTGTATTACAGCTTGCTTTCTTGATCGTTCCTTTTGCGTGTCAGTCACTTACCAGCCTTGTCATCTGTCAAGCTTATTGCATCTGCTTTGGAAATTATTTTATGCTTATTTTATTATTATTTTATGCCTTTTATTATTATTATTTATTAATATAATATTATTTATTAATATAATATTATTTATTAATATAATATTATTTATTAATATAATATTTATTTTTATTATTTTATTTTATTATTATTTTATGCTTATTTTGTTGTTGTTACCGTTTATCAAATTAATCCTCCAGAATATTTTTTTGATCACTCTTTCTGCTGACTTCTTTTTGTTTGTGTGGTTGGCATAATTAACCTCCGTTTTCCTTTGAAGCATGCCTGCTAGTTTGTTTTTTACATGTAAAATTCACTGCCACTTCACTGTTTTGCCCAAGCCATCAGTAATAACGGCATTGGAATGAAGCTCTCTGGGAAGCCGCAAAAACATGAAGCACATTTTTCATCATGAAATGTTTATTTTCCACAGTTTAATTTTTGATAGTATCTTCAGTATTTTTTTTTTCCTGAGCTCTTGGCTGTTTCTTGAAATTGATAGTAACATTTTCTGTATCTATGAGATTCTGTACGTAGCTATCTAAAAATGTGTATAGCTCTTCTCTGTGCCGTGTAGTCTTTGTAATAAAAAGCCAGTGCGCAGCCACAGGAGCGGAACAAGCTCCCAGCGTGACCCAGACACTCCCAGCCCTACCTACGTGGTGGGGAAGTAAGTGATTTCTGTGTCTGCGTTGTGCTGTGACTGATGGTTTCCTCTGGGTTGGGGCACGGGGTTTGTTACTTCCAGTAAAGAAAGTTATGCTCTCTGTCTCCTGCGTTCATGAGGGGCTGAATAAATGGAAACACGCTTGTGTGAGAGAGGCAAAAGTTCCTTCTAGGCTGATACTAAGCAGCTGGTGGTTGGGGGGGAAGGAAATTCCTTTGTTTTTCATCCCCAATTCTTGATTTGGGGGAAAATCCCGTTGTTTTTCATCCTTTCAGTCTACTTAATTCCCTAATTCCTACAAAGTGCTTCGGGTTTTTACATGTTTAATATGAAACGTTTATATGGTGTTGGGTTATTTTTAATGTAAACCAACTGTCAAAGTATTGCTCAATAGCTTTTGCTATTGTTACAGAGCTGAAAATAAAGTAGCTGTTTACTTAAGTTTATATAAGCCTTGAGGGCAGTTACTTTTGTGTATACTTGAAAATTGCATTAACAGCACTTTCAGTATATCACAAATAATACCTTGAAAGCGCAGTCATAACGTTTGTTAAAAGTTACCACATGCATATCAGGCAACTTTGTCATTTTTATCCTGTGCTTCAGTGATTCCTCAGCTCTTCGATTTTCCCCCGCATACAAATGCCGGTTACAAGAGATGAGCATTGCAGCATTCACTGAAGGCCGTCTGATCGGAACTTTTTGGAAGCATAGGGAAGTAAATCCAGCAGCTGCACACGCCTGTCAGAGAGGATCCTGCTTGTAGCCTCGTGTCTGCTCACGTGGGGCTCACCGTACCCGTGTACCCCTTTCTGGTGGGTTTCCCGGAGAAGAGCAGCGGGCACACTGAGTCCGGCCCCTTGCAGAACGGGGTGATGCGACGTGCTCTGGCTTCTGCCATCCCCGACTCTTGCTCAGGGCTTTACACGTGGTTATTTTGTGTTTGCCTGTTGATAACTGAAGTTAAAAAAGAAGAGTTGATTCTGGTCTTCAGTTTTGTTTACGCGGTTTATCCAAGATGTGGTGTATGAAATAAATGACACATGGGAAAGAGGAGAGAATCTGGGGTTTTTGATGGTTGTGTGATTCGTGATGGGTAACGAAGGTGATGCTTAGTTCTACGTTTCAATAAACCACAAAGTTAAGTTAACTTTTCTGTTGTGAAATGCTTGTGAAAAATATCGTGCCAGTCTCATAACAGAATTTTGAATTTATGTCTTAAGAAATCAAATTGCATTCCCTGCAGTAGTAATTTCAGAGAAGAAAACAGACGTGGGAAAAGAATAGTGCCACAGACAGGACACTGGGAGGTACTATTATAAATACTTCGCTAATGCAAGTGTTAAAGTGTTTTAAGGTGTGTGTTCTCTGTTGTGGAAGAATCACAGAATGGGTTGGAAGGGACCTTAAAGACCATCTAACTCCAACCCCCCTGCCATAGGCAAGGATTCCACCCACTAGATCAGGTTGGCCAAGGCCCCATCCAGCCTGGCCTTGAACACCTCCAGGGATGGGGCATCCACAGCTTCTCTGGGCAACCTGTACCAGTGCCTCACCACCCTCTGAGTAAAGAATTTCCTCCTAATGTCTAATTTAAACCTACCCTCTTTCAGTTTAAGACCATTCTCCTTTGGCCTGTCATTGTCTACCCAAGTGAAGAGTCCTCCATTCTTTTTATAAGTCCTCTTTAAGTACTGAAAGTCTGCAATGAGGTATCCCCAGAGACTTCTCTTCTCCAGGCTGAACATCCCCAGCTGTCTCAGCCTTTCTTCATAGGAGTGGTGCTCCAGCCCTCTGATCATGTTTGTGGCCCTCTTCTGGACCTGCTCTAACAGATCCACATCCTTCTTGTGCTGGGTGCACCAGACCTGGATGCAGTAGTGTGTGCTGAAACTTGTTTTTTGTACTTCACTTCTGGAACAGCAATTTTAGGGAGGCTGTCAGGGGAAAATACATGTGCCACTAATGAAAAAGAGGAATTGTGTGTGGGTCTGGGGCGGTGTGAGGGGAGTGATGGACTTGTCAGGCCAACCTGCTGATGGACTAATGTTTTGGTCGTTGCATGTCCATCGTATTCCAGAATAATTCTGAAACTGTCAGTGGTTGATGAATCTTTTGTATAAAATTAGTCCTTGTCTTTTGGAAATGGATAGAAAGCTGGGTTAGTGAGGGTGACTGGTATTGCCTGTGTTTAGGACTGTAAGGATCTGAAGCTGTTGGTCTTTATCTTTTTTTTTTTTTTTTTTTAATCCTGGTCTTTATCCAGCCCTCCAGGCTGGAGCAACCCTAGGATGAAGTTACAATATTGATATAGCTTAATGCACTTTGGTTATTTTATTTATTTTTTTCTTTCCTTGGGGTTCGAGCATTTGCTAGGCTTTCTTTAGGTCACAGTTTCACCGACAAAATAGGTTTTACTCCAAGGTAATTGACTTGTGCTTGCTTCCCTACATGAGGAAAGGAAGGGCAGGGGACACCAGTGACAGACATTTTGCTCTTACTAGATGATGTTTAAAACCAAAAACCATCCAAAAAACAAAACAACTAAACAACAACAACAAAAAACAAACCCAAAGCAACTCTTCTATTTTTAAGTTCTAATAATAAATGGACTTTCATAGCTGATGTTTTAATTTAAAATAAAGTGTCACATGCATAGGAGGGAGGTTTAGGCCTTAAATTTTGTCAGCTAAATGTGTGTGTGAGGACTGGAGGTTGGGAATGCATTTCTTTTGAATGCCTTGCTGGGGTTTCAGCTTGACCTGGGTTGGAGAGTTGGAAACAGCACTTAAAAAAGCAGTACAAGCCCAAGAGTGAAAAGGTAGGGAGCTTGGAGGCATGGTTAGTTGCACGGGGAACTCAAGTGCTGTCTTGGCTCTGCAGCAGTTTTATGTATGTCAGTAATATTTTAAAAATAGACTTGGTGTCTCTTCATCTAAATGCTGATCTAATTGCAACCAAACTTCTGTAATTCTCAACTTTCTAGATGATGTAAATAAGTGGAATTATGATAGCAAATACTTAAAATGATGTTGGTTTTTTATTAGTGATATAATACAGTCTTTTCTGACTTTTTTTCTTTTTATCTTTAAGGAGTAAAACAGGGAAACAATCTAGATTAAGTTCCTATAAGGCAGCTATGAAACTGCATGGACCAGACTAGAAAGAATGGCTACAGGATGGTTCACTGCCAAAATAAGAGGCGTCTTCTAGGTCAGGTTTTATTTAATACTGTCATTAAGTACCTGGATGATGGAGCGTGACGCTCTGGGCTTAAACACAAGATAAAGCTCCTTAGGAATGCAAAGCTGTTAGTGATCAGGGTTAGAACTCAAAGTAATATTAACAAGTGGGAGGAGTGATGGGAGAATAAAAATACGCCTGGCTAGCTATGATCATCTGTGTACGCACAAGATACAGAGCAATGAAAGGGGGGGAATAAGTCTTTTGACATGATCTTTGAATGAAAGGAATGGCATAGTCTTTTCCCCACAGTTGTGGAGAAAACAAGAAGGAACAGCAGGCGATGCAGCAGGGTTAGATGTTGGGAAAACGTCACTTTCTTGGGTGTCTGAATAGTAATCGTAAAATTGCCAGGAATGCCACTGACACTACAGCGGAGGTTATTTGTCATTACTGACAGACGTTTGCCTTGCGGATAAAGCAGCAGTCGGCCCTGATTTTTGCAGGATGTTTGAACCCTTTCAAACCTTCCCTGTTCTTCACCTTTTAAGTTCTGTTTTATTTTCACTGGTAGTTTGCATAATACTATGCCATCCTTTCAACTTCTGAGCGTTTTATTTAAAGAAAGAAAAATGTTAGTTGCTTTCCCAGTGTTGTTATGCAGGTTATAGGGCAAGAAGAAGCCTTATTTTTAAATCTGATTTTCATGTTTAGCATAATAATGTTTTAAAATGTGTTCTGTATTTTTTTAAAACAGCTTTAATGATAGTCCCTCAATAAAATTTATAGTACTGTGGTCTAATTCCTTTATACAACCAAAATTCAGCAGAACATTTTGAAACCCTATCAAAAGAGTACTACAAATTTAAAATAGCTAGTGTAAAGGATAGTGTTCTGCTGTGGAGCAATAGTGGCACCCAGTGGTGGTCTCCCACAAGTGCATTAAATTGCACTTCTCTTTGTGAAAATTGTTCTCTCATCCTTCGTGGTGCTAAGTACCAGAAATATGAATGCTCTCTACAAATATTTTTGGTTTAAAAGATTACCTTGTAGGTGGCATGATTGTATAAATCTGTTTTCTGTGGGAAGCAATGGAAGGAGCATTCTGATTTTTGTGTACACACACAGAAAATAGCAATGTTACATTTACATATAATGAAACTTCGGGATTGTTTCATGTGTTTGACAGAATTACAAGAAATATTGGTAAGGCAGTTTGCATTTTCTGCTAATGTCACAGTAGTTTTATGAAGAGGAGTGAATCTGAAATATGTGAATTTTATACAGCATGTTTATTGATGTTATTTTCCCTTACTTTCTTTAGGGAAACAAATAAATTTCTCCTGTAATAAAGCATTAATTGTAGAGATGATAGGAGAAAAATACACTTTTCTAGAAATCCTCTGTAATGCAGTACAGGAAAAGGATTGAAGGTAGCTGAAGATTTTTGGTTGCCCATGAACTGTGAATTGCAAATAGCAAAACCAGCATTTCAAGAAAGCTGCTTTTGCATTAGGAAAGTTGTATACCAGGTGGATTTAATTCTAAAATAAAGCTTTGAAATTAAACATTCTAAAACTTTTGTGGGCACAGAGGGTACTTGATCCAGCAGTATAGAGCAGGCAAACGAAAATGCATCTTACTTGATGCTAGGGATTGTTTTTATGCAGGTGGTAATAGTGTAGCCGTAACAAATCTGTCTGTGCAGGGCGTGTCAGGTGTGATTTGTTCCTGATGAAATAAAGCAGAGGATAAAATGAGATATCTAGAGATGCAGTTGCGACTGGTACTGCAGAATCACAGCCCCCAAAAATGGGAAATATCAAAAAGGAGAATGGATGTTTGTAACATAGGAAAGAAAGGGGGCTGTTAGGGTGATACCATGCTTGGAACGAAGGAGTGGTGGGAATATGTTTTACTGTGCGTTAGGGAGAATTACTGAAACTTTTTTTTTTTTATAGGAGCTTATAGTGAACGTTTTGACAGAAAAATTGCAGATTTGGGTTTATATGTGAATGGTTCACATGGAAAACGCTGATTCACTATGAATGGCTTGTTTAATAATCCTGTCGGCGCAGTGCTCATCCCGAGGTGTAAGAACAGGTGCTTTTAGTTTAAAAAGGAGATGCTCTTCCGACGAAAGCTGTTGCTAAGAGGATTGCACTGCTACATGTCTCAGATGAGCCGAGCTGGATGTGTGGGGGAGGAATACGTGAGACAAATATCCCTCGGGTTTCAGCAAACATAATGTGGAAGAATTGCAGTAGAAGCATTTATTTTCCTCTCCCTGCCGTGTTTCCTCTCTCTTCTGGTCTCCTTTCCCAAGAGAATGATCCCCGGGTAAACATCTCAGCCGTATGAAGCAGCTTGGAGCCCATTTGATTGTAAACTGATTTTATTTCTTATTTTTTAATATGTATTAACGTTTGAAAGCCACAGAATCCCTGTGTGACTCATACGGCATTACTTGGCACAATTCCTTTGAAATCAATACAATTGTCTGCATTACTTCAGTTTATAACTTCGGAGGCTGTACAAGCCTAGTGAGTACTTTTTCCTTAGAAACCAAAAGTTGTTGCAATTTATGCTATTACTGTTACCAGTTCCTTAAAAACTCAGTGATTTACGGGTGTGTACACACCCACGAATACAATTTCCTCAAAAATAGAGTAGCGTAAGGTTGTTTAAGAGTGGTGGATAGAGCCAAAAATCAAGCTGCCAGCTGGAAGCTAGTTGGCTCCTTTTAAGCCTTTCAGTCTGATCACCCAGGATAGTGTTATCTGCATTGCAAGTGAAGGAAATAATTTATCTCCTTGCTGTCAGTGTGAGAAGATGTCAGTGGCCAGCTGCTGGCTAGCCTTTTACTTCCTAAAGGGCTTTGTGGCACTTTGCTTTTTTCACTCCACACTTCGCAGTCATTTATTTCACTGTTCTTTTATCTGCTCCTTCTCCTTAAGCAAAAGTGTGTAATTCTGAAATGCTTCTTCAGAGGAAATCCAAAGGGGAACTTGGTGGTGGTGCCAGCAACGTTCATGTGCCAGATTGTTCCCGGTGCCCCCTTCCTTTTCAAAGCAAAGGGAGAAGCAGCAGTTTGGGATGGAGGTGTGCAGAGCAGGGATTAGCCAGGGCACCGAGTTCACCAGCAGGTTCCAGGGGGGTGAGCTAGTTCATGGACGGATTAGGATTGCCTCCCGGCCCTGGGCAGTAGAAATGCGTTGGGTTAGTGTAATAGGATCACTTCGTCGTTCGCCTTGCATTATCTGGGGTTGTGGCAGGTCGTGGTATTTTGCAAAATGTGCAGAACAGGTAACGTGAGTGCAGGCAATGAGGCACTGAGCTCCAGGGCTGTTCTGTTTGACTCCTGAGGAGTTTTTATCTGATTTTTGGTTCGGTTCAGGTTCAGATTTTCTTCCTTTCTATTACAGAGAGAACAAAAAGATCAAGTGACCTTTTGCTGTAAAGGTCCTACCTACAGCACATTACATACCCATTAAGAACGTTACCCATCACATACCCATCACAGCACATTAAGAGCAGATTGAAAAGGGAACTCTCTTTCCTCTGGAGCCTGGAAAAAGAATTTCAGACTTTATAATCCATATGTTTTGAGGATTATGCCTACTGAAGAGCTAATTTTGCCTGTCGTAACTCCCTTTTCATACTTGAGAGATATGGATGTATATTTCCTTGTACAACTGCATCTATTTTAAAATAAAAACTTATTAGAAATACTGCTTTTATTTATTTTCTCTTAAATGAAATAATTTGTGCACCTGTAGCAGGAAATATTCAAGACTAAAACTTAGGTAGTTCTTACAGGAGATAAAACAGATGGTAGGGAGAACAAATTCTTTTATTTTTTAAGTAAGAACTTTCTGCAAAAAAGTTGAAGAAAATCTAGACATGCATTTGGAGTACTGCCTGTATAAAGCAGTCCATAAAAGAGTTCCTAGGGCAAAGCAGGAAAGATTGTCTTGGCATACCCTAGTTCCAGACTTCTGTCAAGGTAGGAGAAATGTATGTTTTGGTTACTGAGGGTGTACAACCTTTCTGGTTACGGTTTGTTCCCTACCCAGTTCCTGACCATTTATTTCTGGTGATATCTGCACTTTTATGTCCCTGTTGGACAGAAGCAACACGTGAAAAGTTACCTGTTCAGAAATTTTGTACTTTGCCTGTTGAAGTTCTTCAACATAGTTTTGCAGAGATAATTATTGATTTGATGTTTCTTCTTGAAAGTAATTTTGCTCCTGACCTCCCCCCCCCCGATGGTTACAGAGAGAGCTTGTTTTATTTTTTTTTTAAGACTATTTTAAAAATTGTGGTTTTAAATCATGCTTTTGCTGAAAAGCTGTTGTGCTTGCTTTATCAAGGTAGCAGATGTCCCCAAATAGCATTTGGTTATAGGCTGGTGCCTCTTGTAACTCTGATGGAGATTTCAGTCAGGTGTGGGCAATGCGTCTCCAAAATGTTGTTGCTTAAACTAGTGTAAGTCAAAAATGAAAGGCCTTTTCTGCTCTGTGTGTGTTTTTGTCTTTCCTGGCTCAAAAAAGCCCTCTGAAGTAATGAGACAAACTAACTGCTAAGTTATAAACTGAAAATTTGGACTAAAGCAGAGTGGGATTTTATCAGCTCTGTTTCAGTGTTCACTTTGAAGTGAGAAATTGCAACATGACTCAGCAGCGAATTTTATGATGGCAGAAGTAATCAATTTTATCCTATCTCAGGAAAATTTAATTCTGGGTCAGATTGTTGTTTACTCGCTAAAAATATATTTTTTTCTTGCTGGAAAATGTTAGTGCCTACATCTAAGTACTAGACTGTAGCTCATAACAGAATTGCAGTTCTGCTAGTTTCAGCAGAACTGAAGAATTACTTAATTTGCAGAGGAGGAGGAATGTTTCCACATCTTGTCTTGAATTCAGCTCATGGGTTTTGTATTCCCACCCTGGTACAGCTGATATTCAACTTTGTACTGAAGATAACAGGAGGTAAACTTGTAGCTTTTATGATATTTCTCTTTCTAGAAGTCTGTTGTAATTACTCAAGGCTTCCACTGTGGTTTATGGGGTCCTCCCTATAGGACGTACCTGTTGTAGTTTCCCCCTGGCAGAGTGGGAATTGTGTTCCACTGTACGCTGACTCCAGCTAATGAGGTCCATCTGCCAATCCCAGGTAGGAATTGCCACTTCATGTCTTCCCAGGCGGCAGTACGCGAGATCCGAGACACTGCTGAGAAATCCTGTGTTCCTATGCAGGCTAACAAATCCTGCACCTTATTATTCTCAAGTGTGTGCCTTCTATATGAAAAATCAGATTGTTTCTTTCACATTGTTTTATATATGCGTGTTTTTTTTTTCTCTCCCCCCTCCCTCTTTAGTGCCTTTTTTTTTTTTTTGGGTGGTATTCTGTTCTCCCAGGATTTGCTAGATGTCAGTGTCTGACGGGAACAGCTAGTTCCTCTCAGGTGTCTGGGTTAGAGCTCAGCTGGGATCATTAATTAGTCTGGCAACGCTGTCAGGGCTGGAGCTGTTCATGTTATCTGGGCTAGAACTAAAAAGGTCTATCGATTCTTCCTTCACATGTTTATATTATAGTTATATGTTACACCTGGATGTTGTTTTCTTGAATTATTTCTTGAAGTACTTCGGAGTGCATATTTTTAATATTTATTAAAGCATATTAAGCTTTCTTTCATACATCCTGTGTTTTTCTTTGGGAACGGTGGTTTCTTGTTAGGTAGTTAGTATGCGAATATTTTTTGGGCAAGTACTGTGTTTCAGGTTCAGTATCTAGCAATTATCAATTATTGAATGATTGCTGTGATGTTTAAAGGAAAACTAAACACTCTGCAGAGAAAACAGCCAGCTACCTAAGAATGAAAACAGGGGCATGAAATAAATGAGGCAAGATAAATAACAAATATCACAATTTCTGACCACTCAAGTTAAGCTAAAAACATCTTTTGCTAAGTGTTTTTGGAAGTCATAATAGGTCAGCCCTTTTGAATTTATTAGCCAAATCCTGTTGCAATGGATTAACTTCCTTAGTTTTCAGATGAATAAATTTTATTTATTAATTGTGTTGGATGGTGGTGTTGTATTGCCCAGCCTTTGAGCATTTAACTGTATCATCTTGCTCTTTAGAAACAGATGTGGTTTGTTTCTTTTTTTTTGTTTGTTTTGTTTTTTGCTTGGTAATTTTTTTTTCCCTTAAAAATGCATGAATATGTCACTATCATACCGAGTAATGCCCAAGTGGTTGATTTTTTTTTTTTTTTTTTTTTTTAAACCAGGCTCCTGTAATCTGGGGTGTGGGTGTGTGTGGAAGATGGTTGCTGTTATTTTGTGAAAAGAAAAAATGAATCTCTTAATCTTACCTCAGTGTAAAGGAATTGACTACATGAAGTCTTTTTCTAAGTATTTGTTTAAGTTATGCTTCACTAGCATAGAAAATAGAAGCTAAAAATAATCTTTACCTGCAGAACAAATGTTTGACTATTATATAAATAATGTGATATTCTAATATATATATATATTCTTCTTTAACAGGTATCTTTCAGATGAAGGAATCGAAGCTTGTATAAGTTCATCTGAAAAAGTCAATACAAATGACATTATCCTAGTTGCCCTTAATGTAAGTTATGATTGTGAACTTTTTTTCTGACAAATTGTGCTAAAAACAATGTATCTAATGGGTCAGGTATAAGTGTGTGAGGCTAATTAAATATACAGTTGTCTGTGTGATTTATGTAAAGGACAAGGTGCCTTCCTCCCTCCTGGCATATATGAATTATTTCTTAATTTTATGTGGATATGACCCCTATTCCAAACTGTGAAACCTGGGGGGAGAAAAATGAACATAATTTGTAGTAGGAAAATATTTTTGTTTCAAATTTAAATCTAAAGTCAAAGTGCAAGCAATAACAAAATCAGAACTGCTGTGTATAGATATGGGCATGAAATTATAGTGCAAACTATTAGTTTGTTGGGATGAGTAAAACATCCTTAGTTTGACTTCTGGGCATGCTGTTCTTTAAAGCATGCGATGTGTACGTTTTTATGTAACTATAAACAGTTGCTTGGTTTACTATAGAAATCTGGATTGGTCGTTGTTGTGGTTTAGCCCGGCTGGCAGCCAAACACCACACAGTCGTTCGCTCACCCTCCCCCCTCCCTCTCCGGGATGGGGGAGAGAAACGGGAAAGTGAAGCCTGTGAGTTGAGATAAAGACAGTTTATTAAGACAGGAAGAAATAATAACAATAATAATAATAATAATAATAGTATTAATAGTAATAATGTGTACGAAATAAGTGATGCACAATGCAATTGCTCACCACCCGTTGACCGATGCCCAGCCTATCCCCGAGCAGCTGGCCCCGCACCCCGGCTAGCCACCCCTATATATTGTTTAGCATGACGTCAGATGGTATGGAATACCCCTTTGGCCAGTTTGGGTCAGCTGTCCTGGGTCTGTCCCCTCCCAGCTCCTGCTGCACCCCCAGCCTGCTCGCTAGCAGGACAGAGCGAGAAGCTGAAACGTCCTTGGCTTGGTGTAAGCACTGCTCTACAACAATTAAAACATCAGCATGTTATCAGTGCTCTTCTCATCCTAATCCAAAACATAGCACCCTGCCAGCTACTAGGAGGAAAATTAACTCTGTCCTACCTGAAACCAGGACAGTCGTAATTATTTCTGCTGACAAGGAAATTCACAGATATGTAGTGCATTTCCAGCTTGTTTGATGGATAATCAAAATAAAATAGAAATGCTATGCAAATATTCAAAGCCAGTTTAGTTGGTTATCAATTTTTTTTTATTGTCAGTTGTTTTGATGCCCAGAAGATTAAGTTGCCTCTTGGGTAAGTTAGGGAAAAGTGGTGTGGCTTGAAAGACAGGATAAAAGTGAGTTTAGTTTCCATCTCTCAAAAACTGACACCTCTCATTAACTGTTAGAGTAATTTTGGACTAAAGAAACCAAGAAAGAAGCCAACTTAGGTGTTCTTGTGAACTGCTGAAATAAGTATGAAATGGACATAAACTTGCCTTCAGTTCTTCAAATGCTTTTATTTTGTATAAGATCTTGCAGCAGACTTGAAGTGTTTCCCCTTCCTGCTGCTGTGGTTGCAAAGCATCTTGCTGGAGACTTGTCAATTGTATGGATACGGAACATTGCAGAACAGTTTATAGAAGTTTGTGTGCTATTCAGAGATAAATAACTGACAGATGACAGATTGGTTTCATCATGTGGGCTCAGATTGAAAACCAAATGTGCTTTTTTATCGCTCTATGGCTATGTTTTGCAATAGAAAACAATTTGAACATCTATCCACTCTTTTAGTGTATTCACTCTGAATATCTGCAGAGCATCCCTACAATTATTTTTACTCTGTACAGGATGCCAGTGTTGCTCAGCCAAAAAAATGGAAGGAAGCACTAGTTTGCAGCATTTTACATGCTAAAATGTAGTGCTACTCAGTTCTAGATACAGCAGTTCATCGGCATTTGTTAACGGCAAGTTAGTATAAGTTCTGGTAGTAATTCTGCTTAGCCCTTCTTCTTTTGAAGGAAGCATTTGTGACCTGAATAAATAAGGAGGGTTTTAGCTTCAATACAGGAATCTGCAGTGGCATGTTCTGTTTTAAACAGGCTTATTTCAAGGAGTTTAGAAAACATAAGTGTTTTAGTCTGCACTACTGTTTTTTTTTTTTTTTTTGTCTTTTTTAGTCTTAACAAATGTAAGTGCACCATAGAATCATTAAAGTTGGAAGAGACCTCCAAGATCATCTGGTCCAACCATCCCCCCTACCACTAATATCACCCACTAGACCATGTCCATAAGCGCCACGTCCAACCTTTTCCTTAAACACCCCCAGGGACAGTGATGACACCACCTCCCTGGGCAACCTGTTCCAATGCCTGACTGCTCTTTCTGAGAAGAAATATGTCCTAATTTCCAACCTGAACCTCCCCTGGCACCACTTGAGGCAATTCCCTCTGGTCCTATCACTAGTTAGTTACCTGTGGGAAGAAGCCGCCCCCAGCTCCCCACACCTTCCTTTCAGGCAGTTGTAGAGAGCAATAAGGTCTCCCCTGAGCCTCCTCTTCTCCAGACTAAGCAACCCCAGTTCCCTCAGCCGCTCCTCATATGACTTGTGTTCCAGGTCCTTCACCAGTTTTGTAGCCCTGCTCTGGACATGCTCCAGGGCCTCAGTGTCCTTCTTGTAGTGAGGGGCCCAAAGCTGAACACAGTGCTCGAGATGTGGCCTCACCAGAGCTGAGTACAGGGGGACAATCTCCTCCCTGGTCCTGTTGGCTACACTATTCCCGATACAAGCCAGGATGTTGTTGGTCTTCTTGGCCACCTGGGCACACTGTCGGCTCATGTTCAAGCAAGCATTGACCAACACCTCCAGATCCTTTTCCTCTGCACAGCTTTTGAGCCACTCTGCACCAAGCCTGTAGTGTTGCATGGGGCTGTCATGGTCAAAGTGCAGGACCCAACACTTAGCCATGTTGAACCTCATCCCACTGGCCTCTGCCCATCGATCCAACCTGTCCAGGTCCCTCTGCAAAAACTTGATGTGTAAAGTTTAATTAGTTTTTATTCCATTTCCTATTTTAACATGCTCCACATATAAGCCATCCAGGCTATCCTTTTGTCATGCATCATCCTGATTGATATGCTTGTCCAACCTGTGGTTAGGGGAAGGTGTTTTTGTAAAGATTTATTCCTTTGATCATATGAGTTCTTCAGTTAAATACCATCAACAGCGGTGTTGCATAGTTGCTGAATAATGTCATGTAGCTGTTTACCTCACTTCCAAAAGAAATAATCAGACAGACATTTAAGTTGAAAGGCATTTAATAGAAATGTGACGTAGACTTTTACTCTAGGTTTAATTGCAGAAATGTTCCCAACCTTTTATGATGGATTTGTATGTGTAAAAACACAAAAATTAAAAACGCTTTTCTCTTAAGTGCCAGATGAAGAGGGAAGAAGTTTGCCTGTATTAAACATCAGAGTTGAGTCTAATAAATAAGCATTACTTAGTCATTTCTTTTCAATGATTAAAAGCATTTTTAACTGTCTTTGAAAATGTGTTGAAAATTACTTTAAGTAGTTGATTTTTTTTCATCTTATATGGAGGGTTAGAGGGACTTTTTTAATACTGTACAAGTGATTGGGAGTATAGAAGAAATGCACTTTTTGCTTTTTATGATATTATTTTTTTTTGAAATGGGATATTTTAGGTTAATATTCTCTTGTCTTCTCTGTTAATTTCAGACAGATTTAAGAACTATTGGCAAGAAATTCCTCCCCAGTGACATCAATGGTGGAAAGGTGGAAAAGGTAGACAATATTAATTTCACTTTTTTTGTTGTGATTTCTGTGCGATGACAGACTTCTGCACTGCGTTAGTCTGTTTTTGTCATTATTCAACATACAAATGAAGCCAGTATTTGAGTACATTATAGAATAAATATATTTACATTAGTTTGCTCACTATGCTTTATAATGAAGACTTTTTACTTCTGAACTTTGAAATGCTTAAATAAACATGAATGATCCTAACAACTTCCTTATCACTCAGAAACAGTTTAACCTCTTTGATCTTGACGTAGTATCAAAAGTTTTTTTTCTTCTTTATTCTTGTGAGTGCAGCAAAGCAGGTTAGGAATAAAGGAAAATAGTTGTGTAATTATGATACATAATGCTAAATGTTGATACTTCACAGTATCCACAGATAAACACGATTAAGGTTATAAACTTTGTCATGTACCTGTGGTTGTGCAGCTCACGGGTTATGTGGATAAACCATGTCAGATGATGCAATGCTTTATATTCCACAGGATAGTATTATATTCGAAGTTTAGATATGCCAGATTTTTGACATGTATACTGTATGTTTAGATAAAAATTGAATTTGACCTCACTGGTATGCCCTCCCTGTTTTCTTCATTTAAGAGAGTTGAATGAAGGAGTTTTTATTTTAAAGCTAGAGGTAGTTCTCTATTCAAATCATTATCCCTAATTTCCCAATATTGATGATCTGTATTTTTGATGTGAAAGTTCTTGAGAAACATATTTCGTTACAGTTGAAATTCACTATAGCAATAAATCAAGGCAGCATTCTTTTGAGAAAGCAAGATTGATGAGAGAGGCTGTTTAAGAGCTGTTTGGATTTATTTCTGCTGATGCTGTTGTCCGAATGGGGTGGTGACTGATGTACCACAAGCTTCTGTAACAACAAAAACAGAGGAATATCATTGTCAGCTACGAAAAGCCCACTTCAGAGATACCATTCTTGGGCGATAGTTCATAGTGGTTAGCCAGACAGCAGTCCACGCATGAAACCCATTACTTATTAAAGCAACTTTCTGGAAGAAGTATTATTAATTTTATTTCTTACTATGTGGAACTGTTTTTGCAAGTGCTACTTCAAAAACTTTTTTTTGCAAGGTGTTAGTTTATGAATTAATTTTGATAGATTACCACTTTATGTTTTCGAGTAACGTACAGTTAAAGTTATTTCAGTGCTTAAAGCTTTTTTTTTCCACCTAGGAAAAGGAAAAAAAAATCTATTCTTTTTCCTATATCTATGATTTGAATATTTTTCTTCCCCTTCAGCATTCTGTTTTCGAAGTATGGAAAACAAACAAAGTACTTCTTGTCATCTGTTTTTACACTGTTTATTTTGCAGTTGCTTAATTGAGTATTACTGAATTTTGCACTTCAGATCATGTAATATTGACAAAATCTAAGCATATTTGGTTAAATACTTCAACAAGGCCAAGTGCAAGGCTCTGTACCTGGGTCAGGGCAATCCCAGGTGCAAACACATGTTGGGTTGAGAATGGATTGACAGCAGCCCAGAGGAGAAAGACCTGGGGGCATTGGTTGCTGAAGAACATGTGTGCTTGCAGCCCAGAAAGCCAACTGCATCCTGGGCTGCATCAAAAGAAGCGTGGCCAGCAGTTCGAGGGAGGTGATTGTCCTTCTCTACTCTGCTTTTATGAGACTCCTCCTAGGGTACTGGGTTCAGCTCTGGGACCCTCAGCATAAGAAGGACATAGACATATTAGGTATGTCCTATAGGACATGGGCCTAGTAATGAGTCCAGAGGAGTCAAGAATGATAGCGGGGCTGGAGCACTCCTATGAAGACAGGCTGAGGGAGTGAGTTGGGGTTGTTCAACCTGGAGAAAAGAAGGCACCAGGGAGACCTTGCAGTGGCCTTCCAGTACCTATAGGGGGGCATAAGAAAGATGGGCAAGGTCTCTTTACTATGAGGTGTTGTGATAGTACCGGGGTAACAGTTTTAAGCTAAAAAAGGGCAGATTTAGTTAATACGAGGATAAAATTCTTTACTATGAGGGTGGTGATGCACTGGAACAGGCTGCTGAGAGAAGTTGTGGATGCCCCACCCCTGGAAGTGTTCAAGGCCAGGCTGGATGGGGCTTGGAGCAATCTGGTGTGGTGGGAGGTGTCCCTGCCCATGGCAAGGGAGCTGGATCTAGATAATCTTTAAGGTCCCTTCCAACCCAAACCATTCTATGATAAATGTAATTCTCCAAGTATTGTTGGGTGCACGATCATGCTTGCCGTAGTTAGTTTTGCTGTTGAAACATGGTTTCAGTTGAAAGTGTTTTTGATAGTGTTTTTTTGTTTTGTTTTGTTTTCAGAGGTTTGTTGCATTACTGTTGGGTTTCTTTAGAGGTAGTTGTTCAGCTGTTAACTTGAGAATATACCTAGTAACTTCTCCATTTTAGTGCCAGTAGAGGTTATGGAGCAGATCATCCTGAGTACCATCACACAGCACATACATGTCAACCAGGTGTTCAGGCCCAGACAACATAGGTTTATGAAAGGCAGGTCTTGCTTGATGTACCTGATCTCCTTCTATGGCAAAAGGTGACATGCTTAGTAGATGAGGAATACGCTGTGGATGTTGTTTGTCTAGACTTTAGTAAAGCTTTTGACACAGTTTCCTACAGCATCCTTCTGGAGAAGCTGACTGCTCATGGCTTGGATGGTTGTACTCTTCACTGGGTAAAAAACTGTCTGGGTGGCCAGGCCCAAAGTGTTGTTGTGAATGGAGTTAAATCCAGCTGGAGGCCGGTCACTAACAGTTTCCCCAGGGCTCAGCACTGGGTGCTATTCTGCTTAGTATCTTTTTCAGTGATCTGGATGAGGGGATGAAGTGCACTCTCAGTAAGTTTGCTGATAACACCAAGCTGGGTGGGAGTGCTGATTTGCTTGAGGGTAGGAGGGCTATGACACCTATGCAATTTAATTACTAACAGAAAACAAAGGCTTGATATTAGTTTATTGTAAAATCATTTCTGTGGCTATTCAAGGTAGGAAATGTGTATGGTGTCTTGTAGTCATCGGACCAGTGAAAAAAGAATTTAAAGTTCATGTACTTATGTACATTGTCCAGAGCTCCAAATGTTGGATGGCACATTGATAAAAGGTCTCTTCACTTAATGTTGCTCTTTTAGAATTCCAGTAAGAAATACAAGAATGAACTTTTTTAGATTAGCAGTTTTGACTGAACAAACAATTTTAAGTGTGTTGCAGACATAGGAAATACTGGAAATAGTGTTTTTTTGATCTTGTCTTTTGGAGTGGTTCAGATCGCAATGTAAAAAGCAAGTTACTGCACTTGGATGACAAGACTTAGAGTGCTGTTCTTGGAAAAGATGTTGGAAATTATGCATTTTTTGTTAGATTGTAGGGAAAACTTACAAGTGTGACCTTTATGCTTGGAGATGTTGTGCTGATTTGTGAAAAATTTAGTGTATTTTAAAAGATGAGTGTGTGTGGGGGGGGAAGAGTGGTTATTGATTGATTTATGTTGACTTACTGAGCTAGTGGATAAGCAACTAATTTGTAGATCAACAGGCTTTTAATTTAAGGTTATCCAGTGTATGTTCAGAACTAAAATTGTCCACTGAAAAATAAAAATGTGATAAAAGGGAAGTAATGATTAGGGAGAGTAATGATGTGATTTCAGTGATTTTAAATCCAGACTCACGGATTTCAATATAAAAGAGGCTCTTAAATTAAAGATGTAATAAGGAGATAAATGATAATTTTTTTTTTCTAGCTTGATAGTTTGTCTCCATTTTCAGTATGGATATTCTAACTTCTGTGGCAAAATAGGGAAGGTGTATGAAAGTTGTGATTACTGTGTCTGAGTAAGCAAAAGTTGCATGTATAAAATGTGAAATCACGTATTTGGGGACTGACAGTCCTGCTGTAGGCTTAGAACTCTCTCACTTGGGAGTCAATGCAGAGGAGAGAAACTTGGTTATAGAAGTTGCTGCTGCCTGTAAACAGTGCAATGCAGCTGCGAAAAGGAAAGTGGAATTAAGATGTGTTTTGAGACACCTCTAGATCTGGGAAGACATTGCTGAGGTTCTGTTGCAGTTGATGACTGTATGATTTTGGTCATTGTTTTTGAGAAAGGTAAAATTCAGATACTGTGAGTACAAGGGAGTATTACTAGGATAAGCGGGAAGTGGAAAGGAATGTATGTTTCCAGGCAGCAAACTTGGAATCGGGGGAGGAACAGAGTGTGTAAGCACATCAAAAAGAAGGAAGTAATAAAAGAGGAGTAAGATTAGTTTAAATTGGAAGAGAGTTTTCGGTGGAAAAATTGATTTAAACTAGTTGTCAAGAAGTCTAAATTAAAAACTGGGGAGAAAAAAAAATGCTTAATAATCAGAGCAATAATATTCTGGAACATTTTTTCCCTGTAGTAATTGTTACTTTTTTTTTAAAGGCAGCTGTCGTTGTTAGTGAATGGAGCTTGATATATTTCTGCAGGGGGTTGTCTTACCGTTGATGGGGATGGAAGACTGGATAGTAGGATTGAGTGCTGCAGGAATCCAATCCAATCCAAATTTTTTAAAATGAAAGTTTGCTTGATTCAAGGTACTTCTATTTCCCATATAGTTAGGTAATTGAGAGAAGTCAGTGTGTATCTATTCCTTTCATTTTCAGTCGTAAAGAGTAAAAATACAAACAGTGGGAAAGAGCTTTTTTTTTTTTTCCTTGTGAATAACTCGTGGCAACAGTGGCAGGGGTTTTGAGAAGCCAGAGGAAATGGGATGAAGGAAAATTGTGGCACACATTCATTTTTGTTTTATTATTTCTTAAATTCCAAACTTATCTGCTTCTGTTGACAGTGCTAAGGAGATTGGACTTCCTGTGTGTGAACTTTTACTAAAATTTAGTTTGGTCTTACTTCAATCAACTGTTTTTTATTAAAATCATAGCTTTTAGATGGTTATTCTAGAAAAAAAACTCCATAAACCTTTTGCTGGAGAAAGGTAGTCCTCCAGCTTTAGAAAAGAAGTATGGACTGTAAAGAAAAAGTCTGGGAATGACTTTTCTATAGCTTTTAGCACAAACTAGTAGATAGTACACTGATCTTTGCTTTCCTAATGGTACAGTTTTTTCATTTAGTAAAGTTAGGCAAATCTGACTACTTAATAAGTGCTGCTGCCTAGTTTGAGATGCGTAAAAGTACTTGTGTAATCTCTCAGTAGAAGGTACCTGTGGTTCAGAGTTGCTTCAGGAGGGAAGAAAAATTACACGTTTTTGTTGTTCCTCCTATCCAAAACTAGAATCAGTATTGTGTATCTGTATCTTGAGAACATATATTTTCCATCTTGCATGGAAAATAACTTTGTTTTGTAGCATTAAGACAATAGGCAAATATTTTCATAAAAGACAGAATAGAGTCTAAATGTGAAACGATACGGGCAATTGACTATATAGGTGATTGTCAACTTTAGTCACTGATACACAAAAATCTTTTATTCACTCATTTATATCTGTTTTGCATGGCCTTAAAAATGCATATAACCACCATTAACCACAAGATGGCCACATTTGCATAGGATTTAAGAAGGCTGAACCCTCGTATTTCCATCCGGATGACTGTATGCCATGAATGTATGTGGAGTACTTTTAATGTAATGAAGATGCAAGGAGGTCTGTTATAACAAGTTATAATGTACATTTTAGTAGTGATGTTACATTTAGGGTATAGCTTCGTTTTGAGTATGTATGCTCCATTACAATTGAAACATTCATTCCACGAGTGTTCAGAAAGGATTTCATTTCTGACATCAGAGAAATGCTTTCCAAGTACTGACAGGCTGATGGTAAGCAGTTAGAACATAACTTGCTACCTATTTTAATTACTGTTTAAAGCTACTCATGTGCTTCCCAATTTCTGCCAGTACATTAGTATAGCTAACAGTGCTCAGTTGCCTTCTACCATCTCTTTGATTGTGGATGTCATGGTTTCCTACAGCCTCTTTTATTTTGTTTAAGGCACGATTGAATTTGCTGTTCCAATTACAACTGATCTGCATTAAAAAGCTTCAGTCTTGAGGTGCTTGTATTTAGCTTCCATTGAGAGTGATTGCTCTGTGTTTGAAGCTGCATATGTCAAAAATGAATTTTTCATCGATCTTTTATAATTGAGATGATTTTGACAGGCTTAGGTACTTGTGGCTGTGCATGCAGTGATGCTGACAGATCGAACTGAGTGATAGTCTGTCTAGAGAGAGCTATTTAGCAGCTTTAGGTAAGCTCTCATGCTTGAACTCTTCGCCTTTTCAATGTTTTGATTGTGTTCTTAGCTCCTATTGCCTATTTCAGGAGCTTTAAAGAGGCATGATTCCACCTGTATTTTTGAGAAAAAGTAGATAATGCTAGATATAATAGATATAGCGAAGTCCTTGTGAAAGGTTGACTTGTGTTTTCAGATGAGGTTAAGTGCGTCAAAGCAATGCCTCTAGGCAGGTGGTATCTTGAAAACAGTACGTTATAGTCTAGTTGTTATATTACTAAAAATCATTAGGTAGCTATTGGGAATTGTTTCAGATTTTACCTCTGTAACTTTGAGATCAGAAGGGACTGATTTATTAGAAGATTTTCAACCTTGATCACAGTACTTTGGCAAGTTAGTATGCTTCTGGTTCTAGCTTGATCTGGAACATCTCTTGTTGTAAGGATAATTGCTGCCATCCTGTTTGTGTGCAGCAGTGTCTTAACTTGCTGACCCTGTGGCAAGTGTAAGTACTGTTTGAAGACCACTGGTGTTAAATAGTTTTAGTGACTTTCGGGATTTGCTGGAAGGGCTTTTGATTTGTTCTACATAGTATATCCAGTGGTTGATGTACTAGCCCCGTCCAGTCGGAGTGTATAGTTAACATTACAGACTCTTTTTTCTGAACACAATGTGAAGTACTTAAATATATTTCTTCGTATTGAAGAAGCCTATGAGTTAACTAAATATGAGTAAATTATGTTATGAGTAAATTAGATGCACTTCATTTTGAAATTATGAAGGTGGTCTTAAAAATCTACACTTGAATGATTTTGACAAATACTTCGCTTAAAGTCTCAGTAGAGTGAAAAAGAAACACATTAGTAAAGTCTGTAAAAGACATCAAAGAGAAGGGTGATGTACTGAAGTCAGGAAGCTGAAAAGGGCTGTGAACAAAGTAATTCTATCATCTTTCACATTCCAGATTGGCACAAATTTAAAATAAATTTTAGTTATAAAATTTTAAAAGTATTTTAAAATAGTGTTATAGAAAAAAGTAGCTTACTCCGGAAATTCATTATCACTTGATAACATATGTGCCTTACTTCTGCCTTTGAATTCATTAAACCTCAACTTCCAGTCACTACCTTTTGTCTCATTCTTCCGTTTCAAGGTCAAGAGTTCTGATTTATCCAGTAGTTTTCACATAAATAAATTTTAAACTTTCAGTATGAATATTATAATGTCATTATGTAGCACAATACTATATATTATATTGTATAAGATGATACTGTACTTTTCACATTGAAAAACTAAGATTATTCATTAATATGTGTGCAGTTGCTTGTCCAGTTAGCAAATACTTCTGGAGCAACTGTTTTCTTGTATACAATCTTGTATACAATCTTTCTCCTTCTATGACAAAGTGACACGCTTTGTCACATTAGTGGATGAGGGAAGGGCTGTGGACCTGGTATACCTTGATTTCAGTAAGGCTTTTGACAGTATTTCCCACAACATTCTCCTCAAGAAACTGGCTGCTCATGACTTGGACTGGCGTATGCTTCGTTGGGTTAGAAACTGGTTGGGTAGCCGGGCCCAAAGAGTTCTGGTGAATGGAGTTAAATCCAGTTGGAGGCCGGTCACTAGTGGAGTCCCCCAGGGCTCAGTACTAGGGCCAGTTCTCTTTAATATCTTTATCGATGATCTGGATGAGGGGATCGAGTGCACCCTCAGTAAGTTTGCAGATGACACCAAGCTAAGTGCGTGTGTCGATCTGCTCGAGGGTAGGAAGGCTCTGCAGGAGGGTCTGGATAGGCTGGACCAATGGGCTGAGGTCAACTGTATGAAGTTCAACAAGGCCAAGTGCCGGGTCCTTCACCTGGGGCGCAACAACCCCAAGCAGCGCTACAGGCTGGGAGGTGAGTGGTTGGAAAGCTGCCTGGCAGAGAAGGACCTGGTTGATAGTCGGCTGAATATGAGCCAGCAGTGTGCTCAGGTGGCCAAGAAGGCCAACAGCATCCTGGCTTGTATAAGAAGCAGTGTGGCCAGCAGGACTAGGGAAGTGATTGTGCCCCTGTACTCGGCTCTGGTGAGGCCGCACCTCGAGTACTCTGTTCAGTTTTGGGCCCCTTGCTACAAGAAGGACATTGAGGTGCTGGAGCATGTCCAGAGAAGGGCAACCAAGCTGGTGAGGGGTCTGGAGAACAAGTCTTACGAGGAGCGGCTGAGGGAGCTGGGATTGTTCAGCTAGGAGAAGAGGAGGCTCAGGGGTGACCTTATCGCACTCTACAGGTACCTTAAAGGAGGCTGTAGCGAGGTGGGGATTGGTCTATTCTCCCATGTGCCCAGTGATAGGATGAGGGATGGGCTAAAGTTGCACCAGGGGAGTTTTAGGTTGGATATTAGGAAGAACTTCTTTACCGAAAGGGTTGTTAGGCATTGGAATGGGCTGCCCAGGGAAGTGGTTGAGTCACCATCCCTGGAGGTCTTTAAAAGACGTTTAGATGTAGAGCTTAGTGATACGGTTTAGTGGAGGACTTGTTAGTGTTAGGTCAGAGATTGGACTCGGTGATCTTGGAGGTCTCTTCCAACCTAGATGATTCTGTGATTATGTAATCCCGTATTATCATTTAGGTAATGCCTTCATTCTTAGGTTCCAGATAGTACAGTTGTAGTTTGCTCTTTCTTTGGGATTGTGCAACATGGTTATTTTACCAGAATCTAATGATTTTCATCTTAAAAAAGTGCAAAGAGAGCAGTGTGAAACCTGTGGCTTGAAGGAGCTGTGAGCAAGCACTGCAGAGTGGTCTAGAGAGCTTTTAGCTTTGGGTTGATGAACTCTCTTGAATGTAAAAACGGTACCTACAGAGTCTTGCTATTATTGGATTTGATGTGACTCTTCATTGTGCTCAGTGAGAACAGCTACTTGGAAACTTAAATATTAACATTGCCTTCATGTGTCTTTGTAACTTGGCCAAGTTAAGAGGATTTTTATGTGGTGGGTTAAAGTGATTCTTTGAAGTAGTCCATGCAAAGACTACTGGCATAGGTCTTCTGGATTCACTTGGAATTTTGTGATGGTAGTCCTCCTTCTGCAGGAAGATGGACTTCTTCTGCTATCACTATATGGTCGTTTTATGTGGTGAGAGGGAAACTGAGCTGAATTGAGACAGGGAAGCTCTAAGAACCTGATTAGTCTATATAAACAAATAGGTTGTTAATATAGTGTAGTTACTTAAGAGTACCATTCTTCTATTCTTCTTTTGCACCTGTTTCTTTGAAGTAACATGTAATTTTCATTGTTAAAGAAGCAGACGCTATTGTCTAAGCTCGACAAATGTGCAGCTGTGCTTTATTGTAATGCATGCTTGATACAGTGTATAAGAAAACCTGAATCTATTTGCATATATATTCATAGTTAGCCTAGCTCTAATTTCTTTGTGCTCCAGAATTGTAAGGGGTCTATCAAACAGTTATTTAAAAACAAAAACACATGCCCAGAACTAAAATTTACTTAACGTTTATGAGAGAAATTGCAATCATAATGAAGTTACTGTTCAGCTGAGTACCAGATCTTGTTGTGGTCAACTAGGAGTGCTTCTCACATAACTAACGCTTCTTCATTTGTACTTTGAAAACATTGTATGTTGTTTTAAAAAAAAAAAAAAAGTTTTAATTTGTAATAAGCTAGGCTTAATGCGTTGAAGCAATTTGAGTGTGGCGGTGTGTCATTCACTACTATAGAAATAGTCTTTCTGTACAAAAATTCTAGAAGAGAAAAATATTCATCGTTATCTCTTTGTGGCTCCTTTTTTGAAGTCAGTTGATTGAGGGGGACTTGCTTTCCTATTATACATTAAATTATCCAGTTGTGCTTCTGTTGAAATCAAGGGGAAAGAAAGCTCCATTCATATGAGAAACAGGATTGGTCATTTAACTGTTACTGTCAGAAATAAGACTCGGACAGAAATAACTGAAAATACTGTTGTTTATACTATCTCCTTCAAACATTCAGTTATTGAAAGAAATTATACAAAATCTTCAAGTTTAAGTAGATTCCAGATGACCATAACCTCTGCAGTTTTTATAGAAATCCTCCACCACAAATACAGTATTCGAAGTCTTTGTTTTTTCTTTCGTACCCTCACTCCAAATCTTTCACTTCTTTTCCATAGTCTATATTTTAGAGATGTATGAAGCATCATTACAGCTGTTTCTCTGAAAAAGCCATTTTTGTCATGTTTTAGAACATACTGTATGTGAGTGATAGAAATTGAATGTAACTACCTAATTACATTACACTTTGCTTTGCCTGGGGGCATCTGTTAGTGTATCTAAATATTAGTGTGCTTGCTTCAAGGTGTTAATATTTTTGTCTTTTCTGTTTTGCATGTATAGCTGGAAGGGCCGTGTGTTCTGCAAATACAGAAAATACGCAACGTTGCTGCACCAAAGGATAATGAAGAGTCTCAGGCTGCTCCCAGAATGTTACGTTTACAGATGACTGATGGACACACAAGCTGCATAGCTATAGAATACAGTAGTATGTCAAAAATAAGGTGGGCAACTTTACTCTTTGGTTTATTCTCATTTCCTTCTCAGATTTTGTAAATATGGGAGAACTTTAAAGTAGCATGCAGAAGTGTATATGAATGTAATTTACAATGCTCTTTATGCCGAAGAGGATTTTTGCAGCCATCTGTTGAGTCAGGCTTAACAAGGCAAGCAGGCTTTTGTGTGCGTGCAAACCTGAGCCAAATCTTTTTTTTTTTTTGTCGATTTTTTTGTCTGACTTGATAATGAGAATGTCACAGCCCTGACACACCTAACCTCATGCAATTAGTGCTGCTCTACCACGGACAAGGCTATAACTTGTACTGAATTAGTAATTTTTTCTTAAGTTAAAAATGAAGGACAAAAGAGCTAATTACAGCTGAACATGGGGATTTCTCGTCTGTTTAGTCATTAAGATATTGAAAATAATCTCCAGTGTGTAGTCTCTGGAGTAACAGCATGCTTTGCTCTTCATTCCAGATGACTTTCTATTTAAAAAGCATCTTCTTCCTCTGTCTATCTCTGCTAGACATAGACCTTTTGTACTTCATTTTTAAATGTTGTCTTTGATTGTTAAGCAGCTCATTCTGAGTAGGAGACAGCTTGCAGTTTAGAGTGAAGATGATCTAAAAGTAGAGCACTTGATGATATTTTAATTTTAGCTTGAGCCCTCACAACTTGGAATATCATATCCCAATGTGAATATAAAAAGAGCAGAAAAGGAAGGCAAACAGAGTCCTGTGTTAGATTCCAGAGCGCACAATACACACAAGACCAACAATCAGTAAAAGACATAATTTGAAAGTTCAGATAAAATCTCCAGTGTCACAACTCATTACTTTCTGTAGTAGTGTCATAAGTTCTTGTTTTCTTGTCTTTTCTGATCTTATTTTCTTTGCTTCTATCAGAACAATACAGAAAATCCATTAATAGTGCTAAGGGTTAAGTTACTAGCGCTAAAATTGTCTGACTTCTCTGTGAATGTTCCTTACCATGTGGTATGGTTCTGTGACTGCAATGATAGCTTTAGCATATTTTAAAGAGGTTATTATTTCTTATTTGAAAGGTTGTAACACTCTGTCCTCTTTTGTTTCTTACTGTAAAAATAATTGTTTCCACATTGTGCTGCTTGTCAAATCTTTCAGTTATGAGTTGGAGATGCATGATTCCTTTATGCATCTGCTGTTTTTTTTATAGGGTAGATTCAAATGAGAAGAAGATAGGTACCTTCTTGTGGGAGCTGACCACAGAGAGCATCCATCTGCTTTTAAATCATAGAGTAATGAGAGAAGAAGCACCACAAGGTGCATGGTTTTTATATTCTGGAACAGTCCTGGCTGTTAGCAATGTATAGAAGGCATCTTTCTCAACTGTTGCTTGTTTTCTCCTAAGTTAAATGTCTAAAACAAACGAGATGATTAACCATCTGGAAAACCTCTGTTTATTAACTATAAATGAGTCTTAGGATGAGGAACTTATTCTTAGACAACTGACTTTGAGACATCTTCTGTTAGTCTAGACAAATCACATCCTTAGCTTGGTACTGTTAAATTGGATTTTAACCAAACAGACAATTTGCAAACATTCATCTCTGTTAGAATCTAATTTGCAATATGGCATCTTTGTGTAATGAATGGGAAGTGTTCCGAAAAAGCTGTTGAAAACTACTGTGCCTATTGAAGGAGTTATTGCAAAGGTTTTTGATGCTAATTGTTTATTATGAAATATGACAATGTTGAAAGTATAATAGGAATAGTTTTGTGTGTGTTCTTTTTGGTGGCAAAATATTAATAAACATATGTGAAATACTTGGTTTTGTTTCTGCTTGTAGCTTGAACACTCCACCTGGAACAAAAATTAAGCTTTCAGGAATTGTTGAAGTGAGAAATGGATTCTTGCTGTTGGATGACAGTAACACTGCAGTTCTCGGAGGTGAAGTGGAGCATCTTATAGAAAAGTGGGAATTGCAAAGGGTGAGGTAACACCACTGGAAATGCTTGTTTTACCGGATGCAAATTATGCTTTATATCATTAAATGTAATGTGTCAGCTGTGAACTTTTCCACAAGAAGCTTTTAGAACTTTACTGTCCAAGTATTTTTAAGGATGAAGCCAAATATGTGTAAATAGATCAATATATTGTTGCAAATGAAATTAAAAGTTATTTTTGCATGGCAACTGATTGCTTTTTTAGTCTGCAGGGGCAGAAAACTTTTGTTAACCATATTGAATGTATTTCAGTGCAGTAATCATAGAATCATTTAGGTTGGAAAAGACCGCAAGGATCATCTAGTCCAACCTTTAACCTAGCACTGCCAAGTGTACCACTAAACCATGTCCCTAAGCATCACATCTACAGGTCTTCTAACTAACTCCAGGGATGGTGACTCAACCACTTCCCTGAGCAGCCTGTTACAATGCCCCACAGCCCTTTCAGTGAATAAAATTTTCCTAGTATCTAACCTTAACCTTCCCTGGTGCAACTTGAAGCCATTTCCCCTCATATCACCTCTTCTTGTTTGTGAGAAGCGACCAACCCCCAGCCCACTACAACCTCCTTTGAGGTAGTTGTAGGGATTGATGAGGTCTTCCCTGAGTCTCCTTTTCTCCAAGCTAAACAACCCCTGCTCCCTCAGCTGCTCCTCATAACACTTGTTCTGTAGACCGTTCACCAGCTTTGCTGCCCTTTTCTTGACACACTCCTGCACCTCAATGTCCTCCCTGTAGTGAGGGGCACAAATCTGAACACATTACTCAGCTCTGGTGAGGCTGCATCTCGAATACAAAGGGACAATCTCTTCCCTACTCTTGCTTGCCACACTGATACAAGCAAGGATTCTGTTGGCCTTCTTGGCCATCTGAGCACACTGCTGGCTCATACTCAGCTGGCTTTCTTTACTATGAGGTCGGTGAGGCACTGGAACAGGTTGCCCACAGAAACTGTGGATGCCCCATCCTTGGAAGTGTTTGAGGCCAGGTTGGCTGGGGCCCTGGGCAACCTGATCTAGTGGGAGGTGTCCCTGCCCATGGCAAGGGGGCTGGAATTAGATGACCTATAAGGTCCCTTCCAACCCAGACCACTCTCTGATTGGCTGCCGACCAATACCCCCCAGGTCCCTTTCTGCTGGGCAGCTTTCCAGGCACTCTTCCCTCAGCCAGAAGCATTGCATGGGGTTGTTGTGCCCCAGGTGCAGGACCTGGCACTTGGCCTTGTTGAACCTCATGCAGTTGGCCTCAGCCCATTGTTCCAGTCTATCCAGATCCCTCTGTAGAGTCCTCCTACCCTTGAGCAGATCAACACTCCCTCCCAACTTGGCGTTGTCTACTAGACTATGTTTGGTTACTTCCCTAATGGTTGGTCACTTCCCAGTATGACACCAAAACTGTGGCTTTGGTACCAAAATGTTAGAGAATGATGCCTTATACAATCTGTAGGTTGTAATTGCAAATTTTTGAGGCAAAAAAATTTCCATAGTTTTATGGAAAGTATTGAAGTTAGTAACCTATACTGAAGATTTCAGCAGTGCTTTAGGTTAAAACTGTGATTACATGAATTTAAAAGTCCGTCAGCAAAGCACAAATACTTGTAAGTTCCTTTACTTTGTTTTGGCATGGTCGCTGTCCTGATGGAACTAATGTTGCTGCAGGAAAATTACTTGGACTTCCTCACAAATAAGTGGAAGTGCCTAGGACAAGAAGTTGTGACCCTGCTACAAATAGCCCCAAAATCTTGCTGCATCTATTACTACTACAAAGAGACACAGACCTGTATTATGTCCATGTGTATGAAACAAAGAGTAGCTTCTTGCAAAGATTGTTTCTCTGCAAAGTACTTTTATTGTTGCTGATGCTAAGTTTGGCACACTTTTTTGTTATGGCTAGCCTTCTTTGATGTTGGTTTGCATTTTATAGATACGAGCAAACTGGGCCAAAATTAATTTGAACATGAGTTACAGAACCAACAAGAATGGAGAGTGTGCTTGGCATTCTTTTTGTGCTTTTATCATTGACAATATTTAAAAAGGAAAAAAAAAATCCTGGATTTAAATGAAACTGCCTGCTTGATTAAAAAAGGGTTCTGGGACCAGAAACAGAACCATCTCATTATCATTTTTGTTCATATTTACTATAAACCTTGTAAGTTTTCTTTCCAGATAAAAGCATTAAGTTACAAGGTTGAAAAAAGGGACACAAACAGATCTTACATGTTCTTAAGAATATCAACTAATTGGAAAGAGAATGCTCTACAGAATCAGCTAGCTTTATTAGTGATACTTTAAACAATCTGTTTTCATGTTTGTTTTACTAGTGAGTTTTGGAAAGTCAGTTCTTGTGTTTATTCTACCTGTGTTTCAACAAAGAAACATTGTTCTGTAAATACTAATTAGTTTTTGAAATCAATGTCAAGAAATAACTACAGAACAGTTTCTGCTTACAGTAAAGCAAACCATTTTATAACCGTAGTGCTGATAAGGGCAACTTTCAGCACTTGTTAGCTGCTTAGGTTGGCTTTATGTGATATGTTTAAAAGAGTTTGTTTTCACTGATTTTCTTTTAGATATGATACAGGAATTTAATTATTGCCTATTGCTCTCCCCTGAGTTCTCTGGTTCCATTTTGCAGTTTGAATAGAAGAGAACAGGTCAGTTGGAAGGGCCCTACAAAGATCCAGTCCATCCGCCTGACCACTTCAGGACTAACCAGAAGTTAAAAGCATGTTAGTGAGGGCATTTTCACGCTGACAGGTGTGGGGCATCAAGCACCTCTCTAGGAAGCCTGTTCCAGTGTTTGACCACCCTCTTGGTAAAGGAATTTTTCCTAATGCCCAGTCTGAACCTCCCCTGGTGCAGCTCTGTGCCATTCCCCTGCATCCTGTCCTTGGTTACGTGGGTTCAGAGACCAGCACCTCCATCTCCGCTTCCCCAGGAAGCTGCAGAGAGTTTGCTAGATTTTCAATTTCTTCTTCTCCCTGAACAGCTCACAGCATGTGGTCAAGTTTGCAGCAAGAATGTGACCATGTCAGCCGCAAAGCTATGGGTAACGAGAAATCAGTTTGGACAGGTGAACCATGGCTACTGCAAATCATAGTTCTAGGTCTATATCCAGGCTGACAACTAGACAGATAGGGCTGAAACAAGTCTATAGAAGCCAGATGCTACTTTGGTAGCACTTTCCCCATGAACTTGATGTTTCCTGTTCAGAAAGCTTTACAGAAAAGAATGGTTGACAGTAAGCAAGACTGTCAGCTCTCAAAGATATTTGAGCAAGGACGTTGCCACTCCTTGTCTAATCATGCCAGTCAGGATTAAATGAAATACTGAACAGTGTTTGCATAAAAAGACGGAAAACTTGTATTTGTGCAACTATTTCAAATTCCTTGTTTTCAAATCAATTTCTGTCTCTCCACTATGATGTCTGAGGAGCGTTAATTGGGCTTCTTGTGTAGAAGATGAAATAAATAAGTTTATTTATACTTGCTTTAAAAATTAGTGCTATTAAGTCAAATAATTTTATAAAGCTTTGGGATTAAAATTATTTGTCCAGTATTAAATTATTGCCCTGATACCTGCCTGTTAGCTTATAGTTGCATTACCATTTTGTTCCATTCAGGATGATATTTGAAATTGCTTTGGGGAGGAATCAGACTTTAGTAATAACAGACTTGCATTACAAATACTGTGTATACAGAATGAATGCAGTGTCATCACACAACAAATGCAGTTCAAGTGGAATAAGTGTTGTATTCTTTGTAGCAATAAAATTTGTTGTAAGGTAATTATTGCCTTTAAATTCCTTTCATTTTTTTAAGTGTCACCGTTGAAGTGGCAGTAAATAAATAAGGAAGGAGTAAATGAAATGGTTACCTTGTAATCTTTTTTCTTGATTATTTAGAAATACAAGACAATGCTCCATGGACTTCTTTAAATGAGAATTCCAAATAATCATTCCTTCATAGTGTTTTCAGTGTTCTGGGGGTAATTAGGTTGTTCAAACCCCATTTGAAGGGCCAGCTGATAGTGTTTTTTCTCCTTTGGTATTGTTCTAGCACCAGTGGCTTCAGGGATTAACAGAATAACATCTGTTTCTATGGAGCCAGACTTTAGTGCCTCATGTTGTAAGGACAGCATGCATGATGCTAACCTCAGATGATGTCTGTAATGTAAGATGTCTATTGGATGTAGTCACCCTAAAGTCATTTTACAGTTAGTAGGGAAGAACAGGCAGGTTTTAAGGCGTCATGTATCTGAGGGGTGACATAATTCCTTAGCAGTCCTTGTTTGCCTTTGGCTCTAAAAAGAACCTGATGTCACTGACTCAGATACAGACATTTACGTTGTAGATGCTGTGAAAAGCTGGGTGAAATGAATCCTGCATGAAGTGCCATGTTTTATGCTCAGTCACATGGGAACAAGCTTGGCTATAGAGGCGTTTTTTACCCTTCACCTAGAATACCTCCCCGAGGAACCAGCTTGCCCATGAAATAAATGACTGTTGTACTGGGTGACTTCAGTTAGCAGCAACAGGAATGTACGTGTGTGCTCCAGTGATCAGCCCTTGCTTAGCTCATAATTTGAAGAAGGCACTTTTAAGTGAACTGGTGCTAAAGCAGCAAAAATTTATGATTTTTGCACTTTCAAGTGCTTTGTTTTGAATAATTTATTGAATATTTTATCAACTTTTTTTGCTGTAGGGTGTGAAGAAAAGTGTGTTTGTTTACTTATTTTGTTTTTACCCTTGGATACGTTTAATGATCATAGATGACTTCAAAAATGTTCTTTGCTTATGGAATAAAAGTGAGTAACTTCAAAAGAGTGGACCGAAAGCCTTAGCTTAGTAAAACCTTAGCCGAATTAATATCTTAGGTATTTTTTTGAAATTCCCTGACAATATATGATAGTATAATGGCTAAAAGCATATATGCATTTATACTGCAGTTTTGTGATGGAGTTAAATCAATTTTACATCAGGATAATAAATACGTATAAGTAATTCTAATAAATACGTATAAGTAACTCCTACATATAGAGTTAAGTTTAAAATATGTATTATAGTGATGTATGCAATCATACATGACTGTCACAGTGTTTTAACACACACACACAAAACAGTAAAAACAAAAAGGGTAATAAGAAATGAAGATCAATGCATTATGCAAAATATATTTTAAAGTCCTTTTAACATCATTAAGGGCCTAGCTTCCCTTTATCGAGTTCTGACCCAAATATATCTGTTTAGTATGAAATAACTAACACACACCATAGTGTCAGTTCCAATGAATTTCATTCTTGTGCAGGTTGTTGCTGTTGTCAGGGTTTGTAAAGAAAGAGAAACAGCTCATTGACTGTGAGCAGATATTTTAAAGCAGTGTCTTACAAATCCATTTCATTTTTGTTGTTGACTAACTATTTATATTATTTGAGAGTGCTTGGTTTTTTTTTCAGGTCTAGATTAGCAATTGCTGACTAGCTGTTTAGAGCATTTCAATTCCATAAATATTAATGATGATTATGCTTACTGTTACGTTTTTTTTGTTGGATCTGAAGAACTGCTAATCAATTTAACACGTGTACTCTACTTTTCTTAAGGCCATATGGAGTGTCCAACTTGGCACAGTGTTCTGTTTCCATGACTGATGCAACAATTTTCTTTTACAGAGTTTAGCAAAACACAATAGGAGTAATATTGGAACGGAAGGTGGCCCTCCCCCTTTTGTGCCTTTTGGGCAGGTATAGTATATTTCTTTGTCATTCAGCTGTAACCTACAAGTTACAGCCATGATAACTCATAAAAAATTTCATAAAAAATCTGTATTATGATATCTAGGGAGAGGTAGTTCCATTTAAATATAGACTGTCAAAGCACATTTAGATCATGATGATCTGGATACAAAAAAAGACTGTTTAAAGAAGAGGTGGTGGGTGGGAGGGCGTAGGTTTTGATCTTGTCATTTCATTATGCCAATTTATATTTAATATTTTTCTCTCAATTTCAAACTTAAAATTTTGTTGTATGGGAACTCTGATTTTTCCTGCAATGTCTTGAAGGCACCAATATATACTCTTAAATGACAAAGGTATTTACGAGAATCATATTAGCTACATCATGAAATAAGCTGGAAGTGTACAAGTGATTCTTTTTGGCATCTCTGGTGGACCAGAGTTGCTTGCAGAAAAGGTAGCTATAGCTAGCTCTGAGTGTACGTGTTTGTGATTGTATTCTTTAAACCTGTGCTAGCATTACTTTGTTGTTTGTTTTTTTTTTTCTGCAAATGAAAGTAGACAGAACAGTTAATTAAATCTTTATTTTGTGTTACCAGAAATGTGTGTCTCATGTGCAAGTCGACAGTAGAGAGCTTGATCGCAGAAAGACTCTGCAAATGACAAATACTGTAAAACCTGCTGCTGACAACGATGAATTTGAAAAGCAGAGAACAGCTGCCATTGCAGAAGTAGCAAAGAGCAAGGAGGTTAGAATGCATGTGTTGCAGCATTTTACTTCCTGTAATTGATCTTTTCTTGTTAGTTTAACTCTCTTAACTGACAAATACTTTCTGATGTTTGCCTTCTTAAAATTCTGTTAATGTATTTTCTTGAAAATATGAATCAAAAATGGAGAGTTCTTTTGGATTGTTGAGTATATTTTTATTTGAATAAAGCTAATAAATGCATCATAATGTTTTATTGTAGCTATACTTTTGATTTGATAGCCCTATTAAAATGATTTTTTGCTATTCAGCTAACAAGATCAAAGTGGGAAGTAGAGGTTACTAATATTCATTTACTTTTTTCATTTCTGAAAACCCCATGGTTCTTTCTGTTCAGCCTGGTAAAACAGCTAGGAAGTTTTCTTCAAATGTGTCTGGTTTTTATGCCCCCTGTTGGTTTTCCATTTTAGGAAATGGAAATTATGATTTGCTTGGTAACTCATAAAAACTAGAATTATATACATGTTTTACAGCCTCATTTGGTCAAAACAGAAAAAAAGTTGAAGTCCTACTTAATAAATTCATCATTTTTTGTGTGTCTAAGTGCTTTATTTGTTGATGCAAAGCATAATCATAAAAAATACAGCTGCTTCAAATTTACTGCAGTTCTTGTACTAGCTAAATATTAAGGCTTATTTTCATAAGTTCGGTTTACTGAAATGTTATTTTTATGCTTATCTAAAGACCAAGACATTTGGAGGAGGTGGTGGTAGTAGCAGAAGTAATCTCAGTGTGAATGCTGGAGGGAATCGAAACAGGGAGCTGTTCCAGAAAGAGAAGATAACAAAACCTGAGGGAAAGAATGAAGGAGTCTACAGAGAACTGGTAAGGTGTAAGATTTAATAGTAACTTTAAACATGCATATGATTAAAAAACAAAACTAACAGAAATAAAAGACCCTTTTATAAAGGGCTTTCATTTGAATTTATTTTGAAGTTAGCATGCTTTTGTACCTTACTGAGATGGGTATGAGGTTCAATGTGGTTTTTGTAAAATTTTAATGTCCTATTATCCAGTAAAAATTAAAACCTCACAAAAGAAGAGTAGTACTATGTGTGGTATAGATCATTGCAGTCTAGTTTTATTTTCTTCTTGAAATAAGCTCAACAGTTTTTCATGTCAACATTTATTAATTTGTTTTAGGCAGGAAGACTTTAATCCTTTGATTTCAACATGTCCAATGATATTTTAGTGCAGATTTTCTTCTGAATTAATTTAATATTTATTTTAAGAATCCATTCATTTGACATTGAGAAAACTACATGGTACTTGTGATATTTAAAATACCAACTAGAAATACTTTTCTAGTGACAATATGCCATGCTGATGTAGTCACAAATGATGTTATATTTTGAGTAAAGTGGGTTACCATTGGAGAACCTGAACTGTTCCTCCTAATTTAAAATACCACATTCCAGTGTATTTCATAACTTTATGCTAAATGTGAAGAGTTCTTTTGATTCACTGCATTGAATTAATTGGGTATAAGGTTGGCAGTCATGGAAGTTTATTTTCAGCAATCTGAAAGTTTGATGGAAGAAGTCTTTGTTATAAAAAACTCAGGATAGAGATTTGTAAGCACACAATAACAATGAATGATTCTGATTTGAGTGATGAAAGCAGACTGACTGAAAGATGTTTCGCAAGATAATAATTCAGTAAACTAGTATTATAATATTGACAATAAATTTCAGCTATTTGTTGTTAAATGTTTTCCACTTTACTCACTTTTACCAAAGATCTAACAGCCAAAAGACAATTAGGAACATTAACTATCTGTTCTAATTTTGATCGTGTCATAGGTGCCATCTCCTTGCAACAAGGAGAGCTTCTAGCAGCGATACTTTCAGCACCGTGCTCAGAAATATATAGGCATATATAGAATTGTAGAAACATGGACCTCGAGGCTTCATTTAGTCATCCCTCTACCTAATATATACCTTGTCATTCTTGACAATTGTGTCTACCTAAAAAAAATAATATTTAAAAACAAACACCACCCTGTGGTGGTTTTCCTCAGCTCGTCAGCTGAGCTCCCCCATAACCACTCTCTCACTCCCCCTCCTCAAAAGGAAAGGGGGAGAAAATAGGATGGAAAGGGCTCAACGGTTGAGATAAGGACAGGGCAATAACTCAGCAATTATCGTCACAGGCAAAACAGACATGGCATAGGGGAGATTAATGTAATTACGTATTGCTAACAGGCTAGAGCAGTGGGAAACCCATGGGCTGCACGGGGACAGCCTGCTCCACCAGGGGCCTCTCCACAGGCCGCAGGGGAACTTCTGCTGCATGCCTGGAGGGTCTCCTACCCTCCTGCTGCACTGACCTTGGGGTCTGCAGGGCTGGTTCTCTCTACATTTTCTCAGTCTTCTCTCTGAGCTGCTGTTGCACAACCATTTTCACCCTTTCTTAAATATGTTCTCACAGAGGTGCAACCAGTGTGGCTAATAGGCTTAGCTCCAGCCAGCAGCAAGTCCCAGCTTTTGGAGCGGGCTGAAGCTGGCTCTTGTCTAACATGGGACAGCTTCAGGATTCTGTGGCCTCCCATTACCAAAACCTTGCAGTTTAAACCAAATACACCATCCCAGTTAAATTGGGCAATACTTATGTTTAAAATATTGTTTTCTGTTTTTGTTTGTTTGTTTGTTTCTGTGAACTGCAAGAAATTTGCCTTACTTTGAACTGTAATATGGCTGTACTTCCAACTTATGGAAACTTAATATTATCATTTAACATATCTTGATGCTGTTTAGAAGAAGCAGATATGAACCCACTAAGTCTAGTTAGAAAACCACCTTCAGTTATAAATGAGTTTAGAGCTTAAAACAGTTGATAATGGATCTGTTCTATCTCTTTAGAATCGCGATACCAAATCGGTTTGATTGTTGTCTTTATATAAATTGTTGACTTGCGTGTTATCTAGAAAGAATAAAGGTTTCTATTCCATCTGCATTACCTTATGAGAAACCTGAAGCACTGTATCTTTATTTACAAAACAAGAACCAAATAAGTAGTTTCTGCTTTTTCTTTCTAAACAGTAAATTGTGCAGGTCAATCCTCCTCCTCTCTTAATTGTACTACAAATAGGGTATGTCCTATAATTTTCTTTGCCTTTTCAGTTTTGTATAAGAGAACCTGCAAGATCTGTACTGTGTAAATGGAGTTGAAGGGAAAGTTTTTGACATCCAAGGATAGTTCAGATATAACCTCCTTTCACAAAAACTCTTTGTATTTGAGAAGTTGTCTTTCCTTTGGGTTTCAAGCTGTAACCTATTCAAAATTTTTTTTTTTATCCACTGCTGATAGTACAGGTACTGTATTCACAGGTCCTTGTTTCTTGCTGGTTTTTGATGAATATAGCTGTCGTGTACAGAATTTCCACTACTGAAAGGAGGTGATACAGAGTAAGCTAGAAGTTCTTTCCTTGTTCAAAGCAATCACTTAACTGCAAGAGGGAGAAGAGTGAAGCAGGCTTGTTGATGCAGTAGCACCAGTAATTATCTCTCTTGGACCCTTGTTCCCATGCAGAGAAGTCTTGCAGAATGACCCAGATGAGGAAGCATTATACTCTATTATTAAAAATAAGATGTTATTTAGGCAACTGAAAGTTGAATTCAAGTGGGATGATGATTCTGTGTAGACATTGATACCATGTTTTAGTCCACTGGACTTTAAAGACCTTTTTAATTGCTATTCATTCAGTTATTCAATCTGCGGACATTTGATCAAAGAATATCGTTAAATTTGGGAATTAAGAAGGGTACATGAAAGCATTGGAGGATGAAGGGTACATAGCCAAGCATATAAGGATTTTACCCAAGCTCTGCAAAGTCATGTCTTGCTCATTTACAGTAATTTTTGGATAGTAAAATGTAGTTTTGACAGTTATTTGAGTTGTTATCTCCTGGCTCACTGAAGTCTAGTTTTTATACTAGTATTGCTTTGAGAGATTCCTTTCACATGGATTGAAGAACGTAAAATTTGTACAGTGAAGAAAGAAGTACAAAAGAGGAATTTCTGCTTGACACCACCTAATATACAACCAAAAAGTCAGTGAATTAAACACAAATCAGTGAAAAAAAATCTCTACTAGCTGGTTTTTTAGAACTAGGAGAGCTTGTCTGTGAATATCATGTGTAAATCTGAAAAGTTTATCAATGAAATATGAAAAAGTGTTTCCATTAATGTAAGACTAAAGTCAAATCTAGTGTTTTTGTAGAGTCTCTGTTGTAATATATGATAATTTGTGTGTGTCTTTCCAGGTGGATGAAAAGGCTCTAAAACACATAACAGAGATGGGTTTCAGCAAAGAAGCAGCAAGACAGGCACTTATGGATAACAGTAACAATCTAGAGGCAGCATTAAATTTTCTTCTGAACAGTAGCAAACAGAAACCCCTTCAGGGACCACCACCTAGAGGTATAACTTGAAAAGAAATGCTTCAAAACAAAGTGTTCATGAGCAAAAGAATTTGTTTACAGTGCATTACTAATGTAGTTATATAAGGTATATTTACATATTTGTTCTCCTGCAAGTTAGAATGCATTGCAAACCTGAGAGAAAATACTTAAAAAAGAGTTATGTATTATGTCCTTTTCAAAATCTTTGAATTTGAAATCACAGATTTAAATATCTGCATCTATCTGCATCTATTTTGTCAGTGATAGTTTTGTTTTTAAGATAGGGAATACAGACATTTTATAATTTAAGTATAATAATTTTAAAAAGTGTAGATACATTTTTTTTTTCCTCCTCCCTCACCCCCCAAATAACTTGTTTTGACCCTTACAGGTAAAGGAAAGGGCCGAGGCCGAATAAGACCTGAAGATGAAGAAGATCTAGGAAACGCCAGACCGTCTGCGCCAAGCACATTGTTTGATTTCTTAGAATCCAAAATGGGTACTCTAACAGTAGAGGGTAAGTTATTGAAATTGATGCATCTGGAACTAATATTGGGCAGAGTTGGTGGCATTCTTTTTTCTAACTTGGTCATTTAGAAGGTGGCTCCTAGAAATTCTGCCACAGTCAGTAGTAAAAACCAGAGTGCTAGAGAGCTTTTCCTCTCCTTTGAGAAAAGGTCAAATAAATTCCGCTGTGGTAGTTCGTATTTCTCTCTTGGCTGTCAAAAGCCAAAAGTAAAACAAGTAATCATCTAAGCTATTTGTTTCAGGCTTAGATGCTTAGAAGTTAGTAATTTTGAAATTAGGTGGGATGAATCCCATTTATCAAATTGAATTTGATGAAGGCACTTGCAGCTTTAATGGGCTTTTCTTTGTGTTCAAACTTAAAGGAAAAACTGGTAACACCAGTCTTCCTTCCTGAGCTTATAAACAACACATTCTGTGTGGCACTCAGTTTAGAGTTCAGTAATAGTAGTAAGCTCAATTGTTTTTGTATTCCCTCTGTCTGACAATCAAAGAAAACAAAACTCCACCTTTTTGCTATTAAAATATTAAGCAGCCATTTTCTCATGGTTTTCATGCTTAATAACCGTAGAGACTGAAGAAAAGGAAGGAATATAGAAAGAAGGAAGCCAAATAATGTCTAAGATTTAGTGCAGAAGACCTGGGCTTTTACTTTAATGTCCTTTTCCTTCTTAAGAAGCCATACACGAATGTAGTCTATGAATCAGGATGTCTGTTTATGTCTAAATTGTTCTATACTTTGGAAGCTTTAACAGACAGATGCATTACAAGAAAAAAAGCTGAATTTTCATACCTCTTGAGGTCTCTAGAGGCTGCTGTAATATTAAAGTACAACTCACAGTAAACTGAGTAATAAAAGGAGATAATTTGTTATTTTGTGTATGGCTTTGGAGATGTTTCAGTAGGCAGTGTGAAATGAAAACGTCTGCTTCCATTATTTAACATGAAGTTTTGTGATGGAGTTGTAATTTTTTTCTCCCTATCAAATAACTCTTTCCTAAAGAGTGAAATAAATGTTGTATTATTTTGTATGAACCGTAGTTTTCTAATGAAGGAGATTACTTAGGGAGTCTCAGCATTTATATATAATAATTTCAAATTGAGTTCTGATATAGTCTTTGTTGTCTGTTAATAATGCTTTGTTTACTTTCACTGGATTAAAAAAAAAGTGGAAAATAGGCTTGTAGTAAAAGAAGATGAAAACTGAACAAAAGGTGGTGGTCATGGAAAAACTGAAAAAGAAAATATGTAATGGTGGAAACACTTTTTAGTTCTATTTTCTAATTGTAGTGATTCATAATTCATTTTTTGAATACTGTCCTAGAAGATTTCTTTAAAAATGCGTAATATCTGTTCCTGTTTTTCCCTACATCTGATGAATGGGCAAGATGTAATGTTTAAGAGGTGATTCAAAATTTCAGAAATAGTTAACGACACAGACGTGAGAAATGTTAGCAAAAATGGCAGAATTTTATAAATGACAGATATACAGTAAATGTCAATGTAATAACTTTATCTTCCAACTCGCCTAAGTCATGTTTCCAATTCTAATGAAAAAAATTAGTAAGAGCTGTATTCTACCTGGGAACTTCTAAATGGCCATTGATAATATTAATGGACTTCCTATATTGTCTTTTCATCTACTTGTAATTTAAAGCTGTTAGTTGCCTTTTTTTCTGGAAGAAGCCAGGCTGTATACAGCAAGCATTCTGTCAATAACTGAAAATGAAGTGCATGCAGTCAAAACCATCTTACTTATTAAAGGCTGTTAAAATTGTGAGAGGATAAGCAGAGGCACTTAATGTCCTTAAAGGATGAGAGCATGATAAAATCAGTATGGACGGAATATATTAAATATTTAGGGAAATTCAGCCTTCAGGTCCGATTCAACTAGCTTAGTCTTCACAGCTGTTGAAACATTTCTGTATGGATTTCTGGTTTCTTAAACCATAGATTTAGAAGTGCTTTCACTCAAATGTCAAATATTGCCTTTTTAAATATCAAATATCAAATGTCATATATTGCCTTTTTAAAAGGGGCATACTGCTGCTTTTCACCAGTATCTCCAGTATTTTCTGGCAAGGCGTGACTTCTGTATGAAAAGAAATGACACGATATATTGGAATTTGCAGAAGTTATGATGAAGGACAAGTAACTCTGTAATAACAAATACATAAAAAAGTAATCTAGTCTTATACAGGGCCAGCTGGTGGATACTTAATTAGTATTGGACAGAGGAATTGCTGAATTCTGAGAGGAAACCAGTGAATTTATGAAGCATTAATTTATCCAACTGACTTTTGAAAGTATATAGGTATATATGTAGGTGTGTGTATATAAAAGTATATATACAAGTGCAGTTATTGTAGATATGTATGATATCAAAGGTAGAGTGGACAACAGATGTTTTGAGTTTAGAGATGTTGATGTTAAATTTTTGATGTAAAGTTTAAAGCTGTTAGCTGTTAAATGTACGCAGAAAACTACAAACAAGGAAAAGGAACAAGAACAGTTACATGTCGATGCTGAAACATACTTGAGTATATTGACAGGCTTGTTGCTGCAGTTCCCAATATATATCTTAAGAGAGTTCTGCTGACATACTTCTAGCATGAGACCATTGTTGATTTGCAAATGAAGATCTGAGTTCTGCTTTTTTTGGTAAATCAAACAATACGGATTCTCTTTGAGTAGAAATTTGACCTGTGCTATTGATTTTAAAATAATAGCAATAATGAATCAGTTTTCTGTACCTGCTCTTAATCTGGCACTAGTACTATAGTGGAAACATAAAAAGATTCAGAACTCCTGAAGCAAGGAAGCTTTTCCTAGAGCTTGGAAATTCTTCAAATGAAAAATATGTTCACAAGTCAAAAGAAAAGTTTAAATGAAACGGAAGTTTATATAATCTTTTTAGAAATGAATGGTGCTCTTTGGTAGATTGATTTGGAGCCATCTGTAATCTCTGTGGCCGAGACTGTATGGCTACAATTTATAAGTAAAAGACATTTTTTGTAATTTACCAGTAGAAATATTTTTTCTCTAAGGTATATACACTGATTAAAGTTAATAAGGTTGCATGTACACTGAAAGAGGCACTTAATTTGTATGTGAAATGGCTTTTCCATTTAGTGTGGATGCAAATTACTGAAATGTTGCCGTGTTTGAGATTTGCTGCAAAAAGCATGAACAGCCATAAAATCAGTAGGCAGCTGCACCTGAAAGACAAGCACAACATCACTGCTTTGGTTAGTTGAATCAGAGAACTTTTTGTTGAATGTGTTGAATTTGTTTTGTAGTAAATGTGTAAAATATTCATCTTTTTGTACAGCAGTGAATTTATGGTTAGTTATTAATTGTGTATTTGTATTTAAGAATAATTATTGAGTTCGAAATGAAAACTTGAAGCTGTGTAGACTGACGTGATCACATTTTCAAAAGCATGTATGGGGAATTAGCCTTGAGATCTGTTTTTGGCAAGTCATTTTGTTTACCAAAGATGAATTAGATTTCTACAATGAATAGAAATAGAAACAGTGGTAGTATTTTTTCTTTCTCATTACACAAATTGATTTTCCTTGGATAAGTTTTGTGTTTATCTTATCCAAGAGATTAGAGAGAAGATATTTTGAGAGAAGGCTTTTATGTGTGACTGAAGACATTTAAAGGAAAAATAATAGATATAATCCCTGTGGATTGTAAGCCTTTCTTATTGTCAGTAATTTAACGTAAGTAAGTAATAGTATTTTAGCAAGAACTATGAAAGGAGTGAATTGCTTGTTTTAAAATGATATTGCTGACTGATAGTATTTGCTTAGCAGTGTTATGATTCTTGGATTTGGCACATATGTAGGCTATGTTCTGTGGTGTATTAAAGCATAGTCGGTTTTGATTAGAAAAAATGCCTACAGTAGCATACATACTTTGGTTTATAATCTCCATTTATGTGTTTTAAGCATAAATACACTCTACTTTTGTGTAATTTTTTCCTCTTAACTAAAAATAAGATGTTTTCATAAACATTGTAGGAAGAAAAATATAATTCTGCGGAAACTTCTTAGACTTCAAGCTCACTTGCCAAAAATGTAACACATTTTGTAACATGGCATGCAGGGTTTTTTTTAAACACTTGTAAAAAGCATTTTATGAATTATAATTTTTTTTTATGTGGTGTCCTTCTCCTGAGGTCATGCTGTTCCGAAAAAAAAAAAAAAAAAAAAAAAACTTGATACCATTTTTGAAGTTTAAAACATGTTCTGATTATTTTTGAAAAAAGCCTTTTTTCCTTTCTGAAGAAATAACAATCAATTTTCTTCCTGTTATTTGGAAGCCATTGGGCTGTATGCTGGTTGCTCAGTTTCATTTGGTCAGTTTTTATTTTCCTTACTGAGTGTGTGAATCCCATAGGAGTAATCCCCTGTTTTTATGCCAGATTTTAATTTATCTTGCAGACTGACCTTCAAATGGATTTTTCAAGAAAAGCATCGGCATGTGCTGAATTACAGGTGTTTTTTTGTTTCAGAAGCCCTATTTTTCTTTGCCAAGTCTGAGGAAAACCGGTGTAGTTTGAATTCAAACATTTCTTAGAAAACCATTTATTGAACATATTACTTCTCTGCCATTTTTATGCCTCTGTTGTCATTGAAAATAATCTTATTTAAATTTTTAAATAGTTCCTTCCAAGCTGAGATGACATGAGCATTAAGCGTGTGCGGTGTCCTGATATATATCTGGGGTGATTATACCACTCTGAATTCTTTCTTCATGCAGTGAGTGTCCAAGCATTTGCAGAAAATAGGGCGTGTATATTGCTAGCTGCTTTTTCATTTCATTTGATCCTGTAAGTTAGCAGTAGAGACATGTATCTTTGTTGTCCCTGCCCGTGGCAGGGAGTTTGGAATTAGATGATCTTTAAAGTCCCTTTCAGCCCAAACCATTCTGGGATTCAATCTTTCCTTGGTATTAAAAAAGTAATAGTAGTAGAAGATGCCTTGGAGGAACTGCTAGAAACAACTTAACATGTAACATTACATTGCCAGGAATGGGGTCCCTTTGTTGATTTTCTGCAAAGCAGCTGTGCTAAGGAAGGCCCAGGCAGGCAGGTTTTGCTGTGTTTATACACTGTCATACAACTTCCACTGAAGTTAAAAAGTTAATTGTTCTGCAGTATTTCTGGTGTGTTGCTGTCCAATATGGTCTCTAAAAGCCCAGTTTGTTTTTTAGATGTTGATAGAGGTTCTTTGTTTAGGGACAGTGCTTTTGTATGTGGGTGTGCACTACTACCATTACACTAAAGCATATGTTCAGGAGCATATGATTACCTGGAATGGCCACGTTTATCATCATCACAGGTGTTAGGCTTCTGTATCTTTCAGGCGGATTTAAGTTCCTTCTAACTGATTGAGTGTCTGTACAGAAGCAAAAACAAAAGGCAGTTTTCCTGAACTGGGATAAATATTTTTAGTTCTATGCTGTACCATGTTTTCTTCAAAAATGGCTTATTTGATCTAGAGAGAAATTGTCTAAAAAGAAGAATGGTTTCTTTTCAAGCACGGAGAGGATTGATTTGATCTTCTCTGTGCTTCTCTCTGTACTTTTCTTACCTTGCGTTTCTAATTTCATCTGAAACCTCAGTACTTCCTGCTCATTGTTGAGAATTTCTAAAATCACTTCTGAATTATCAGTAACCAAGCTAGGTGCTTCTGTTTGTGAGCAGATACTGCAAACCAGTTGCTCGATTTGTTATAATTGATTTGGTAGTTTTGCCTACTTGGATTTAGACCAAGCAGAAAAATACTTATAAATCAAAATAGTTTTGTATTTTGCTTGCTTATTTAACCTGCACGAATTAGTTAAAATAAGGTGTATTTGATCTTTTGCACTCTGATATCCTGTGTTTTTGATGTCTTCCCATTTTTTTACAGAAATATTATTTTTAAGCTATTGTAGCTGTCAAAAGCTACAATTAAATGTCTGACTCTTGCATGATCTGCTAATTTATTAATTGTAAAACATAGTATTTAGGAAACATGCTTCATTTAAGTGAAATGCAAGGAATTCTTTAAAAAAAGCTTCTTCTACTGCAGATCTAATTATTTATTTTTAACTGGGTGATTGGTGCCACCTGTGAAAAACTTTGTGTTGAAGTTAACTAGCTTGAGTTTTGTGTGGACAGAGAAACCTGATGACTGTGAGAGATTTTAAAAAAAAAGGTAGACCAAATTGCTGGAAACCAGCTTTCTTTGCGTGTACTTAAATTATTTCTGCTACTGAACACAAAGATTTTTCCATTAATCTTCTTCCTGTTTTTCGTTGGTTACAAGGAACAGTTCATCCATCTCTGCCAGCTTAAATAGGTAAACACGGGAATTTCAGGCGGAGCAAAACAGTGCCAAGAGCTCTGACTGTAGAATTAAGGAAGACTGGACAAAGTGTTGAGGACCAGGCATATTTTTAATACTGTATCTTTCTTTGGTTCTTGAGGACAGAGAACAAGCTGGTGTTTCTGCCTGCTAAAAACCAAGTCACAAAAGAAACTTATGGCAGACACACCTACACCTTTGAGTGATTCAAGAAAAGATTAATTTTGAAATTATTTTTTATCATTAGTTGGTATAGTTAGTGATAAACATAATGTTTTTGGTCATATCATTGACCCAGGCCAAAACATTTTCAGTTTCAGATTGAAGAGGCAATTCTGCACAGTCTTCCCAAGGGACATGCTATGCTTGGTGTGGATGTTTCATGCTCGTGCTGTTAAAATGAATCTCCTGTGCAGCAAATAATAATGAGATGACAGAAAAAGCAAGCTAGAGGTGGCACGTCTGTCTATTCTTTTAATAAGGACTCTTTAGGAGGTGGGAGCAAGTCATAGGCTGTAGTCTCTGTTTCTTGCGGCAACAGGCTTTGACTGAAATACAAATTTAAACATGCAGTTGGGATTTAAAGGTGGTGGAATAATTTTATTCCAAGGTTAATTGCTTTGGCAATTAAGATCAGCATTTAGAAAGAGAAAATCAATCTTTTTTCTAATCTGATTTTTCTGTGCTTAGCTTCTAACTGTCGTATAATAATACGCCTTTCTTGTTACAGAGAGCTTTCAAAATTTGTTTTCCTAATAGGCATTTATAAAACATAATTGACTTGTATGTTATCCATCAGTTGTGTTAGCTCTGTATGGATTGAGCTTTCCTAGTTTCTCATTAAAGGCCTTATTCTTCCAGACTGCTTTTTCTCTTTTCCAAGCAAACTCATTTATCAGCTCTCTTCTTCAGATATGCATTCTGTAATTGCAGACAATACTTTTTAGTGGTTTGAATGATGTTGTGTAACATCACTACCCCATGGGCTCTTGCCTTACACCGGATCTGAGCATCCCACCTAATTTAGCTGCAGTTACCCTTATGTTCTTGGCCACCAGTGTTGTCTGCAGGAGATGCATGACAAAGGAGGTGCTGACCATATAGGAGGGTTTATAACAGATTTTTGGCACAGATTTTTTACTGTCTCATATTATTCTTAACCATTTGCTCAGAGGTGTCTCAGAGGAAATACGACTAGTGGAGAGTGAGCATTTGTCACAAGCAGCAAGACATGCACTCAAACACTTGGGGATCCAGCCCCCGAGTTCTCCAAAGGCTAAAGGCGTTTCTGTACTTCTGAACTAGAATTTCTGTTCTTTTCCTACTTAAGTGTTTTGCTTGAGATAAACCAGGATGTATAGTACATAGTTTTTTTTGTTTGGTTTGGTTTGGCTTTTAGTATGGTAACTTAATTTTTCAGACAATTTTGGGCTGGCATATCTTATCTAATTTCAACAATCTTTTCCATACTTTATTCCACTATGCTTTATATGCTTCCAAATAGTGTTTTTTAGAAAAAATATTGATCTTTATGTGATTTGACAAAACTCTTGAGTAAATTGGAGTTTACATAAGGTGTCATAATTGACATGAGGTGTGTCATTAGGGTTAATACATTAATGTAGTGTTAATACATTAGGGTTAATATATTAATATGTTATTAATTTTCCTCTAATTTTTGAACCTTTTGGCTGATTTGAGGTAAAACTTGCTCTGGGAGTAAGTGTCTTAAAGATATGCTTTCATAAAGGTGTGCATAAAAGTAGAATTCCCATTGGAAGAAGAAACCCAAATAATTGCCACTGGTGTGGGAAAGGCTGCTGTCTTTGAGTTTAACCACTTTATTAAACATGAGAAAATCCACAAGAGAGAGCTACAGGAAAGCATACTTCTGAAAACCCATTGTACATGGGGTGGTGTTGTTTAAATTGCATTGGCTGAGGGTTTCCAACTGCAGCAGGTCCTGCTGGTTGCTTGTAGGCGAGAGAATGTGATGGCTCTGTGCAGTCTTCACATATAAATCATCATGTGTAAATGCTAAAATGAGTAAAATAACTGAGTGACAGTTTTAAGATGACTGCTACCATTTCCCCTGGGTAAATTAAAACTACCCAAGAGAAGACAAAAGCTTTGTTATTAATTTTGAAATGGAATTCTTCCAGACCACTTCCCCCAACTGCAGGTTATAATGATAATGACAGTGCTGAGGCATCTCCCTCTTTCATGGGATAGCAGACCAAATCTTGTCAAATGCCGAATTAATGTGTTTGTTACTGCTCTGTAGGAACTTTCTGGGAACTTCGGCTAATAGTTTGGTGGAGGTGGGGCAAGAACAGGCTGAGAGAGCTGGGACTTTTCAGCCTAAAGAAGAGGAGGGGAGTCTCATCAAAGTATATAAATCCCTGAAGGAGGCTTGCAAAGAAGATGGAGCCAGGCTCTTCCTTTCGGTGGTGCTCAGTGACAGGACAAGAGGCTATGAGCACAAACTGAAACACAGGAGGTTTCCTCTAAACATCAAGAAACACTGCTGTGGGAGTGACTGAGCACTGCCACAGGTTGCCCAGGGAAGTTGTGGATTCTCTCTCCTTGGAGATCTAAAAAGCCATCTGGATGTGGTCCTGCGCAAGTGCCTCTAGGTGTCCCTGCTTGAGCAGGGGGTTGAACCAGAGGACCTCTCAAGGTCCAACCTCAGCTATGCTGTGAAAATCAGCTGCTGCTACTAGCAGAGACGATCTCTGAATAATTTCATTTATCACTTCACTTCTTCTAGAATCCCTGAGATTCTTTTCAGTTACTTAGTCAGACCTACTTGGTCAGACAGCCCGTCTTTGTGAAGAACCTGTAATATTTTTATCTTGAGGCTTTTTCATTGACTGCTATTGACCAAGTAATGCTTACTGTCATTTGACAGTTTTTGTTTGTAGACGGATTACTTTTGAATGTTAAGTGATAGATTAGCATGTCCTGGTAATTCAGGACTGCTGTGTATGATGTAGCCCAGTGGGAAGCTAGTGCATTTTTACCACAATAGCTGAATCTTCATAGAAGACATCAGATTTTATGTATCTGGAAGTTAGAGTAGGAAAATGTCAAGTGTTCTGTGAGCAGCTTTCACATGTCACAGTAAGTAGGCCTAGAAAAAAGATGCATGTGTTCCCTGTTATGAAATTGTCTAATCTTTTTCCAGGTGACTAACATTTAATATTATTTGAATTTTTCCATATTATTTAAAAAAAAACATTCTGCAACTGAAAAATCAGACGCTTTAAAGTAAACTTGTTGTTTTTGTATCATGATCACATTATGTTGGATATCAATAACTAATTTGAATGTCCACTAGTCCTACTGTTTACTTGCAATTAATATGTTAGAAATTTGCTGCTGTTAAATAAATCAGTAACATTAACATGCTGCTAAAATTTCTGTTGCCTGAAAAACAGATTATATGAAGTCTTCGAGTATCTACTTAATTCTGTGTGGAGCTATTCATGTCAACCATTAACTACGTTGCTTTTTTTTTTTTGTAACTGTTAAACTTTTAAATCATGCTTCTTTGTGGAAGCGGGTCATAACTTTAAATTAAACTTGTTTCTTAAAGTTCTATTTTGCAAGTAATTATTGTTAAGTAGGAAATAGCATTTGAGTTCTGAATTACTACTTTTTAAATTATGAAGATTGTTGCTTTTCTAAAGACAAAATATGGTCTCATCTGAGAATGGTTGTTACTTTTTATTGGAAATTGGCAAATATCCTAAATGTTCCTCTGTCATTCAACTGGCCATTTTGAGGAGGCAATTTCACACTACATTGAATCAAAGTGCTGTTCAGAGATCTACTATATCCAGATTTTTTGGTGGCTAGTAAGACTACGAAGTTTTGTTAAGGTGGTTAGACAATAGCTAAAATTGCTTGCTAGATGCTGTGAAATTAAACAGAAATTTCAGGGATTTTTTTCCAGCTACAACAGAATATGTGTATAGTTAATGCCTTGAGGAAAAGCTGGAAGTATGATAATAACTGCCCTGCATGCTTTGTGATTGCCTTGCAATTGTAAGTAGTCGTTGTATGTGCTAGGTGCTGTCTGAGGTGAACACCTCAGAAGAAGCAGAAAATGCTTCTTAATTGAGAAAGCAATCAAAGTTTGAAGATGAAAGATTTAAATTCTAAAATCATGCCAACCAGCAAAATATTAAAATGTCCAAACCAGTCTTCAGTCTATTTCTACATGATTGTTGGAACAACTTTTCCTTGTGCCAGTGACTTTGTTTAATGAATTTCATATTGTATGATATTAAACAGTAAGATTTATAATGAAGCATTTTAGAATTTTATATACTTTTTTCTTTAATGGTGTGTACCAGCAGTAACATTCATGGCATTGGAAAGCCATGAGTACTTGAGCGTTTGATGACTTCTTAGTGTCTGCTGCTTTGTTCTGAGTGTCTGTGAAGCAGTAGGCACTCAGAAGTCATCAAGCAGTTCAGTCGTTTAATCTGTAATTAACATTAGGAATACACATGAAAGTTAGTGACTGCTGCTTAAGCTGAAAATAGGAAGAGTGGAAGCGCAAGGATTTTACTACCAATTTATACCAAGAGGTGTAAATTAAGAAAGTCATGAATGGAGACTTGTGAATTAATTAGGAAGAGAAAACTTTCTAGAAGAAATTCAATTGAGAAGATTTCTGTGTATTATACAGAAGTGGGAAAGTTAAACAGTGATACTTACAGAAAAATCGCAGGTAGAAATCAAACAAAAAAACAATATTTTCATGTTCCGCTTGTCAAGGATAGATAAGAGAGAGACTTTTAAACTTATAAGGAAGGATTTATTCTTAAAAACAAAAAACAACATTTTAAGTGCTTCAAGATTTAAAAAATAATCTTTTAATTTTAAAAGAAATTGAACTTTTACCAAGCTCTTGTTTTTTGAGTAATATAAAAATTTACATATGCATATGTAAAAAAACCCACAGGTTTCGATGTCAAATTTTGCAGTTTATTTTTATCAGGATTGTAGTCGTGCTAAACGTATTTTATGCTTACATCACTTAAACTTAATTTTAAATTGTTTTAATCAAATCTTTTTGTCATCAAAGTTAAGATATCACCTGATAAATTGTGTGTAAGTGAATATAAAACTAGATTCTGTCATGTTAGCCAATTATTTATTCAACTAAACTGCTAGTATTTCTGTGAGCTTTTAATAATACGATGCTTAGGACTGTCAGCTTTAAAAAAAAATACATTTTTCTTTGTATTGTTATTGTATAGCAAGTAATTATCAGAATAGATGCATTTGTTGTCAGGTATCAGCTTTCGCTGTTTCTAGTAGTAACCTGCAAATTGAAGCTCCTATTTTCCTTCAGATAGGAGCACTCAGACAGCAAATCACCTGAATGCATCATCCCACCAAGCCCCCACACGCACACCAGGCTCATACACGCAATACACACATGGCCGACTGCAAATAGATCAACACAGATAAGAAAACAACACCTTTACAGGCACCCACATGACCCCAAAGTGCTCAAATACAAATATGAGTCACTCTCATGGGCTTATGTTCCCTTTCAGTCAGGCCTAAAGTCTGCTGGCGGGCCTCACACCCAGCCACCTGCATGCACACACTTACGTGGGTCTCTCCTGGCCCCCAGACCCATGGTCTCTGGTATCCAGCTCAGAGGCCTGTTGTCCAACTTGCTGTCTTGTCCAGCCTGAAGTTTGTAGGGGGTTACACAACTACTTACATAGATCTGTCCAGTGTCTGAGTCCAGATCCATGGTCTGTCTGGTGGATGGCCTAGAGACCCACAGTCTCCCTGGTATTCAGCTGCCAGGTCTCTCTTGTGCCATTTACTAGCTTATCTGTCTCAAGTTCACTGGCAGATCCAAAATATGTCCATTCAGAGAGCTCAGTTACACAGGAGATTGTTAGAATTTATTAAGGAGATTAGACATGTTACAGTGATGAGGTGCAGGAGTTGGCCCTGTGAGCATATCGACCAGGAGCCTGCTTATACTTAAAACTGTCCAGTTTTATCTCATGCCTTTCTCATACATGTTCCTCTTAGATTCTTTGACTCTTTCCTTAAATGTCTCAAAAAGTTCCCCATTTGCCAAAAAAAAAAAAAAAAAGCTTCACAGAGCTCCATGATCTTTCTATCCTGCTCACCTCCCTCCTGTCCTGCCCAACATCCAGTGAAAAGTTTGCTCTTTCTCATAAGGTCCATGATAATTATGTTTTCCTTATCATCAGTTAGAGTTCTGGCTGACTCTCTTGAAGGTAACACTTGAGCGGTTCCTGCTATGGCTCATTGATCAGGGTCGTCACAGTTCTGGGCTTTGTTACTATTCCCATTATCTCTAGGTTGTCTGCTGTGTACGTTTCATCACTTCTATTTCTTGCCTTTAATGCTGAATAGCTGTTAACAAGTTATTTTTACAGAAAATTTCAATTCAGATGAGAAGTATTTCTTTCTTTTTTTTCTCCCTCATTTTCCTTCCTCTTCCTTTCTTTGCCTTGGAATTCTATTTTTCCTTTCTGAAGTGGTTGTTACTCATTTAATAATAACTCACACGCACACTTGTCTTGGCAGTACTTATGTCTTCCAGTAACAAAAAAATACAGTTCAAATGTCTGCTAAATTTGTCTGTACAATTCCATTTCTGTGTCACAAAGTTAAATACTGCTTACTTTCCTAAATACTACTGCTGATTTATCAGTTAGGGTCTAAAATTACACTAACGTGAAACATATTAATAATTAAAATATTTTTTTTCTTTATAGAACCAAAATTGCAATTTCAGCCACCACATCAAATACAGCCCAAAGTTATGAATACAGAACAGAATGGCATCAGAGAAAATCATTCAAGACATATTCCTCGCAATGATATGAGACAGCCAAGGAATGAGAAGCCCCCTCGTTTTCAAAGAGATTTTCAAAATTCAAGGCAGGCTTTCGAAAGTGGGGGGTTACCCAGAAACAGAGGTCCTGAAAGGCACAGCTCTTTAGAGCATTGGACAGATGAAAAAGTTAAAAGTGACAGACATTATCCTAGAAATGATAGGCCAAAGGATTTGGGTTATCCCATAGCCACTCACCAGAGTGATATTTCTTTTAAAAAAAGGGATAACAACATGCAAAACAGAATAGGAAAAGGGGTGTCCTTCACAGAACTCAAGGAGAACTCTGCTGCTCAAGATACTACAGACAACAATAACCAGAAACGTGGGAAAAGGGAAAACCAAATACACAATTCTGAAAACTTTTGCGATAGGAAGGCACGAACAATAAATAACGAAACCTTTATGGTAAAAAGTGAGCAACATTTTGGTGTGAATAATGATTACCAAACCTCTGGTAGAACCGGTAATTTTAATGCTGTACCAAATGGAGATACAGAACATCATCAGAAAGGAAGACGAGTAGGTCCTATCAAATCATCAGGACCCACTACGATTCCATCTTATGATGATAAAATTTTGTATTACAACACTGGACCCAAAAGGAGATCTGGACCTATCAAACCAGAGAAAATAACAGAACCATCGATTCACGTGGAGTATGGAAAAAGCTGGAGACCTGGGGATGAATGTTTCGCTCTTTATTGGGAAGACAACAAGGTATGCTTTTATGAAATAACTACTTCAAATTGTACGTTCAATGTTTTCTTAGACACTTGAGGGGAGACTTAGCACACCAGCACAAAGACATGGGGTTTTGTTCATAGGTGTGTTTTGTGCTTTGTGGCTAGCTTCCTGTTCTGTTTTTTGTTGTTGTTGTTTTATTTTAATGAGGTAGGTGGCCTGCATTCATTTCCTGAAAGTGCTTAAGTTAAGTAGTCTACAAGGTGACTGTTTCTGTCATATGTGGTGACTGAGCTTGTAACTAACGCATTTCACCCAAGTGCCTAAAATTTGAAGGAATGAATATGGATCTAGGTGTCCATGTTATTTTCCAAGGAACAAAAACCAAGATGGTCTGCTATCCAGAACAGTCTGTAATGGTAGATGTGTGGCAAACTTTTTGTAGAATAAGTCAGTGTGCAGCCCTCACTGCTGCAAGGGAAAACCAGAGTCTGCAGGAACTGTTAAGAAACAACAACAACAAAAAAACTCTTTCTTTTGTTTCAGTCATTTTAGAAAGAAGACAGCAAAAGGATTGCTTTTTATTATCACTAGTAAACCGAAGAATTTAGCTGAAGAATTTGTGGAACAAATTAATTATGTTGCATAACAGTTCTGTTTTACTAATTTTTAAAAGCTTAAATACTTCCTCTTCAGCTGTTTTTCCAGTTAATAAGCTTTCTTTTATGGCAAAAGACTTTCTTTTCATCATCTTCTCTTTTTAATTCTTTTTTTTTTTAAATTCTTTTTTTTTTTTCTCTCTTTTGTTTGTATGACTAAGATAAAACATGCAACAATTTTTTGTAGTGGTAAAATATAGTGAATTAACTCTATCAGATAAAAATGTATATCTTGGATGGATGGACTAGTGTGAAATATAATGGTATATTAAGGAATGTTTTCCTGTTTTGAGAAGTACTTTGTATTGCTGAGAGATGAGTTGTTGAGATTTTGGAAAGCATGAAACTTGCAAAATAAGTAGGTACGAAAGTGTTGCCTGAAAAGTATTCAGTGCATTAGAGTATTTTGTTGATAGGTATAATAAATGCTGCTGCTCGCATCTAGGATGGTTTTGAACTAGTGTGATAAAATACAGTACTGAGTTTAACCATGTTAGGAGATAATGATTTCTTTGTGTCCAGTAAGTTATAAAGTGACTGAATATCTTCATATATTTATATAAATCAGTTTGCAGAGGTCACAAAAACGAAATAGTGTGCTGGAAAATGAAGGCTTTTTGAAGGACTGACTTTATCATATTTTAGTATGTGGTAAAATTGATATTAATATGTACAGTGCATTTATGTAAGTAGGTGCCTATCAGGCATTTAAAAAAAAACAGTAAAAAAAAAAAACAGTAGCACTTCACGTATACAACATCATTTTTATTAATGATTAATTTGTCCTTTAAAACAAGTCTTTTAAATGTTCAGTCTAATGTCATAAGCAGCATATATTTTCAATGAGTACTCTAAATACATGGCCCCCATCCTTGCAGTCATGGGCCATGTAAAAGTTTAATATACAAGTATCTGGTACAAATATTACTCAAAACTTAATGCTGACCAAGGTGGGGAGTAGAGGGGAGAGTAAAAGTGAAAAGGCTGTTTTCAGGCTATTTATGGTACTTCAGATAGTATTTTATGACCTTTGAAAATTTCTCTTTTAAGTTCTACCGGGCAGAAATTGAAGCTCTCCATTCTTCTGGGACAACTGCAGTTGTTAAGTTCTGTGATTATGGAAATTATGAAGAGGTGCTTCTCAGCAACATCAGGCCTGTTCATGCAGACACATGGGTATGTGATAACAAATCGTATACAAAGATATAAACTGCATAGTCTGTACAAAATACGTAACCCTGCACAAATGAATGCCTACTTATGCAAAGAGTGCTAATTGCACGTGTAGAAAAATAGTTGAGGAGTACACAAACAAAGTCTCAACTCTTAGTTGTCTATATGAATCTTCTATCTGATCAGTGTATTATCACTTAGTATTCTTCGTGTATAATAAATTTAAGTTGTATTGTTTTAAAATGACTATCTTAATTGACCTGTCAGCTAAACAGTTTTATGCATATTTTCTCTCTAAAAGTTGTGCTTACTCTATTAAACAAAGATTATTATTGTTTCATTTCATGTACATTGTATTTTCTTCTGTAAAGGTTAGGAAACAGTCTTTTAAAAGGTTCTTACTATGTGTGAATGTATGGCTAAAAATACACATCTGTTTGTACAATTTTATTTTGTATCGTGATTCTATTTGCTTCAACAATTTCTTTGCTGAATATTATGGTGGAGGTGTACACCTCCAATCTGTTTTATAAGGTTTAGAATGTATTAGCCTTATGGAAGTTGAATTTCAAAAGGCTTTATTTGTGAATGACATGGAAATAGACGTACATCTTGGTTTAAAAAAAAAAAGAAACAGGAGTGGATAGTTATTTGCTTACTGTTATAAAAAGCTGCACAGAAAGTATTAATATTTTGTGTGTTGAATCCTTGATGAGGAGCTGACAGTGCCTGTTTTCGCTCTTACCTCTGGTTATATAGCCATGTTAGTACTGCTGCAGAGGCTTAACAGTCAACTACTGTCTTCTGCCAGTGGTCTTTTAACTTGTGTTGTTGCCTGTAGCTCTCAGATGCCCATGTGGCCTCTGAGATGGCCTTTTTCTACTTAAATAGGTATCTGAAGCTCTTCCCAGCTTATGTGTTTGCTGTCTCTATGGAAATGAATGTTTTTATTTCTTTATATCCCACTAGTTGAGTTACAATCATACAGTGCTTCCTACTATATGACTGTACATATTTTGACCCTGTTTCTGGGTTGTTAGTAAGCTTTTGCTCACGCACACAGAATGGTTGAGGTTGGAAGAGACCTCTGTAGGTCATCTGGTCCAAGCCCCCTGCTCAAACAGGGACACCTACAGCAGGTTGCCCGGGACTGTGCCCACCTGTCTTTTGAACATTTCCAAGGAGAAGACTCCACAACCTTTCTGGGGCAACCTGTGCCTGCACTCAGACATGCACAGTAAAGACTTGCTGCCTAACGTTCAGAGGGAACCTCCTGTGTGCCAGTTTGTGATGGATGCCTCTTGTCCTGGCACTGGGCACCACTGAAAAGAGCCCGGCTCTGTTCTCTTTCCAGCCTCCCTTCAGGTATTTATATATTGACGAGCTTCTTCCCTGAGTCTTTTCTTCTCCAGACTGAACAGTCCCAGCTCTTTCTGCCTTTCCTTACAAGAGAGATGCTCCAGTCCCTTCACCACTGAGGTGGTCCTGAGCTGGACTCTGTAATACATCCAGGTCTCTCTTGTACTGAGGAGCCCAGAACTGGACATAACATTCCAGATAGGGGCTCACCAGTGCAAAGTTGAGGGGAAGGATCGCCTCCCTTGACCTGCTGGCAATATTTTGCCTAATGCAGCCCTGGATACTTGTTAGCTTTTTTTCATCGTATTTGATGGTAATCTTGAGGAATAGTTTTTATTTTACTTTAACCCTCTGAAAATTAGCTCTGTCTGAGAACATGGCCTTGTGTTAAGTAGAACTAAGAGTGGAGTGCCAACCTGAAGCAGTGGTCCTTCTTTCTGTTTCTGCTGATAGCTAATTACCTGTTCTTCCAATTCCCTCTCCTCCCATATTTTATCATCAGTCATGTAGCCACAGGATGAGTTGAATCAGATGGAGTGCTTTTTCCCCAGCTTTGTTTTATTTCAGAGTTTGTTAAAGCTGACACAAGATGGTGGGAGAATGCATGGAGAGAGGATTCTGCAACTGAAATAGCATGGTCTTAATGTAATGCTGCATCCTGTTCTCGTTAGAGGCTTCCTCGGTTGTTGCTGGGAAAAAATAAAGCCTTTTAGTTCATCAGAAATAAAAGGTACCATTCTCAAGGGGCTTTTTCTCTCAAGGGAGGTTAGATGAAAAGCTTAAGTTCAAACAACTAAATTTAGGTCATTGAAGTTATGCAACATAAATGCCAACCAACATCCTCACAGTAAACAAAAGTTTTATGGTTTCTTTCTGGCATCTTTTTGCTAAAAGTTCCTTGCAGCTGTAGGATTTTTCTAGGAGAAAGTTAATTAGCATCTTGCTTTTTCACTTTCCTGTGTTCAGGTGCTACCTCTAGTTCTCGTTCTGCACTTAAGGTTTTTAGTTACCCGTTGGAGTTGAGCTCTGATACTCCGGGTTGTCTTTTAAGCTGAATGCTGTTGGTTAATTTTCCATGTTTCAGTGTTCATGGTAATATATAAGTCTAGATAGCACGCACAAGTGCAAAATGAGGTTCTTGTGCTGCTCAATACTTAACTCTTTGTCATAAGATTTAAGTAACATTGACGCTTCCTCTTTACAAGAGAACAAAACAGATTTTAAACTGAATTCAGTAATTACTCTTCTTTGATCAGCGTTACCAGGAATAATGACCTTGTTCTGATTATTTTCCCCTCCTATTTTTAAGAGTTACTATGCTGAGTTTTATTTCAGTACTTCCAGGTAACTTCCAGAGGGCTAAGTCCTTCTTAGCCATGTGTACTGAAGCCTTGTTGTTACTAACATAGAAATATAATGCATGTGAGTACTAATGTCCTAATTTTCAGAGTGATTTTTTTGAAAGAGTTGTTAAAGAAAAGCTTTAGTGGGTTGGCCTAAATTTAGACTTTGTGTTAGATGATTCTTTGCTGCTTTTCCCAGCACACTTTTTGGTACTCAAATATAGAATTTAATTTTTGACCAATCAAAAATAAAGTGTTGGAAGTTTATCAGTGGGATAAGAGGGAAAAAAACAACAACGCTCAACTAGTCACTTGAAAGAACCACCAAAATATCACAACCCCCCTTTTTTTGTGACATGATGTATTATTTAAGCAATAATCCTGAGCTTCTAGTATACTTTTGGCAACCTGTATAACTATCAAAAATAAGGAATTAATGAAAATTCTTTACATTTTTAATAACTTCCTCTTCACCTCTAGCTGGTTAACATTCTGCTCTCTGCTCACATTGACTCTATAATATGGAACTGGACTGCATTAGTACAAAGTTTGTGGTTTTTTTTGTTTTCCCCTTCTTGAATGTAGGTCCTGTTTGCCTGACATTGTCAGCGTTACACTGAGCTTTCCGCTTTAATGGAAAAAGTGTTACTAGGTGATCTTAAGACTCTTAGATAATTGACTGTATACTGTCCATCACACAAGTTTGCCCTGACTCCTTGCCTCAGTCCCTCTGACAGCTAGTGTGCTGCTATTTATCTTTCTGACTGCTGGAAGCATAGAAAATAAAGCTTCATTTTACATAAGTTAAATCAAAAAGTGGGGATTTTTTTTTTCAATAATCACGTTCAATAGCCATATTGATGATTGTATATAAGAACACTAAAACTGTTTTTTCTTAGTGCTTGCAAAATACGTCTAAGGAATGCAATTCATAGTATTTTTAGTAACAAAATTACATTTGGATTCCACTGTTCTTTAGTATCTTTAGTATCTTGTGTGTAACGCTACAGTACTGTAACCTTCTATTTCCCTCGATGTAGCAAGGGTCACTTAATGAAAATATTATAATCTCAACAAAAATATCACCAGAAAACATAGTAGAAATAAGAACTGCTTGCTTTTTCTTGTAAAAGATGTAAGATTATACCAACAGAAGATGTAAGATTATACCAACAACTGAAAAGCATGAAGCATTAAGGGCCTTTCTGACTTAATTGTCTGTTCTGTGGAAAAAATTAAATAAAGTCAAGATAATACTTTAAACCTTAAGTCTTAATTTTATTCTCTATTATGTAGGATTTTTTCCTTAGTAAGTAAAGTATATAGCCTAAGAACTAATCTTGTGACACTTCTTCCCCAAACCACGTCCTTGCTTTCCCTTTCGCATTCTGTATTTCCTTAATGATTTGATAGGCCTTGTACCTCCATTTGCACTGATTGCATGTTTTTTTGTTTTCTATTGTTGTATGAAGGAAATAAAGATTTTAGTTTTTCCTCCTACATATGTTATGGCCTTATTCTAGTTCTTCTCAAAACAAGCTAGAGTTGAATTCATAGGAGCCTTTTCTTTATAGCTCTTTGTTTAAAAATGTTAATTATAAATTGAAGTCTGTAGTTTAGCTCAGTTTCCTCTTCCTGTATCTTGCACTGTATTTCTACCTAAAGAGATACGGCAAGAAATATTATTAAGGTATGTAAAATCCTAGTTCTTCTGTAATCTGTTTTCTGTGGAGACTGAAAAAACACTTCTCAGCTCATCTGTTTTAGGCTCTCCAATGAGGAAAGTGTTGAAAGAAAATAGGGAGTCTTGAACTATGGATAATTCACGCTAGCAGACATTTTATTTTACTTTGTGTTGATTTGTTTTATCTTGTTCTGTTTTGTTTTATTTGAGAGCTCAAATTTGGTAATGTTGTGTCTTGTACCTCACAGAGCTCTAAATATTTCTAACAGTGTTTAAATTCTCTTAAATCTTAAATTTAAAATCCTTAAAAAAAGTGAATCTAAATCTTAAAGAACTGTAATTCAAGACCACCTTATACCCATCCCCCATTTCAGGTAAGTAAAGAAGTAAGCTTGTATGAACATTATGAAGGTGTTGGACCACCCACCCTCTAGACACTAAGTGGTAAAGGGTGGCTTAATGGTAGCTGTGTCCTTAGCTGGAAATGACTTTTGCTGGCTGCTGTTGCCTATCTGTTTTATGAAGATTTTGAATCTAGTGTTGTTCATGACCATTGCAGTATCATGAATAACAACTGACTTGAAGTATTCATTGCCGTCTGTTATGGCAGCTCTGGCTCTTCGACATGGATGATCTTAAAATCACACCATGATCTTTATTGTGTTTTGTGTCAAGCAGGGAGTCTTTCTATTTAAGTAATAAAATAGGTGCAATAGATAAATGTGTCTTGGTTGGATCTCTTACCTTGCTTCTATCTATCCTCATTGTCTGTAGTAGAAACCAGACTGTTCAAAGAGAACTGTGCAGTCTACTTAACCAAGTCTAATACCACTGTAGAAAAGCTGTCCATAAATAGTTGCATCAAAACAATTCTGTATTTATAGTTGTTTGACTTCTGTGCTGTAAGAAAGTGTCTAGAATCATTTTACAGTTCTAATTACTTATAGAAGTAATGTAAGCAAATGAAGACTCTGTTTTTGAGGATTTGGGACTGTTCTTTGTTCTGAGTGGTGAAACATATTTATCAATTCATTTTAATCTAAAAAGTTACTACTGTGGATTTAGTTTCCACAAAGGGTTGTCTTTCCCCTTTACTAAAGCATTTTTAGATTTAGGCTGTTCTTTTGTAGTGATGGGTCTCATTTTCCATATATGTAATATATGGTGATTTCAGTTGCCTTTGTCCTCTGAGTATGAAACATTACTTAGCCGATCTTCTTTAAAAATTATTATTATTTTTTTTTACTTATTGAGAATATTGCCTTAAATTTGGAGACAAGCATTGTGGAAAGCACTTATTGTAATAAATCGATCACATTTTTCTTTAGCACCTCTATCCTCTGAGAAAGTGCATAGTTCTTCAGACTTCAGTTTCATGTATCTGTGCTGAATTCAGACAGGTGATTACAGCTGAAGTTAACTACTCCTCTGAAAGTTACTGGCCCTTGGCTGAAATGTAATAACTGACACTTAAACGTAACCACCTTTAAGGAAGCAAATTTTAGTTTTTAATAAACTAAAAGCAGGCAAATTTCAGTTGAGTGGAGGTAATTTACACTAAGTGGTCATAAAGCAATGGCTTTCAATTTTCCGTCTGTATCATTAGGCAAATGCTTATCAGGCATTGCAGAATATGTCTTAGTCACCCACTCAAGCAGTTCATATTCATTATGACCTATCCTCTTGAATAGCCAGCTGTACAAATCAGATTAAAGATGCAATCTTTTTGGAGTTTGTTACTGTAAACGTTTGTGATAGTTTCAATAGGATACTTTAAGCATCACGCTGTTCTGCTGTTTTTTCCTTTTGTTATTGAATGTGGCTTCATACAGCGATGATTACTTGGAAACCACACCACATGGGCTCATTAGGTTGTTTGTTCTGTTCCTCACTAAACACCTTCTTTCAAAGTGACTTGTGGTTTTGTTGTGGGATAGCATGGCTTAACCTGTTTTAAGTATTACGTTTGATCCTGTTACCATGTGATTAAAAATTCATTCTCATTTTGAGACTTTCTCTGTATTGAATTTGTTGAGGTTGAACACAAGTTCTTCCCGTTTAAGTGCCGTTCTGCATCTTGAAGCGTGTTCAAGAGGTTGGATGTGTAAAAATGTCTGGACTGGACTTGTTGTCTGTTTCTCTTCTGATTTCCCTGCTTCGTTCATGTTTCAGTGTACTGAGTTTGTCCACCTTTAATACTTAATACAAAGGATATAAATTAAAGAGGAAACTGGAGAAATTGGCATAGTATTCCTCACTGATTGTTCTCTAGGGAAGAGAGACATGGTACCAAAGGCTTGGTATTGCAGAAGAGAAGCTATGACAACCCTAATTAGTAGTGGAGTATGTGTATATGATTCCACATCATATTCCCTCATACTGTGTACAGTACATGTTGAATTGAAGCATTATGTTTGCACTGGCTTTGTTGTACAGACATGGCTAACGTCCAAGGCTTTTTAATTTTTTTTCTCCTTGTTTGACTTGCAAGCATTACCCATAATAATATCTGTAAACAAGAAGTCTTCCATAATGTAACAACACATGGAGTGTGAAAGCAGTTGTTTGCAGAAGAGTGATTTTTTTTTTTCTGCATAATTTTAAAAAGAATATGGAATTACTCCTCTGCTTTTCTGTTTCTGTTGGTTTATTCTGGTAGGGTAAATTTTTGTAAGGTTTGTAACAACAACAGGGACTCTAGTGGTACTTTCTTTTCTTCATGTTAATAGTGTCATTTGCAAGCTTCTTTCATGCCAAAGAGAGACATTTTAAATATTATTAAATGAGTGTGTATACCTGAGCTGGATATTATTGTTCATGTTGTTGAAGAATAGCAGAAGTTAATCAGATTTTCTTGAAACATCTCTGAAGAGCATAAGCAGATGAGGAAATGGTTTTGTCTGACAACTTTCCTTAAAAATAAAAAAAAAAGTGTTCTCAGAACTTGGTTGGTATATCTAAATTTTCAAAGTTTTAGAGAAGTTATATTTGCTTAAACTTACACAAAGTAATGTCTTTGCTAAATTAGTCAAGTTGTCTTTTTGTAAGTGTAAAACTGACTAATTGTGCATATATATATATATATATATGCATTTCCCTCTTGTTTTTATTTATTTTTTTTACAAAAAGCCTGAGTCAGGAGGAGATAGAAGTCATTTTAGTCTTATTCCCTTAGATGCTAGCTTCAGTTTAAGTTACATGTATTTATGTATGTATTAGTAGTGCAAATGTAACTTTCTCCTTTCTGTGTTTGAGGCAACTCTGTTGTCCGTGGTGTGAGCATGAGAAAGGCTTACCTTGTTTTATCATTGAACCTCTTGTGTGGTAACTGTAATTGGGGGATTTTTAAAGGAAACTCTCAAAGCAAACAAGGCGTAGGAGTCTTGAAGTCATGCTAAGAAGACTAGTGATTCAGAATGAAGCTTTTGTAATTAAATTACCTTTCTCAATTCTGTGCCTTCCTTATCTTTCTAACATTTCCATTCTTTCAGATTTAAAAAAAATAGACTAAAAAGAAATGTGTAAAAACTGACTTGATTTTTCACCTGATACCTTATAAAACAGGATGTAGAATTCTGCTGAATTTAATTTCTATTTGATATAGAAAGCTTTCCTTAAAAATGTATAATTTAATTTTAAAAATGTATAATTTGAAAGTTACAGAAATGAAGAATTCATCACATATCTTGGTAAGTGGTTACAGTCACTCATAATCTTCACTATTTCAAATTAATTCGTTGTTTCTAGTTTACCTAATGTAACTTTTTTGGCCATCAGAGTTCAGCTGTTAGACTTGAGAGCCTTATGTCAAAGCCTTTTCTCTAGACTGTGATCAGGACAGCCTTTAACTTTTTCAATAAACTGAATGGAAGGAGCTTTTCAAGTCTTTTACTACAAAGCTACTGCTTTTGTACTACTACAGTTGTTAGCAATTCATTACATTGTTTTATAGCTGTTTTGAACCCTCATTGAGAAGTATACACTTAAATTTTGATACTTGAACTAGGTTATGGCATTGCAGGTACAGAGCTATCATCTTCCCTAATAGTAGCACCAGAGAGAAGGCCTTTGTTATTACATTGTAGGTTTCTTTTTTTATGAATAATGTCTGACATCTAAGAGACGTAGACTTCCAACATTTATACTACATAATCCTTGAAATGCTTAGCATGCTCCATGAAAACTGTTTTTAAATTCATATGCAGAAGAATACATAATGCAGTGTAAAAAAGTAGTATAAATACATAATGCAGTATAAAATAGTAATGCAACCAGTGTCTGTTACCTGTAGCATCTGCTGAAAATCGAAAAGGTTTGCATAAAAGGTCACTGAAACTCACTGATCTCCTTCTGGTCGGGTTTTGATACTGGTTTTGTGCCCCAACAGAAAAGCATAGACAATCACTCATACTACCATTTAGCATTTTCTTCCTAAATTTTGTTGGCAGAATTTTCTGCTTACATACCAAAATAGGTTTAGCAGTACAGCAAATGCTTCGTTTTCCCTCCAGAAGTATGTGGTTTTGTTTAAGAGTGCACTTAGTGCAAGGAAACTGAATGCTGAAAGTCTATGCAAGTACTCTTTTTGGCAATATGTTTAGGTCTGTTTCTGTGTAACCAGCATAAAATAGACCTTTCCAGAGCACAGTTCAACTTGATGTTCTGAAAAACTGGATGTATAATTTATTAAAAAAAAAAAAAAAAAAAAAAAAAAAAGGGAAAGGAGGAGGGAAGGGCTAGGCATTGTATGTAGGAGAAGCGGGGGAAATGGACACTTGATTTGCTGTTGTAGCCCCAAAATTAGCATAGTTACTCATTATAGTAACACAGCTCCATATAGTAGTTACTCTAACTGATTTCATGTTGTTTTTTTAAAACACTTTCAGTTTGTCAGTTTGTGGCTTTTCTTGCTGAATTGCTAAAAATTTGATATGTCTGCTGGGTGAATGTTCTTTCTATAGTAGAGATCACTTCAGTGTATCTGCTTTTCTTTTAGAAACTGTTAAAAATAAAATGAACATTCATAGTTTTATATTGATACCGCTCAATGTGAAGGAGCTATTACTAATAGAAGTTAGTATTTCTATTTTGCTTTTAGGATATGTTGTGAGTGGCTTAAATATGTATTTCTAAAGAACTTTTAAAATTCATTAATGTTTTGTTTACTGAGAACATAATGCCAGCCTGCAGAAAAGAATGTTTGCATCATAAGCCCAAACTTCACAACAAGTTACAGATTTATTTTTATATGCCATAGGGAATGAAGGCAAGTTTGAATAACCTGCATGATACCCTTAAAGGGAACAGATAAGCTAGGGAATTATCTGTAGGATAATCATGCCCCAGGTTTACTCAATCCTAGCTTTATGGAAATGTAATGGGAATGTAGTCTGTTTAGAAACTAAATGAGTGCTTTGTCTTCAGAGTTGAAGAAAAGCAATGAAGTACCAAGAAGTTCTGATGTCTGAGTCCAAGTTAACTGTTGTGTTGCGGTTAGCAGTCTCAGATCCAAGTATGTAAATTCTCCTCCTTGTCCACCCATCTGTTTTGCATTTTTTATTTTTTTTTCTGAAGAATCTACGATTTTTTTTTTCATTTGGTTATCACATGTTTCTTGTCTTGATTCAAGACTCAGGATGTATATTGTCCTACCACAGTGTATTGAAAATCAGCTGTGTTTAAAGCTCAGCTGGTTTTGTCACAATTTATATTTTCAGCAGCAGAAAAAAAGAAAAAAATGTTTTATGTAGTTTTAGTTTTGTGTACCAAAGCTAGAACTTACTTATTTTGTGGCTTATGTGTGTTAAGTGGAGACTGAGGCACACCCTCATAAAGATCCTTTCCCTAAATGTAAGTAAGGGAAACAAATGGCTTGTATGTTGTTGTTATTATTGTTTAATGGTATTATGTCAACCTCCTTTTAATGAATTTGTCAGTAACTTGAATTTGACCATTCTCACGCTAGGAATACTCTTAACTGAATTTGCTGTATAAAAGGTTTTATACAGAGCTTGAAAGTAGATTGTAGTGTTTTATTTGTATAGTAAATCAAAATCTCACATAATTTGAGAAGCAGATGAGAGAAAGATAGCCCTAGTATAGTAGGTTAAATGTATATGTAAATGGGCAGGAATTATTTTGGCTGTGTATAGAATGACAACAAACAATAATTATAAAATTACAGTTTAAATGGGGAAGAGGATTTTATTAAATCATACAGTAACATATAGCACTTCAATTTTATTCCTTTAAGGAAAACCAAAGTTATTGTAATATTTTGTAGCAAATCTCTCAGTAATTTTTGTAATACATTTAACATTGCTATTTCTGTTACCACTGTCTTATATTGTATAATTTTACTGTAGTGTAACTAAATCTAAAAGTTTCAGAAAACCTATTGATGGTTTTGCTTATAAAAGCAGTTGAGTCATAAAAAGTTGAGTCGGAGTTACTTACGGAATTCTACAATCTGTATATGTATATATATATATATATATGTAGTATATACGTGTTTATGGACACGTATGTCATCTGTACTAGTTACCTAATGCGTGTAAATGTCCCATATGTAGCTAGGTGTTTATGGGGTTGTTGAGCTAGATGCTTAAGGGCTCATGGCTTTCAATGCAAGAAGGATTTGTATACTCTATATATGCTTTACAATTGTGTAACCTGCATGTCCTTTACAGACAGAAAATAATGCCACTGGAACACTGCAGGTGCTAAGAAATACCTTTGAAGCCCTGTGTAGTCCCTACTGCTGATGAAGGTGCACTTCATTATCAGAAGTGGCCAAAGTCAAATTTCCTGGGGCATGTACTAATAGGAAAAAATATATAGATAGATTCAATTAACAGATTAATTTAATTACAGATTCCTACCAATTCAGGATAAGTCTATGGCTTTAAAAAAAAAAAAAAATCCATTTGTACTGTAAGGCCATACACATCCACTATACGTGATCCTTCCATTTTGTTACAATTTTTCTGTTCTGTGTTGGTTCTTGATGCTGTTTTTAGTATAATGCAACTGTTTCCATACATTACAATAGGTCTTGGCTAGTCTACTGATTAAATATCCTGCAGTTCACCAGCTCTGTGGGTCTATCCAGAAGTCAATACTGTAGCAGTACTTTCTTCATGGGAGAGAGGAAAAATGTGGAAAAGCACGGATTTTTGTTTTGCGCTTTTTTGAATAATTTAGAGTCTTTTTCTGTATGTTCTGCAGGGTTTTTTCTCCTTAAGCTTTTCTATGAATATTCTAGATACCAGATTCAGAAAAAACTTTCTCATCCAAAACTGAAGAAAAAGAGCTTACTTTAGCTCTTTCTTCATCAATTCCGCAAAATATATCTGGACATCTATCTATATATACCTATGGAGAAAGATAGCAATGGAGGCAGTGGGGAAGGATGGAAGAGTGTATTTAGCTTACGTGTCATTGCTCTGGTTTTGTGAGTTTGGAAATGTGTATTGCCTTTCATGTGTCTTGTGATTTTTCTTCCACATTCATTCTTGATTCAAGAATGAAGAAGTATCAGGTTTGATATTGTTCTAATTATCTCTGCCTTCTGCTCACTTTATTTTCACAGATGCCATATAAAGGTACCTGTTTTAGTAAGAGTTAATGGTTTTGGTCTTAAAAATAATTTAAAATTAATTAGAAACCTGGACAACCTATTTTGACTTCTAAATTTACTTGCAATCCATTGCAATTCCTTTAAATTTAAAAACTGTAATATTGTTTAATTTTTAAGAAATCAGAGCAGCTCATGTTTGCTAGGAGAAGTAAAATCCTGAAACGTAGAACCAATGGATTCTGTACGATGAAAATGATTATGTTATAAGGATATGAATTATAGTGGGGGCTAATTTAAGAATGCTGAAGTCCTCCAGGGAGGAGCTAAATAAAAATAATAATTGTGCAACTTCGCGTTAATATTCCAAATTAAAAGGTTAATTAAAAAAATCTTTGTCAGGTAATTACTACATACAACATTCTAAAAAGATATTATTTGATTTAAATACATCCATATCCTTACAATTAGTTACATGTAGTTTCAGTCATCAGTGATACACTACTGTAATGTATTACACCATCTGTGTAAGCATACTAAAAGTATGTTTTTCCAGAAATGTGATGCTACCCTGACTCATTTAAAGACACTTTAATAGGGCTAACTGTGTATTGAGCATCTGACAGCAATGAGGGGTTATTGCTATGCAGGTTTGGCAGTGTAACCTTGAATCCCAAGTGTCCTTCTTATTCATAATTTAACTGAGAAATCAGTATGGTTATAGGCTCAGTCTAATGTAGATATGTTGCTATGGAAAAAAAAATTGTGAACATCTGCAGGCTGACAGAGATTATCCCTCTCAAAGATTACTTTGCAAAAGGAAATGTTATTTTAAGTAATAAGCATAACTTGCAAAGAAAATTGATTATGAGCAAATATGTTGGATTATTCTGAAACAGACACTTCAAAAATGCTCGTCACGATTTCAGTACTTGGTTAAAATCCTTGAAAAATGTGCATCACTGGTAATTTCTTTTATTTGTACTTTTCACACCTCACTGGATAGCAATTTTTGGAATTGTCCTACCCCTGTTCTAAGAAGATACAACTTCAAGTGTTTATTAAATGACAATTTTTTTTTTCACAAAATTCTGATTTCATTCTTAGTTCTGGAATTCGAAGAATCCATTTAAATATTCAGGTAGAACCTTATTAGAAGTTTATGGGAATACTATAGGCACTTCAAACAATGCTTTTTCTTCCAAATATCAGATACGTAATAAACTGGAATTTTAAAGATTAAACTTAGCTTTTTGGAGGAAATTTGTGAATTTTTCATTATTGTTCTAGTGTGGCTTTTTTGTTTGTTTGTTTAATATATCTGGAAAACCTTACAGTCTATTTTTGATTGATTTGAAACTGCAAAGTCAATACTTAAAATACTCAAGGAGATCAACACTGCGATTAGGCAAAAGAAATAGGTTTTTAAGAAATTGATTTAACTAACAAAGCAAGAGATCACTTGGTGTGTTAACAGCAGTAGGAAGCTGTTGCCAGCAAAGTGAGCAGTGGAGAGAAGTGTAAAATCTGGGCCAGGAGACGGGAGCTGAAATGCAGATTAAAGAGTAGTTCATTTTTCAAAGAAACTAACACTGTTCTACTGAATTGTTCCCGCAATTTTTCCATGCTCTGACTATGTGGATGAAGTTAAAATCACAGCTTAAACTGAAACAGTGGTTTGACATTACTGAAAGAGAAAATGTCGTATGCTTTCTTTGGCTCCTGTCTCTTCTCTCTCTTGTGATTCCTGGCCTCGTGCTGCTCCTTCATTCATCCTTGCACAGGCTCTGTTGCTCAACTGTAGTATCCCACAGAGAGCAGTACACCGATTTGTTGTTGGAAGATTTTTCCATCAATTAACAAATAGAAATGCTTTAGCAGAAGAGCCCAGTGAACAGAACAGAATTTTCTGTTGGTAAGCAGGAATAGATGGAGGAAACATGTTTTTAGGTAGCAAACTGATGGAGCTGCTCAGCTGTTACTTGTAACTGCAATCCTAAATATACACGGGCAGAGTATGCAGCAGTCAAAGTCTGTGACTTCTGTCATGCTCTTTGCCATCATCCATATATTCATTGTTTTCAGAAGTTATGCAAGCTATAATAAAACTTAAAATATAACTGCTCTGGTTATGATTTTCCAAGCCTAAGTGCAGACTTGCTATATTTGTATCACTATAAATTCATCTTTCTCAAAAATGTTCAGAACAAGTCATTCAAGACAAGTCATTCAAGCACTGAACTCTTATTAAAATAGATGGAATGTGAAAAGTATTTTTTGGATCTGACTTGGAATAAGTATTCACATTATATATGTTTCTAAACTGTTATTTTTAATGTAGGGAAGTCTTTCAATGGAAATCCATTGAGAAAGCCTTTTATGAAATGCAAGCTTACTTTGCTCTAATAGTGTTATTTTAAAAGTAAATTAGCTGTTAAAAATATTTTAAATATTGGATTTATTTCGTTATGCATCTGTGAAATCCACTGAAGTCTATGTAAAAGCATGCAGCTAGTCACTTGGCTGGACTGAAGTTACTTGCTGATTCACTAAGCTCAGCTGATAAAGTATGGTGGTGGTACAAGCTCTTTGGAATACATGGGCCCAATGTAAAAGCACTGAGCATGCTATTCCTGTTTTACACTTACTAAGTTCTTGTCTGTCTTACGAGAGGTAATTAAAATAGGAATGGTAAGAATAGATTCTTATGGCAAAACTTTGAATAGATGCTGAAACTCCCAATGACTTAGGCTTCCTTGTTCACTATCTTATTTTAAATCCCTAAAAATTGCTGAAATCCACCACTCATGTCATTTTTACCAGTTGCTGCAGTAATTTTTCTGCATTTGATTGTTTGCACTGTAAACCTTTATTTGCTTTTTCCTATGAATCTTCCAGTTTCCATATTTTTGCAATTAAGCAGAAAGAAAGGGAATTGGTTGAGTCACCATCCCTGGAGGTCCTTAAAAGACGTTTAGATGTAGAGCTTAGTGATATGGTTTAGTGGAGGACTTGTTAGTGTTAGGTCAGAAGTTGGACTCGGTGATCTTGGAGGTCTCTTCCAACCTAGACGATTCTGTGATTCTGTAAGCTTAGTGACAGTTCATGGTATGTAGCCCTAGGTAGCCATTGTGCAAGTACTAGAAAACTCCGTCTCTGATCCTAGAACATTAGACAAATAATGTAAGCTGAAGGATGGAGATAATCAAATACAAGTTTTTGGATAAAGCCAGTAGTATAAAACATTTGCTGGTAATTGGAGAATGAAAATCTTCTGACAGAAGAGATGGCCGGTATCAGAGGTTTGTGGCCACCTTTGCTTTATAAAATGTAATCCAGATATTACATGTATAAGGAGGTAGGAAATTGTATAATTTATAATGAGTTACAAACAACTTATAAACTGAGCACGAACAGCTAAGGCTGGAAAAATAGAGTTGATAATTAGATGTATGACTTAAGTGACTACAGATTTGTAACAGAAGATATGTAGAGGTTGAAATTGTTAGGTAGGAGAATAGAAGGAACATGGAAGTAAACATTAGTGATCTTTAAGCTTTGCCTAGATTGGATGCTATTCCAGCATAGCGAAGACAGTTTTGAGCATGGGTTAGAGAGATTTTGCATTAAATTGAGATAAAGGACATAGACCCAGAAAAAAATTGCAAGATGGAAATAAACTAAAATGGCAATAAAAAGAGATAAAACATCAGTGGTGAATGAGGGTTAGTGAACGAGAAATGGTGGAAGAGATGCAATTATTGTAAAACAAGAAGCAGTATTTAATAAAGTTACGGTTTGGCCAAATACTATTTTTGAGAATTTTAGATCCAGTAGGGTTCAAATGAATAGGTAAAACACAAGCAACATCAAATTATCATCTGATAGGAAGATGGCAGACTTCATCAAGACTCGGTAACTTTGTGGAGAGCAACAGTACATAAGAAGGAAGGAATAATAGAAAGGCATTCTGTTGCTAGCTTGTAAGATTTACTGCAATGCTTGTTTTCATTTTATTCGTAGTCTCAAGAAAGTGAATGTGATTTCACACATTGCTCTTGCCTTTTTTAATGAAGATACATGAATTGGAATGCATCTGAAGCTTTTCATTCTGTATGTAAAGACAACTATACGAAAATACACATGTTAAGACAAATTCTAGTTTTAATCTGATTTTACTGAGTTCAGCGGATCAACAACATTGTCTGTGAAGTTTGATGAAGATTTGCTGATGTAGATATTTACTCTGCTATACTTACCCTCAGAAAGAGGCTGTTTGTTACAGGTGAGACACTATGCGCTAAACTATTTAATTTCTGATCTTTTTGAGCTAAGACTAACAAGGTTACAAAGGATCAATTTACGTCTGGTTCACTGCAGTCTCTTGAAAATACCAGTATGCTTGCTAATTTTTCTGTAGTGTATATGTCAATTAGTCTTCCAGTTCTGGAGAATCCAGATACCAAGCAGTTGATGGTTTACAATTTTACTCTCGAAGAGTAAGCTCTTTTATTTTAGTTAGAAGCTTTTGGAAAGAATCTTTAAGAAAACTTGCAATTGCTGTTTGCTTTGGGCAAATAATATGAAAACTATTCTCAACTCTTGAAGTTTCTTGAGTGTACTGAAGGAGCTAGAGGTATTGACATTGCTTCAGGCACCTAGTTTACCTTTTGAAGTGTTGATGTTAGTATTGTTTGCCTTGTCAATGATGGGAGATTACTTCATATACTCAGGGTTTGTACTAGGGCTAACTATTGCAAAATGTGTGGATTTTTTGGTTAGACCTCTACTTTTCTATTTCCTTTGGATAAGTAGTGTCTCTGAACCTCTTCGTATGAGGGAACAGTGCTGCAAGCAGTAAAAGAGGTACACTGAGAAAAGTAAGTTTTATTGCAGAATTCCATCGTTCTCAGCCTTTGGCTACAGTGAAACAAAAAGATTTAAATCGATTATGCCCCATTTGATTGTGCCGAAATTCTCTTTTCTTCTACAGTTATTGCAGATTCTCCCTAGTAGGGCCGTGTCTGTTCTGGAAATTTAGCTGTGACCACAGATAAGCCCTTTAAATAGCGGACCTTATCACGAAGAATATCGTTGTGTGAACCTGTCAGTTTCAAAATGCATGTTTATCAACATTTAAGCTGATTCAGAATGAGCTGTTGTTTCTTGAGTAAGATTTCATTTTTCACAAAAGAAAGAAACCTAGGCTGTAGATGTCTTTTTTTTCTTGCCTCTTGTAATGAAATATCTTACTGCTGTGATTTGCTTGTTCTTCATTATATGCATGTTGCACTCTATGACAGTTCCTAAGTGTTGAGATTGTTGCAGAATTTATAATCAATCATTAAATATTCTTGGTTTCTGTTCCTGTACATTCTTACATTGTGAGTAAAGGGAAATTAAGAGTTGTATGCTCAGTACTTTTCCCAGAAATAGATTTCTTGCACCATGTTCTAGAGGGAACCTGGTGTCTGCTAGAAGCTAGTTTTAAGAAATTAAAAAAAAAAAAAAAAAGTAATTATGACTGAGAAACCATTTGATAATCATACTCCTTCCTGTTCAATAACACTTTTTCTACTTTCAGCATATAATTTTGTTTTTGCATTTCTCTTTGTTAGAAATTGTGATTCTCTTAAAAATCTTCTTTACTCTGTACCACCTTCAAATACTCCATCAGAGGAATCTTTTTCCTTTCAGTATCTCTTGGCTAAAGTAAAAAAATGTCTGTTTTAGTCTTTCTTTGCTACTTGTTCTTCGGTCTCTTAATTATTTCTATTGTTTTTGGACTCCCTGTAATTTGTCAGTATCTTTCTGGCGCTGAGATAACCAGGAGTGAATGCAATATTGCAAACATGTAGTTACCTCTTGTCTCATTATTCAGAGGTTATTTTTATTATTGATGCATGTAGAAAATTCATGGCTAAATTGCTGTCCAGTATACTTGTAGGCTTTTTGATTATTACTGCATCACAGATTTGTATCTGCTGTTTCAGATATGTGTTTGTAGAATGCATATTGCCTGATTTTTGTTCCTTCCATTTCCGTTCCCTTATTCTTTTCTTTCATTTCACACACATTTCTAAACTCCTGAAAGCTGATATTTCTCTTGCTCTGGCAGGTTACCGATGTTACTTTGCTTCTTGAGTTTGTTGCCTGTATAACTCCTGGAGAATAACTTTGTTTTAATATATATGCCGTTTTTCTGCAAATATTTAAAACTTCTGTGGCTGCCTTGAGGACTGGATTTTGAGATTACTCACTTTGTTTTTGTTAGCTTTCTTAGGTTTATAAAAAGGGACTATTCACTTCCTTTATTAAGTGATCATCCATACAGAAGCAGCAGTTTCTATGCATGTATGCATTCATTCATATGTGTGTGTATATATGTATATGCCTACTCATGTATAATGCATTTAACTACTCTTCTATTTAAAATAATGCTGTTTACCTGCAGGAGGATGAAGAAGAAACTTATGAGCAAACTCTAGAATTCCGCAGAGGAGGTGATGGTCAGCCAAGGCGGTCCACACGACCTACTCAACAATTTTATCAACCCCCAAGAGCTAGAAACTGATTAATAAGAATTAAAAGGTAAATATATGCTAATGACATTTTATTTATGGATTTTGATTTCAAGAAAAGTAGATCTGAATTTTTGTATACTTAATTCTTCAGTCTCTGAAGTTTGTGAGAGAACTTTCTACAACTTGCTAGTAGTTGGTTTGTATAACAGCCCTTGGCACTGGGTAGTAGACCATGAGTGTTCTTGAATAAATAAGTTATTGTAATTACCATTATACAAACAAATATAGATCTCAATTACTATAAAAAGTTTTTTTCTCATTTAAAAACAAACAAACAAAAAATCAAATATGCTGTACTGCATTCATTTTACTTCTGGATTTTCTAATACCTTAATTCTCAAGAGTTCATTGACTCTATTCTTAATAAATCATTGCAAAGATGCATGTTACTTGGTTTACATCTTCAGTGTCTTTGTTTTGCATCTGATTTTTTAGGTACTAGCTGGTTTATTTTTTATAAGGCTCTTTTTAGTTTGTTTCATTTCTCCATTCCTTCACTTCCAACTGGTTTAATGGGTGCTGCTGATCTCTGCAGCTTCTGATATTTCTGACATGCAATAATATAAGACTTTACTTTTTTGATCATATGCTCACCTAACTTTTTCATTTGAGGGAGTACTACCAATATAAGGAGAAAAATTTACTCTTGACTCTTGTCAAGGTGATAATATTCTGATTTTTGTACATATCCTTAAATTTTCTATTTTAATAAGTGTATCAGTCGCTATCAATAAATGTGTCATGAGATAATTATAAAGTGTGCAGAAATAATTCAGGTGCATGCACTGAGCTGAGTTCTAAACTAGTTATGTCAGCGCAGGGGGGTGTCAGTGTGATCAGCCTAATGAAATGTGCTCAGTGTAGAGGGCAGTCAAAACCTTTTTTGTTGTTGTTTTTGTCTTCAGATAATAATTTTTATGTTTTCAAAATGTACAGCGTAAATCTGGAAAACTGTGTTTGGCTTTGCTCAGGTTGGGAGAGAGGGGAAAAAAAGACATCCAGAGAGAATAATAGTAACTCGTGTACCTCAAGAAGAGTGAATAAATGGTTGACAAGTAGGGAACAACTTTTATAAGGCACAGGTTGCTCTGTGTGGGTTTTCTTGCACCTTGCTTTGAAAGTTCCAGCAGGATCCTGATTTAAACTGACAGCAGATTAGGATCAAAATCTACCAGCTGTGTAAAAACAGCAACAACAACAGAAAAACGTTTTAGTCTTCCACCCCATTCAAATGCTATTGTTTTCTGTCAGACATCTCTAAATAAAGGGGTTTGATTCAGATGGTAAATACTGTCAGTTAAATGAAAAACGTTTGTTAACAAGTAGCAGCTGTCATAAAGCTAAATAAATATTTTCAGCAACTACTTATTTTGCTTTACAAAGTACATCTGTTATTGAGAATACTTCAAAATATTTTCTTTTTTTTTTTTTTTTTTAATCCAAATTTAAAACACTCTTCCTCAGGTGATTAGATAAGGCATTTCATCTGTCTTCTTTTGGCCCAGGACTGTTTACTTCTTCAATCTCTACTCAAGATACAGTTAGTACCAATGTGTCATCCAAAAAACCGAGCTTATTAGCCCAATGCAATGTGCAATCACTGGCAGCTTAACCTTTGCTTAAGTTTTGACTAATTTTGTAAGCCTTACTTTATTGGAATATTATGCACTTCATCTTCTGCAAATATGAAAGAGTTGTATGTACCTTAAATAGTCATCACTGTAAACAGCAATTCATTATGGAAAAAATGCAATTTACTTCTTGATTGAAATTTCATTCCATCTGAATCCAAATACTAAATGCAGCTTTCCTAGGCTGAAATAACTGAATTGTCTTCCATTTTAACTAAGTGGAAGCTATCTCTAAATGGGTAAAAGTTATTCAATTAGAATATTTGTGTATTTTATATTAAAATGATTTGATATATCTAGCTATTTTAAGTATCTGCTGTATCAGACATAAGTTTGTATTTAGGAAATTTCCAGTATTAAGCTCAATTGCGGTTCAACATGAAATAATATAACAGCTATGGGATGTTGACACCAAAAAGAAGTTGACAAGATGAAATTAAATATATTGGTCTTAGATTCTTGATGCTAGGATCACTCAGAAGAAGAAAATGGAGAGGCAAAACATGCTTTCTGTAAAAGGGTTGGGTGGTGACAGGGGTGGGGGTCTCTACTTAAGGTTAGTTAGCTCCTATATTAGTTCTAGTCAAGGCAAACCTTAATTTTATAAAGGATTTGTAATGTGTTGTTTTTTCTACCCCAACCCTCTGCCACAGTGCTGTAGTGAATATATGAACAATATATGAACAGCTAAATATCCTGTTCCCTTCTCTTAGTGCAGCATTTGGGGTTATTGCTCAATAGCATCAAAAAATGGAAATTCTCCCTCGGTTTAAGAATGCACCAGTCTTTTTGATGGTAAAAATATTGCAATGTTATTTTTAAAAGTTTTTTCTGTGTGATACTGAGCAGCTTTCACCTGCTAGGTTTGATTCCTGAAGTTTGTGTAGAGTCCAGTATAGCTGATGTCATTTGCCTTGTTTGATAGGTAAGGTGGTGTGAGGAAATGTTCATCCTGACACTGTGGTGATTATATTTATCAGATATGTCTTACAGTTCCCCATAGTACATCTCATGCTGCTATAGATTTTATACTAAGTTGAACTTAGAAATGTATTTATTACGTGACCTAATGAGGTGGTTGAAGACAGCTGAACTAGAGAGAAACCAGGAATTAAAATCTATTAAACTTTGCCAAAAGTAAGTGGAGGATGTAGTCAGTTTCTCTCTGATTGTAAGTGTAGGCAGAAAATCGAACATAGTCCTTTTCTAATTTGTTTTCAGCTTATCTAGACTTGCATGACAGCGTCATGATATGTGAAAGCTCAAAAATGTTGAATGTCAGTTCCTGGAAGTGGATTTCTATATGGTTTCTTCCTTTGTATTCCCAAGAGCTTCTGAGAACATGGCATCTCTCTCTATATATATTTTATTTCAAGTTTTCAATAACCTGTTAGATGACATGATTTATCAGGGGAAGTTTTTAAGGAATTTAGTGAGAAATAATCTTACCACAGCTTTCCACTGAAGGATGCTTCACCAGATCATTGACCTGCTGCTTGAGAGAAGAGGGTTTATATCCCTTATACCTCTCCATCATGTAAAGTAACTTAAACGATTTTTCCTGAAAAGAGATGAAGAGCTCTTGTTGATGACTATATTATAAATCATTTGTTGCAAATTGTCATATTGCAATATTTAACATTTAAAAATGCCAAGGTGCCCTGTCTTCAAAAGCAAATAAGGCTGTTCTAAAAACAATGTCTGATGGCCATGTTTGTATTGAGTATGATAGGGACATATCAAAGATGAAGCATGAAGTTCATACAGTAGTTCATATCCCATACCCCAAAACTGTATACGTACCTGTACAATGTTGCACCACTTGACAGGAAGGGCGTATTAGCACTGGTACAACAATGCAGACATAAAGCTTTATTGCTTCCTGGATTAGTTTTCAGCATACTTGTTTAGGTGTTGAAGTTGCCCTTGCAAATCTGGAATTAGTATTGACAAATACTAAATTCCTGAGTGTTTTGTTTTTTTATTATTATTATTTTTAATATAATTTGTGTCCTTCTGAAAAGCTCACCGTGCTGTTCCGTGCTGTTCTTCAAGTATAAAGAACAATTACTGCAGACTTACGGGAAGTCCTGACTTGGTGATTACTATGAAGGCAGAGCAATAGAGTAATCATGTTAAGGTCAATACCTCGCTGTAGATGCAATTGGCCTAGAAGTGGTTTATTAATATCCAGCAGTGTGAGGTAGAGGACACTAACTCAAAATTTTATCAGAGCACTGCATCAGAGACCCTTTGAACTCAGTCTAGGTTGTTTCGGGTCAAACTAGTCAAACACTAGTTTTAACGGGTCTGTAAGTTAAGATATTCTCTCTAGAGAATAAAGATACAAGAATTAGAGTCTAACAGCAATAAAAATATGTCCTGAGCTTATATTTGCTGGGTAGAATGTCATGATAGTATGAAAAAGAAGGGGAACAGTAATCAGAAATGTGTTTTTTGAAGGGTCAAGGCTTTTGGAGGAGCTTGAAAGAACGTAAGAGTGTGAACCTATAAGTACTTGGTCATTATCTGTTTCTTGGTCTTCTTTTGTGCAGTGACAGGATTAATCTACACCTTTTCAAACTTACTATGGAATTTGTATTAAAGTCCTTACCAATGGAGAAATTGAATTTTTGTAAGAAGTCATTGCCAGAAAGTGTTCTCTTCTTGTAGTATAGTGATCATATATGTATTGCATTGAAGTGCAATCTTATGACTTATTCTTTTAAATACATATCTCTGTAAGTACAGAAAAGCAGATGTATACCCTTTTGGAGGAGAAAAAAAGTAGTAGCAGTAAAGTGTATGTTGCACAAAGAGCAGAGTTCTTGTACTTATTGGTTGTGTTTTTTTTTTTTCTTTCCCCTGTTCAGCAATCTTCTCCTGGTGAGGGGAAATTCACTGGCAGCTTCAACTTGCTGAAGACTTCTAGAAGAACTTCTGGCTTTTTCCAGGCAACAGGGTGGAACAAAGAAAGCTGGTGTGAGCAGAAAGAATTTGGACCTGATACCACAGGAGACTTTTTTAAAGTTCTTAGTTATATGAAGCTGAATACTTTTTACATATGAAAGAAGCAAATTGTCATTGCTGCCATCAATAAAACCACAGTGCACTATTCTATTCTTTGCCTTGTATTCTTTTTACTGAGCCTCCATCGTTAGTAAAGGTAATACTAGTGTATTATTATTTTTATTCATTTTGAATTTATTTTGGTTCTAATCCTGTTTCTAGTGAAGTAGAAGTAAAATTCCTATTTTCTCAAAAGCAGACAGGATTGGGCCTTGAATTTAGATTTTTAGGCTAGCATTAGTGAAACGCTAAAATTTTTCAGCTAATTATTGTACAGTGAAATTCTGAATGTTTTGATTGTTTTCTATGTTGTTTTTTTTTTCAAATTTGCTAAAGGCCAAAATTAAAAAATTTGCCTCTTTTTTTTTGAAGTGTAACTAAAAGTTTGAAAGGGAGCTAAACTCAGTGCTTTCAAAAGACATTTTCTAAATAATTTTAGGTAAATATTTTCTTTTTAGGAATATTTATGTTATGGGGATAGAAACAATTCTAGAAGGTACAGGAAAGTAATTTAAACAAAAAATACTGAAAGATGCATATAAATATTTCATACATAAATATGTATATACATACACATGCAACCTGTAGAATAGTAGGTTTTGACTTTCCTGTAGCTTTAAACTGCTTTTATTGCTTCATGTTACTAGATTGTTCTCAATTATTGTTGACGCTTGAAAAAAAAAGTCAAACTGTACTTTTCCTTCTAAGCTATATCTTTGAATCTTTATGTGATTATGACAGTTGAAATTTCACCATTTCTTTAACTGAGAAACACCAGAAGATCTATATACCTTGCAAGTCCCTTTTAAGCTTTATTTTGATGGCTTAATTAAGATTGAAATGGCACATGTTTTGAGATGGACAAAAAAAAAAATCTGTCTTCTCTAAAGACAGAGTTTTACCTGAGACATGTGTTGGTGGTATAAATTGTACAATAAATTCTAGTGGATTTCTGAGTACTCATACAAAACTCTGGACAGAAACTTGTTTGTGTGGATGAAAAGAAGTTATGCGTTGATGATGTAATTGATTGTATTTTCAGTACGTAATATGGATTGCTGTCTGAACGCAGTCAGATGTAGCAAGCACATTAATATTTGCAGAATAGTAAGGAAGGAAATGTTTTGCTGCCTTAATGCAGCTTCTTGAGAATTGTAATGCAACTCATTAACAATTTCAAAGAAACTTGAAAGCTTAGAACATGAGCTGCACAATGTTGAAGTTCTTTGCTACCAGTTGACGTACAACAAATTTTATAAAGTTTGTTACATTTAAGCTAGAGACCATTTCCCAAACACTATGAATCATCCTGGTCAGTTCTGCACAATTGTACCAGCAAATAAATAAATTGTAGATCTAATACATTGGATGTTGGATGCTTTACTTCCAGAATTATTGCTAAGACCACTTAAAACAGCTATTCAAGTTTCATAAACTATGCAGTCATAACACTGTTTTAGAAATCAGTTTTGATTTTTTTTATAAGTGGACTCGCATTAAATGAGAACGCTACAACCAGTGTACCAAAGCAGTCTCTGAAATTAAAAATCACTTTTGGTGTTCTGATCTTTCTTTCCTCCTGTGAACTAAATCATAAAATTCAGAAAACTGCAGCCTGATTTGGTGAACTGTTTAAAAAAGAAAAAAGAAAAAAAAAAGAAAGAAAAGACTGTAGAAATACGATGCAGCATTCCTCTGTAGTAGTTGCGGCATTCTGAAATTACCAAATGTGCGTGCAGCTCTTTGTAGGCAAATGAAATATATTTGAGAACATTGTTTGGAAAACAGTAAAGCCAACATTCATGTCATGGTCTTTTCTTCAGTGGTGCTGAGTAACTGGAAAGGCAGAGCAAGCAAGCAGCTGGAGAGTCTCTTTGACAAGATGTGTTGTCTTAGTGCGCTTTATGATCCTTTTCTATTTTGGTTTCAACTGAAATAACTATCAAAGTTCTGCCTGTTCTTGAGGTTCTGGAAAATCAGTAGTAGAGTAGAGTAAAACTATTTGCCTCAACCTGTTCTGAAAAGCAAGAATTGATTGCAAACTTGTTGATTCCCATATCTAGAAACAACATGATTATAAACCTACCTAGTTTATCAATTATTCCTTAATTTGCATAATGCATCAAATCCACAAATACAATAATTTCCAGTCATAATGTAGTAAGGATTGCATACATGAAAGAACATTAATGTATCCAGCTTTTATGTTCAGAAGAAGTTACCATTACTAGATATATCTTCAGAAGTGATGTAAGCTATCTTCTTATCTGCAAAATGCAACAGCAAAAGCAAGGTCCTGAACTTTGTGGGGCTGATCCGTGTTGCTAAATGAAGGCAGAGAAAGAGAACTGCATCCTGATACTCCACACTACTTACTTGATGGCTTAATTTCTGATGCTGTTTTGGACTACTCTTGATTAGCTGTTTTCAAGACAAACCTGTCACGATTTTCACACTTTGCAAGCAGAACATGAGGTAATCTGAGTTTCTTGACCAGTAGGTCCCTCCTGGACTTCCTTTGCTAGAAATACAGTTTATGAGAATTTCTGTCTGAATTTTAGGAATGCAATTCTAATGAAAGATTTTTCTTGTTATGGACTTGTATAGAAAATTTTTACATGATGGGAAGTAATTAAAAAAAATAATTTCAATTGTTCTAAAAGTTATGTTCCAAGTTGGTAACAGTATAATTGAATAAAATTGTTTTACATTTTTTCCCATTTAAGTTATTGAGATACAAAATCATTTTGAAACAAAGAATGGAAATGTTCTGTTTTTATCTTAAATGTTTCCAGAATCTTATGACAAAACTGGATTGAAGTTGTCATATTTTCATTCAAAATTCTGGGTTGGACTAACATCTACTGACACATTAATATATTTAATATTTTTATGTTAATATAGCTTTTATTTTCTCACTAACAGGTTCTTTCTTAATAAGTCTGTTGTGGTTTAATCTGGCAGGCACCACAGCCATTCACTCACTCCTCCCAGTTGGATGGGGGAGAAAATCAAGGGGAAAAAAAAAGATAAAACTTGTGGATTGAGATAAAGGCACTTCAATAGGACAGAAAAGGAAGGGAAAATAATTAAAACAATGATACAGGAATACACAAGTGGATGCAGCTGACCAATGCCCAGCCACTCACTGAGCAGTTGCAGTCCCTGTGGCCAGCTCCCCCCAGTTTTATTGCCCAATATGATGCCACATGGTGTGGGATATTATCCCTTTGACCAGTTTGGGTCAGCTGTCCTGGTTCTGACCCCTCTCAGCTCCTGCTGCACCCCCAGCCTCCTCCCTGGCAGGGCAGCATGAGCAACTTAAAAGTCCTTGGCTTAGTGTAAGCACTGCTCTGCAACAACAAAACATCAATGTGTTATCAGTGTTATTCTCGTCTTAAATCCAAAATACAGTGTCATATGAGCATCTAAGAAGAAAATTAACTCTGTCCCAGCTGAAAGCAGGACAAAGTCTTTGGAAACAACTGTACAAAGCACCTGTCTGCTTTTCCAAGAAATATTCCTGGAGTAGTCTTCACAGAATCTCTGTAATGGCTTGGGCTTTATGCAAGATGAAGTATTAACAACTGATATTTCCACTGGGTAGTGAAAAGTTAATATCACAGGAGATATTAATGTTATCCTTGAATTGCATTTGGGAATAGATACAGGATGAGTAAAAGCTTAATGGAAGAAAAAAATTTAGCTTGAGGTAAAGCTGGAGAGACATTTGCAAGAGAACTCCTCAGTAGCCAAACTAGCTCATGAAGGGTTGGTCTAATCATAACCAGGTAGTTGAATGAATCTAGAAGCATAAGGTAAACAATCCCTTTCTAGCACTATGGTTAAAGGGGACTTGATGCAGAAATATCTCCTGTACTTTTGTGCAAACACAGGAGCATATCATTTTTGGATAATTGCCTATAGATGTCTTCAAGAAGGAGAATTGCAGTTCAACTGCTTTTTTATCAGGTGACTTGATCCAGCTCCAACAAATTTTTATTAACTTTCTTGAGAACTGTATGAGCCTTAGGAATGACTAATTGCACAATTTAGCTAGCTCAGTTCAGTTCTCTACTTGCCATATAGCTATTGAGCTGTTCTCTTGCTTTTTGTTTCTGAAATGTCCTGGAGCAACCTCTTGCAGGAGAGCAGCTAAACCAGGGAAGGTATTCCAAACATGTAAGGACTGACCCAGTCCTGACATTACATGTATATGAAAAGTTTGTGTATTACTGGTATCCTTCAAAGCAATGGTAAAGGCTCATAATACCTTTCTATGTATTTTTTAATATATTCATTTTGTACCAATTGCTTATATTGGCCCATTCTGGCTTTAAATTACAATCTTGTTTTGAGGTTTTGAGAATGATTCCAAATAATAAAATAAAGACAAATTACATCAATACTTCATTTTCCCGCAAGATTGAGAGACCATAAAAAAGGCAGTTTCCATAGCAACATGTGGGCTGTTGATGGATATAATTGCATTCTGGATATTATGACAGTATAAATGAAACCAGAATCTAGTATTTATTGAAAATAAATCTTACCTGTTTTCAAATAACTAGGAACTGTGGGAAGGCAAACAAGTGGCTACATAATAGCAGCAGGGTGCTGTAGGTGGTCTACAAAAATTCTGCAGCTGTTTTTAAGGAAAACGTTTGCAATCTCAGTGACTTAATATTTCATATAACTTGACTATTCCTATTTTAAAATGGATACATAGGTAAGTATTGTGCGGACAATATGCAATTGGTTGGATTAAAACATGTTCAAACTTGAGATTTGGCATCGTACCCAGCAAAGTTCAGATATGTCATGCTGACATTACTCAGGAGCAGGAGATATAGCTAGGTTTCAGTGTACTGCAGCTGCAGAACTGATACCAGAATTCAGCCTCCCTTTTCAGCAGAATACCCATTCTGCTCGCTTTTACTCATATGCTTTAATTTTGAACTCATTTTCAAATGGAAAAATAATAAATTCTTACAGCTGCACATAAAGCACTGAAAATATGACGGAAATTGAAGCAAGAATCTGATGCCTAATACATCTTTAGAAAGGAAGGAAAAGTTACAAGAGTTGTGTTTTATGTTCTCATGTTTGAGAACAACTAATCCTAGCACTTCATTCAGTCTCTGTTCCTCGCGAGGAACTGGCTTTAGTTGCCTATGACACTCTGGCTTTCTCACAGCACTTGGCAAGAAGACAGATAACGGCTGGAGCCTGTAGTGGAATCTGATAGCAAGGTTAAGATGCTGAAGTTGGTTTACAAGTCCCTCCTAACTTAATGGGAGAGGCCATGCTCTGTATTTAGGAACCATGGAATAAGCTGTCATATTGTGGTTAGTAGTTTTTAACAATGAACTCTGTATCAGTAACATTTTGCAAATTACAATTGTGCATACCAGAACAAGGAGAAGAAGGTGGGAAAAATGAGGATTTAAATGATGATAAGGTAACTTAATTTTGTTCAATAAAGTCTGACATCTACAAAGTACTTAAGTTCCTGAAAAGCAGCTTCTATTAGGGTACAACGCACAATATTATAGAAAGAATCTCAAAATTAAGTTCCTTTGGATGTGTTATCCAGAATGGCATCATTTGTTTGATTTTCTGGTCTGCAAATAACATGCTATCTTGTTGTGAATGATCAGAAGGCTTTTAATACTGTTTACCTCAGGTGTCAATGAGACGCTGTTATTTTCCAGTAGGTCAGGAAAAGTAGCCTGACACAGACTATTTCTGTCCTTTCTTCTGATTTGTGGTCAGAAGTTATGACAGTTATGTGTTGTTGTACTTCCTTGATACTAATGGAGGTCACTCTATTACCAGGCCACATAGCCTCATGTAGAGGAATTGTGTGTTGTGTGCTGAAGCTCAAACAATTTGTATAACTAAATTCGTGTCCTCATCTGACCAAAACAGTGATGTCTTGTCCCATTGTTTTTGTACTGCCTGCTGTAGGAAGAGCATTTATGAGTGATGAGTAACATTTGTTTGTTATGTACAATTATGTTTTGCTAGGGCAACAAGTGCCCAAGGGATGATTTGTATTTCTCTCAAGAAAATGTGTCCGGGGTGTTTGTCTAGACCACACTGTTCGTTCAGTTCAGCCATCTCTGACCTGCGGGCTGTAAACTCTTCACCGCTGCATTTCTCAGTCATTTTTTGTGATTTCTTTTTTTACTAGCAACCTAACAACTACAATTCAGAACCAGTGGAATACAGAATAATATTGATTCTTGTTTTGGTATGTTATCTTTTTTTGTGGCAAAAGTCTATTGTAAAACAGGGAAAAGTATTTTATTTTAGGATTGCCTAGGCAGGAGTGTACTTTTGACTTGGATCTTTTTGTTAAAAACCATTGGTGCTAGTTTACATTTTAATATCACATATTTTAAGGCAATTATGACTTCCATCACATAGGCTGTAGACTTTTATCCAGATATTTCTTCAGCATAGTGAACGGGAGTCTCCTGAGTTCTTACATGTGAGAACTTTGTTAATTTTTTTTTGACATTGATTAACTTATCTCTTTGATAAAGTTCTTTGGCTCTTGAAACCACTTAGCTCTCTTATTCCCAATTACTCCTATTACCAGCTTATTCCAGAACTTAATTCCTCAGAAGGCTACAAATCTTCTAATTACAGCCTAAACGTACTTCATTATACACATTTGTTCTTCTGTCACCATTGACCTTCAGTATAAACAGTTCTCATCTGACCCTGAGGTATTTGTAGGCGATTTTTAAGCTGTGCTGAATGAGGGCAGGGAAGATTGATATTCTGCAGATCCTTTTCAATAACCATTTGCTGTGTGGCAGGGGGCTATTGCAGGGGGGTTCTATGGCTGGTGGTCCTTCACGCTTATCCTGTATGCAGTGATTTCTGTTCACTTGTAAATGCCTTCATTGGTTTGATGAATTCATTGAACTTGTAGTTTCATATGCCTTTCCTTCAGTGTTCAGGGAAAAAATATAAATGTAATATTACAGAAAATTTCAGGTTAGAAGGGTCCTTAGGAACTCTCTCTCTGGGACAGCTTCCTACTCAAAACAGGGTCAGCTGGGAGAGCAAACAGGATTGCTGAGGGCTTTATCCAGTCAGGTCCTGAAAACATCCAGGGATGTAAGTGCATAATCTCTCTGCAGCCTGCCCCACTGTTTGACTGTCCTCATGGGGAAGTCTGTCCTTTAAAACTGTCTGAACCTCTCCTGTTCCAATATATGCTTGTTGTATTTTGTCCTCGTGCCGTAAAACAGTCAAGAGATTGCCTTTGTCTTAATAGTCTCCCTGTGGGCATGGGGAGGCTGCTGCTAAGTCCTTCTCTAGCTGTTTGGTCTTTTTTTTTTTTTTTTTTAAAGCAGTTTCCTTGTACCAGTTTGCTTGATCTCCCCTCACAAGGCAAGTGTTCCTGTTTGCATAGCCCAGGATACTGCCTGAGCATACTGATGGCTCATGTTCAGCTTGAGGTCTACCAAGGCCCTTGGGTCTTTCTCCACAGAGCTGTTCCCCAGCCACTCAGTCCCCAGCCTGCAGCACTGCAAGGAGTTCTTCTCATGTGCTGGACTTTGCATTTGGCCTTTGAAGTTTGTGAGATTCCTGTCAGCTCATTCCTCCAGCCTGTCTAGGACCATCTGAACGGTAGCCTTACCACCAAGCATACCGTTTTGTTCTCCCTTAAGTTTGGTGTCATCTGCAAACTTCTAGTAAGCACTCCATTACCTCCTTCAGGAAACTGAGAGAGATGTTAAGACCCCAGGTGAGAACCCTGTGATACTTCAGCTGTAGCTGGCCTGCAGGCAGAGTACAACCCATCAACCACAACCCTCTGAGCCTGACCTTCCCACAGGCTTTTTAATTAATCACCCATCCAGACGATAATGTTCTAACTTGGAGACAGAAATGTGTTGGGAGAGAATGTCAAAACGCTTGCTGAAGTCAAGGTTAATGACACCTGCTCTCCTTTCATCTGGAACTCTAGGCATTTTATCATGGAAGGCAATCTGTCTGGTCAGGCATGACTCACTCTTCATCCATTAATGGTGACTGTTCCCAGTCACTGCCTTCTTCATGTGCCCAGAAATACGTTCCAAGAGGCCTTGCTCCAGGACTTCCCCAGGGTCTTAGGTGAGCCTGACCATTATGGTTCTCTGGCTTATCCTTTTAACCTTTTCCAAAAATTATTGCAACATTCACCTGTTTTCCCCCACCCTTTTCCCAGTTACTGAGGAGCTCTCCCAAACTCTATAACTGTAAAACAAACAAACAAACAAAAAACAAATAAACAAAAAACAGCTCACAAATTTAGGCAGCCTTAGAAGGGCATCAATCAGTTCTCAGCATCCTAAGGCACAGCCTTTTGGGTCTTATGGACTCTTAAGGGTCTCGTTCTCTCAAGCAATCCCTGTCTCGGTCCTTATCCACCATTGCTGGTTTGTTTTCTGTTTAGAGTCTTTCTCTCAGCACAGAAACCTCAGAAGTGTTTCTGGCAAAGACAAAAACCGAGGGCACTAAGTACCTTATCTGTGTATCTAGTTATTAAATTGTCTGCTCCATCCAGCATTGTTCCCACATTTTCCTTGTTCAGTCCTTTTAATATGAGTGCATTAACTTTTTTTTTTCCCTTAATCAACCTCATAACCTCTAATTAAATTGAAGCATATCATTTAGAAAGATATTCAAACTTGGTGTCCTTTTCCCTTCAGATTCTAAAGGAATACTCAACTAGAGATGTAGTGAATGTTACTGATTTTAATGTCAGAAAGAGAGATTTTTCTCTGTTTTGCATATTCCTGTTGTGTATCTAGTGAAGCGGAGGCGTTACGGTCTTACAACTTCTTTTGTACAATTTAACTTGTGGGTAAATGTTCAGAAAGACTTAATTAAAAATCTTCACTTAGTAACACAAGTTAGATCTTAAATGTTCTTACTTGGGTCAAAATCTACAAAAAGAATCTATATGTGCCTATTCCATAACAAGACAGAGAGAATGAAGGGTTTAGTCTGAGGTAGATTGAAGCTAGACTTTCCCAAATAAATCAATCCTTGGTCTAGTTTGAAGAAGGAATCAAATCCTACCCAGTTATGAGGAATCGGGAAATAGAGATATGTAACCAACTGAACAACAGTTTTAAAGAGAAGAAAAAAAAAAAAAAACAATTTTGTAGCAGAACTGGGAGAGTTATAGTGAAATATTAAGTGAAGATCCTAAATTGCCTCATCTTTTGTTGTAAAGAGAAGTGTGTAGCTTGAAGGTTTTGATGAATCTAAGAGTCTCCAAAGATATGATTCAGTTCTTCTAAACTAGTGATGAAAAGTTATAAACTGCTCTTAAATTAATATTTAACCCAAGAAAGTTAGAGCTCACTAGCACAGAGAGTAAAAATAACAACAGTGACTACGTTTCTCAGATGGTGGACAAATACCTGGGAGAAATGAAGAACTGTGTATCAACTGTGGAGCCCAGCTAACAGTCACCCATCACATGCAGTAGTTTCTGGGCTCTGTTTCTTCAACATCTTTTTGAGGTACTGGGATCTGGAAACTCTTGGGAATCCTCAGAGGAACTGGAGGGTGCCAGCTGCTGCCAGGTAAGGATAAGGAAAAGGGAAGGGTAACTCTGGCAGTCAGCTGCCCTTGATCAGAGGGTGACTGTAGCCTTTGTTATAACAAATGCTTGACTAGGGAGAGTCAACTACTGGTTTTTGGTTGGTCCTAGGGAGAGGCAAATATAAATGTGCCTAGAGCACAATGCTCAGAGACAGCCAACAGATGCAGCAGTACATAAAGAATGGGGTCCTCATTTTGGAACAAAAGCTTTCTCAGGTATAGCGATGAAGTGCCACAGGGCACATTCCCCAGCAGTTGCCCTGACAGGGCAGAGGCTTTGACCCAGACAGAGATTCAGGCACAGGACATAGACAAGTGTACTGACCCACCAGCTATTTACACCAACCAGGTCTTTTAGTCCCCTTACTAGTCCATTTTCTCACTCTTTTTCCTCCCAAAAATCTCCAAAACCTCTCCCTTGATTCCTCCGCTAAACATCCCATAAAAGTCCTGTGCAATCTCCAAATGCACTTCCTTTGCAGCCCCTAATATGTCCCACCATTAGGGGGCAGCAAGACAGACTCCTTTCACTGGTGGTCAGTGCCAGGGCAAGAGGCAGTGGTCACGAACTGAAACACAGGAGGCTCTGAGCATAAGGAAAGACTTTTTTATTTTTATTTTTATTTTTATTTATTTTTATATTTTTATTTTTTTACTATGAGGGTATAACTGAACATTGGCACAGGTAGCCCAGAGAGGTTGTGGAATCTCCCTCATTGGAGATGCTCAAAAGGTGGTCCTGCTAGAGCAGGAGTGTTGGACCAGGTGACCCCCAGAGGTCCCTTCCAACCTCAACCATTCTGTGATTCTGTGATGTGACAACTGAAAATATAGAAGAGAGAGTTCTTTGTATTCCTGGATTTTCAATTTTAGGTTTCAAACAACTATACACAATGAAATTGATCTGTCTTGAAGCAAAAATAGAATTTCAAGTATCACTTTTAATGGGTTAAGTCACAAGTCTTATGTGTGTGATTTAAAAAAAAATAATTCTTTCCCTGTGAGGTTTGTCCCATGGATATCACCACCTAATTTAGAATCTTCCATTTGAAGGTGTCTACCTTTCTGCAAGTTAATAATAGTTGGGATAGGCAGCTAAATAGAAGGTCTAGCAAAAATGAAGCTAATGATAGAAGTAGACTTGATGTTCTTCTGTGAAGGCATAGCATATCAGCACTCAGAAGGAGAGCTATGGACCAGAACAGTTGCTGTCGTCTCCTTAATTGCCATAGATCACAAAGGAACATTGGTAAGACAATGCTTTGTAGGTAATGAGGTAAATATTCCAGTGGCCAGGGGCTCATTAGATAGTAATCTGTGCTTCACATGAGAAATGAAACTTTTTTTTTTCAGTAAGAGGGATTTTCAGTAAGACTGTATGGCAGGAGGTACCTGGTTCTACAGCATGCTGTGTGATATTTGTTATTCTAACTGCTATTTATACTTTTTTTTTTTTCATCTTAGTGTCTCATGCCCTTGTAAAATATTGAGAAGATCCAAAAATAGACTATATAACACATTTTAAAGAAACCAAAGATAAGATTATAACTGAGATAGAAAGAATGTGACTTTGATCATACATCCACTAAACCTGGCTGACCTGATGCTGTTACTGTGAATTTTCTCTAATGTTTTTCTAAAATAGTTTGACTTTTACTCCACATATGCAGGATGACTGTCACTCAAGAGAATATAACCATGCTCTGCTAGCAGATATTGGAGTTTCGTGTCAACCTGCTGATGTTTCTTGACAAGTTATTGACCTGACTGGTTGTTAAATCCCATCCTGAATATAAAGACAGGTGAGCAGTTGAGCACACCTGACACACAAACTCAGACAGTAAATTACCAAAACAGGGGAAGAAGAGACTGCTTGTTATGTTGTTGTTATTACCAGTTTGAAGCATTTTTTAAATCTTAAAAATGCTGCTTAGAGTATTTTAGAATAGGGCAGGGAAGCCATCTGCTGACAGTGATATGTTACATGATATAGTAGGACCCAGAAGCAAAATAGTCTAATACTCTCAGTAAAATCTTTATGCTAGCTACTTGTGTTTCCAGTGTAGAATAGAAATGAATGTTTTGGACAATGTCAGGAGCAGGGCTTGCCTTAAGCAAAAGATCAACAAAGTCTGATGATCATTGACTTGGCAACAGAGAAGCTGGACTGATATCTCTATTCCTGCCAGCAGAACCTGAGGAACAGGCAGCTCCTGGCATGGTCTCCAAACTGCCTCCAAGGAAACTTGGAACTGTACAAATCATAAGGCTAGGCATATCCTGAAGTGCCCATTTAATGAAAAATAAATGTTCTTTTCCTCCAGGACTTGCTCTCAATGAACATGCTTTATTGCTAGCAGTTACTAGCAGGAACAGTACCATATATCTGTTTATCCCATAAAACTTGGAATAGACTGTGCTGGTCACACAGTAATCAGAAAGACTGGAATATCCTATTTTCTATTAGATTCCCACATCAATTTAAGTACACCTCTTCCTCTCTATTTGCCTGTGGGCTGCACAATTACAGTGTCACCTGAGGATTTACGCAAGACTAAATTTTAAAAGTCTACATTTATTAGCTTTTTTTGGTCCAGTTCCTCCAGATGCTTTGTTGAATGTACTAAATATGAAAGTTGTTAGCATATTTAAAACTTTCCTTTGCATGCAAATTTACACTGTGAGTTCATTTATTGTGAGCTATGATACACAGTAAGATAAATAACTCAAAATATGATATAAAAGTCAACATCTATATGTGATTAATTGAAGGAGTTATGGAGGAGAAACCTCAGCTGTGCTTGGTGAATTCAAAAAGTACTCCCAATTTATCTAATCCCAAGTAATATGTAATGAACAAGATCAAATTATAATGCTGTGGTTCATTGAGTATGGTTGATTAAGATCACTATTCATTCACCTAAGGCCTGTCATTTAATATTTATGTTGCTAGAGAAATGCATGACTTAGAGCCTAGCAGTGCTTACCTTTTCAAAGAAGATATTCATAGAACATATTTTGTTATATATATCTTAGCACTGGTAAATCTGGCCTTAGAATACACTGAAATGTGTCATCTGCATAATAACTAGATGACATAAGGGTATACTTTTGCATTCCTTAGCTAATTATACTGGGAGAAACCCTCCTGTTGCAAAGGTTTGTGGTGGTTTATGACCTACATACAGTCATTCCTTTTCCCTTATGGAAACAGATTACAGTACACTATGGCTGTACCAGTATAGCCAAAACAGAATGATTTTTATTCATGTCCTTGTGTCATGTGTCCATGTTCTCTGTCATATAAAGAGAGTAAGGACCTGCTCTTGAGAGCTTGTTAGGCAATGTTGGAAATGAGCTGTCTCATCAGCTACAGGAGGTGTTAGAACATACCCTGTCCTGAGACTGTGTGTATGGCTGCCTCTGTCATGCAGAAAAATAAGTGTCCATGCTACTCTGTAACACAGGGGCTGTGAATAATAATCATAATCTCTCCCTTTTTCTTCATTACTTTATAGACAAAATAATTCATGCAACATTTTTTCAGTGAAAGCTCTGCCCATTCTTCACTCCATATTTCTTTGGCTATAGGGTAACAGCAGTCTAATAATAGCAGACCTATCTGTCTTGTTCCACCCACACTGCATTTCCTAGTGTGGATTGTACTAACCTATTTTTTTTCATGCTTCTACAGGGGCAAAAAGGAGCCCAGAGGACATTGCGCTCAATCAGCCTTTTACCTGATAATTCTTATGATTTTCCATTGCAATTAGGGTATAACTTGGCAACTGGTAGGAGTAAATATTGGCTGTATTTCACTCATTTTCTAATCTAAAAAGAAGATTTTTTTTAAAAAAAGCTGCTGCTTTTACTCCAGCAATTAATGGTAAATCTAGAGCTGCCAAACCTGAAATGTCATTCATCCCTATGTGCTCTGTATATATTTGATTTGTTACACTGCTTCTGTACATTTGCCTACTTTCTGCATTTTTCTTGGGCATGTTCCAGGAATCCAGATTTGCATTAATGGATTTAAATGCTTTTTTGAAAACATGAAGAACTGCATTTCTTTTAACTGGAGCTCAAGATTAACTTTTGCACTTGAAAAATATTTTAGAGTTCTACAAACAACACGGAGTTTTCAATACCTAGAACACTGTGTCAAGATACTGAATATTTTTTTGTAGTGCAGCTAACCATTACTGTATGTAAATTGGGAGAATATACAGGATGATATAAAAATGCTAACAATGAATATCACATTTTCAAACATGCATCTGTCTCAAAAACAGTTTAAAAATTCAGCAAATGTACTGTTGAAATCATCACTTCTGCCACAAGAATACAAATTTTCAGAAATAATATTTGTCTAATTTTTATCATCAATTTTAACATTATTTTCCCTGTTTTGATACCTTTGCTTTGAATTGACTTCTTCGTTACAGTAACTCTGACATTCACTATGGTTTATGCTTCTCTTTTTCCAGGGAATAAGTTTTCTCTGCATGTTGATATTTCCAAGCTTCAGGCTTAAACCCACTGAAAATAACACAAATTTCTGGGATATGTAGAAACATTAACTGGAAATTTTCTTATTCCCACAGCAAAATTGGGCTTGATTTTTGAAAGAAAATCTAAATGGCTTTTGTACTGCTCAACTTAGAAGAGGTTGGCTTGAATGATACGAGTGATGGAATGTGTATGTTGAACTGCGTTAGCTCAAAGTTCACACTTCTGTGATGCAATAGCAAGTAAATAACTTTCTTTTTCCTAAATAAATCCTGTATTGTTCCTGTTTGAACATCCGTGCCTTTTTGGATTTTAAAAATGTATGTTCTAATAAAACATTTGAAATGAGCTTGCTGTTTGTGTTGTGCTCAAAACACTGAAAAAGAGCCACTGATTATAAATGTTGACAGATTCAATAAATAAACTTACAGAACACAAAAATATTTTACCTCTAATCTTTTTCTTACAAAACAACATTCAAAATTACCATTAATAGGAGAAACACTTTATGACAATTTCTTTTTGAACAGTTAATTAAGGAGGGTTTAATCTAAACACACACATATATATATATATATTTTTTTTTTCCTTGAGATGCATGGGAATTTGAGAAAATCAAGAAAATGGTGTTCGTCCTAGTTCACCATTCTCTGTTAGTATGTATAAAAGACTGGAATAAACAAAAAGATGTAAAAAGACCATATATATGCATTTATGTGTGTATTGCCTACTGCTAAAAAAATAGTTTCCAGGAACTGGAAAGGAACCTTGCATGTTCTTTTAATTGCCCCCTGAAACAGCCATGTTAAGCTAACAGCAAAGTCTTCTGCTGATTGCATGAATTATTTTCTTCACATGGTTAAGATTTCATTCTTTGGAAGCTTCTTCAGCAAAGTTATGGTTTTAAATGCTTATTCATTCCCTATGACACTGGGAGATTTCATAACACAAAGAAATAGTAATCCTGGATCTCTTTGAGAGATCCAGACCTAAAATTCCTTGCTATATGGCTACTATGTAACTACTTTGATTGAAATATAATAAATACCATTGAACATGTATGTAATGAGAAAAATCCCTTTGCCCTTTACAGATGAAACATGTTAATGTGGGAGCTTAGGGTAGCCCATGTTTTCAGGGATAAAAGGACGGAGTAATCATGTTTACTTGGGCAGAAACTGCATGTATACTGGCAAATACATAGTTTTTATCTCAATCTCATCAACACAGTATGCCTCACTTTTCCATCTGTGAGGTTGGAATCTATCCATCTGTGGGGAATTAATGAACTTTCTGGAGTCAGTAAAAAATGGATCTTAATTCTTCAGTGTTCACATTAAAAATATCTAAGCTTCTGTAAGGGAAGCTGTAGCAGATACTACATACAACTACTAAGATGAACTTGTCTGACAACTACAATTTCTTTTTCACCTCAGATGTTATGCTTTTGTAATGGCTTTCTGTAAAATCATCTGATTTCTAGAGTATACTTCTTTGAAATGAAAGGTATAAAACGATGAAATAAATACTACTGGATTTACTGTTTCTGTCCATCCTGGTTAAAATTGCCCTGCTTTAACAGTTGATGGTCACAATTCAAATTGTAACATTATTATGCTCATGTCTGTTGCTCCTTCATAAAGCTCCTTCCAAACCTCTGTACGCTATGATTGTGGTTTATCTTAACAAAGTGCCTGTGCCCACTGCATCAGTCAAAATACAGTAGTTGTCTTTTTAATTATTTTTGATTTCAACCTGTTATTTTCATGAAAATTTTGTGTTCTTTATTATAATTAGTAAACAGATTGCTGTTGACTAACAGACCTGCATTTAGTAAGCAAATTTAAGAGTTTGATTGCAAAGATGCATTTAGTAAGTAAATTTAAGAGTTTGCTTGAAAAGGTGAGTAGGAATTACTGGGCTATGGAGTATGACTGCTTGGCTACCCTGAGGGCCACCCCTTTTCTCTTCCCTGCCTTCTACCCAGGCTTAGTGAGAATTAGAGTTCCAGCCAGTGTTTTAGATCTTCCTGATGACAAAGAAACAATCCTCACAGCATCCACATAGCCACAACTCAAAGGCGAGTGGCATCTGGAGGTCAGAGGTTCCCTGGCTGTGTGTTGTAGTGCAGAATGTCCTGATGGGTGTCTATGGAAGGCTCTCATGAATGATTTTTTTTTTGAATTTTCTGCTTCTCTCTCCCCGTGTTCGGAAGGGCATCACTAGACTTGTTAGTCTGAAAGCTAAGATGAAGCTCTGGATGCTAATTGACTTTCTACTGTGGTTTAACCTCTTGACATGATGTACCTTACTATAAAAGGCAAGACTGTAGCTGCAGGCAATAAGGGAGAAAATGGTGAATAAATACTTGTGATGGAACATCTTTATGTCCAACTGAGCTGTATAATACTGTCTTAGTGTCTCAATTTAACTGGCCATTATGTATTTTCACAGATTTATTATGTTTTACTGGATTCTATTTGGGAAGTGAGGTAGAGGAAGTGTAACCCAATGTAGTTGCTAGTTGCTTTATCAATCCTGTATTTAAGATCTTTGTCTTTTCTAGTAATAGAGCAGTAGCTCTTACTCCAAGAGGATGTTCATCTTTCTTTGGTATTATTAGTTCTAGGAAACCATGTATAATTTGGATAACTTGCTGGTTTTCTGCTACACAAAATTTTGCCTTTCTGAATTCCTTCAGTCCTCAGAGAGAAGGCACTTCTCGCAAAACAGAGCAGAAATTTCTGTTTAAATGACTAGCAAGGAGGAAATATATCTATCTTATTTCCATTTTTATTGCACAAAGAATCTATTAATCTGTATCTTATTGATTTATAAAATAGAGTGGACTTCAACAGGATAGAACTGCTTTTCCCATTGTCTCATTTTAATCAAAAACTTGTTTCTCTTCAAATTTTCTTTTATACTGGGGGAAACCCTACCATCTATTTAATCTGTTGCGTGTGTGTCTGCATTCAAGGGGAGATAAGTTTTTAGGTTTTAGAGTTAGAACTAAGTCATAAAAATTTATTTGAGTAATTCCAAGAGAAGATTTGCTAAGTTGATTCTGTTATGTGACTATCACAAATTGCTGAGTTTACAGGCATTTAATTAGTGTTTCTAGCAGCATATTCTTTTCAGCTCCAAGCACAGTCTTTTGCTCTTCAAAGTAGCTGTAGCAGTTCCACTACCATGAGATGGGACTCAACTTCAGCTCCTCTATTTCTCACCAAGATTCACCCCTAGTGGTCTAGATAATTTGGGTTCTTTTCAGAAACTCAACCATCTTGGGAGCAAGGCAACCAGCAGACGTATAAATCTGCACATAGCAATATTTGTTACTCTGTGGAACACAGCATATGGAGTTCTGAGGTTAGAAAATAAAAAGCAAGATGTAGAGGTGCATTTTGATCACAGTGCTGCTTAATTTACCACAGATGTACGTGATTTTGTTTCCTTTGCCCCAGGCATCACTATTCCTATCACAGCTAATGCTTACTTTCACTCTGGCTCAAAATGTCAGTGAGTTCACAGGAATGACTCTTGTGCTCTCTTCTCGAGAACAGGAGAGACCTGCAGAAAGTTTTATTTTTTATTTTTATTTTTTATTTATTTGTTTTTCCAGTTCATTAGTATACCTACGTCTTTATGGACCTCTTGCATCTCCAAAGTAGCTCCTTGCACACACATTGTTTTCTTGATAAAGATAACTGCAGAAAGAACTAGGCTGGGCCTCACAGCTATGTTGTTCCTCCCTGCTGCTATGGTAGGTAATAATGATAATACAATTAGGAAAAACAAATAATGTATAAATTTCATAAAAAATACTTCAGATATTACATTTTCTCCACAAACTATGCTAGTTGGAAACTACTCAGATTTGCACAGTGCTAGTGGCTTCAGTAGTGCTTTGTTTTGTTATATGTAGTGCCTTTTTGTATGATCGTGAGACACATGTACACTCAGAGAGAATGAAAAGAAACAGATTTGTGGAAATTATTTCAAATGGTGCTGAGGCATTTGGGATCTCTATGGCTGAAGGTGGCAAGCAAGATCCAAATTCCCAACGGAACACACAAAGAGATCACAATTTTCATAAATTTAGAGTCTAATTTGACAGGAAATAAATTGCATGAATGTGAATGTCCAAATAATTTCATCAGATAAGAGCTATATCCCCAGGAGTTCCTTTGACAATTGGGTCCCCCAAAATATGGGAGATGATCCAATTACAATTTAAAGAAACTCACAGCAATGATGACTGACTAAAGACAGAAGTCTCTGAGAGCATTAGAAAAGAGAAAGATCGTGTGTGTGTGTGTGTGTGAGAGAGAGAGAGAGAGAGAGAGAGAGAGAAAGTTTCTCTCCAGTGAGTAAAGTGAAAGATACACCTGTCCTTGAATTCTGTGGTGAGTCAAGGTCTCTAGTGCTGGGTTCAGACCTTAGGTTTGGCTGGCTTTCTATCCTTTCTTCTAATTCTTTCTTCCTTTCTAAGTGCAAACTCCATGTTCATATGAAATAAAAAAAAATCACCTTACACTGATTCTGATGGATTCTTAATAGATTTACTTGTGCTCACAAAAATAGGTTCAACTTGAAAGCTGTTTGGGACAGTAGGCAGGGATTATAAAATTGTTGTTAATACTGTTAATACTAATCAGAAGTTGTCTTCTCCTGGGGTAAGGAGGAGGTTCCAGAGAGCCGTTACCTTGGTAATCATTACCAGAACATCTAATCATTCTCAGGATCATTTAAAGCTACCAGCTCTTTCTTAGGAGATGCCCATAGAAAGAGATCATAGTATCATGCCTGGAAGGAGAATTGCTTGATCACTGTCCATCGTAGGTATTGCTATTCCTGAGCTAGCATGAAAAGCATCCAATTGATTCAGAAGCATTTGAGGTTGACTGCTGATCAAGCCCATCTACTCTTCTTTATTGTTAACAGCTGCAGGCCCTTAGGCATGGCTGGGCAAACATTGCTGTTTAACCTTTGTAGATTCAGAATTCTTGGGGGGGATGGAATTTTTTGTTTTTGTTTGTTTTCAATTTGGATGTACACCAGGTCTTAGAGTTTTTTTTTTTTTTACCCTAGTTTGTCAAGTTTTCCAGCTCTAATGGAGAGACGAGGACCAGTTTAGTATAACCATGGCAAATGGTAATGAGTGGAATATTGAAGAATAGGGTGCATTCTTGTTGAGGACCTAGAAGACCTAGATGTTCCGTAAGAATGAGGTGATGGTGGGGAGCAGACTGTTACAGATCTCATCACAGGTATGACAGAAAGGAATTAGGGTTATGGAATAGAGTACATGAACCTTTAAAAGTCTCAGAAAGGTGAATGGCTTTGCTCACATAAATAGGTACAGTTGATGGCAATCAGCCCAGAGAAGCTTATTTTCAATTTAGAAGTTTCAGACTTCTCCAGGTTAGGTGAGGAAAATTTAGGTAAAGTAATTCTTTTGGTAAAGGAGGCTGTCAGCTGGAATAGGTGGATCTGATGTACATTGTCACGTCATTTGAAGTGACGTAGTTATCTTCTCTTAAAAAATTAAATTGGTTAAATTAAATTAGTAGAAATATCATCCTCTTCTTCTTCCTCCTCTTTTTTTTTTCTTTTTTTCTTGTTGAGTGGAAAAAGAACGGCATTTTGGAGTTGTACTGATTGAGGTCGTTAACAGGAAATGGAACCAATTTATGCAGAATCAAATACGGTCAAAATTACCAGAGAGTAGTGAATAATGAAGGTCTGGTGACAGGAACAGTAGCAGCTCTTGACCAATATAATGGCTACAGTAGCAGTTTTTGCTCTGCTTAACAGCTCCTGGGAAAGAGAGACCTTAAGTGAGTGCAAGGACATAGGGATCTGCAATAGATGGGGAAGTCTTCATTGCAGTGGGTAATTTAAAAAACTTTCTGCCATGGTACCTATAACTAGAGCTGGAATGGATCCTCAGCTGGGGATACATCATTAACTAATGAGAAGCATGAGACACTAAAGACTATATAACTACACTAGTTTGGCTTGAATTAAGGTAAGGAGCTTTGGTAGAAACAGGGGATATATATATATATGTATATATATATATGAGAATTCAGGCCTACAGGAGTGGATGATAAGACTGAGAATTTCTGTACCCTGTGACTATAAGCAGAGAAGACTTTTACTTTAAGAAACAGCAAAGCAAGTGACCCCAGAAAAATTCTTCTGGGTCTTCCCAAGGGAAGTCTGGAAATGGGATTGCTACAACTGGACACTGTCACTAGAAAGGGCGGCAGCACTGGTAGACATTCAGCTGAAAGTATAGCTTGGCAGCAGACCACCGGAAGATTACAGGCTCTAAGGCATTTCGCTTGTAGAAAAGGGGACTTACACACTGAGACTTTCTTGACTTTCTCTTCCACTTTTTTTTTTTCTCCCTCCCCACAGCTGAGTTGAAGCTTTTATTTCCTTTTCTTTATGGTGTAGTTTTTGGAGGTGGTTTCAGAGATATCTTCTCACCAGGAAGTCAAGATTCACTTGATAGAAAGGGAAGGGACCATAACTTGCTCTACCTTTGGCAATGAGCTAAAATTTGGAAGTTATCCCAGTCCTAACATGGTCATGCTTTTGTTCCTAGCTCAGAAACCAGATGAGGAGTGGTGAACCTGCAGGGTGGTGTGGCCCAGTGAATCAGGAGGAATGTAGGTGCTATAGTTGAACTCAGAGCTGGTGTTTCTTCAAGGACAGCTTAATCTTTGAGCTCTGTGAGAACAATAATTTGTAGCTATGGATCGAGGTCTGGCAGATTAAATCCTGAGGCAAGCTAAGAGACATTGATTCAGACAATTTGTACATGGGCATCTGTATGCAAATAAAACTTGTGAGAACAGCCTTTATTTTGTTTGGAACATGCATGGAACATTATCTCTTTTGTTAAAAATGACTGTTGGTGAACCCTAAACCCACTTGTGGGATGTTAAGTTTCTTTTCAATTGGTAAATAACCTTTCTGAATAGGTCACAATAGAGAAAGAGAAAAGGTCATGTTCATATATGAAATCCTAGATAGCTTGTGAAGTGTGTTGTGGCCAGCTGGTACCATGATATCAGGCAATTAGTACTTCAGCTATTATTGACTAAAGTGAACCTGGAAGTGTGTGTTTGCATTTGTCAGCTTTTAATCAATATCATGATGAAAAATTCCTGATCTGAGAAGCTGCTACTTGAGAAACTACTTGGGTGTTGCAAGCCAACTTTAAATATCCCCAAGATACTCCCTGTTAAGCAAAACTGCTTGTTTAAGCGTAAAGAGGAAGTGTTTATGCTTCAATTCTATTTGAAGAGAGCTACAGAAGCCTCTGGGAGGTATATAACAGAGTATGCGGCCCTTTAAATAGTCAGGAAAATATTCAGAGCTTCTGGGTAGCATAAACAGGCACAGCTGATAATAGGTAATAGAATATACATAGGTGAATATTTACAAGTGTTTTTTTTTTTTTTTTTTCCATTTAGGAAACAACAACAAAAAAGTTTTCAACAAGAAATCAGTCTCATGTACAGACTCAAGTTTGATCTAGTTCGATCTCTCATGTTGGGGCAAGAACAGTATTTTCCAGCTGTTTCGGTCTGTTTCATAGTTCTTGGGTTGCAGTCTTCACTTTCTTTCAGTCTTACACCACCTCAAAGTTATTTTTATATATTTCCTTTCCCCAGAGGAGACTTCATTATCTCTGAACTGTCCCAGAAACTCTTCTTGCTTGCAGGTTTTTTTTTTCTTCTTTTCCTGTAAGACCCACTTATCTGTCTGATGTCTAAGTTTGCTGTTAGCTCTTGGGCTAGGAGAAGGTTCAGATCTTTTTCTCTTTTCCTGTTGGTTGGAAGTGAAAGGCAATTCAGTATGCTTTGCTTGGCTCTACAAAGTCAGGTCCTTTTGTATTCTTGCTGTGTTAGGTATGCAAAGACAAGGATGAGAGAAAGCAAGGCAGAAAATGTTCTGCTGGATTTGGACTCTTGCGTGCAATCTTTTGACAGCAACTAATGAATGGTAGTCTTGTGTAGGGACTCTCTGTGGCTCAGCTGTAAAATAACCTGTCCGGACTGTAAAACCTAGGCAGACCCTTCATCTGTTTTGAAGAGTTCAACAGGGTTATTTGAATGAGAATCTGATTTTAAACACATAATAATCTGTATATAGGCATAATGATCTCTCTGTCATTGGATAATTAACAGAACGCATGAACAAATTTATATAAACTGGCCATGAATATGTATAGGCCAGAAATCAGAAGTTACCAAAACTAGGTTTGAAACAGACCAGCAATATACTGTTTTGAAGTTCATCTTCACCCTTGAGAAATTTGCTGAGAACTACCATAAACCCCCAAATGTCTTGAAGGTTAAGAATACACTTAATCTTCACTCCAGGGCTTAACACTAGGGTCTACTGTGTTTTTCCTGCCTCAGGAGTCATCTCAGCCATTCTCCTTCCCTGGCAACAACTTTCAGCTTCTAGGTCTGCTCGATTCAGTAAAAAAATGTTCGGTCTTCATCTCTCATCTTTATTCAGTTGAGCCTCTAGACTAATCACACTTGAAATAAGTGTTAACATAGGATGAGGGCCTTGTTTCTGCCACCCCTCCCTTCATCCTACTCATGTTGGTCTTGGAGGATCCAACATTATTATTCATGGTGACACAATTCCTAATCCCAATTTTGCTTAATTCTAGTAATCTCTGGCTAGAATTAAGTATGCAAGCAATTCTGATATTTACATTACCTCCATTCTATCTGGGTTATCCCTGAAGGTTATACAGATTCATAACTCTTCCTTGAGTACAACTACTGTGACTAAGACGGCTGATCTACCCCACAGTTTTTTGTCCATGTTGGTGCTGTAAATCATTTTAGCTCTGTGTGCTGCAGATGGTTCACTAATAAATTTAATCTGTTCTGACCTTATAAAAACCTAAACTCATAGACTAACAATCAGATTTTCTGGCTAGGATTAAAGCAAAAACTATCAGTATGCTTTTCATGTCTTTTCTGTCCTCTGATATGTATATCCCACAAACCATAGATGTCCTCTTCTTATTATTCCAAAACATTACTGAATTTATAGATTTAACTCTAACTTTAGGCAGAGTCCTGCAAACATGGTCTGTCTCAAAAATAACTAAAAATCATTACTTTTTACAAGTTCTGACCCTTAGACTACTTTTACAGACAGCATAGAACGCTACAACAAAGAGGTAACAGTAAAGCTAGTTTTCCAGACTCTGTTTTAAAGCTTGTATATACCCAACCCCAATACTTACCTAGGCATTCTTATCTGCCCCAGGATTTACCACAAGACAGCATTTCTATGATAGCAGGTCTTGTGTTATTCTATATAAATCAGTAGGAAATTAAAGTCATTAGCCTCCACTGTTATGAAGCCTAATTCCAGTCCAACCCTTAACAAAAACTATCCAAACCTCAAATTCTGAATCAAAATTAGCTTTTTCTTGAAAACTTTTTTTTTTTTATGATCACCTGTTCTAGATTTCTAGATTACTTTGCAGACTTGAAGGATAAAATAGGTCTCCACGCTACTGAGTTCTGGATTTCAATTTATATTTGCTTCATTATATCTTAAGGGAGCATGGTGGGGTGGAACTTTAGTCTACTCAAAATATTATTAAAGGGAACAAGCCACCTCTGGCTAGACCTGGGATGGACAGGTGTCACTGTAATAATTTAGCAGTCAGGGCTGGGCTTAAGTTTAGAGGTATCAGAATCTGAAGGGCTTGGTTTATTGGTGGAATCTGGAATCTTTGCAGGGTTAAGACGGATTCTGGTTCTGGTAAGGCAGAGTCAGCTCTAGGATGTTGTTTTAAGATGGGGTTTAGGTTTGGGATGGGGAAAATATGGCATAATATCTCATGTCTACTAAAATACTGAGATATCCTGAGGGAGAGGAGAACGTTAAAGAGACAGATGAGATGAAATCAAATAGTAAAACAAAGTTATATTTTTTAGGTTTGCATTTGTCACTTCAATGCTTTTTATCTATTTCCTGAAAGCCAGATTACCACCACAATTTAAGGATACTTTCCAATTAAGATTCTTAGTGCATTTATCCCATCATCTGTGAATATAGACATAGAGGTGAAATTCAAGCCACCCAAAAAACAAATATTGAATTTGGTTAGTCTTTGAACAGTGCAAGCTCAAGAAAAATACTTTTCCTGAAAAGAATAAATTTTTTTTTCCTGCATCATTTGAGCAAGAGAAAAATGAAGACACATTTGAAAGAAAGAAATAGGAGGCTTAATAAAATACATCTGGATCCTGAGGAAAGTCTCAGGTAGCTCACTCCAGGAATGAGTTATACCTGTTCTGCAATACATGATGATTCTTCTACCTGTACTTTGTTCATTCTGAGATCAAGAAGTGCATTTTTTTTTCTTCCCATGCTGTAGGCTAGTATATAGGATATAGTGTATATAGGATGGTTCAATTTTTTCATACGATGACATTCCACATTGTTGTAATTTGATTCATTTGTAGTTTATTTTTAATCACATCCCTTTACCTTTTCTAAATCAATAGCTAATCACTGTTCTTTCAGGGGAAAAATTTACAATTCATTAAAGCTTGCCTGAAAGAAGAGTATGAGTTTTATCTTAATAATGTGCATGCTGAATTTTTTTTTCCTTGTTCTCCACTTCTCGTGTGATGGCAATATCACTTTGGAGCTGGCAGAGAGCAAGATAACAGGACTGAAGCAGAAAATCCATTTACTAAACACATTTTGTTGAAATAGGAAGCCTTGTAAAATATTTTCCTGTTCTTGAGAAGGTTAATTTAACTGGTGTTAATTTAGCAATCACCCACAGATGCTTTTATTTGTGGGTTGAACCTGTTTTTCTCAGTTCTTGTATAACAGGATTTTTCGGTATTCTGAAGTGTCACAATAAAATAGTATTGTTTACCTTTCTCCCCACCTGCTTCCTGTGTACAAACTGATGTCTTCAGCTATCTAATGGGAGAACAATTTTTTTCTTCTATAGAGAAGATGGAGCCAGGCTCTTTTCAAATGTACATAGGGAAATGATAGGGGGCAATGGACATGAGCTACCTCAGGGAAAATCCTAATTAGACATTAGGAAAAAAAATCATAGTGAAGTCAATCAGATATTGGAACACATTGCTGCAAATGGTGTGGAAGATGCTTGAAAATACTCAGAACTTAGCTGGATAAAGCCCTGAGCTACCTGATCTAATGGCAATGCTGCCCTTGTGTCACAGTTGGACCAGATGACCTCTTGAGGTCTCATTCATCTTAAATAAGTATACAATTCTGAAATACTCACCATGAAATAACCAAGTTTCCCGTGCTGACTGAAAGCTTCATTTAGTCACCAAAGGACTTTAACTACAAAAATATGCAAAATTTTTCCAAGTCTAGGGCTGTTACCTGTTGCATAGTAAAGCTAAGTTGATATAAGTAGTCCTTATCTCCTTACCAATTGCCACTGATGTGTCAATTAATGTTTTTGTACTACTGTGTCTGTTTTTTACAACAATGTGGTCAGGAAATTGATTATTTATTTATTTTTTATTTTTTTTCCAACATGTATGAATCCAGGTTGTAAAGTTAAATGGTGGTAGGAAGAAATAGAAAAGACCCCAGGGTGAGACTTATTAAAATCTGAGTAATTTGGTCTACGAAAATACTAAGGAATTCGCTTCATGCCACATTTTTGCCACTGCTGTCAGAACTGCTCATGCGGCAAATTTTGATCTAACAGTGTAACCTGTGTTAGCAACAGAGCTGATTCAGGGCTTGTTGGCATTTTCTGCAAAATTTAGTTCAGTCTTCTAAAGACAAGGAAAACATGATCTGAGACTAACTGTGACATTTGAGGCTGCTTATCACCTGTTTCCATGTATAAAAGTATAAGGCTTCGGGGTTCTGTCAAATAGAACACAAAATTATGAGAATACATTTCCATTTAAATCTAAGAATAATCCAAAGAATGAAAAAGCTAGGCTGAAATAATGTAATAATGAGTTTATCACTCTACACTGTAAATTCTTGAAGCATAAGCTGATGTATAAGCAATTATAACCTTTAGGAAGAGGAAATAGAGTACCCTAGGCTGTAGATACAGTTATTGCCCTTGCCTGGTTTTTGTGGTCTGGCAGAGTGGAGAAGCTGTAGAAAGCAAATCTTGAAGGCTGAGTCTATGCTTTTATTTTTAGTTTTGTGTGAGGCATTCGCTAATGGCAAAATGTCCTTGAGGTTAGGGAGAGTTTTTGGCACAGCTGAGTTTCTGCATTCCAATTTGATTATGATTTGCTCTTTGCAATTAATAATAAAGCAGTTTGTGAGGAAACAAAAGAAAGCCTTCAGTCTAGAAAGGCCAAGTTATTAACCCAATATTATTTCCCTCCCTTATAACCAACAACTATATTCTAGGGCACACAAGTATCGTTAAGTCTTTCCTGTAGAACATCTTCTATTTCTTTCTATTACAGATCTACTCTTACATAACCTCACTGACATCAAATGATTTCAAAATGCAAAACCTGCAAAAAAGTGGTACTTGGATGATTAAGGAATGGAGAGCCAATCTTTATAAAATGAGTTAAAAGAAACAGGCTTTTCTAGTCTAGCAAGAGAAGGTCTGATTGCATAGTGGCAACACATCCAGGGTAAATGCTAGGAAATGAGTTAAAGGGGAATGGTAAAAGAGGAACCAAATGTGTTCATTTTGCTATGGGTAAAGTTAGGTTAGAAACTAGAATAAGGTCGCTAACCTTCGAAAGGGCTTAGGTTTTTCATGCATTTACCAAAGGTGAAATAACTTGATTGCCTAACCTAGGAGCTACTGGCCTTGATTCAGGAGCTCCTTCTAATCCATACCCAGGGAATTATGGAAGAGTATAAAGCAGGATGTAATTTTTCTTACCTCTCTCCACAATCTTTTGCAGTTTAAAGAATTTTCAGTCTGTATTAGGGATTTTTCCTGTCTTTGATACACTGATAATTATTTGTTTTATGGGGAATGGAGGATGTGATTTCAACAGTCAAATGCTATTCATCATGGGTGATGCAAAATGCAAAACTGTATTTTGTTTTGGCAGAAACCTTTTCAGTATGTTCATTTGCCTAAATCATTCATTATCTCTAGGCCTAAGATAACTTCACATTTTTTCTGAAAGTTATAAATGACTTAAAATTTATGTTGTAGTTTTGTGGTGCAACCCAGCAGGCAGCTCAGCACTACACAGCTGCTCTCTTACTCTTCTCAGGTGTGATGGAGGAGAGGATCAGAAAGGTGAAAATGGGAGAACTCAATGGGTTGAGATAAAGACATTTTGCTAGGGAAAGCAGAAACCACGTGCATAAGTAAAGCAAAGCAAAGAATCTATTCACTACTTCCCATTGGCAGGCAGGTGTTCAGCCACTTCCAGCAAAGCAGGGTTCATCATGCATCACGGTCTCTTGGGAAGACAAACACCATCACTCCAAATGCACCCCTTCCTCCTTATTTCCCCCAGCTTTTATTGCTGAGCATGATGCCGCGTAGTATAGGATGTCACTTTGGCCAGCTGGGGTCAGCTGTCCTGGTTCTGTCCCCTCCCAGCTCCTTGTGCACCCCCAGTCTCCTCACTGGCAGGGCAGAACAATAAGCTGAAAAATCCTTGGCTCTGTGTAAGCACTGATCTGCAACAACTAAAACACTGGTGTGTTATCACCATTATTTTCATCAAAAATCCAAAAGACAGCACTGTGTGAGCCTCTGCAAACAAAGTTAACTATTGCAGCCAAAACCATGAGAATGTATTTTTACTTTTATAATAGAGTCGGTTATTTGTCAGTCTCACTGAGAGTGAGCTTATATAAGCTTCCAAGCTTGCAAATTTTTTATTGCTGTCTTTTCCATTTTACCTCTGTCCTTCAAAAGGAAGATGTTTTCCATTGATGTAGGATTACTTACTATTTTTAAGCTGGTTTTGCATGGGTCACATCACTATTTGTCTTGTGACAATTTTTTATTTATTTATTTTTTGCTTAGTGGCTTGCTATCTTTTGATTAATTTCTTTGTCTGCTGGGATGCAAACATCCATTTGTGGTCTTTGGGTTGAAAACATTCTATGAACATGAGCTTTCATCTGCTTTCTAGTCCTTTAAGCATATTGACATACCATTAATGAGGATGATAGCTTCCTGTGGAATGGCTGGCAACAGCACTGATTCTGCTGCTGTATTTATGAGATAACACAGTAGATGGAATCATCACTATGTTCACTGAAATCTCTGTAAATTAGAAAGTAGTGCTTTCCATGCAGAGAAACTGCAGAGAACAGATTCATAAAGTTCAGAAGTAATTTGGTGACTAATTTCAAAAGTCTGGGGAAAATTACCAGGTGAACTTGCTCTGTTTTTTAAAGGACTACGAGAGTAAGTGAAACACATTGGGCAGATTCTCAGCTGGTGTAAATTAGCATAACTACACTGAAGTGAGTGTGGCAAAAGCAACCTGACCAACTGACAGTCCCTCAGGTTATGCATTTATTTATTGTTTTGTTGCTGATTTTGAAATGAGAGGACTCTGAACTTTTTGACCAAATTATCCTCTTGGATATCCTGTCAGAGCAGGTTGTGAACAAAGTAAGAGTACAAATGAACTTCAAGCTCTTTCCACATGAGTTATACCCTAATCATGGCATCATGCACTCCCAGAACTCGATTCTCTGCAGCCTCTCTCCTTTCTCTGCAGCCTGACCCTAATCTGGAACTAAATTGTTATCAGAATCATTGTACTGTATATTGTATCACTGCACATAGCAAAAAAAAAAAAAAAAAAAAAAAAAAGTTGGAAACGGCATATTCAGTACTAGGAACCATCTCACCTACCCTAAAGCACTTGCAGAAGTTCACCAAGTGAAAACATCAACTTATCCAAAATGCTCTTACTTAACAGACTTAACAGGACTGTAATTTAATATTAATAAATTGATATAGTATTAAGACAATATATAGTCTAAGCAGTTTGAAAGTGGAGTTAGTTCATGCAAATGGTCTGATCAGACTCTTTAATCAGTAAGTCCATGCTTTGTCAGATGACTGTCACAATCAGAGTTCAACTCAACAGTTGTGTTTTTTGTGGCATAGTTATGTTTAAAACATAGAGAGTTAAAAAAAGAAAAAAAAAAAAAGGATTTTTTTTTTCCTGTTTGCTGTCTGAAAAACATTAAAAAATGGTGCTGTAAGCTTCTTCCGTTTGAATTTAAGTCTCAGTCATACAAGGTCTGGCAAAACTGTTCTGCTTGCAAAAAGAGTGGTGGTTTTTGGATACATAAAATTAGCTTCTAGATATATTATTTTCAAAGCTTTAATAATTATTTTCCTCTGAGTAGGTTATAAAACTCAAATACCTACCTGAACCAGGCCTGTGTTTCCCCCTCTTAGTGTCTAGAAATGTCTCTCTGTAGATGGTTTCCTACATTCATTGCAGGGAGGCAGTTAGAGAATCTGAAGGTTTAGTTACATGTGTTGAAATACCTTCTTCTGGTAATTTTGTAGGGGAAGAACTTCTCTGTGTACAGACCCCACAGTAAGTAATGACAAAATATCATTTAGGAATATGACACAACATGATTTCACCAGGTGCTGCTGAATTTTGGAAGGGAAGGTGTTGGAAAGGCAGATTGGTCCTTAAGGGTCTGAACTAGTCTATGCTACCTCTCCCTCTCTTAATCTCTGCTCTGATGATAGGTGCATTCAGTAGTTTAATGAAGTTCAACATTCTGGGTATTTCTTTTTTGGTTCAATTACAGTTTTCACCCCAGGGTTACAGAATCTACGTGTGTATGTATGCTCATTTCTTGCTAGCTCTGATAGCATAACAGGACTGATGGTGTCCTCCTCCTCCTCCTCCTCAAACAGAGAGGTCACTCTTTAAAACTAATCATACACTTCTCATTGTGAGATTAATTTAAAAAATAACAAGTGAGTTGCATGGGTTCATATCTGTCCTTTAAACAATACATATTTTTCCTATAATTTCCGTTTTAAATACTGTTCTCTTAAAATAACAGTGGGAAGCTATGCAACATAACCATCCATTAATAGATAATAATTATTCTGTAAATTAAAGCTGTGGACAGGAGTGCTGTTCCATGCATGTGGTGAGGATGTAATAAGAAATATAAAGTTCATGTCTTACAGTCAAATAGCTTTTTTCCTCTATGAATTATATTTTTTCTATTGCCTTGGGATTTGGTCTAGTTTGGAAGAGATTAAATGTATAAATAAGTTTTTTCATGTATTCTAATTTAATATTAATAAATTGATACAGTATTAAGACATCATATGATGCAACCATTCATTTTGTACATTAGTTGGAATCTGTTTGGCATCAGTGAAAGTAAAGCTTATTTTTTTCTCTGTAATTATACTGATTATACTTACCTCTTATTTTTCCTGTATTGTGAGCATTTAAACACTGAACAGCTTCTTTCAACTTTTGAAAATTCAAGGCTTAATGAAATATTTTAATACAATCAACTCTTGTTCTTGCTGAATGGAAGAAAATGAAAGTGTAGAACAAAACCACATTTTTCCTTTGACTCCTTAGTAGTTAGTCTTTGCCTTCTTTTTGAAATGCCAATGTTCTGTCATTTTGTTCTTAGAATGTAATAACACTTTCAGTGCTTTACCAACCAAAAAAAAAAAAAAAGAAAAAAAGGCACATAATTGAGCAAGGCCTAATTTCTTCATTATTTGTGCATTTTAGAAATACAGCATATACAGCATTCAGGAATAACCTCATCTGTTTTTCTGCTTTGTAAAATGTGCATTTTGAAGTGCAACAACAGAGGGTCACTTCTGAATATACTGAATATACTTGTACTTTCCCTTGAAATCAAGAAGACTTCTACAAGAGGACTGAAATTCATGTGACATGCACAAGGTGGAAGGGCTGGTATTCTGAAGTGACTGAAGAACTCAGACATGAAATTGAAATGAGTGGAATTACAAAAGAGGGGAAGCATGTAAAACTAGCTTAATATTCGGACTATTTTATGAAAATAAGCTTGCCTCCAAGCTCACAAAAGCAAAGAATTTCAAACTCTTCTTTCTTTTACCTAGTTTGTCCTTGGATGTTTAGATAAAGCCTTCACAAAAGTTATTATGACAAAAAAGTGAAGTGGAGTGGGAAAAAACTGAGCAAGCAGAAGTTCCACATTTGCTTTGCAATGAAATATTGCCATATGAACACTCTTCCCTTGGTCTGTAAATACCATCATCGTACCTGGTTATGCCAACTGACTGAGATGGTCTCTTGGTATCTCCTGTGGAGATACCCTTTCTTTTTGTCTTAGGACCCTGTCCCTTTCTTTTGTGTCTTAGGACCTCAGCTTAAGCTTCATAAAGCTGCCTAACACAAGAGGGGCAACCACTGAGCAATGTTTTTGACGTTGGCATTAATCCACCGGCAATTCTGACTTTTTTTTTTTTTTAATCTGTGACACTGTTCTGGGTCATTAGAGATAATGGCCTTTCCTGAGACCTGTGGCTGGCATAACTGAGAAATGAGGGAAGGACTCACAGTGAGAAAAATGACCCAGAGAAGAGGTGTCTCTAGTCTTAGAAAATTCTGTGGTATTTAAGTAGTTATACACGTATGCAGTCTGACAATACAGTACTATTACACAGTAATTTACATCTGCCTGGAATGTGTCTGCTTTAAACACTCCTGTACAGCTAGATCACCATCCTTCAACAGAGAGGGGGGGTTCTGGCATGATTTGTCTAGCGGACTTTGGCCTTGAACTTTGCTGTCATGAATGCAAAGACATCTTCTAACCAAAGGGCTCACATTCTTTGTGGACAGGCTCACAGCTTTTCAGTAAACAAGTGTGTTTCTTTCGTTTTTTTTTCAATGCTTTTATTTTATTTTATGTATTTATTTATTTATTTTTACATGTGCTGGACAATTCCCTGTGTGATTTGGAACAACGTGTTTACTGTTCCAGATGTGACTGACTCCCCAGGGAGTTCATCTGCACAGCGAACATCGAAGTACACCGCTGCAAGTTGGAGCCAGAGGCAGTTTATAGCACTCGCTATAATAACTCTGTCCCACTGGAGGGCTCCCCTGCACCGAAGTAATCTTCCTTTTTAATGGCTATCTCAGTTTTAGGGCTGCCTCTTGCCTGCAGTGCAAGGCAGAGCAGTTCCCTTGCAGCAGAATAAATGAGTTTAAAGATGCGGGGGGTGCAAGATTCATTCCTGCAGTCCACTTTATGTATTTTTATCACAACTGTCAGTGTTGCTATCAAGCAAATTATGTGCTAAATAGGATTCAGAATTTAGTGCTAATTTTATTTTAATTTTTGTGATAATTTCTAAGCAAGAAATATATACAACTAAATATATTCACTAAACTAAATATATTCACAGCAACTAAATATATTTGCTGCTTCTTAACCAAATACAGCTTTAGAAAGGTAATAGAAATTGTTCTGAAATTGTTCCCTTTATAGTACTTCAATTTTTAGTGGATACCTTCAGTACAATCAAGCTACCTAAGATTGCTTTAAAGGGAAAGTGACTAAACTTGGTTGGCTACTTTGCTCTTTTTCAGTTGTGTTGCTTTTAATTTCATTTAGTCTTAAAATAATTGCTCAATTTAATTCATAAACAGTTTTAAGTTTCTGTTGAGATTTCAGGTAGCTCTTTTCAAACTTGAAGAAAAAAATGCTTTAGAAAGATGCTCTGACTAGAAAGCTCAAGTGATTTTGTAGCAAGGTGTCTGAAAGCAAGTCAGTGATGTGCTCTGTGCATAGTTTTCTACAGTCTTCCTTTTCATCTGGAATGAGTTAGATGTGGCATGACATGCTGGAAAAATCCAGGAATTATAAATGAGCTTTTGTGACTACTGCAACTTTTCAGCTGCTCTTAAAAATGTTCATTCTTGGCAGTTTCTACATTTTATTTACAAATACTTGTTTTTATTTTCAGGATGGATTTTAATTAGCTGATATACGTAGTTATTTTTAAATTCTTCTCCCCTACCCCCCACTGATTGCACAGTATTTCAAATCTCATATTTGAAGTTGAATGCAAATTTCAGCTTCTCCAGGAGAGTCCCTTTACCTGGTATAACATGGTAGGTAGCCTTTGGTTTTCTCTTTAAGACAGCAATAACTACCTGAGCCCACTACATTTTTACTGACTGTTAGCTGGTGGAAAAGTACTTCTCCTGTGGCCATTGACTTTAAATCATGATTTCTTCCAGTAGGAATTCACTATCATCTGCCTATAGATATCCAAAAATAAGCATCCAAATACATCTTTTTATTCACTCTGACAATTATTTTAAAACCATCAGTGGTACCTCTTTCTTTTTGCTTCACAAAGCAACTTTCTGCAGCCTTCGCATCTCCCCACCCACTGCAAATGCTGAGGCTTATTCTGGGATTTAAAAAGGATTATCATTTTTAAATTCCATGTATGTTACTAGAAAGGGGCTTCAAACCATGATTTAAAAATCTCCTCTTGTACCCGAACTGGAGGTATTCATCTGCAAGGAAAACTGTTATCAGTGAAACTTTCCCATTCAGCCCAGTTCTCAGTCAAAGGATATTTTGTGCTTGTGAATGATTTTTTCTTCATCCTTCTTAATGCTCTACTAATATTTCCTTCCAATTTGCCCTGAAAAATGAAAATATGCAAAGTGAGGTACCATAAAGCTATCAAGATGTGCAATATTCTTCACTTAGAGAGAGCAGTATAGAGAACGTTTCCTAATTATCCTGATCATGGAGATATGAAGATTACGTATTAAATGGAAGGAGGTCTTAGCACAGTGGCTTGTCTGATGAGTATAATCTCAGGAGGTTGGAGTACTCTTTTTGGTTTATACACCCTATGTGCTTTATAATTTCTATTTCGTCCTAATAGCCCACTAGAAATGCAGCAGCTCATGCTGACCCTTTAGAGAGTTGAAGAAGAACACCTGCATGGTCTGGAAACCCTGCTAAAATTCATGTCGCACCAGAAGTACCAGGATTCCTTTACATTACAGACACTGTAATGCCAGAGAAGTGAAACGCACAAAACAGTAATGAACAGACTATACAGTTTACAGTTTCTGAGTTGCACAAAATGTTAGCTCTATAAATGTATTTTAAAAGACCCACCAGCAGATATTTAAAAATAATTGCAAATTCTTCAGTGATGTACACACATAAATGAAGGAATTCAGCTGAGGCAATTATAGTATCTCCCGCTGCTGTGCCAAAAGTATTAACATGATACATGAGACCTCCCACTGTTTGCAGATCTCTGTGGTAACTAGGTTGAAACCTGGAGATTTAAGGTTTAGAACTTGGAGGTGAGCTGAAAAGATGTTGTAAATAATTGCACAGGTTTCAAATCTAACAGGATGACTGTGGTGCTCTAATACCAAGAGTGTTGCAGGAATGGACTATAATCAAAACATTCAGGCAAATGGTTGTTAATGTGCTGCTTATAAACTAAAGACTTGGGAAAAGCATATATTTTCTAGAGCTTGAATGGTTCAATGTATTCCCCCGAGTTGATAATGTCATTTTATTTGAAGAGCAAAGTGGGGAAAAAAAAGTATTTTCTTGTTAGAATTTAGCCATGCTTAACTTTTTTTTTTTTTTCTTTTCTAATGTGATGAATTTTCTGCCTCTTTTCTCTGAACATCTCATTACACCTTGAGACAGAAAGAATTGTTATGACACCATTTTATAGGATAGCAGAGGACCTTGTCTGGGGTCACAAAGGAAATAAACAGCACATTCAGAAACTGAAACGGGTGTCCTCACTCCTAGCCCTGTGTTATGTTCTTTTCCCTGCTGGCACCATGAGAAAGTAAATAAAAAGGAGAGCACCATGAGACATGAGTAAATAAAAAAGAAATCTTGGAAACCTATTTAAATCCAAGTATCTGTGACTTTTAAGTTATATGCTTCTCTGAACCTAAGAAGCTATTCAGAAACATGCACTGTTTTTAAAACTTTTTTTCCTAAATTGCTCTCTCTCTCTGTCTTTCTCTCATAAACTTATATGTGAATTAACATTTGTTTATTTTCTAGATACCAATCAGGTGATGAAAATGTTGGAATAGTTTCTCTGAAAAAGTGAAGCTCTAAATTTTTTTTCAGCATTTATGTTTATCATCATTAAAAATGAAACAAAACATACAGCTATCTTTACCAGATTGTTTAATATATATCTTTTAATAAGAATTACTTTTATAACAATGTAGAGAATCATTATCTGCAGGTATACCCAGGTGATGCTTAAATTTTACCTCTTTTTTTTTTTTTTTTTTTTTTTTTTTGGTCAGAGGTGCTTTGTAGATATTTCTGATTTCATGCATACCAGTGATGGCATGTGAACTGAAGTGTGACTGTATCCAAAGTTTGTGGATATTTGGATCTCTGTTTACAGCTTAGGACCATCCATTTTATCTAGATTGTTGCGGCTTTTGAAGACCTGTGAACATTTTTTTTTCTTTTGAAGTGATTTTATTGTACTTTTAGGTATGTAACTGAATCCAATTTGTATGTGCAGGCATACAGATTGAGTCTATGGATGAAGATGTTAAAGTACTCTTGCTCCTACCCTGTAATCCTGATTTGGGGATACGTGCGACAATGCATGTGGCCACACCGAAAAGCTTTACCTAGAATATTTATCTTGTTCACCAGCATTTTAATGCTTAATATGTTCTGATACAGTAAAACAACAACAACAAAAATTGAAAAAAAAAAAAGACTTTGGTTCTTGGTGTTTCATTTTATAGGAAGACATGCTTACTCCTCCATTTATTTGTGACATTGTTAAAGCAGAGAGTTGGTCCAGCTGTGAATTTATAAGCTGTAAGCAATATTCTCTGCCTTTGGCCAAATTTTAGTCTCCCAACATTCACACTCTGCCTGGAGTGAATCTCTGACCAACAAATTCCCTAAAATAAGAACGAATAATGGAAAAGCTGACAGGACCCTTAACAGCAGCAGAGCCACAGGCTTCAGTGTAAACAACATAATAACAGAGTGGGTTTGAATGTCGTCCTGGAATTTCAGCCTTTTTCTGCTTTTCTTGTCCAATTGCTGGTGTGACTGTTTCACAGCAATGCTTACTGGGATATTCCAAAATCTATAGTTATTCATCTACAGGCTCCCGCTATAACCCAGCAATAAAAAGTACATCAGGATGTTAACTGCTCTAGCTTTTATAGCACAATAAACATGGCAAAACCAAGCTGGCTACGGATGAGGTAGTAGTTAAATTAAGCCTAACCAGGTAGTTCTCTGGCTATGACACACTGAGATATTGGGACTTGTCAGCATAAGGTGCTGTGACAGTGTCTTGCTGTGTGCTGAGTCATAGTATGAAGCCTAGAGAAAGGCACAAGCCTCTTTCTTCTCATCCTCCTCAACCCCATTCCTTTTCTGATGTGGAAGTGCCTTGGACTACATGCACACTTCCACACTTCACTACCAAAAAACAGCATTAGTCCTGAAAGAGGTAGTGGGGCTTTCCTGTGAAACACACTGAACAACCAACCACATAAGAATAAGGGTCTCAAAACTAAGGAAGCATTTTAGAAAGCAACAAAGAGAGAGATTTTTTTACTTTTATTTTTTTATTTTTTTTTCCCCATTCAGCTGTTATGTCCCGGTATATAAAAAGATTATCCCTATAACTGTTCTCCCCCCATCACCACTACCAAGGGCTCTTTTCTGGTCTCAGCTGCTTGAGGTTAGGGGAGGACAGTGCTGCAAATGTGGCCTTTTCAAATATTTGTACTAGTTCCACTGGTTTTGCCTTTCTCTAAATTGAGAACTCATTAGTTAAAGTGCTCAGGGAAAATTCGGTCCTATGTAATTAGCTCATATGACTATTATTACTAAAATCAGCGTTCCTATGAAATAGTACAGAAGTTTCTATTGCCCTCCAAAGGACAGTAGATCCCTGTTTTGCCCCAGTCCTAAACCAGGGTAGGAACGTTCAGAATAAAGATGTAAGATTTTACTCATGGGTTGTATTTAGGATATTATACCCAGCCAGGAAGCTGTGAAGGCTTCACAAATAATTTGAATGACAAGCTTGTAGGGTAAACTTCAGGTAATATTTAGGTGCTTTGCTTTGTACTACTAATCCAACAAATCTGCAAAAGCCAGGTTGTAGCCTGAAGTGCTAACATAGTTCCTAATTTTTATTTATGTGTGAAAGCTAAAAGACTTTTTTGTTTTGTTTTGTTATCTGACAACTAATGAGCTCTTTAGTCCTTAGCAGAATGCATAGAAGGAAAAAATCCAATTTCTGGAGGTAGGGATGGAGGAGTAGGAAAAGAGGACTATTCCTAGACTGCATCCTCTCTCATTAATTATTTTCCTTTGTTCATATAGTAAAAGCTACTCTGCTAATACATTGAAAAGGAAAGATTAAGATTTCAGACTTAAGGAGATTCAAGTCATACTGAAAAGTATGAAACATACATATTAATAACATTTCCTGTTTTCAATAACATGCCTTCATACTTTACCTGTCCTTGACTGAGTAAGATAGAAGCCACAGCTGCAGTTGTTCTCAGGTTACAATTCAATAGATAATCCAATTATATGCCTTTCTGAACCTATATCAAGATTGCATACAGAACTGTATTGATTACATTTTAATGCCAACACTGCCATGGCAGCAGAAACATTTTTTTTTCGTCGTTGTTGTTTTGTTCATACCCTAAACTTCAAAAATGCCCAGAAATGTCTTAAACTTTGTTCTTATGCTAGTACCTACCACTTGCCAAACTTCCCAGAGAAAGACAGAACTTTTCTTCTGTTTATGTTCTCATATTAAAACATAACAGAACATTAACAGAAGAAGGTGGTAATGATGTGAGAGCATTCACAGCTAAAGTGAAAGTCCCTCCTCCATTTATGGGAATTATATTTGCATCTCCCACAGATTGCTTTAGGTATTAGGCAATAGTCCATCTGAACAGACAATATTTCCTCTCCTACTGTTGAAAGCTTGCTGATGTAGAGGGAAAAAAATATCAGGGCTCTTCTAATAAGTCTGTCTGTTCTTCTTACTTCATTCTCCCACCTCAAAGTCACATCTCCTCTTTGTTTCTAATTCATTTTGTCACTCAGTTTTGTGCCCTACACTCCAAGCAACACAGTGTACTTCAGAACATTATGGGAGCAGATTGCCAAAGAGAGAACCATGGCTGAAGTAATGATTCTCAAGCTGTATGTCTGGAAGTATCAAAGGTCTTTAAAGGCTTTCCTGACATTATGTGAACATGATGTCTTAAGAAATGAAAAAGAATAAATATAGTGACTGAGAGTGCTAGGAGGGAATTTTATGATTTTTCTCTAACAAAGTCATCTGTAGAATGAACCATTGGGAGATTTGCTGAGCTGAAAGAAAAGCTGTCTCTTCCATTGTGTGTTCCATTCTGGAGCTACAGAGCCATGGTGTATGTTGCTGGAAGCTATCATCTATGGGTGTAACAACAGCTCTTCCATGGATGTAATTTTCTACCCACAATATCTAGAAAAGAATATTAAAATAATGAATACTCTTGCTGAGTTTTGTTAGCTGTCTTTGGATAAAACAGTATTTAGCATTGTTTTATTGCATATTCATAGAAAACAATATATTAAAACATGCAGTGTGGTGATGAATGTCATTTAACAATTTTACTAGGAAACACTAAGAGATTTATTGTTTTAATAGTTGAGGGTTCACTTGTTTGCTTTAAAAAAGGCTGTCTCCTAATTCAGGTTCATGGAGTTTTTGATAGATTCTTTCCATAAAAAAGAGGAAATTATGAATGATATGAACTAGAGAGACCCTTGTGTGTGTGTGTGTATATATACATACATATATATGTGTATATATATATATATGCACTTAGAGACTGTATGTAATTCCCCTTTCATATTATGGCCAAATATGTTGTTCTGAAAAAAATATTTTGTAAATCTTTTAAAGAGATAAAGTAAGATTTTTTTAAATTAAAGCTATACAAATTTAAAAGAGAAAATGATTTTATTTGCTATTTGAGAAGCAGTATTACTTGAAAAATACTTGAGGCTTGACATTTGTCACATCAAAATAATCTGAGATATTTTTACAGTTATTACTGTACATATACAATAACACAGAATCCAGTAGGCTTACATTTGAGGACTGTATGTAAAATGTTACAATTTATTCTTAAAATTGTACTATATTTTCCTTAATGCTGACTTCTAATAATATTTTTTAAATCTTATTCTCTATTATTGCTTTATGTACCTGTAGTAGATGTTGAAAGGTCTCTTGGAATTGTAAGCTCCTCAGGATCAAGAGTCTAGTATGTGTTTGATGCATTTCACTTGACAGACTTGAAGGATGATTTCCTAGGGGGGCTCAGATGACAGACTAAGGAAGCTTTATCTCTCCTTCCTCTTTAGCTTTATGAAGTATGATGTATGCTCAGAAAAATCAGCCTTTTTTTTTTTTTTAATGTTTGAGCACTGATCATTTTTGCTCACAGTGCACCTCTCTCTTTCCATTCAAAGCAAAATGGCCTCATTTTTCTGAGTACCCAGCACGAACAGTTCAGATAGCAATGTGTATAAAACCTCCCCCTGCCTGGCTGCTTTGCAACATAAAGCTTAGTTATTATTTATCTAATATATTCAATCTCATGGGTTAAGAAGAGAGAAAAGCAGGGGCTGTGAAGTTAATCATTTCAGTCTGCTCTTGAGAAATAGCCTGAGAAGTGGTTGGGTGTGCTGCATATCTGAAAACCTAAACAAATTTGTGCTCTGGGGAAAGGAAGAGATTAAAGGCAAACAAGTTGCAAGAAACTAAGGTTGTCTTCCAGAGAAAGTCCTGCCACCAGCAACGGGGGTTCAGATCAAGCCCTTTTGTTACTATCTGCTGTAGCTATAAACAGTCTTTCATATCATCATTTGAAGGTAATCACTTAGGGTCTTACAGGTTAAAGTCAAAGTCTTATATCAAAATGCAGCAAGTTTACTGAGAAACTTGCTGTTTACTGAAAAGTCAGAAAGCAGAGCTCTTCACCAGAGAGTTCCATGAAAGCAAACTGCAGTAATCTGTACTACCTGCAGGTTCAGAAATGCCGCGTGTTTTGAAGGAAACCAAATTCGGTATGTTTGGGAACACCTGGATACTCTTTGAAGAAGAAATACATGGTCCATTCCACCATTTCAGTGTAAAAAAATAGCTTCAGATATAACAACCTATTTTGCATCTGCTTTAGTGCAGTTAAACATCATGTTCACAAGAGGATGCTTAATGATTATTCCAAAATTTCCAGACACCTTTTGCATAAAGGTAGGAAGATTATGGTCCGGTACAGACAGTTTCTCTGCTAATTTCTCTGTGGCTAATGCAAACATTTAGTCCTCTTAGCTGCATGGTGAAGTGTCTGTAATTAACCCTCAGTAGGGAAATGCTTTCATTGTTTAACACTTTGCATTAAATAGTTTAATAAATATATGCTTTGCAGCCACTGTCTCATCCACCCCACAGAGTAAAGAATTGCTAATATGAATATAATGATTTGTGTATGAGCAAATCCTTTTTTTTTTCTTTCTTTTTTCTTCTTACTACATTCTGCTCAGTTTCAGATTTCTTTAAAAATTTAATTGATTATATGCCAGCTATATAAGAGCTGGAAAAGGCTTAGGAAATGTAGTCTTTCACTTCTTTAATTGTATGTTATTGCCTATAGGGCTAATAGGACGTATTGTGAGATACAGGCAGAAGAGTATTTTGACAATTGTGTAAAACTTATTACGGGATGTTTTAAGGGCATTGTGTCAAAATGTGGGACATATTATGTTATGTGGGGGACAGACAAAGGTAGGGAAAGGTGGATGGATTGGGGTGGAACTAGTATGGGGAAACAGGAGAAGGGGTTAAAGGACCTGGTCAAATGTATTCAGGTTGCTGGTCAATATGGTTGTATGACTGAACCCTGTGCTTGATTACCATAGTTTACCATATCTTTTTATTAAATCCTATTTTTACTGTCTGTGTGAGTGAGCTCTCCATCCTGAGTGTGTGTGTTTGTATGTTTGCATGTGAATACCAATGAATTTAAAACCAGACTAGCCATCGAGCAGAGAAGAGGGCTTAGTACCAGCAACTGAAGCGGGACCATGAAACTCTCAGGGCTCATAAGTCTGTATGCCAAGATCAGGGATGACCAAAGTATCTGGGACTAGCTGCTGGGTAGACTGAGTATCAAAGTCCAGCTGCTGGAGTGATCCATACTGTACATGCACATACACAAGTATATGTATTTATAACTATGTATATGTACATAACAGTATGCTATATTCTACTGACAGTTTCCAATCCTGATATCTGGAGAGAAAGATCAGGGATTGGGCTGCTTGTGCTGTTCATATTTGTTGTGAGTGCTGTGTATTTTTGTCGGTGCTTATCTGTGTGGCTAGCTTTATGTGAGTGGATAGATATTCATCTATATATGTACACTGTACAGTGTACTTGTGTTTATTGGGAATGAATGTTCAGCCTCACTACTGGCTGGAGATGGGGTCACAGAGCTGCAGAACCTTTATGCATACCAGCCATGCAGTTCAGCAGCTTCTAAAAGAGAACTCTAGTCTAAGCAAGTGAAGCACTTTGTTTAAAAAAACAAAAACAACAACAAAAAAAACAACTTATGTATAAGAATATTTTTGGAGATGGATCCATTACTGTCAAGCATTTTTAAACCTCCTGCTTGTAGAGGGTGGTTCATTCATATATCTGCTAACATTGCTCTGTAATCCTTAGAGACTTTCCTTTCTTATGATTGTGTCACCAGTTATTTTCATAGAATAAAGAGACTCAAAAATGAACTGACAAGCAGAAGAATCACAAGTCATAAAGTGTAAAGAATAGGGGAACTCACTTTATTAAGCTGCCTTTTTTGAACAACAGTACAAGCCAAACTCCTTCTTTAAATGTGATGTTATAACAATGATCACTTTGCTATCACAAATTAGTGCTGCAGTTGGAGAAATCACTTTATTGAAACTGAAGGTTTTTTGGGGATTGGGGAGCTGCATGCTAGATCACAGAATCCAGTTTATTTGTTTCCTGCATTCTCCTCTTGGGGCTAAAGGCAGAGTATGTTTCAGTGAAACAGAAAAAAATAAATGACTTCTATATACGGTGCACATATATATCCCTTTCTCTGCTTTCTCCCAGACACTGATATTACCAGATAAGGAGAACAGGGAGTTGATCCAAGGACTGCTGAAGACACTGTCTCATGCTTCACAGGCATGTTGATCTGGCCCATGCAGAGAGGTAAAAGAAACTTGCTGTGTTCACAACACAGAGGATTCTATTAGGTGTGTATATCTTTTTTGGGGAGTGAGCCAGAAATGCATTAAAGTTTTTATGAATTCATATTATTTTAAAGAGCTTCTAAATCTCATATCCAACTATTCCATACATGATATCTGCTCTGTGTAGTGCTTGTTAGATGATGTAAGCAATTGAACTAGGTTATTAAGCAAACTCATATGAATCAAGAAAAGTGGGATGTTAGAGAAAACTTTGCCAAATGGTTCAAGTGAGAACATTTCCTATTAGGGTTTTGAGCTCCCGATCTTGTTGTCCTTTCAGCGCTGCCCTGCCCAGCTTTCTCAAATGTCCTTCCTTAGTCACCTCCTGAATGCCGTTGTTGTGTACCATGATTCTTCCTTTTGGCTGGCTCCTTGTGGCAAACGCACTGGGCCAAAGCAACTCACCTCTTACTTAAAGTTGGTTAGCTCTGCAAGCATGGTGCTGTGCTCCGGGCTTCACCTGTGTGCTTAACTAGCTCCACTGAGATAGTTTCTTCTTTCCTCAGCCTTGTATTTTTGTAGTTTTACTTCTCTAGCCTCTTCTTTCCAAATAAAATTATGAAACAGGCAGTCATGGTCCTCTCTCATTAAGCTCTCAGTTTCCGCCCTACCAGATTTTTTTTTTTTTGCGTTGGCAGTAATCCATTTTTTCCTTCCACTTGCCTCCTCCAGATTTCTTACTTCTGCAGGTTTTTTTTTTTTTTTTTTCTTTTCTGCACTGGGGGGAAGCTGGTTGTCTCTTATACTAGAAGTGGGTCAGGTTCATTGTTTTTGCTATCTGTCCAAGCAAATGCCATAAACTATCCAAGAAGGAGCTGTCTTGGTCTCCAATAGCTCCTAACTGGAGGGAGTTAGTGATTCCACGTGGATGGAAAATTGTTACAAAGTTTTCTCAGTGGTTATTGAGTATTTGATGGGTTTTACGATAAAACTGAAATCAGGGCACATAGAACGTTTTGGCCCAAATAGTTCAATTTGTTAAAGTCATAAAAACCAAAAATCATTTCTATAATAGGATGTGCTGCAAACCTTAGTCCTCTGTGCTGTTACAGTTGCACAGGAGCTGTAATTCCAAGTCTATTTATGACAGTTGGATTCCAAATTTTTTAACTAATGAGCTAAATTCTCTGAGAGGCAGGTACCTGTTATTCAGTTAGGCTGTCACGGGAAGACAGGTTGTAACAAACATAAAATTGCACTGACAGTTACCACAAAGGACATCTGTCTTTGAATAAGAGAAAAAGTTGTTAATTTGAGACAAACTTACAGTGAGCATTTAGGTAATTACATTAAATTATGGTTAATGTAAGTAATTATAATTATTTAATTATGCCATAATTCAGCACAGTTGGATTCAGTCATGAGACATGTTTGGTGTCTTGCCTGCAGAGAGGGAATACTCTCAGACATGGTGTATCTATATCTTGTGTAAGTCACTGCATCCAAAACTGGCTCAGAGTCTCTAGTGCTATTTACACAGCTGGAAGTTCATGGAATAAAAAAAATGTAAATACAGAAAAGAAGCTACTTACCTTGTTTTCCAGCCCACAAAGACTTGTCCTGGGAGTATGCGTTCTAACAGTATATCCAGTGGAGTTCGAAATTCCTAAGTGCTGCTGGGCTTTTCTATGCTTTTCTGCAAGTAATTATGCCATAGCTTAATAGTTCCCCTTATCAGAATATCTTTTTCTTTTCTTTTTTTTTTTTTTCAAATAATTATTCAAACTTTTCATTTTCAATAATGTAATTATATGTATTTTTGCCCTAAATATAGCTATTATTTTCCTTATCTGACCAAAACGGAGTGGATTATTTTCTTCCTACTTCTGTGATGAGATGCCGTAATAAGAATTGCAGTGCATTTTTGTTCTCCTGTCATATTACGTAGTAATATAATTCATTTCCAACTAAAATCTTCAGATCTCTTTTGGGATTGATGCCTTTCACATTCTTCTCGCCTGGAGGCTAATAGTTAAATTCTTTTACCCAGATGTATTGAACTCCCATCCTACACAGAGACATGCTCAGTTTTATGCTTTGTGATTATTATTATTGAAGTGGATAGGACTACTCACAGTACAAGCAATGAAGCACACATATAAATATTTGTGATATCAGACTTTTATTAAAATAAGCCAATTAGAAGTAAAAACAGTGCTATCATGTCAACTTTTAGCTCTCTTTAGCCTTTGACTAACTGGTGTGTACAGTTTGTCTCACTTAAATATGGTGCATCAATTATTACTGAATAAAACCAGAATGAATTGTTTAAATTAATATATATGCTTTAGTTTAAGAATATTTTATGTCTCTCAAGACATTTTTATTTTTTCTGAAATAGTCCTGTAAAGTTTATAATTCTAACAAAAAAGCTGCTTGTTTTTCTAAGGAAGTTTAAATAATTTTTTCCTCTTTATGTATTATTCAAAACAGCCAGATGCTTTGGGGATTCTGTTTGCCTTTGGAAGGAAACTAACATTTCCAATTTAGGGTTATAATTTAAACTGAAATATCTAGGTCTAGCATAGTTAGAGTACTTTATTGCTTTCTGTCTCATTGAACACATAAGACTGAATTATCTTTACAACTCTCCAGTTTCAGTTTCACTCATGTTTTAGATTTCTTTGTTGGGATATATTTTCTTCTTTCTCTAGGAACTGTCATTTCCCTGCAGCTTTGAAAAAGTTTAGTATCTTGGCCCCGTTCCCTTTTTAATTATTTCTTGCCAAACCCTTTTGATATGCTCTGGCTCAATCATGGTTACTGAACCCAAAGCGGGACTTAAAACACGGGGCCTATATTACATGACAAAATAGACTGTGCTATAGCAATGGACTGTGCTATAGCTCAGAGCTTAAGTAACACTCTAATTTACAAAGAAGTGTGTCTGTTTGAACCTTGATTCAACCAATCTTCCTTAATTGCGAATCTTTAAAGCATGTGTGTACAGTAGAATGCTTGCTGAATAGAGAAGGAGGAAAGCATATGCTTATGTTTTATTGAGTTACTGTGTAAGAAAGGTTAGATTTGACTCCTGGTGTTTAATGCAGCAGAAAGTACGACACAGCATTTTTGTATTTTTTTTTTTATGATGTCTATGATCTTTTGTTCTGTGTTTGTGTCAAGTGTTGCTATTGCATCGGATTTATGAGGTAATGGTTTGTTAGCGGGGTACTGCAGGGATGGCCTCTGTTAGAACTGCCCAGAAGCTGCCTCATGATCCAGCCAGCTCCAAAAGGGACCTGCTGCTGGCCAGAACCAAGAGTGATGTTGGTTATGACTCTGTTTTTAGTTTCCTTTTAGTTTCTCACTGTTCTAGTTTGCTCGCGATAGGCAATAAATTATATTAATTTCACAAAATCATGGAATGGCCGAGGTTGGAAGGGACCTCTGAAGATCACCTAGTCCAAACCTTCTGCCAAGCAGGATCACCTAGAGCACATTGTGCAGGATGGCACCCAGACGGGTTTTGAATATCTCTGCAGAAGGAGACTCCACAACATCTCTGGGCAACCTGTTCCAGTGCTCTGTCACCCTCACAGTAAAGAAGAGCCCTCTCATATTGAACCAGAACCTCCTATGCTTCAGTTTGTGCCATTTGCCTACGTTAAGTCTGTTTTATCCATGATGGTAATTGTTGAGTCATCTCCCTGTCCTTATCTCAACCTTTGAGTCCTTTTCAATTGTATTTTTTCCATTTTTTCCTTTGAGGAGGGGGAGGGAGAGAGTTGTTGTGGTAGAGTTTAGCTGCCCAACAGGGTAAAACCACCACAGCTATACAGGAAAACTTTATGGTGAGTTAATCTTAGCCATCAGCCACTTACCCTCCCAGATGCTCACTCAGTACTTCAATAGGATCGATGAAAATAGGATGAAAAATCTCATAGGTTGAATGAGGGGCTGTGGTCAGACCATAGCAGTTCCTCTCTGTCACTCCTTCCTCCTCACACTTTTCTCGTGCCCTAGTATGGGCTCTTCCACGGGCTGCTGCAGGGAAATGCAGAAGACCACATGCTCCACTGCGGTCTCCAAGGGCTGCAGAGGGTTCTCTGCTCTGGCACCTGGAGCACCTCCTCCCCTCTTTCTTCTCTGACCTTGGTGTTCACAGGGCTGTATCATTCACTTTTCCCTTACTCCTCATGGCCATGCAATATCTTGCCATTTCTTAAGCACGTTCTCCCCAGAGCACCACCACCTTGGCTGCTTGGCCCAGCCATGCCCTATGCTATTGAAGTGGGCTATTGAAGTGGGCTGGAACCAGCTGTGTCCTCAATGGGGCAGCCCCAGCCTCTTCTCACAGAAGCCACCCTGCAGCTCTTGTGTTAGGAATGCCTTGGCACCTACATCCAATTCAACTTTCAATTATTTTAGAGCTGCCTAGTATGAATAAAGGAGAAAAATAAAATGAAATAAAATGACTTTCACTGGTAATCTCTCTGCAGCCATCAGAGTTTAATCGGGTGGACAGCTAGCTGACTGCTCTAGAGTAGACAGAAATATTTTCAACAGAGTACTACATGTACCAGAATTTATATATACCAAAATATTTTCACGTTACCACAGCCACTTTCCCAGACTGTTAGAAAAATTCCAGGAAATGTAGTTTCAGTATTTCAGAGAAATACCATACTTGGACCCTGATTCAGTAAAGCACTTCACTATTTACTTAGGTCTGAGTGAAATAAATGGAACTGCGACATAGCTTAAAGGTAAGTCTTATTGAAGTGCACCTTTGGGCTGACCAAGCATTTGTTTCTTTCACAATGCTTTCAGTCAAATATCTAGATGAGTTGCTGAAGGTTAACAGATACAGGAATCTCTTGGTGTTTTAGTAGCTCTTTGGAGTGTCTGAATGTTGACTTAAAATATTTTAGATGACAGGATGAAGATCAGAAAATCAGATCAAGTTAGGTAGCCAGTCCCGAATCCAGAGATTTGCATTTATACTCAAAGTATAAAAGTCAGTGTAGGAGAGAGAGAGGCTAAATCTCTTTCCACTGAGCTGTTTGCTTGCTGTGTGGAGTATCTTCTTTCCATCTCCTTTGTGTCTATGAAAAACAAGTACTTCATCTTTTCTTGTATTTGGAGCACCTTGATGAAGGGAGACTTTTTTTCAGACATTCCTGTGTTCTCACTGTCCTTAACTAGGTTCATTCTAGAGGAAGACAGTGATAAAAGATTTTCTAGGAAGTGAAAAAGAACCCCCAGTCTGATAAGAGTATTTAAGAATAGGACAAGGACCTTAATGTTTATGCTGTGTCAGAGTGAATATCTGTTATCTAACAGTAGTCAAAGGAAGAGTATATGAATAAAGTCAATATTTGTTATTTTCAAGAATAACTCTTCCAAATTCCTGTTTATAACTGGTAGACTTTGGAGCTAGGTGTGTCTGCATTTTACAGCCTTTGGCGTTCATTTATTTATTTATTTATTTTCCCCGTTCTCCATATATTGTCCTGTCACTTTTGAACCTACCTAAACTTCTAGCATTAATGACTCTATGGGGTCACACAAAGAGGTTATGGAAGGTGGTTTATTGATTCTCATATTTCCATTTTAAAGTAACTCCTTTAATTCTTGGCAGACACCTTGGGTTGCTCTTGAGGAGGTTAGCACATCATCTTTTTGCACAATTTTAACTCTATTCTACTGCTGCAATCTTTGTATAAACAGACACACACATACACACACAAGCATGAACCTCTTCCCCATGGATGGTTCATGCAACACTTGCCATGCATTGGTGGCCAGCAATCAATTTCAATCATCTCTGTCTGTCCAAATATATTCACATCAACTTGCTAGCCTTGGTCTATCAGCTGCCTGATGAACTCTCCTGGGCTGCTGAAGGAAAAATGAGCCAGCTGCTGGTCTTGCCCTGTTACAGACCTGGTTATTTCACTGTGATTCAAGGCCTATTACTTCCTTCCCAGTGCAAAACTGGCTCCATGAGCAGAAAACTGAAAGTGGATTTTTTTTTATTTTTTTATTTTTTTTCAAAAACAGGCAATGTACAGGTGTGTTAGGCCAGACTGACTTGAATTAAGCTACCTAGTATTAGGTAGTTAAGCTAGGAGCATTGGGGCTCTCCTCATCTGTACAGCAAGGTAATCTGCTCAAGGGAAATTTAGACTTAACTACTACTAACTACTACCTACTAACTTGAACATTTAAGTCTCTTACCTAAAATTAGGCATTAAAAAGTGGGTGCAAGGGAGGACATGGGATATTGGCTATAAGTAGGAAACTATTAAATGCATTAATTATCTGAGTCAGGTGGCTAGTTATGGAATGTGAGCCTACTAGAACATTCATGGCCAAAGTTGTTTTTTGGCTTTTTAGTATAAACTTATGATTTTATGTCTGAAGTCCTGATTCTAGTTCTGCTATGCTGTCTAGAAAGGGATCTGTCTTGTTAGTATACATTTGAAATACTTTAATCATGTATAACTTTCCTCTCTGCTCCCAGCAAAACATCATGTGCTCTTTTTTACTGCAGTTGTAGGATAAAAATTTCCTTGAAAGCTGAGCTGTTTGAAAGCAGCTCCTTGTTTACTGCTGTGGTACTTCGATATTCTAATCTCAATACTCTCTCCTTTATCTTCTTAATAATAAATACAGTAGAGTCTAATTTATAGGTGGTAGTCATCCCCATCCCCTTCCCCACCCCCCCCCCCAAAAAAAAAAGAAAAAGAAAAAGAGATCATAGTACAAATGACAATTTAGAAATTTAAGGTTTTTACTATCCATTCAGTTTATATTAAGTCTACTAAAAGACTTATTTGATTATTCTCTATTAATCTGTGTAGGAGAAAAAGTTTAGGCAAGTACAGTTGAGCTTTGTCCTGACTTTCAACATCATGCCATATGTCAGCTATGCTGTGCAATGCTGCTGATGGTATATGTGCTATATGCATTGTCACGTTTTTACTCTTTAGCTTTAATTTTCTTACTGTCCTTTATAATCACTGCCCATTTGGTAGAAAACCATAAAGAACCCTCAACGTCACAGAGAGGTGGCTTTTTTTAAAGTGTTATATTTTTATCAGGTTGAGCTGAACAAAGGCACTGAGGAATAAGACTTTGAAATGAGGTGCATACCTCAAATCAAGAAGGCAGTAATTCTGCAGTTGCCTGGTGATGTTGTCAGGAAAAAATATATGCAACTTATTTCTTGGGTAATTATACCTTTTCTCTAAATGGCTAGAAACTTTATTCTGTTCATCTATGAGTGTCCCACTGAAAAAAAGCCTCCTGTCAAGAGAAAGCACAGTTGGAAAACAGACGATAATAAGAATGCCTTGTTCTAATTTTGTTATATACAAAATATAGTAGATGAAAAATACAACTCAAAAGTTACCAGAAGCAAACTGTAGACCATTTCAGTGTCTTTATTAAGTTATGCAAGCCATTATCTTTGTGCTAAGTCCTTTGCGTGTTCTGTTCATTGCTGTACAATGTACTGTCAGTGCTGTACAGTGTCCTGCTGTACTTAACGTCAGGAAGTAATTGATAATAATACTTTGAATTTTCTGTGTCTGAAGAAACAGACAAGTGCTCTCAAGTGTTGTTCATCAATATTAATGAATAAAGCAATCTGTTAAACATAACTGCATTGATACCATGGACATTTCAATGCTCCTTCATCACTAATTGAGTGCTAGCAGCATTTTCAGAAAGTAGCTCAAGACTTGTCACTCCACTTCTACACATGCAGTCTATTGTTATATTTTCCTTAATCTGGACTTGTTCTGACCATTCTTAAAGCTCTTGCTGAAACTATGTAAGCAAAAGCTGAAAAAACTTCATATACATGGAAGTTCAAAAGTTTAGATGTCTGTCATCCTGTCCTCTTTTTATGAATATGCATTTGAGGGTGTGACTGTGAAAAACGAGTAACTGTAAGAGTGATTCTTTGTCAGAAATAATTTGATAATTTTGATGATACAAATAAAAGAAGGTTATCTACGGGCCTCAGTGGAGAGACAGCAAGACGGTATTACAACAGCTCTAGTCTGTTTAGCTGTATGACTTCTAACTCTGTCCTTGTTTTACTAAATCCAAATTGATTGTTGCAGAGCTATATGGGCTAGGTTTACACCGGTAAGTTAAGAAATACCATGCAACATCCCCAAGAACTGGGGATCTATTAGAAACTGTTCTAACAATTTAACTGTATAGATGGCATGGTTTTTCCTTGTGCCAACTAGCATTGTCTGAACTAATCTGAGAGCTAGTATAGGCCAATGTCCATTACCAATAAACCGTTTGTATATAACCACTGGATTTTTGAGGCCAAGGAATTTAAAAATGAGTTTATGGGTTGTTCCTTGCTATATTGCCTTAGTACTAGAGAACTGCTACAGACATGATTGATTTACCTGTATGGATATCACCTTTGTGTCTTTATATCTAATTCATCAAAATTCTGGGTTGCAGAATACCTCTTGTTTTGGGCATAGAACTTGTTTTGTCTAAGGGTGTGTGGAAAGACAGTAGCTGCTCTTTTAGGGGTATCAGGTCAAGGACTTTTGTCAGTGGAAAAAAAAAAAAGGATAATAAGAACAGGAGGAAACCATTAACAAGAACATACAAGGACACAAACCTGATCAACAAATGATAAAGGAGGCAGTGATGACTAGAGGGAAGGGAGAACAGGAAGAAATAAGGAGGGGAGCAGCCAGACAGGAGTATAAAAGGGATCAGAAGCCCTGCACCTGATCACTGCAGTTTGTCCCGTCTTTTAAAATCTTCTTATTGAATCTTTTCTTAACCCTCTCTCTTTGTAATCTTGCTCCCTATTCCTAGTGTCGGTGCCACAAGGGCTCAGTGCCAGCTCCTGGTGGGACCTGTGTGTGTGAGAGAGGACTGGGTGCTGGCTGCTGGACTCAGGCTGGAGTGTGAGCATCCCAGCCTGCGGTGGCAGCTTTTGTAGCCAGTGGGATGTTAGCATCAGCTCCTGGAGTGGGTGGAGATCTTGATCCTCCAGCCCCTGGGACAGGAGCACTGTGTGTCCCCAGACCTCCTGCTGGGGGATGGGGGTGAGTGAGGTGAGTGAGGGGCTCTGCGCTGGCAGCTGGAGCAGGGCTGTGGGTCACAGCTCATGTGCCTGGTGTTGGCTGCTGGGGACAGTGTCTGTCTGCCCCAAACTGGGTGTGCACAGGAGCAGCCAGAGAGCAGGGGACCAGTGGGGCAGGTGAGAGAGGCTGGGATGCAGGCGGGGATGCTGGATTGGCAGAGAGGCTTGGCTGGTGCTTGGGGCACCCAGGAGTGTGCATGCGCTGGTGAGCCTGGACGGGTCTGTGTGTGCCTGCACCAGGGAGCTGCTGCCTGTGCCAGCCCGAGAGGAGGAGGGGACTAGGCTGTCTGTGTTGGTGTGGTGTGTGAGCCTTGTGTGTGGGTGCTGTTGCCTTGTCTTTGGCAGTCTGCGTGACAGGTCTTGTCAGTGTTGTGTGTCTGGCTGTGTGTCTCTTGAATACATGGTTGAACCTTCAAAGGGGAAAGCAGCAGCTGCATGCCTCAGCCTGTGCAGAGACCCTGGGTCCCCAGGCACCAGGCTGGGCTCCATCTGCACATCCCTTTACAGTTTGGGATGTCCTTTTTTTTTTTATTTTTTTTCCTTTTTTTTTTTTTTTTTCTGATACTTCAGGTTTTGACTGGGAGTCAAACTGAGATCTGGTCTTTCTCATCCAGGTGTCCCCTTCTGGGTCAACAAGAATGTGAGCCAAGGCTTGGGCCCACATCTGTTCCTATCTCATCATTTGCCTTATTATTAGCTCTTTTGTTTCACATAGGAGCTCACAGACAACCTGTAGAAGCAGAAAAAAGAATGCTCTTATTTTCTAACACAGATGATTTGCAATCTGTGAGGGAATTACTGAAATTCATGAGCTTCGTCTCTGGGGTGGTCAACAGATGTGAGCTGAGTGGTTGGCCACCAGCATTCACCGAGACTATAAACTGCTTTATGGGCTAGTTTGATCCACAATTTAGTCACCCCTGCTCTGCATACCCCTAGCTCTAGGCATACCAAACTGTTACGTGTTAACTATAACTATCATGAGGACTGAATTTGTTAGAATATTATCTTCCCTAAGCACCATATTTGTTTTGAATCTTTGAACTCCTAGTTGCTACTTCTGACACATTTCTGTTGTGCTTTTGTTCACATAATCCAGCTGATTTAATCCCTTTTTTTTGCACTCTGTAGGAAGAGGTAAGAATTAGCCTGACCAATGTGAATGACAAACTAGAACACAAGACATCTTGCAAAGAAATGACAGGAAGAACTGTACTTTTCAAAGTTTTGTTTTGGATTAATTTAAGTTCCTGTCTTGGGTTTACATGGCAAAGGCTTGGTAACAGCGCGGCTTCAGGGGTGGCCTCTGTGAGAAGAATCTAGAAGCTGCCCCGTGTTATATAAGGGCCAGTTTCAGCTGGCTCCAAAGGGACACACAACTTGCTAGAACTTAGTTGTGCAACATTGGTTGGGCCTCTGTGAAAACAGATTTAAGAAAAGGGAAAAAAAAAAAAAACTGCTGTGCAACAGCAGCTGGGAGAGCGAGGAGTAAGAACCAGCCCTGCAGACCCCAAGGTCAGTGCAGAAGGAGGGCGAGAGGTGCTCCAGGCATGCAGCAGCAATTCCCCTGTGGCCTGTGGAGAGGCCCCTTGTGGAACAGGCTGTCCCCCTGCAGCCCATGGGTCCCACATGGAGCAGATCTCAACGCTGCAGCCTGCGGAGGAGCCCCTGGTGGAGCAGGTGGATGTGGCCTAGAGGAGGCTGCGGCCCATGGAGAGCCCCCGCAGGAGCAGGCCCCAGGCTGGAGCTGCAGCCCGTGGAGAGGAGCCCATGCAGGAGCAGGGGGTCTGGGGGGAGCTGCCGCCCGTGGGGGACCCATGCTGGAGCAGTTTGCTCCTGACGGATGGACCCCATGGTACGGAGCCATGTGGGAGCAGTTCTTGAAGAGCTGCTGCCTGTGGGAAGCCCCCGCAGGCTCAGTTTGGGAAGGACAGCATCCCGTGGGAGGGACCCCACGTGGAGCAGGGGCAGAGAGTGACCGAGAAGGAGCGGTGGAGACGAAGCATCAGGGACTGACCACAGCTCCCATTGCCTGTTCCCCTGTGCCGCTAGGAGGGAGGAGGTAGAAAAGGGTGGATGGAGGGAAGGTGTATTTAGGTTGTTTTTAGTTTCTCACTGTTCTAGTCTGCTATTGATAGGTAATAAATTACATTAATCTCCCTATGCTGAGTCTGTTTTGCCTGTGACGATAACAGGTGAGTGATCTCCCTGTCCTTATCTCAGCCCTTGAGCCCCTTTTCATCATGTTTTCTCCCATCTTTTCTTTGAGGGGGGGAAGTGAGAGAGCGGTTGTGGTGGAGTTCAGCTGCATAGCAAGGTAAAACTACTAACTGCAGTTCCATCTCTTTAAACTCCTTTATATCCAGTGTCTGAGTGAGAATGTGCTGCTGTTGGGGGGCGGGTAGAAGGGGATGATTCAAGGTATCTTATTTCTTCAGAACAACATCTGTAATTCTCCCATACGTGACAGAGGTTTAGAGTATGCTGAACTGTGCTCTGTAAAGACAAGAAAGGAGGAAAAAGAAAATAATTATAATGGTTGCGCAAGCAACTTGCATCGAGGAATTAACACGTTGATGTGACATATCATGCAGCTGAACACTAAAGTATATACTAATAGCACAGAAAAAAACAGCACCCTGTTACAATTCCAAGTGATCTGCATGATTAAGGCAACAACATTTTTGTCATTTCTCCTGTGCTGGTGGTGAATGCTGCATCAGTTGCTTCATTAGTATGCATTGTTGTATGAACTGATTTGCTATTGTAGCTGTAGACTGTTACTGGCAGCCACAGGAGGTCTAGGAAATTATACAAGTATGGATCTGAGAATGATTTTTAATTAAATGTGGCAAATAACAAGAAATCTGTGATTTGTTTTGATTGATTTACACTATGGTGATATCATCTAATTGGTAATACAATGACATTTTAATTCAAATTTCAAACCATTTTTATGTAGTAATCCAGGTTTACACTCTACTGAAATATCTATTAAAGCAATTTATTATATATTTAGTTTTACCTGTCTTTTACTTTGTTAGGGGCTCATTTTCTTACAAATCAAAAAGCCTTCAATTTCTCTGTCTTTATTATATTCCTATATGGAATGTTATTGAGAACTGCATGTTCTGTGCTTGCCTGAATCTATTTTGCCTCTAAGATTGTAATTCGTGCGATACTTCTTTGTTTCATTCCTGTGGCATTTGTTTCTGAGAATTTGTTGACAAATATGATAATGTGTCATCTAGAAAAAAAAAAAAAGATCTATGTGACATGTAAAATATGTAAAGAGAGTAACAATTCTTACAGGCATATTTTAGTACTTTTTACTGTCATGCTGCCTGTTGATGTTACTTTTAATCTAATATTTCTGACTTTCATCTTATGTTTTGGTGTCCACACTAATGCAAGCCATGGTTAAGTTTGTGTTGTAAACATATTCTCAGGACATTTTGTGCAGGTATGCATAGATGCATGCATACATATATATTCATACATATGTATGAGTGTATATATATATATCTTATAAAAAAGGAAAATAATTTCAAAGGACTATCTTGTTTCTATTCAAATTCCTAATGAAACTTTTATTTTGTCATTAAGCTTCAGTAGGAGGAGCTGTAGGGTCTCAGAGTGACTTCTTTGCAATTTAAAATGAACCACTTTTAAGATCTGAAGTATAAATACACGTTTGACTTTTCTGCTTCCATCCCATTGATTTTCCAGATACAAATTGATTATGTAAATCAAACATTTAAGTTTATTAGTTCATATCAGTATTTTTCTTTTAACTACTCCTTGCAACATTTTATGAAATGATAGAGAAAACTGTCACACTGTCTTCATCATCCTTAATTTTCTATGCAGTCAGCATTACTGAAACATCGTAATGCACCACTTCCTATGACTGCTCATTCATATGGAAATGTGTCCTGCTGTGAATATGCATCTCTACTCCATAATAGAAAACAGCAATGTCAAGAATTCCACTACAGTTTATTGTCAATTGGCATCCATCAATCTGTCAATTGAAACTCAAAACATGACTGAATGTGTTCCCTGGTATGTGTCTGTGAGACACATTAGCAGTAGTTTATATGCAGTATTTGTAACATTCTCAATCATTGCAGTGTGTTGTGAATGCATATTAGGAATAATGTGTTGTTCTCAGCTAATTTTTAATGTACTGATTGATGTTCCCCACTCCCAAACACCTTTTAAAGACTGCTGTCTTATCTGTCTCCATCACAACATAAGATACAAAATGCCACGACCCATGTTAACAAAATATGTCTGATTTACAGTCTCAAAATCTATATACTGTCTGTTTTGCTCAGGGGTTTTATAAGAGTACCAAGACTTTAGCTGGCAGTAGTCACTTTAATTTATTACTGTCTGAAGACTACATGGCTGTCCATGCAGATTGGTTTGGTAGGTTCAGTTCTGTTCCCAGGAGACAGATATCCACACCATAAAACTTCCTCCACAGTTGTTATTGGATGTGTTGGTTGAAGTTCTTGCATGTACAGTTAGCAGCCATTGGAGAAAAGACAGATTCTTCAAGCAATTCTGAAAGTGAATTGCTTCAGCTTCATCCTCTGTCCTTTTGTAATGTATTTGAGGCACATTGAAGCATGGAAAACATTCACTCCCCTGTACCTGTCTAGCCCCCTTCGGGGATGGATAGGTATTTCTGCAGCTGCTAATCCGCACATAATTACATCCATATTGGTAATAAAAGAGATGCTGGAAATGTGTTCAAGCACTTGTATCCTGATAGTCTCTGCTGCTCATTCCCTCACTCTGCTGTGGCCTGCCTTGGCTACCTCTGTCTAGATGAGCTCTGCTTTTGGGAAGGTGAAGAAATGGGCCAGCCCTGAGCAAAAGGCATGTGAGCTTCCTTGTGGCATATAGCTTTGTGACCAGCAAACGGGCCCTGGCTTTCTGTCATTTAATAGCATTTACATTGCTTTTCTTGCCACCCATATCCTGCCCCAGTACCTACTGCTATTAAGCAAAGGCCGGGAGGCAGGAAGTCCAAATCTGATGCTCTAAAATCTAATCATCTGACCCTGTATAGGCTTGTGGTAGTGATGAATACTGTTGGTTAAAAACAAACAAAGGCACTGACACTGCAGTGATACTCCTGATAAATGCAGCTTTCCAGTTTCTCTGTAAGCTTTTATGGGGGGATGCAGTTGGTTTTGCATCGGAATGGTCTTCTGTGAGCTCCACAGAAGTCCTAAGATCTCTCCATCTTCTTTGTGCTGGTGAAGGTGGTCGTCAATCAGTACAAGAGGATGAAGCTAGTATGGCAGTTGTGCTTTGGGAACTTTTCCCTGTATCTCCCACTCATGCACCGAGGTGTTTGCTGTAGGTCAGTGCAGAGCTGGATGTAAGTTTGAGTTCATTGCTGAGTGCTGATCTACCTTGATACCTTGTTTTGAACCTGCATTTTCACTGTCTTGCTTGGCTCATTTTAATTTTTTAATTCCTCACGTCCTGTCATCCATTTGTTTCTGGGCCCTCTAAGTCCAGTCTTCCCCTCACCATGGAACTCCATAATGTTTTTCTGCTGAGTTTGACCCAGTAGTAATACGTATCTCACTTGTAGCAGCCTTTTGTCTGTATTAAGTTCTCATAATATCTCTTTAGGTCTTATTGATAGGCAACCTTTTCTCTGTGAAATGAGATGATGTGCATGACTGTCAATTGTGCCCTGGGAACCTGGAAGGAACAGAGACAGAATAATAACAGACCGTTCTAGAGCATAAAGGTGATTACAATATCTGCTATTGCTATTTCTAGCCTTCCAGGAAAAGCCAGTCTATTTACCCATTCTTAAAGCTTAGTTTCTAGGTATAGTGCAGTAAGGACAAAAGAGAGAGCTCATTCTCAGAAAAGGATTTCATTACTTGATAACTTTATGTTAAAATTCAATTATTAGTGTGTGTTTTTAACTCATTTAGTTCAGTGAAATCAGTTTTATGGAGGTCACGGTCATTGTGACTGCTGCTGTCTTTAATTGGATTTATGATGCAGCACTCATTAATAATGGTGCTATCAGATGCTAGTGAAAGTCACAGTGTATTTTTACCTAAATGAGATGGTACTCATGCTGTTGATTTATATGAGCTGTAGACATTCTTATTAAAGGATGGAATAGAAAAAAGAAAGACATAATCCAAAGATAGATGATGAATATACTTAAAACTCTGTTCCTAGCAAACAAAGCATTGCTTGCTACTTTTTGCTATTTTTTTCTGCATTGATGATAGGGTATATCCAGAAAAGGAGTGGTGACTAAAGCAAACTGTTAGAACCAAAGAGAACAGATGTAAAATTGTTTTCCAGAGAATCACCATTTCTCTCTCTCTTCCACTTTGTTGTCAGGTACTGCTTCACATTAAATATATTTGAAATCATTAAAAGATATATATATTTTTAATTATTATTTCAGAGTTTGTTTTGTGTTATCATACTCTATTTATAGCATCTTGTTTTATAGTTCCTACCTTAGATCTAGAAACTAGATATTCCTGCCAAACCTAACTGTCACGTTTTGAGGATGCTTAACACAAATTTTGTTCCTTGCCAAAACCAATCATGTCAACCTTGTTTTGGAAAGAAAAGTCACCTAGCAGCCTAGTGACTGTCTCACTCATTCCAGAAATAGGAGAGCTGGCTTCAGTTGCTATCTCTGTCTGAAGAGCTTCTATGTACAAATGTTTCTTTTCTTTGGGTTATATGTTCATTTGCATGGGGATTTTTTCCCCACTTTGCACTAGATCTGTGTGATTATTCAAAATTACATTCTCCACTGTGCTCCTCATCTATGGATTTGCCTGACCTGCCAGCCTCTGTCTTACGTTTTTTGGTTTACAGTAGAGGTAATTATGTAGTACTCGCAAGACTTGAAATTAAGAATACAGTGTTCTTTGAAGCATAGTGACTAAACAACAGTAAAAAGTCTTCAATTCTCGACAAGTTAGGTGCTATATCATCACTATATTAATGTATGAAACCAAGCCTAGAGTGCTGATTGGTTTTATGGTACGGAATGTGTTATATTGACTACCCAAGTACAAGTTAGATAGTTTGGTGAATTGTCTTCTGAAGGAGAAGTACAGATGAAAATAGCGTAGCAATGCCCAAACACTGTTTTGTAACACTTGATTGTTGTGAAATAAGTGAGTAATGACCATAACCAAAATGTACCTTATATTTGTGAACTGTCTTTGAATATTATTTATTTCCAAGTTATAATGATGATTTTGAAAATTAAAATATGCTCTTTTATTTTGAACCAGTTTCATTTCCCCTACAGACCTATGAAATAACTAGTAGCATATACAAGAAAACACATTTGGGGTGGTAATCAAATGCTGGTTGTGGTATCCCTGTTTTTGAAAATAATTTCTTGACTAATTTCATTGGCATCAAAATAAGAAGTGTCCTGTGAAGCCTAGATGAAGATGGGAATGAGTTGATTACTCTCTAGCTAGCTTATTAACAGCAAGAATGGATGTTGTAATGTTCTGCTTCTGGAAATCAGTCTGAAATCTAGTCATTAAAGAAATAATTATATGTACCATAGATAATTTCACTGGGATATTGAATAAAGTTAGATCTCATTGGAAAAATGGCCAGAAGCATGTAATGTGCTAGTAGTTTCTTCCTGTGACATCAGAATAGTTTTTTTTCCCCCCTTCTCTTACTATTCTGTGATGAGCTATCATCTGTCAGGTTGTGCTTGGTGAGTTTCTCCTGAGTTTCTCAGCATGTAATGAAAATGAATGTATAGCTAACCTGGGAGGTACCTATCAAGCTCTAATACCTTTTTTGGTTTACATAAGTTTATTGATATTGGCCTTGAGTCTTTTTGATTTATTTCCCTCATTGGACAAATTGTCCATTTGAGCACATGGATTTCCTTTCACTCCAAAAATAACCTGATCAGTTGGGAAATCCAACCTGTAAATAGCATAGGGTGGAGAGTGAAAAGAGGTCTGTAATTCACATGAAAAATGGTGACAAGACTACATAAACATGGTCATGCAACCTTGAAAAGTACAACGTGCTAAAGGAAGTTAGCAGCAATTTGTTTTCTGTAGGATAGCTTTATGTACAAAAGGAGGCTTACTAAATTTAGTAAGGTAGATGTTGTGGTTTAGCCCGGCTGGCAGCTAAACACCACACAGCCGTTCGCTCACCCTCCCCCCTCGCTCTCTGGGATGGGGGAGAGAAACGGGAAAGTGAAGCCTGTGAGTTGAGATAAAGACAGTTTATTAAGACAGGAAAATAATAATAACAATAATAATAATAATAATAGTATTAATAATAATAATGTGTACAAAATAAGTGATGCACAATGCAATTGCTCACCACCTGTTGACCGATGCCCAGCCTACCCCCAAGCAGCTGGCCCCCCCTCCACCCCGGCTAGCCACCCCTATATATTGTTCAGCATGACGTCAGATGGTATGGAATACCCCTTTGGCCAGTTTGGGTCAGCTGTCCTGGGTCTGTCCCCTCCCAGCTCCTGCTGCATCCCTAGCCTGCTCGCTAGCAGGACAGAGCGAGAAGCTGAAACGTCCTTGGCTTGGTGTAAGCACTGCTCTACAACAATTAAAACGTCAGCATGTTATCAGCGCTCTTCTCATCCTAGTCCAAAACGTAGCACCCTACCAGCTACTAGGAGGAAAATTAACTCTGTCCTAACTGAAACCAGGACAGTAGAGAAAAAAGATATGCACAGGTTTGCAGGGACTTTTATCAGGTTAGTCAAAATAGTAATGGAAATGTTATAGCTTGCTTATCAGTAGGCTTCATGTACATTCTTCAGTTTTCTTGGGATATCGTATCCCTTATTTCATTGTTTGCTTTTTACCTTCTCTGAGTTTACTGTCTGTAGTAAGTCTTCCTTTTTTACTACTTGCTAGACTGTACTCTGTGGTTAAGCTGTTTGGACTGTGGCTTTTTGGCTTCTTTGCAAAACCAAAGATCAGTCGGGGCAGGTATATGTATATACTACTCTCAATGAAAGAGAGAAATTACAGGAGTAAGAGATGATACATATGGAGACATCAACCAGATGAAGTTTAAATGTGAAAAGTTTACATTTTAGAGGTACTCCTCAGGAAGGAGTTTTAAATAGAACATTCAAACCTTATCTGAAAAATATTTCCATATATACATGGAATTCATGAATTCATTAGATCAACCCTTTATCAAGTCACTCAGTTTCTTTGCCTAGTGTGGAAGATACCCTTCTCAACATCTTCATTTTTCTTCTCTTTCCATTTATCTCTTTGGCTGCTTCAGTTTTCTTTTTTTCTTTTTTTCTTTTTTTTTCTTTTTTTTTTCTTTTATAGAAAAGTTGTGTTGTCTCTCACACTGTGGTTTTACCAAAGACTTATTTTTATCTCTACACAAATATCTCAGTTCCCACATTTTCAGCAGAGTAACATCTCTTCAGAGTTTTCTTAGCAGTAAGTGCTAGTGACATTGAATGCACATATCTTCAGGTGCCTTGCTTTTAATTAACAGCCCATTTCAAAATGTTCTGCATTTCTTATGGGTGAATTGTGCTGTAGCTTGCTGAGTCTATCAGTAAGGGGTTCTGGACCATTAAACACTTCTTTTTTTCTCACTTTATGGGTTGTTGGATTTTGTGGCTGGGAGAGCAGAAGACAGATGGCTTTAACTCAGTTTAAACCATAACATTGCATATGTTACTATAGGGTATCTAGTATGTTATCTTTTCGGGTTATACCACTTTCCTGGCAGTCATTTGTGTTACCTCATGACTCTGTCTGATTTTCATATGACATTGTAGATTAGATTCTATTAAAAGAGGTCAATATATTGATTCATTCCATTAACTTGATTTAAGGGCTCACACTAAAACTTACAAACTTACCTACAGATACTGTGATTTTATTTATTTATTTATTTATTTGTATGCGGCTTTAACTTTTGAGCAAGCTTAGAAACTGTAAAACAAATCAGCAAGCCATATGCATGATGTGACTTCCCATTTTTAGTTTTTAAATAGTAAAAAATAACACACACTCAAGATTTTTTTTTTTTGGTCATTTTACATGTTTCATAAATGAAGTCAGTGTCTCTCTGCTTTCTTCACATCAGTAGATCCTCACATGCACCACTGTCAGCACTCATGCTGACAATGTTGAGTGTTGTCAATACTTATAACCCCACATATCACAGTGTTCACCTCTTCAAGGCAAAATTAGATTGACTATTAGGACTAGCTCTTTCTTCTCTGGAAACCTTCCTTTATACTTGTTTGGAGTCCATCAACAAAAATAGATTAGATGGGTTGTAAATCTTGTTTAAGGTGCAAATACAGCATTTATATATATCTCTGAACTGCACGTTCTCTTTATTAAACCCCAATTGTATTATTATTTTATTAAATCTCTCTCTTGGAGTTACTGAGATGGAATAAAAAAAAAAGTTATGAAAATAGAGGCTCTGAAAGTATGGTTGGCAGGATGTACACAAATATGTTATTCCTATTCTGCCATATAAGTATCTTCAGTCACTGGAGACACTGCAATTTTCAGAATAGTGCTCACACTTGGTAATGCCAGATTTTAATGATGCCAAATTTATGTAGTTGAAAAGTGAGAAATGTTGGTTAATGAGCTATATAATAGCGTGATAGGATTTGAGTTTGTTAAAAGATGCTAGAAAAGCAGCTATCTTCTTTCAGACTCAGCCTGATGTGTAAGTCAGCTGGGGTTTATTAGCAGTTGGAGTGTTACTGTGTATGTAGTACAGGGAGTTAGGGAGGAGAAAAAAGGTGTCCTTTAAAAAAAAAACCAAAACAATAATGAATAACTAAGTTCAGGGAGCTTATATGGAGATTTATATTGCAGTCATTTAAGTTATCCATAAGGCAAAAAACAGGAACTCTGGGAAGTTTCTGTTAGTTCCTATGTTAAAAACAGGGTTAAAGCAACATCTGCTTAGAGCTACACAATGCTTAGTAGGGAAGAAGGTTGTATTTTTGGCCTAAAGCATGTAAAAACAATCAAGTGCAATCAACATGGAACAGAGTATTGCCTGTGGACTAATATTTGAAGATCCACTTGCACAGAAATTTGTGTATTACATTTTGAGCATTTTGAGTTCAGTAGGCAGATGAGAAGAACATGCAAGCAACCCTGTCCCTCACTCTAGAGATTTTCAGCATGTTAGGATTCTTTTTTTCCCCATTCAGTATTCAGACGAGGTGTTTATAAAATTCCCTTGGAAATGGAAAAAAAAAACACAAAAAACTAAAACAGAGAGAGAAAAGATAGTTATTAAAATGTATCTGACCTAAATAAATACATTAATGGCCTTTTTTTTCTGTGCTCATGCTCATTAACTCTCAAAGAACTAAAACGCTGTAGGGGGAGTGTAGTACTAAAATAGAAGCACATAGAGTTATCTTGTGGAAAGGGTGAATGGGATCATCTCTGAGCTAAAAGTCTAGCATTGTGTTTGGCTGAGGATCCCATTTAATTAAAAGTTTTCTTCCCGTTTGGAGGGATCTGCAGAAGTATACTGCATTCAGCACTAAATGGAAGGAACATCTGTCTCAAACTGGGTAGAATCAGTGGAAAAACTTAACTGAGTCAGAAAAAAAGCGGCATTTTTAACTTGAAAGTTTCGGCTTTGAGTTAGAGTTCGTTGTGCGCTGAAGTATCCTTGTCCCAGAGGATTTTGCAGATTTTTTTTTCATCTGTTTGTAACTTGTGTATCTGCCAGCTATTGCAGAGATGAAAGTGTGCAACTGAGGGAGAGTATGTAGATTTGTCAATCTGGATTACTTGATCCTGTAATCTACAGTGTACTTCATAATGAGGCAGCAGATGCACAAGTCAAGTACCGTTTGAGCATTGTTTATTTCATTGTTTATTTTATAAAAATTTGTACCAATTTTCCACAGACCCAACAATACTGATTTTGGAAGAAAAATATTCCCTAAAATTCTTAGAATGATTAATTTGACATCTTAGTAAAGCTAATGTGTTTCGGATAAGCAGAAAGGGTAGTTAATTTTTTTTCTTCTTTCTTTTAAGTGCTATGTCATGAGTGACTATCTAAAGAAGAAATTGCTTGATCAAAATATGTAGCTGAGCTATAGTATTATCTGGAATATATATATATATTTATTTCTCTTAAAAATTGAGACTGTCAGAAACTTTTTGTGTTTTCACTTTATAGTGAATACCTAAAAATGTTTTTATGAAGAGCTCATTTAGGTGATACAGTCTAGCTAATTTATCATTGTCAAAGATCTATATAAACTATGCCTTTCAGAATGAAAAAAATTAATTTTCATAGTCAACACAGTGCTTCCACAGTATGAAGGAGAAATGTGCAGCAATAAGCAAGTCCTCACAGTTCAGTGAATTTTTCCAAAAGCAGGAAAAAATCAGTGATAATACTGATGAAGTTCACAAAGACTATTTTGAGTCTTTTTTTCAGTAGCGTCATTTGATCTTACTGACACATCTGTTATGTATTTAAAAGCCTTTTTTAAGCAAAAGTCCTGGATTTATTTGAGGGAAGGACTGAGGAAAATAGGTATTGTAGGAGTCAAGATTTCTACAAGTGGTTCTTCAAGATAGAGGAGGTCTACCAGAAGAAGTAGGATGTATCTGAATCTATGACTTTACGATTAAGATTTAAGTGCTTTGGAAAAGGACACATTAAATCTATGTTCTGTATTTAGCAAAGGAATTTGTAAGGTACATGCCCTCTGGAGTAAAACCAAGTTTATAAAAGCATTATTAAAATACAGGTCACACAAACGAGATTGTTTGAGATTATTTTGTAGGGAGGTAAAGGTTTGCATGGATAAGTAGTGTTTTTTTGTTTTGTTAGATCAACTCATGCACCTAGACAAATAGAGATGCTTTAGTGTAGAAATTTTTCACCTAGTGGCCTATTTTGTCATTCCTAATAAAATCTTACCTCTCCATTTGAATCTTACCTATTTTATCACAATTTCAAAAAAACAGTTACTAGAATGTTTTTCATTTCTTGTCACTGCAACACATTTTTGTGCCCCTTTTTTGAAGTTAGTGTTGGATTGTTTCTTCCAGACCATAGATAAAGAACTAAATAGCAATAAGCCATGGAAATGTCCATTTAGAACTGTATTAAAAACACAATTTATGGACACTGACTTTGCGTTTTGCTTTCAACACACACAAAATGAGGATAGTGTCAGGTTAAATCCGTTCTTTGGTGTAGCCACAAATTCAAGGGATCAGCTACTATGAGAAAAACATTTGTTGTTTCCATACTCAACTATCCATATTTTTGATGAACTTTTCATTAAAAACAAAACAAAACAACAGAAAAGTACTGTAAAGTTTTTACTGTATGTGCTGCTAGCTGTATGTGCTGATTTTTTCTAATCTTATGATGATGTTTCATCAAAGAACAGGTGTTGGTCACTATCCTTCACTGATGAAGCATGTAACTTGTTGTGCTGTTTCCTACTACTTTGATAGCTGAGGGGAAGGTTTTGATTAAATTTACATTACTCATCAGGTTTGTAACTATCACTGTGCTTATTGCTGTCTTACCAGGAAAGGATTCTGATGTATTTAGATATCCAGGGGCAAGGATTGAACAGGTTATATACCGACTTTAATGGATGAGTAATAATCAATTTTAATCTAATATGTGATGGACAGCTCTGTTACTATAAATATACAGTCTCCCCCTTTGCCACCAGTTCAGCCTGTTGGATACAATATGCTTGAACATGTGAGAATTACAAATCATTCCTTCTATTGTAGGTGCTGTTTTCCTGAACATATCTTTGAATGTCATAGTTGTATGGAAAAATTATTTAGCTATTTTTAGACTGAAGTAAAAGAAGAAGAGGAAAGAAGAGGAGATGAAGAAGGACTCTGTCAGTTAGTTTTTTGGAAAAAAAGGTAAGTGTTCTGTAAAATAAGTTACAATGAAAAGGTTGCTAAACCAAAAAATTAATCTTTCCTCCTGAGCAAATTTCACCAGAGAAAACAAAAGCACTTTAAATGACATGTTTCAATTCTGTAATCAAATGGGGAGAATCAGATCAGATCCTTGCAAGTGTGTTGTAAGCAGCTGGTGAAGTAAAAGTTGGGGATGGTGCTGCCCTGCTTGGTAAGTCACTTCACATCGTTCTGCAAAGAGTTTATGAAACCATAGCTCTTCAAAATTGTTTTGAAGGACAAATATTTTGACATTGTAATTGACAAGTTTTTACGTTATGTATGAAGATTGTTATTTTGTTTTCTAAAATGTTCTTCTGGGCTAGCATTTCATCTTTTTTCTTCCTACAAGGTCTTTGTCTCAGCCCCTGGTGCAGTTTCTAACTGTTGAAGTGGATGATAATCTATCCATGTTCTTGGACAGATAATCAGGAGCCTCAGAGTAACACATCCATCAAATGTGCATGTATATACATGTATTTTCCTAGTGATTTTTCATCCTTGTTTATAATTATGAAAGAGTAGAGACGGAAAAGAATAGTTAATTTTTGCCCTAAGTCCTGCTGTAACATGAAACTTAACAGAAATTGGACAGAAATGGTTCTGGGAAGCTTTTATTGCTAACTATTTATTGCTAACTATTGGCAGCACCTCAGTGAGGAAAACAATAAAAGCTTTAAAACTTTTTCTTCAATTATCAAAGCTCTTTGTGGAATAGATTCAACACCTGATTTACACAGATTTCCCTAGGCAACATCTCTGAGAAGTTCTCTTTGGCTTTGGCTTTCTAACTTCAAAACTGAACACTTCGGCCTCTGGGGCCTGGTGTCTCCCTCTTTCAGTTTCTGGGAGGTGGATTTTACTTCCTGCCTTATCTTTTCTGTTCTGTTTCCCTTGTAGGTCTCTATTGCCTTACATCTATTTTCTATTCCCTTAATGCCAGTGGTCACAGTCAACAGATACCTTTGCTTAATTACACTGATTCAGAAGCTATGTTGTACGAATTTGGTAGATAAGATGCCCTGTGGGACAAAGTTCCTGATCTGAGGAATTCAGAGATGAAGATAGGTTTGTTGTGAATACCTAAGCTAGAGAGCAGAACAGATCTAAATTGCAGTGCAAACAAAAGATAATGCAGAGGGATGGGAGCCTTCTGGAAGTCTGTCAGGGCACACTTCCATCTGCCAAGGCATTTCTTTACCAAGTATAAGTAGGCTCTATTTCTCTAGCTTTTTTCTTCAAGTCGACCTCAACCGCACACCGTCATCTTTTGTGTTTGGGCAGTACACTAAAAAAGTAAAGTATTACACATTACTAATTCACGAATTTATTTATAGATCATCTGATCATTAGGCTGTTCTGTGCTACACTACAGTTGTAAGAATTCAGAAAAAAAAAGTCTATGAAAGGATTATAAGCCATTTTAGGTGAGAGTTATGACTGCTTTTTGTTTGTAGCTGAAAATGTTGGGGTGTTTTCAACTTTTACATGGAAATTGATTTTTTTTTCCTCTAAGAAGCCGAAAACATTAAAATCTATTTATTACTCATATGTACTGACATTTATTATTAATTTTATGTCCCACTGTATTGCTTTCTTCAGGGCAAAGCTAACATTCATTTGTTGAGCAGTGATATACAGTCAACACAAGGTGCATGGCTGCTGACTAAATAACAAACACACTAGGATCTCTTTTTTATGGGTGTTGGCAGTAGGTGCTGCTTGAGTCAGTTCAGGGCAGATTGCTTGCTGCCCTGGTAGACTAGCACTGCTCAGTGCATGCTTTCAGTCAACAGCCCAGATTTTTTTTTTTTAAATTATGAAGCATCTCCTCTTCCCTTCCTGAATGGAAGTTAACAGTTTGAAGGGGTATTTTTCAGACTTCATAATGAAGTTTTAATAAATAAAATGTTGCGTATTTATCCTGCAATACCTTTGTTTGCCCAGACCCTTGCTTTATACTTGTAAATGTTCATGTGCATTTGTAAGCCTTTGGAAATAAGGATATATCTGATGAGTGCAATAGATTCTTGGAAGGAAGAGAACAACTACATGAGATGTAAGATAGGTGTTGTTCCAGTGTACCATCTTATACATGAGATTGGTGTTCAGTTCAAGTTTTTACTAATTAACTGAGTAAATTAAGTGCAGGCATTCATTGGAAATGTAGACTCTCTTTTGGTGGCCCATAAGGGCTCAATTGCCTATTTTAAATGAGGCCTAGTAGCTTCCTCTGCCCAGATGACGTACATCATTTACTTAAAATGGACTTACTGCCATGAATGAATTGACTTCTGATAATCCATTTGGTAAAATGGGGACCTGTTCTTTTACAGGAGGCATATTTATACCCTAGAAGAGTAGTATTTCAGGGTTTACACCTATCTATCGAGTATTTTATTACTCCTGTTAGTCAAGAGGAATGATGAACTATGCATCTCTCATAATATATATTGATCATCTTGGAGATGATTTAAGCATCTATCAATACTCTCTTCTGGTCTCCACATAAGATAAAATACTGTATCTTCTCTCTATTTGCAATTATTATTGTGGCATGAAATCCTCTCACAATCAGTTTCATTCTCTTTAGCAATAGTTCAAAAATACCTATTCATTTTAACAGTTAATCAATTAATAGAAAATTACTGCATTGGATTTAGTTTGTTTTGGTGGTGTTAACGTCATTGCTATAATCCAAGTTCCCTTTTGTTGTCTATGGTTTCACAAAAACTTGTTTTCTGGCTTTCAACAGTAGGACTCAGTCAGTGTCTTTGGTACTGTCAGTCTGATGATGAGTACAGAATAAAATGTTTGCAAATTTTACTTTCTGTGATTCCAGTATGGCCTATGATAGGTTAACTGTGATCTGGATTTTGAATGTAATGATGAGCTTTTATCACTCTGTTCCAAACACCTAGCATTTGATTAGCTCCCAGCTTTCTTTGCTGTTAATTCAAAAATCATGCCTGGATGACTGCATCTGTAAGCACATTGTGTAAATAGTGTAAATACCCACAATAGCAGAGGAGTCCTGACCTTCAGATCTGCCCCAGCAGCTCCACAGATACCTAGTTTCCTTCGTTGTTTTGTGTAGGATATTGTTCACTTGGGTACGTTTTCACTCTTTTGGAGCCTTTTTTGACATAATTGATTAAAGTGCCTCTATATAAATTGAATTTCCCATGTGGACTTTTTTAAACCTCTAGAACCTGATAAGCTTTTGTAACAGAAGAAGAAATGTTTCATGCAGCTTGAAATCCTCCTTGCATAAAGGACCATTTCATCAGCTAGTGTCTGGTCTGCTAAGCTGTGCTGGCACAGCGGCATCTGAATCCCATAGTCTAACTACTTTTTTTGTCTTGCCTCAGGGTATGAGATTCAAGTAAGCTTTTTTTTTTTTTTTTTTTTTTTTTTTTTTTGCAATAGAAGCCAATGAGCCCAATGCATTAAAATAACATAAAAGTTACTGCAATCTTGGAGAGAACTTTGCATAAAATATAAAGGGGATGCCATTTTTTGTTTGTGGGACTTCAGATACAGGTTTCTTTTAAAAGGTTTGAAGTAACTCTCAAACCATTGAGAATCTAACTTGTGTATCTAACTTGTGTGTAACAGAAGAGGAGGAGATGAAGTGTTAAACACATCTCAAGTTAAATAATAATAATAATAATAAATAATCTCAGAAAAAAAAAGTTATCTTAAACTTCAAACTCTGGGGCAAACATTTTCCACTCCTGTGACTTTATAATATACTTGTTTCTGTGTCTGATCTGCAGCTCTGAAGTGGAAGGTGTGCATTTTTTTTTTTTTACAGTAGCAGGAAGGAACTGTAATTACAGTCTTGAAAGAACTATGAATGTTATGTTTTTCTTTTCTTCCCAGGAGTCAGACTTTCCTGAATATTATCATCTGCTGTGGCAAAACACAATCAAAGAACAATCTTACCTTCTCCATTTTTTCTTTGAAGCCTGAGACAACTGAGAAACATAAATGGAAAAGTTTCAGGTGCAAGTTTATTTTATGTTTCCTTTATTTTGTGAATGTAAGACATACTTGATGATTCTCTAAATTCAGACTTGCAGTTCAAGGACTGAGAGGAACTGATTAGTTCAGCAGATAGAACTGTGTGATATACAGGTGTCAGTGACAGATTATCTGGGAACTAAGCACACTTTAACCAGTATCAGAAGAGAGACTGTAGCTTGATATTGAGTGATAAAACTTCAAACTTTCCTAAACTTTTCTTGCTGTTTTTCCACATCTTGTTGTACTGGGTCTGGCTGGGATGTTAATTTTCCCTGCAGCAGCCCATACAGTGCTATGCTCTGCACTTGTAGCTAGAACAGCACTGGTATCACACCAGTGTTGTGTCTGCTGCTGAGCAGTGCTGGCACAGCATCAGGACTCTCTCTAACCCTCCTAGGGGGTGGGCAAAAAAGTGAGAAAGGAACATCACCAGGGCAGCTGACCTAAACCAACCAAAGGGATATTCCATACCATATGATGTCACACTGAGAGAGCAGTTGTGGTGGAGTTCAGCTGCCTAGCACGGTTCAGCTGCCTAGCACTAAATAGACTTGAATCAGTTCAATACCTGATAGGGAGTCACAAGGCTAAATGTTTTCTTTTTTTTTTTATTTATTTATTTTTTTCTCTTACCTAGTATAAGACATTGTGACAGCACAGTCTCTCTACAGCTCAGTTCCAGGGGTGTCAGAGATGGCACCATACATAACAAAAATAATGCTTTTCTTTTATTGGTAGGAAGTTTTTACCTCTTCTGCGTAGAAACTATTCTGCAGATGAGCACAATGAAGATGGTGAAACTCCTTGGAGAGAGACTAATGTTATTTCAGATGAGAAGGTGTAGTCTGGCTGTGATGATCAAGAGACCAGTGACACAGGCAGAGGGTGTGACAGAGGAATATTACTGATTCCACCTCCTTTCCAAACGCATAGGCTTCTTTGCAATCAGGAAGATACAAAGATACTTTCATTGGAAAGTAATGGTTCTTGCTTCTAGCTAGTATCAGAGAAAGCTTATGTTTGGATAAGAACGGGAATCTCAGGAAACTATCTTGTCTACTGAAATTTTTGGGGTATAAGTTTCTCAGAGCTATGCACCAGCATGTTTTTCTGTAAAATAGGAAAGGATATTGTCTGATTGTATTTCTGTCATTGAGGAACCCAGGATACCAAAACTCTCTCTAAGCCATGTAAACACATATTATCTCTGATGAGACAGTGTTGCCAAAAGCCCTGACCTGACTTGGACCTTTAATACCAGCCATCTGTTCTCAGCATTTACTTTCTCTGTTTTTTTTTGTTGTTGTTGGTTTTTTTTTCAGTTCTGTAGTTGTTTTTCCTCCCATCCTGGATGAAGCAAATAAGATAAAATATTGTTGCAGGATGTAAATTTTCTGTACAAACAGATCTTATTTATCTATCTATTTATTTGGCTGCTCATAAATCCAGAGGATTTATAGTGGAACCCCATTTTAAGTACTTTTATATCACTATTTGGAGAAGCTTCTTTCTTTAATCGGCTGATAAGGGATACTGAGTCACTAGCTTTCTAACTTCAGTGCAAATATTCTCCAATGGAAGTTCAGTGAAAAAGAAGAAAGTGAACAATGGAAGCTTGGCCTAAAGTAGAAGGAATATGGAGGTTTGATGTGTTTCTGTATATGTTTCTAATTCTTCCACTTGAGAGGAGAACTGATGAGTTATCAAATTCCTAACATGGCGCATTTTCAAACTCAGGTAATTTGTAGATAATCTACACTACCTTATATCCAACTGGATGTAGGATCATAATATGTCTATTAAAATTTGAAAGATATATTTGTCTATATGTATGGTCACAGATTTATTCAGATTTATTGTGTACCTGAGATAGTAAGAAAACCTGAAGTAATTTTTTGTTGAGGATATTTTTGCACCTACAATTGTGCATAGCACTTGGTGTTACTGCTAAGTAAAAAATAAACAGCATTCCAATGGTGTTGTTTGTTCCAAAACCAGCCTAGGTGTTCCTCTGTCCAGCTCATTAAGCAGTTTGCCAAAGGTTTGGTGAAAATACTTACTTAAACTGACTGTCAGCAGAGAGGTTTGTCTGCTTGTCCTTTGGCAGAGGGGGAATGGTGAAAGATGCAGACCTAATGTTGTTGTGGTTTAGCCCGGCTGGCAGCCAAACACCACACAGTCGTTCGCTCACCCTCCCTCCTCCCTCTCCGGGGTGGGGGAGAGAAACGGGAAAGTGAAGCCTGTGAGTTGAGATAAAGACAGTTTATTAAGACAGGAAAAATAATAACAATAATAATAATAATAATAATAATAATAGTATTAATAGTAATAATGTGTACGAAATAAGTGATGCACAATGCAATTGCTCACCACCCGTTGACCGATGCCCAGCCTATCCCCGAGCAGCCGCCCCCCCACCCCGGCTAGCCACCCCTATATATTGTTCAGCATGACGTCAGATGGTATGGAATACCCCTTTGGCCAGTTTGGGTCAGCTGTCCTGGGTCTGTCCCCTCCCAGCTCCTGCTGCACCCCCAGCCTGCTCGCTAGCAGGACAGAGGGAGAAGCTGAAAAGTCCTTGGCTTGGTGTAAGCATTGCTCTACGACAATTAAAACATCAGCATGTTATCAGCGCTCTTCTCATCCTAATCCAAAACATAGCACCCTGCCAGCTACTAGGAGGAAAATTAACTCTGTCCTACCTGAAACCAGGACAAATGTGCAGCCAAGTATTTGTCTCATCCATTTTGGGATAGTATTCCGAAAGCTGTGGCTAAGTTTTTTCAAAAGCCTCACCATGTCAGCTTGAGTATTCGTCCAGCTGCATAGTCATTGCTGCAAGGTTTTCTTGCAGAGTTGAAAAGTAGCCAAGCATATTTCTGTTGGGCAACTGGCTTAATATTGTAAACTGTAGTTTTTTAATAACTGATTTAACTACATTTGTGTATTGAAAAAAAATTAAAACTTCAGGACCTACCTTCTACTCATTTAGGCAACACATCCTTCTTTTGCCCAGAAAAATAGCGTAGAGCACAGCCCAAAATGAGAGCAAGTATGCTAGACATTGAAGGCACGGCATGCTTTTCAAAGCAGACAACATTTAGAGGCATGGTCTCTGTGAAATACCGTGAGCTCACAAGAGAGTTCAGAGAATGATTTCCCACCATTTTGCAGGCATCCTCAAAACACAGCAGCAGAGCATGTAGCTGTTTCTTCAGCTTAGAGGGCTTGCCTTATTGATAATCATTTCTACTGAAACAGGCAAAAATGCCTAAGTTTGTTCTGGGAATCAAAGTGGATGCTGCAGGGTACCCATTTAGCTTCTATTACTATGCCCTAAATGCATGCTTCGCACCATGAGTCCACTTTTTTTTTCCTGTTATTGATTTTATCCCCTCAGTACAAATTCCTGTGCAGCAAGAATATTCGATGATATCCTCATTCATGAAGGTATCAGCAGTATTTTTTTTAATTTTTTTTACAGCTGTTCAGAGAGGGAGGAGATGAGAAAAATAATAATAATAAAAAAAATAGTCATGAGAAAAAATGAGCATAAACCAAAAGAAAAACATCAAGTGTGTTTATGGAGTGTCTGGACTCAGTGTAAGATGAAAAGAGTATTTTCTGCTGTGCCGTCCAGGTGGCATGACACTATGAAGAAGTTCATTTTCCTGCTCTAGCCATCATTTTGCAACAGTGGTTTCATGGTTTCATTGCTTGGTTACTCGTCTGGTGACATAAGAGGTCTTTCATGCAAGAAATTGATTCACATTTTTGTGCATTTTGTATATTGATTTATATAGCTTTCATTTTTTTTCTAAAACTAAATTGCCTTTTAATTCACATGATTATTCTTAAGATGGCAGTGAGATAAAAACAGCTACCTGACAGAAGTTTATCGTTCAGTACACAACTTGTGAACATATTCCTTGTTTCAGTTGATATAAATCAAAATTTGGAGTAACTTTCATCATAACTATGTTTCCATATGCATTTCCATAGTGAAATTCATCTCTACCTGTGAATCTGGACTGTACTCACACGTCTCCAGCCAACTGACAAAACTGAAATCACCTGAAGACCTTCTGATACCTGTTAATTTCCATAGAAAGTACCAGTTTTAAAAAGACTATCTGCATTTTTTTCCCCACAGAGTTCAAGAATGAGCCTGGGTAAACCTGGCAGCTTGAAGTCTGAGGAAGAAGATTGGTTTCTGCATGAGTTTCACTGACAATGAAGCTTGTAAGGGTTTTCAAACTCTGGTAAGGAAACTCATCCAGAACAGTCCAATAGGCACACTGGAACAGGTTGATTTATGGGCTTTGAAACATCTGAAGGTGATTCTGTTAAAGCCAATTAAAAAGTTGGAGAAAATGTGAGATTAAGATCTACCCAAAAAAGGGCAGATATTAAGAAGAAATTCTTTACTTAAAGGGTGGTGAGGCACTGGCACAGGCTGCCCAGAAAAGTTGTGGATGTCCCATACCTGGAAGTGTTCAAGGCCAGGTTGGATGGGGATTTGAACAACCTGGTACAGTGGGAGGTGTCCCTGCCCATGGCAGGGGGGTTAGAACTAGATGATCTTTAAGGTCCCTTCCAACCCAAAGCATTCTATGATTCTATGAAGATGGTGAAATGCAGAGAAGCCTACTGTTCTCCATGTAAAATGAGAGAAACAGATACCTTAATCCGATGGCACAGCTTTGTAGTACATATGTGAGAATGCAGGAAGTTCAGTGAGTTTTTTTTGAAAGGAAAGATTTACTTAGGCTGGTTGTGCTCCCCCTTCACAGCTATACCACTCCTAAGAAACAAAATGATGTGAAGATGTGCATGTCATTTGGTTTAGCAGGCCTGAGCAATGCACACAGCTAGTGGGGAAACTGACAGTGGGAAGGACTAGCACAGAACACAGTGAGCAGGATCTCACAGCAAGCCGAGATAGCAAGGAACTTCATGGCTAGTCCAAGTCACATCTGATATAGTGAGAATGTGGGATGAGTTAATCAACCTGGTCAGCATGAAGAACAGGGAGTGAAAACACATGATCAAATTGGTCAGACCCTAGTGGGACCTCTTAACCCAATAGCATGAAGTCAGAGTAAGTTGTATTAAAAAATCATTAACACACTGTCTGGCACTTGGGCTCTGCTGAGCTTGAGTTTCAGTAACAGCTCACTACTTGAGCAGTTACATACAGCTAAAGAAAAAGAGCTTATTATATTCCCGGTGTATAAACTGGATGTATATCCTGAAAGGTATTTTGCTTTTCAGAGAATACATGCATTTTCCAAGATGTTATACTGTTGATTTTTTTCCCCTAATTATAAAATATATTTATGTAAATATTTTTATTCACTTACTTTTATTTTTTTAGCTTTAAAAAAAAAAGGAAAAACTGTGTTCTGTCAGTAAGTGCCTGGCAGAAAAGTTACATTTCTAAGATATATTCAATTTGTGAAAAAAAAATAAAGATATATCAGCTGATGCATTTTTCTGATCTAGGGGGCAATAATATTTTATTTTTTTGAGTGAGCCACTTGTCTTTTGAAATATAAATTAGTTTCCAAGTATTAGGTGAAAAATTCTGTTATTGCAAGTATGTAATTCTCAGTATGTACATGAATGTTCAAATTTAATATGTTGATGGCCAAATTGCAATTCACTGTGACGCGGTAAAATAAATGCCCTCCATTATGGGATTCCTTTGACTATTGGTCATGTATCCCAGGAGTGTTCACTTGATATTAAAATACTGTTACAAAATCTAATCAATGTTTCTAGGAAAAGAAGAATGAAAGAAAAATTTTGTTATTTTCTTTTTTTAAATAGATACATTTTTTGGAAGTAGTTGAGCTCTGTCATACATATATATATTTGTTCAACTGATGGTTTATTAAATCTGTTTTCTATATTTTTAGCCATATTGGCTGGTATATTATTGAATAGTAATATTTCAAAATTATTCTCTTCAAAGAATAATTGATATATAAAGCACTTTGCCAAAACTGTACATGTGCAGTGCGAGCAAGTGCAAGTTTTTTGTTATGGATAAGCACCATTTGTGCTGATAACATCCACAGGTAACCAGTCTGTAGTCATTCCCCTTTTAGATTTTTTTTCCTTTCTCCATTGAATTTTCATGAATCTTTTGAATTGCCAGTCACCAGCAAAGTTCCACATTTCTCTTTCATTCTCCTCTCTGCATTATATACCACCCGTTTAATCAGGAACAACGTCTTGCATGAAGAGATTACAATAATTTCACTGGAAGATGCTACTCTGTTTTCTTTGTTTGTTTGTTTGTTTTGTCTAAATTTTCTAAGAAATAAAGCTTATACTTCAGTTGTGTGGTAGGCATGCAAGCCTATTGTGTGAATCTGCTGATTGATTCATTACAGTTTGACATAGATATCTTAAAATAATACACTTTTAAAATTTCAATCCTAAAATATTTGTTTCTTTTGATATCTTCTGCAGTCATACACAGTAACCAAGCTTTGTTATTTTAGTTCTTACAGAAATTTTTGTTTTAAAGGTGCTATAAACTTAGTTTTATTATCAAACTTAGCCATCCAGGAACTATTTTATCAACTGCTTTCAACTAACTAATATTTTGAACTATTCCTCAAGACTAGTCCATGTTTTAAAAGTTGTCACTGGGTGATTCTGTGCCGCATAGCATGGCACAGTGTTTCAGGTGAGTGAGTAAACCTTTTCCTTCCGTTCTGATTCTTTATTACACTTCTGTGGAAACCTATGCTGGCTCTTGAGGTGTGACAGTCTGACTGCAGTGAGACTTTGAGTTAAGCAGGATATGCTGGTTTTAGGATATAAATATTTTGATGATGTAAAGATCAGAATAATTGATGTAAATAACTTCAGTAATCATAGAATATTTTCCTTGGCTTTTTGGACTGGCAGGCTAGTGCACATTAAATAAGGCAATTAAATGTTTTCTTGAAAACCCCATGCATTACAATGCAGCAAATGCAGATAACAAGAACAGAACTACAGGTAGTAACCTCTGTGGAAGACATAGTTCCATTATCTTAGATAATGAAGTTCACAGGCAGAAAGATAATGGCATTTTCCCTCGTTATTTTTAATCCTCTAAACTTCAAGATCAAAAATGGAAGATAGCTGTCTATATGGAATGAATAAAAAAATAGAAAGATGAATGAATGCTTTTTTTTTTTTTTAATGCGTGCAAGTTTCTTGACAATTTTATCTGTCATTGCAGCAGCTTTTTCATCTACATTACTATATGCCTTCTGAAACTGCTGGAAGTCTTGACTGATGGGTCATGAATGTGATGGGATAGGGGAAAAATCACTGAATGAAAAAAAAGTAAAGCTTTTGTAAAGGTTTTTTTTTTTTGGTTTATGTGAAAAAGGGTGTGATAAACAGGCAAATAGTGCTTTACAACAGCTGACATGTGGAGATGTTAGTTCTGCTTTTTTTCTGTATGTCTTTTTGCATGGGGTGTTAAACCTATCAGTAGGTTTTAATTGGTTGTCCCAACACAGAAGCAACAAAACAAAGTAGCATCATACTAACAGATATGATGTGATTTATCATACCACAGAGGTCTCTAGAGGCATGAAGGATCTTGGTTAAAGGCTGTAGTTCTGCAACACTCTGTGTAAGAATCTTTTAAAATATCAGAGAAATTGTAAGGGTCACTACTGTGATATCACATTGTTACACACAGAAAGCTGCAGAAATAACCATCTCTTGCTGGAAGCTCTCAGCTGCATGAACAAGTACATACAAATGGCCAGACACCAAATTTCAAGTGGAAACTGACACTTGCAAATTAAAGTTATTTGAAAGTAAGATGTACTTAAGCACATTTGTATAAAGATACAGAAGTCATATTTGCAAATTTAGCCTCAATTATCACTGAAAGAGTCCATCGTTACTTAAAGGCAGACTTTTGAGAAATGCTTAAAAATGAATCCTAAATGAGATTGTCTCCTTTGTGTTAAAGAGACTTTGGAGCAGACATGTAGTTATAGCTATGATTTCTATTCAATTATATTCAGCAGAAAAAATACTTAGCTCTCTCTCCCATGCAAAATCTAAACCAATACTTTGAAAAACAGGCAGCAACTGACAGCAAATTTTAGTACAGGTGGCTTTATTTTTTTTTAAACATTTTCATTTTAAATGAATTTAATGGTATGAAAAGTTTAAAAAACTCATCAGAGAGAAAAAAACAAATCTCTTTGCAACTTTCCAGCAATGGAATATATATTTGTCAGAAATAGTTCACTTAAATGAACAGAAAATAAATATACTTGGTGAGTACCTATGTCCTGTAGATACAGATGACAAAGGTACAGCCATGATATGATCACTGAGGTTTAGATTCATTTGTAAGTCTTATCTACACAAGGTAAGACTCATCTACATAAGGTTCTTCCTATAGTATATGGGCAAGTAAGTGTCCATTACAAAGATGAAGATCTCTCTTTTTTTTTCCCCATTGCCTAAATGATCACTTATACTAGAGTCTTTGGCTTAGACTGCAAATGTCATGTGAGAAACTCCCACAAGCAGTTTTAGAAAATAGTTAACAGATAATGGATTCTTCTGTAATATTGTAATAACACTTGTAATATTAAAGACATGTAGCCAATGTTTTTTAAAGAGAAATGAACAAAATACAATAAGAAGTAATTACACTAGTTTTGATTTTTTGAATCTAGAGAAAGTTTGCTAAGGGTGTGCTCACTCCAGCCACTTTTGTCTACTTAGAAGCTAGATGGGGGGATCATTATTCTTTGATCCTCTGCCTCCAAAGGAAGAGGATAAACTGCCAGAGTGTGATTCATCTCATGTTTTCTAAATGGTTAAAAAACCCAGCTATTTTCACAGGGAGTTAGTTAATGATGCAATGGTGATGACTGTGAGGTTGATACATAATTCCTATACAAATAAGCATATTTTTTGCTTCCTCCTTCTTTGTAACACATTTTCCAAACCACTATTAAAATCACTGGTATAGATGATAAATAATAAACTGAATTTGGTTGGATAGTTCTCTGTAAATTGTCAAATGAAATGTCATCACTGAGATTTCATTTAAACCCAAGAAAGCTCTGAATTTTCTAGATGCAGAATTATCATGTGGCAGTTCTTGAGGGTAACTAGTTATGAAAGGGAAAATAGATGGTGCAGAAGTATTTGAAAAACTGAATGCATTATGGTATTCTAAAACTTCTCAAAGACTGCTCTCAGCTCCAGCAACCACATCAGTATACATCCATTCTGGGGGAAACTAGTCGTCATTCTATATTGATTAATGCCAAACATTATTGTCACAGGGTTGCTGTCCTCAAAAGGACATGGATGAAAAGGCTTTTTTTGACATAACAATTATTTTATGGGGAAGTTTTCTTAATGCCGTGGCAGTGTAGGCACTGTTCTCCATTTACTGTATGTCCTGCCTCAGTTTACTTGAACCACACTGAAATAAAGTACTCTCAGTTAAGTGGCTTGCAGATTGACACATGATATCAAGGCAGTGCTGATTTTCATACAGGAAATCTGTTGGTGTAGTGAGTGCAGAAGCATGGTATGAGGTAACAGCAAGCTGTCATGGTCTTGCTATGAAATGAAGAGGGTGTAATGTGTATCTTGCTCCCAGACTTGTTGTGCTGACAAAAGGCTTAACTTCAATATTCCTTCTCACTATGATTTGGAAATGGCCTTTCTACCTCCCACATCTGGTGATTCTGTGTCCATGGGAAGTGGCACAGGGGCATTCAAGACCATCTCTGCAGCTTCCCTCTAGGGGAAGGGGTTGGCCCTATAGCAGAATCAAGAGACATAGCAACAGGAGGCAACAGCACAGGTCATTGTGCTTTGGTCCCACAGTCTAGAGGAAAAAGAGAGGCTGAATCTCTGGGCATAAATTTTCATTCTTCTGCTTCCTATGGGATCCTAAGCACAAATTCAGGCTGATGCTCGCAGAGCCTGGTGAGTGTTGTAAGGAGAGCCGTCAGCCCGCTGGTGGGTCACATATTCTGGCCCAGCACTCTTCCTTTTTTTAAAAAAAAAAATTAATAATTTTTACTAAGTCATTGAAATATCATACTAATACAGGTTGTTTTAAGCAACAGAAATTGAATGGTTTTACAAAGTGTGTAAGGTGCAGATGTGGTAGGGTGGTGTACATATAAAAAACAAAGCTTATAACAGTATTTCTGTATGGTTGTGAATAGAGGACATTGTTCTAGAATAGAACAGAAGATCCTGAAATAGGGTAATCAGAGAGAAAAGAAGGTGATAGCTGACCCCAAGAACAGAAGACAGCAACTGAGAGTTTGGTGCTTGGGGTGGGGTGCACGTATACCATCTCACCTGCTATGAGATTCCCCATGCAGAGCAATAGTATATAGTATGAAATTATTTGCTCATTTTTGCCCTTTAATTAATATTATTGGAAGTATGCAAGTAGATTGCTGCATCTCTGCCCTGGGCTGGGTCCCTTTCCAAGAGGAGTTCTGCTTTGAATCAAAGTAGTAGCCACCAAGTGGCGCCCAAAATGGAAGCAGTTCTCAAATCCTGGGATTCCTAGTCAAGTATTGTTCTCAGTGAGACCAGAAGCATGTTCTCTGAATGTATCTTGATCAGGGACTTGTAATTTTGAATCTCTAAGTTCAGAAGAGAAACTTTACACATTGATAATTAGGTATTTTTGTAACAGGGGTTTTGTACCATAGTATTAAAATTTCCTAGTCAACTCATTTGCTTGCCTTTGCAAAAGCTGCTGTTTTTGAGTGATTGAATTAGAAAGACAAACTCAAAAGCACTTATTAATCAATATGGAGGATAAAAGAATCAGCCAAGCCAATGCAGCATCCTGTTGCAACAAAAAATCAAACATCTGAGATAAACAGTGGCAATGAAGCAAATAAAACCACACACATGTGCCCAGTATTCTGATTAAGAAACAAGAGGAAATGAATCTTTCAGTTTTAAATGAGCATTTGAAATTGAAATGTTATTTTTCCTTTTCCTTTTCCTTTTCCTTTTCCTTTTCCTTTTCCTTTTCCTTTTCCTTTTCCTTTTCCTTTTCCTTTCCTTTCCCTTTCCCTTTCCCTTTCCCTTTCCCTTTCCCTTTCCCTTTCCCTTTCCCTTTCCCTCTCTCTCTCTTTTTTTTTTTTTTTTTTCTTTAAGAAAAAACAGAAGTTTGAAACCAAATAATTTTTCAGGGCAAATTAATTGCTAACCTGTAATGATTTTGTTTTCATATCAGTAGGCCAACTTATTTGCTTTTATCTATGATAAAATGGAAATAAGATTTGTCAACAAGTCATAGAAAGAAGACCAAATTATTGTGTCATCATATGATACAAAAAGTTATGCCCTAGTATAACAGCTTATGCTGAGATAACAACAACAAAAAAACAACAGCAACAACAACAAAAAAACAGGGTATGGAAGAGAACTGAATTTTGTGGCATACCAGTAGAAAGGATTTTAATTAAGAGATGCAGGGAACAGAACACTGAGTGGACTCAATGACATGATGTCAAAAGTGATATCTGTAAGAAGAAACTGAATAAAAGAACTGAGATGTTTACTGAGTGTTAATAAAAAAAGTCAGGCATCCTAAAGACAGGAAAAAATGCAATTTGTGGAGAAGAATACTGTGACTAAATGAGAGTAAACAAGCTGCAACAAGGAGGAAAGGTCTTTATATGAATTGCTTTGGTTTGCGAATACGTTCTGACCAAATGAGATGGTTACGTAAGGCTGTCAAAAGGCACCGTTAAACCTATTATCAATAGACTGCTTGGCTACCGTATAATCAGTGTATTAAAGGATTCTTTTTGATAGCACTGACATCAAAACATATCATCAGACTCAGCTATTTGTGTCTTTACCAGAACCACGAGTAACATAAGGTGAAATGTGCTCACCAAGATCAACTTGCTGCTCATCATCTCTGAGTTTTTTCTATAAAGTTGCTTTTAAACTGACTGTTTATTTCATTTAATAGTCATAAAGAAATACCATATAATGAGAAACCATGATTTATCCCCCAAGTAGTTGGATAGATGACATGGAATTAAGTTAGTCTTTCATCTCAGCACTTTATCATCTTTTTTGTTAATATGTCAATGAATGTAAAAAATAATCATAATTCAAGTGTAGCTTCCAACAAAGTGCCTTAGCAAGCTGTCATTTACTTTCACGAAGCATATAAAGCCCTTCATCAAATTAGTTTCATTGCTTACAATCTGTAGAAGAAAGTTTAAGCAAAAAAACCCACCTCATTACAAAATCAGGTTTATATACATCTGTATTCTTTTGATTTTAGTACGAAAAGTGAATCCATAGTAATTAGTAATGAAGTAAAGAATAAGAATTTCTTCCAAACTACCTTTGCAAATAGGTACAAAGCTGTAGATCTTGAAACCAAAATACAACAATCTTTTAAGTGAATTGGTACAAAGAACATGATAATCTTGTATTTAGATGAAAGACTATCAAGCACAGTGATTGATGAGTAATTTATTTTTAGTTTTCAAATCAAAAAATTGATCTGATTGGAAGCAAAAGTTTTTTTTTCCCTTTTTTTTTTTTTTCTTTTAAAGAAAATGTAGATCTTAACAGATTCCAGGTAGAATAAGATGGTCTCTTTTATACCTATTTTATTATTCTGGGGATGTTATTTTAAAACATGGCAAAATAAAACAATTTGTCTACTTTAATTAGCTCTGAACCGCTCTATAGGTTCCATTTTCTGTATTGGCTATAATCTCCTTTGACATAACTGGTATCTTAAGATACTATGAGACTTAAGATACATACGTTGACATATATATTTAGACAATGAAATGTTGGTGAACAGTATTCTGTATTTTCATCATACAGTTAAATCATGTAAGGATAACCTGCATCTTTTTCCTACTTTATGATGAGGTGAATTGCTTTCTAGAAGCTCCCTATTTACTTCTGTGGCAAGCTGCTACATGAAATCCCACACCAAGTGACCCTGTAAAGTAGACATTTACCTAATAGGTTGAGCATTATATTAATTTTCACGATCCATGCTACATGTAATTGCTATTGATACAATTTCTTTTTGTACATGGGAGAAATTGAACGTGACCCTTTGCAGAATGTTCCAAAAGGCAGGAATAAAAGTATTGGTCTGAACAGTGGGCCAAATGGAAAACTCTGAACCTTGATCTTGCATATACTGGATGGACACTTTGTTTATTGGGTAACTGTGCAAGAGACTGGAACCATCAAATTAATATGTTTAAAAATATAATTTGGAAAAAAAAACACAACAGACTGTCATTTAAAAAATGTTCAATTCTCTGCGTTCCCCCTCCCCCCCCCCCCAGCAATTTTTGGGTGATCAAAATGTTATTATGAAAATAGCTCATATTAATCAGAAATATTACAATACAAAATCAGTATAATCTACCTACTGACTCATTTTTCCCCTTATATAATCTTTTTTTTAATTATTTTTATTTTCAGATTGTAATCTTCTTTATTCTATTACTTGTTAAAAGAGATTCCACTGCATTGCCATTCTTAGTTTTGCCTGATTTTGATTCATTCTGTCCTGTTGCACATCAAGTTTGATCAGAATTGATATGAAACTGATGTGAACTGAAGCTTGCCTGAAAAGTCATGTAAATTTACATAAGTAAAACTAATTCACAAAGTTGGTGCTAAGATAAGACTCTTGCACTGAACAAGTTCTCAGAAATCAAATTTTGCTTCACATACTGACAACAATTTGCAAGCAGTCACCCCTTTTATAACACTTCAATGCTTGCTCAGAGAAAAATGGCATCCCATAAATTGCTAATATCGCTTCCCGCAGTAGCTATGGGTTCCTTGGAGGTCTTTTGGCCAAGTACCAAAGTAGCTCATCTCTGCTTTGCTTGTGACATTTTGTTTGATCACATCATAAAGTGTTAAGGCCATGGAATGTACACTTAGCACTATACACTAATAAAGTGTTTATCCTTTAATGTCTCCCAGCTGCTTGCATATAGCTTTTTCCAATAGTAAAGAGAACATGCTGGTTTGATGTGATCTTCTATTTATATGGTCTGTTGGGCCTATGTGATACATCATGTTCTTTCCTCCTTTACTTTTGTAGAATCAGTAAAGCAAGTGTTGTCTTCAAGGTCTATTCCTCTCTGTGTAACACATGCTAGGTCCATTAAATAACTAGGAACAAATGGTAATAAAAATAGAGGTTAGAAGAACATCCTTGAGGAAAAAGCAGTCAGTAATTTCTGTGTTATGTAAAATCATAAACTTCTGTGGGACTGACAATGCTTAACTCCAGAGAGCTTTGGAGTGATAAGAATGAACAGAATATTTCCTAAATTTGGGAGAACATTCAAGGGTCAGCATGCTAATTCTGTTGTTCAGAAAGAAAGCGTGTGACACTTGGGGTCTGATTCTTTATTGCTCACCACTTGGTGCTGTTATTTATGGTGGTTAAGGCAGGTATACACATTAAATGTTTTGAGTATTTTACTTACACTTTGCAAAGTTGTAAATCATCAGCTTAATCAGCATCAAGCGCTGCAGGCAGTAGATAAATGAAACCCTGGCTCTTTCATCCACATAGGACTGCCTGTTGAACTGAGGCTGAAAATCAATCAAGAAAAATCAATTGGAGTATTCCAGCTCACTATTAAAATTAAAATGTAATGTCCTCAGTTTTTCTTTGTTTATCCTGACATGAAGTGCCAGGTAAGAACTTCAAAAATGTTTAAACGCCTTTCAAGTCCAAGTCTCATTTCAATAGTGTTATAGACATTTAGGCCCAAACTATTTGTGGTTGTCAAAGCACTTCACAGTGTAAGCAATTTATTCCATGTCTGCTACAAAAGCTTCTGCCAATATAGTGATTGTCATCAAGAGCACAATTTTTGACTGATAGCAGAAGCTTCCATTACATGAACAGTAGTACTGCCAAAAATGAGCTTTTGCTGAATTAGCTAATTTTACTTGAAAGAGCTGGAAGATATGATGTTAGTGGAGACACTGCTTAAGAAATGGTTGTTAGGATGATAACACTGGGACTAAATTGCTCCTAATCCAAATATAGCTTTAGTTTTGCACATCCAGTTTTAATAGGGCAGAACTGCTAAGACTCACCATGCAAGAGCCAATACAAGGCTGTAAACTTTCAAGTGTACCTCTGGCATGCCTAAGTTTTATTGACATGATCCTACAGAGCCCCACATCCCATAACAATATGCACAAACTTTGGGGCACTTGAGAAGGAAATCCACATAGCCAGCACTCTGAACAGTGGGTAGCCTGAAATCATGCTTTCGGGAGAGCTATCCTGAGAGCCACTAAATGCCAAGCCCAGGTACAAGCCCCATATGCCACTTGCTGCACATCTTGATAACAATGCAGGAAGGTAACTGTCTTCTGAATAGCAACAGGTTGATAATGATGGTACAAAGCTCTTAAAAAAATCTCTTAAAAATAAAACCAACCATTTTGGTGGCAAGAACAGTAATATTTTACTGCTCTAAGAAATAGGTATAGTGAGCATACATACCAGGAATAAGAAACTGATTCATTTCTCTGTAGCACCTGAGGGGATAAAGTCAACCCCTTTCACCTGTCAGGATAAAGTCTATACATGCTCTCCACCCATCATATTGAAGCTATGCCTTGATACGAAGGATAATGGCCCTACAATAGAGAGCATAGCAATCATTTAATGGTCAGGATTGTCATGTACAAAGGAAGGAGAAAGAATATAAGCTCTATTTTCATCTGAAATACCTTCACAAGACAGTTACTAGATAAAATATGTAATTGCTGAAACAATTGCTAGGACATTAAAGAAGGGAAATAGCTGTTAATGCTAGCCCATGTGAGAAACTAGGTCCTTTAATTTCATGCTCCAACAGATATATATATTTGATTGAAATTTGTAGCTACGTAGATAGAATGTAGTTAGAGTTGTGTAAAACTATTAACTTCATATTATTGACATGCTGATTAAATGAGCATCATTATCCAGAATGACCAAAATACACTCTATGTTGATTCTGTGTTTTAGGAAAGCTGTTATCAGTGAGGAAAAGATCGTTGAAAAGAACAGTTTTAATTACATTTCATTGATGTTAATGGTAGGACCAATGTTTTCAAGATGTCCGTCAATAATTTGAAAGGAAATATAAAAGCCCTGCTGATAAATTTTGCAGAATCATGCAAACTGCCGGAGTAGAAAATAATGCACGGAACACAGAAATTTGACAGGTAGTTTGAGCTCTTATCTGTGGCCTCTCCACCAACATGTATCTCTGTGCAGCCAGATACAAATGTAGCCCTTTCAAAATGACAAATGAAGAGTTTAGCTAAAATCCGTGGACTGCACTTTGAAAAGGTTTCTAATGTAACCTTTTGAAAAGGTCTTCTAGTGATCATAATAAATAAAAAACTAAGTTTGAGCTCCCATTATGAAGCTGTGGAGAGAAAAGCCAATAATCCTGAGATGCTATGAATTAGAGATTTTTACTTCTGTCTGTGGCTTTAATTCCTCTGTCTGAGCAGATAAATAAAAGAGAGCTAGTGAGGGTATCAGTGCCCTGGGGTCAAGGTGTACTGACTAATTCACATCCATGCTATTTAAGGCCTTCTCTACAGCAGCTTTGTCCTGAAGGGGCAGGTTGGAGCAGTCCAAAGCATATCCAGGGAAGGAATTAACAGTCAGGGTAGATGACTGGTGTTCAAGCTCATTCCTTGGCCCTCTTTTGCATAATGCAGTGTATAGGTGCACCTACTGAGACCTTAATTAGAATAGTGAGATCATTTTAATGCACAGATTTTCAAAAAGATACAGAGTAATTCTGGAGAGTACAAAAAAAGTGTCAAGTAGTTAGAGAGTCAAAAATTTTGTAGCTTTACATTAAGACTTCTTAAGAAGATATTCAGTAGTCACATGTGAGCTTTTTGTTCATTTATGGAAAGGACCATCTGCAATTTAATCACCAGTCATATGCAGACAGTTTAGATAACCTAACAGATCATTTTTGGTCTTTAATTTTATGGATCTATATGCCAAAACAGTAATATTAATCAGAAATTATTAGCTGAAGTGAATAAGTTCTGTAAGATCTTATTTGTATTGGTCTAGGTAACACATTACTGCAAATGAAACATTTATATACACAAAGGTCTAGAAAAAGAATTGTAAATTGAACAACATATTATTTGTATTGTGACTGTTTCTCCTTAAAACATTAGGTGTGGACTTTCTCAAAAATATGCTTAATGGTTTTGGAAAACTGTGCCTTGACATCAATAGAAAACAAACATTTTCCTACACCAAGGGTAAAGTAACAGCTATGATTGTCCGGGTTTCATTTATCGTGTATTCTATTCCTGATCTAGAGATGGGAGACAGCTGAATTAATTGCTTAGTTCTTGTCTGTCTGATGAGACTAGTAGAAGATGAACGCTTTGGAAGATTGTTTTATGGGATATAAATGTTCCTTTGCATGGAACTGGATGGGTAGCTCCAATCTAGTTTGGTTTTGGCTATTGTATTTTTTTTTTTAATTTTTTTATTATTATTATTTTAAATAACGTACATGCAATCTGTTTTGGTCATTATTTCTCAAGACTATGTTTGGACCAATGAACTAGAATTCTAGTCAGTAGTCATTTTAAGATCTGTCAAACCATCACTAGCAGTCAGATGGTCTACTTGTTTTATTAAAATCAATAGCAACATTCTTAGCTTGGGCAGAAAGAGGGTTGGACTAGGTGCAAATATCGTCAAATTGGTTTTCTTCTTGTTCTACTTCAGAAATAGAGCTCTGCCAATTACCTGCACAGTGCACTTGTTAATTCAGTCATGGATTCCAAGCAGAGAACTCAGTAGTAGTAGGAAACTGTGTATGGAAGAAAGTATTTTGTTGAAGAGATTGCATTATATGAAACTCATATAAGCCAGTACCCAAACTTGTTCTAGTAACCAAGGTTCAGTCATTACCATCAATAACAAGGTCAGTACAGATTGACTTCAGGCAGTTTTAAAATCAGTTAGCTGTATTTAGGGAATGTAGCTATTATGGTGAAACAGAATGTGGGACAAAACAATCACATCAATTTAATTAAAAAAGAAAAGAAGACCATGAGCTTCATATATTTTAAGGTCAGAAATCACAGAAATCCTGGATACCACAGGTCATAGGACTCTCATGAATTAATTAGGACTGACTTCTGTGGGACAAAGACCTTTATTGTTTGGCTTACCCCTGTTACATGTAACTGCTGAAACCACCAGATCGGAAATAAATTTAAGATATTTTTCAGTTCATTCACTTTGAACTTTTCAATGTTATTTGCAGTCCACTGCATCAATGTCATACTGCTATAAAGGGAGCTCATGTGCCCATTCTCATCTAGGCTCTGCAAAAGCATTATTCCTATTAGCTCTAGGTAACTATGTAACTATGTGAAAAGAAAAATGATAGCAAGCTGATATTTCCATACAAAAAGGAAAGGAGAGGAAACGGATTGAGACATGAGAATGGCATGAATGTGTTTGCTGTTGTTTGTGACTCAGCTTAAAGAGTAATGGGCTAAATAGGTGAGAAAGAAAACAGTGTCATGTTTTAAAAGGTCATTAAAATGAATACCTCACTACTTTTAAAACTATCCTTCTTTACTGTTTTTAAAGAAAACTAAGGTATCTGATCTTCAAAAGTGAGGAGAGTCCTGTATACAAAAATATCAAAAGTAGATACCTAGGTGACAATACATAAATTTGGAGAGTATGTGGGAATTCTTCTTCCCAGGTATATTTCCTTTACCTTCACAGATCTGCAAGTATAGGGAAATAAGTATCTGACCAAAATACCTTTACATTTACTAACTACTGTTGGATTTATTTATCTTTCATGATTCTTTATAATTCTTCTGTGAATAAATGCAAACTCTGTGATTCACAACTGGTAGCTACAAATTCCAGTATTATGTGAAACAATTCCTCCTTTACTTGTTTTGAGTCATCTACTTGATCATTAAACTTGATGCTCCTAAAGCTTGTGTTGTGACAGTAGACAATGACACTTCATTCACCTTTTCTCTTACTTCTCATAAATTCACAGGCCTTCACTCTATCCCTCTTAGTATGTGATCTTCCAGGTTGAAAATGTCTGGTTTATTTAGTCGTTTTTTATACAGAAACCTTTTCTTACTTGATTGGATCTGGCTGGAATGGAGTTAATTGTCTTCAGAGCAGCCTATACAGTACTATGCTCTGGATCTGTGTCTAAACCAATGTTGATAACACACCAGTATTTCGGCTATTTTTGAGCAGAGTTTGCATAGCAATTAGTTTCTTGTTTTTTGTTTTTTTTTTTTTTGCAAGTAGGCTGGGGGTGGGCAAGAAGTTGTGAGGGTGCAACCTGGACAGCTGACCCCAACTGACAAAAGAAATAGTCCATACCATATGATGTCATGCTCAGCAATAAAAACTGGGACAAAGGAGGAGGAAGTGGGGATAACATCTGTCTTCTGAAGTAACTGTTACATGTGATGAGGTCCTGCTTTCCAGGAAGTGGCTAAACATCTGCCTGCTGATGGGAAGCAGTGAATGAATTCCTCATTTTGCTTTTTGTGTGCATGTAGCTTTGCTTAAATTATCTCTATCTCAACCTATGTGTGGAGCTTTCACCCTTCTGATTCTCTCCCTCATCCCACTGTGGGGAGCATAAGGACTGATGGGGTGGGTGCTTATGTGCTGGCTGGGGTCAACCCACCACACATCTCTGAAGACATTTACTGTCTTTCTTCATACATTTTCTAGGGTTATTGTAGTCTGTTCTGAGATGTGAGAACTAGAACTACACATGGTATGCAAGATCCAGATGCACCATAGAATTAAACACTGAAATAATTATGTTCCCTGTTTTGTTATCTGTTCCTTTTCCAATACATTTTTAGCATTTTGCTTGCCTGTTTGACAGCTGCTGATCATTTTCTTAGATTGTCCATTATATCTCAAAGATTTTTTCCTCAGTGGTAACAACTATTTCAGAATCCATCAGTCTACATGCATTTTAAGATTGTTTTTTCCCCATGGGCAACATTTTGCATTTATCAACATAGAATTTCATCTGCTATTTACAGTATACTTCTATATTCTCTAAAGTGTCAGTGGAGCAAATGGTAACTTTAAGGTACTCTTGAGAATTACTACTCCATACCAACCAAGGTGGTATATACTACAGAGGAAAAGTGCTCCAGGAGGTTGAACAAGATTTTTCCAGCTATGACAAGAATTTTTTTGTGCATAATTTGACTCAGGCAAAACCTTATATGAGTCAAAGTGATTTGTACAGACAAAAGCAGTTGATGTTCTACTTTGTGACTTCAAACCATGACTATTATCTCGAGATATTAAAAAAGAAGCTCTTTATTAGCCAATCCTCTTTCTACTTTAATCATCTAAAAATGAGTGGACAGCCCTGTGACATTAATATGAAATGTTACATGTTTTTGGCTTGAGAGCTACAGTCACTTTGAGCTATATTTTTCTGACACTAATGACATACCTAAATACAGATTAAAATGGAAATATAAAAGGGATCATGTATCTGATTTGTTAGCTTACGTAAAATAGAAAGAAGATGAATTTCTCTTTGAAATAATTGGGAAATCTATTATTAAAATATCAGACCTAGAAATATGCTGCTATTAATGCATATGATATAATTATGTAAAAATATTTCCAATTTTAAGTCAAAATATATTGACTTTTTTTTTTTTTTTTAGTAACAATGGTTTATTAACCATTTGTGATTGCTTTGCTGTTCTTGCAAAAACAGTTACTTATTTTTATTCCAGAATGAAGCAAATAATTTGGTCACAGTAAAAGAGTGAATTAATCAAGAACAAAACTGTAACTTGGTAAGTATGATGGTATTTGCTGAGAAGAACATGTATCTGTAAAATGGTAACCTAATAATCTTTCAGATTTCTTTTTTTTTTTCATTTTTATTTTTATTTTTTGTTAAGAAAAGAAAAAGGTCAGTCAATGAGAACTGATAGAGGAGATAATATGTATGGAGTATGTCTTTATTTGAGAACCTAGAGTGACATATCAAGGATTCTTTTTCCTTCAAATTTTCATACATTAATTTTTTTTTAGTCTATAGCCATTTATATTGTTTCAGGTCCTTGGAATCTAGTTGTCATGTTAAACAGCACATAACTCTCCTCAACAGTTAAAGTGGAGGCTCAAACTGTGGGTCAAAAAATAAGACTTATTCGTGGATCTTCACATTTTATTCCCATAGATTCCTAGCCTGCTGATTTCTTTGACTACATTGCACAAGGCACTAAGTCTTTTAAAACAATATGTCAGACATGCCTTTTCCTGTGACAAGAATCAGAGACGTAAAAGACAAAGACATATCAAAGACATAAAAGTAAAATTTATTCACATGCATACCGGGAGATATTTTGTTGCATCATTTGAATAAGAACATTAAATGTGTATTTAATGCAATAACTGTCCACCATATGTCTTGAATTTTGGCAGTTTTTCTGTCATGCTTTCTCCATTTTCCATGACCACAAAAGCTCTGTCTGCAACCCAGACACTGCTAAACAAACCTATTCCTTTCTACAGTACTCAGCATTAGGTGCGTACTGAAGATGGAGAAGAAAAAGTAACAAGAATGCTGTACATGCTGGCAGTACTCGGCTGGTGGCAGCCTGTTGGGATAATTTTCAACTTGTTGCAAGAATTCCCTCCAGGCTTCACTATGATCCACTTTTGGGGATTGGCCCAGGAACGGAGTCAGGATGCCGTGAAGTTTTCCTTTGATGTAAGATTGGCACAGCAGAAAACAGTGTCCAACAGTTTTCCCTCTTCTAGGCAAGTACATGACCAGACTTCCAGAAGATATCTTTCTGGTCTTTCCCTGATGAAACCGTGCTTACCTGACACTTGCGTTTTAATCTGCACTGTAGTGTTCAAGGAGACATTTTTTTTTCTCACAATTGCCTAAAATAAAGTAGCTATGAGATTTTGCTTCGTTTGTGATTTTTTTTTTCTTTTTTCCCCAGGACTAGCACATGTAGTTATATAATGCCCAGAGCTGACAGCAGTCAAGGTAACAACTCTCACAAAAGAGCACTTTATAGTAAGCTTCTGTAAGGCTCCTCAGCAACTTCATGGCGTTGAATTGCCTTTGTAAGGCTTGTTGACTGGGAGTTTGGTGTGTCTTTCTTACTCTTTTTTCTAACCTTTTGTCCAGGAGAGTATTGTCTTTCCCTAGTTATATTTGTGTTGCAGTACTTTAAAAAATAGGTTTTAGCTTCAAAGTGTTTGGCTACTGAACTAAAGGGTTATGGCTGAAAGCCCTCACCGAAGACACAAAGCATGTCTAACCATGCCATACTTGATATTTCATAGTTCTGTTCCGTTTGGTCTGTGCTTAAGCAGTAGTAGGAAAATAAAGACTTGATCTCATTTTAAATTCTCAGAGGGCTGCACATTAGCTAATTTCCACTGTGAATCAGACAACAAAGCTACAATTAACTCATCTGTGGGTTTTGAAAAAGAAGACACGTAGCCTTGCTCTTAAAACTTCATTGCTTCTCAGAGAACAGAGCAAATGTTTACAGCACAGCTCTGCCATTTCATGTTTGTAATTGACAGACTGCTGTTATAGGTGTCCAGATTTGAGCTAGGTATCCTAAACTCTCTTACTGTTAATGTAGAGAAATAAATACTTCCAGGACACAGTTCTTCTTGTCGTAAAGTGGATGTCTAAAACAGATCAATTGAATGGTGCTGTAACGCTACCAAGAGAGCTTAGGGTGAATAGCTCATTTGTTAATACCTCAATTGTTTATATGTTTATATGTTTAAATTTCTGGGGCAAATCCTATTCTACTTTGTTGCTTCAACGTAGATTGGCTTCCCTACTATAGCATTTTTACATCAGAGAGCACCAACAAACCGGAGTTTGATCTTGTTTAAAAAATTGTATAGAGAAGGCAAAAGGTGGGTTTCAGTTCATGGTTTAGACTCCTTAATATAAAGTCTCTGCAGTTCAGATACGTATATGTGAGCTGTATATATAAGATCCCATATAGTCAAGAGAGATCTAATTAATACAGTTAGTTGGAGCTGAGGCAGCTCTTAGCTGAACAGATGTGCATGTCTTCTCTAGGCTGAGGTCTGAGATCTCTCTAGGCTCTGTTGACTCTTTTGACTAAAGCTGCACCATCTATAACGGAAGCCTAGACACCTTAGAAATAGATGCATGGAATACATACAGATTTAAGTGTCTGAACACTTAGAGCAAAATTGTGGTTCCAAAGATAACAGGGATATTTTATTGTTTATAGTGATTTAATCCTAGTAGGTGGATGAATGATTGTGTCTTTTATGTTTTTGTTCCTGAGGATGTAGATATATATGTTTATCTGTTGTTAGTTTGGTAAATGATGACTTACTGTACTTGAGTCATTGGGATGTAGTTGAGTCAGTATCCCTGGAGGTCTTCAGAAAATATGTAGATGTTGTGCTTAGTGACATGGTTACCTGTGGACTTGGCAGTGCTAAGCTAAAGGTTGGACCAGATGATCTTAGACATCTTTTCCTACCTCAATGATTCTATGATCCTATGAATTCAAATGACACCATCACATTTTAGGCAAAATCACTGAGTGAGTTGAAAAAGTTGAGTAGTGTAGATATAGGCTAGTGATTATGACAAGGGACAGAGGGGGAATGGAATTAGTTCTTAGCTGGAGACCTTCAGGAGTTTTTTACAATAAATACATATCAATGAGAGGAAAAAAAAATGCACAAAAACTTGGGCTGGTAGCACATTTATTTTTATTTCCATTATGCTTCTGGTTCAGAAGTTGCAGTGGCTCATGCTAACTCCTCATAGAAAAACTACTTATGGCTCATAAGTACACAACCTTTGTGAATTTATAACCCAGTCAAAATTTATTGATCTTTACAGTGTCAGGGCTGTGTGACCTTAGAAATAGATAAAAGCTTATAGCTTAAGGAGCCTTCAGAGTACCTTCTGAAATGAGTGTTTGGCTTCTAAAATTTCTAAGTTTGTGTTCATATTTTTTGAAATATTCTACTGTGTGTAGTTGGTTATTGCACTTGCAGGATTTTGTGTGTCTCTATGTGCCGTTTCCCTCATTCAAGTATCTCCTTACACAAAGCATAAATGCTTAACCATTTGTTTCCAAGGCCCATAATCTAGTTCATGCTATTCAGCACATATTAAATGGTTGTTGACATACATGATTTAGCTGTGGATACAACCATGCTTTCATCTGTGCCACAGAAGTTGATTGGATCAAGCTCATACTTTCTAAGCCTTTTTTTTTTTTTTTTCAGCGTTACTATGCTATATAGATGTCAATTACAGTTTTTTTTTTTTTCCTCTGACCTACTCTTTTCTTTTACTGTTTGAGACACTACTGTTCTGGAGAAACTTAAAGCTATTGTTTTTCTTGAATATATTTATACAGATAAAAAAGATCTTGGCAATGATGGTCTTTCTCCTGGCAGTGTAAAGTGATCTAATACTATCATTTATTATTTTTGATGCTTCATTTCTACATACAGTGCTAAAAAAAAAAAAAAGATAATTAAATATTCCCTTAAGCATACCTAAAACCTTTTTTTTTTTTTTTTTTTTTCTGAATGCTACTAAATCTCACATTTTTTTCAGGACTTCTCCTGACATTTCAGTTTTCCCTACTAAATCCTCTGATCAGTTTTTTCCTGAATTATCATTCTATGTCTATTCTTTGTCTAGCTTAATCTGAAAGTGAGTTCTTTGCAGTAGACAGTGGACAGATTATGTTGAATATTACTGGATTTATGGGAAGCAAAAATCTTGTCCAAGGTATTTAAGCATGTGTTTGCAAAGCACCATGTAAATGCATAGCAATAACTGTGATTAAGAGTAATAAAATTACTGTTTTCATGGTTAATAATAAATGTGATCAATAGCAGTATAAATATAATTTGTCACTAGTGTTGTAGTTGTTCAATGAAGGTAGTTTTGATAGTAATAAGCACTGTCAACAAGTAATATTAATCTTGATTATAGAGGAAGCATTCTAGTAATTTACCTTTCTCATAATTTACCTTCTGTAGGTACAATATGAAATGGATGAGTAATTATTAATGTACTTGAAACTACTCATTTAATGAGAGGAATAATTGCTGCTTGCTTCCATTATTCAATCATTTTGCATTGCATTGCAGCATGGAAATGTACATATTGGAATAGGAAAGAGGGGCTCACTGTTCTCTTTTTTTTTTTTTTTAAGAGGTCTAGATCCATTTGTTTTGTAATGTAAAAAAAAAAAAAAGTTGGTGCTGGGAAAGAATTAGAAGGTATTATTTCATGTTTTCATGTTTCATGTTGTTACTTTTTCCAGGGTATCAGTTTGTAGCTACTATGGAAAGCAGACACCTGAGATAGATGGGCTTTTGGTCTACCTACCACATGGGGAACACGAGGTCATTTTGGGCAGAACCCCTAGGAATCAACCAACAGCTATGCCTGGAAAAAAGGTAGGAAGTTTTGAAGATACCCTAACTTAGAACAGCCTGAGCTTTCCTTTCGGTGGAACAGAGCTATGGATTTACATCTTCTCAAAGAGAATGGGGTTGAAGGTCCTTTAGGCAGCACACATATTCCTAGCACTGCTTTAAATGAAGTGATGGCCACTATGTCCAGAGGGTGCAGGGGTACCTGATCTGCATTACCAGGCTGGAGGAAAAATGCAGTTTTTGAATCCTTCTAAAGTACAGGCCTGTGATAACTGTTCAGCAGCTCAGCTGTATCTAGATATCTATAAGAAATAAGACTTTGTTCACGTGGGAAACATTAATATTAACCATACAAGATACCGCCAGGAATAAATATGTAAATTCTGCTTTTGTCTCACGAGTTCCTTTTAACTGCTAGACTCAAGAATTTTGTCTCAGCCACTGATGCTATTAATTATAACAAATAATTAATTAAATCAAAAAAATTTACATATTGTTGTATTTTATATGCATTAAATCAAAACTAATTTAGAAGAATAATTTATAAAATATTTGCTATGAATTAAAATAATGAATTGCTGATTAATAAAGGAAATGAAATTTAATATTTTTTGAAATGGCCCTAGTTGCTTCAGGCATTGTTTCATAATGTTTGGTTTATTACCAAGTCCTAATTCTTGGAGTTTAAATGATTTCAGTTTAAATTGAATTTGTGGAAGTTTTGGTATTCCTTATAGTTGCAGAGAAAATTCTAAAGTATAACCATACTGATATCTTAAGGATAATTATAAAGAAAGCAAATTTTTGACTTTTTAAGTCTTGTGGCTTTAAGTCTTTCTCCTTGGAGACCTGAATTCTGGGCTTTTGAAGTGGTAATTTTTAAATGATTGAGTTTGATTTTTTTATTTCTGAGTTCTGAATTCTGAAATAGAATGACTACAAAATAACATAAAAAACAGCAAAATGAAATATTATAATATAAAATTGTTTGAATTAGTGTTGACAAGTACATCATATCATACAAATAAATACAAAAGGTTAAAATCTAGTTTGAAATTCTTAGTGAAAGAACATAACAATCCTGTGGAAAAGGACTTAAAAATCTTAAAACTCCAAAGACAAGACAAGACCAAATAGCAGGGAAGTCCCTGAATTGTGAATTAGCAGAAGAAAGAAAGTTTTCCTTTCAACCTAAGCATGACTTCCTTTGCATTCATAAAAAATGTCTTCTGTAAAAGTTTGGAACTTTTATGCTTGGGCAAGAAAAAAGGGATGCTTATGTGTCCAGAGACTTGGGAATGATGGACGGTAACTGGCAGCTGCAATTAAATGTTAATTTGATATTCATCCTGTTTTATTTTGAATGTTTGTGCCAGCTCAGAAATCTCAATTTGCTATGGTAATTAGGAAGTCTTTCTGCATAAATAAGGCTATATTAAGGCCGTTTACATGGATAATAATTTGTTCACAGACTTGATGTTTCTTGTTCATGATCACTCCCATTTTAATGAATTACTTATTTTTATATGAGTGATAGGAAAGTCATTCATCTACACCCCAACAGTATGTACCTGGGGGGCTTCAGCTGAAGTGTTTTTGAGTAGCAGAGATAAGTTAATGCTGGACAGACTGAATTTGCATACTAAGTGGCCTTTTTCTGTACATGTGCAAAAGGAACTCCTTTTTATTGTAATATGAATCATAAATGTTCCCAAAGGAAAGAAATCTGTGATTCCCTTGTATCCTCTTTCTTATACATGGTAATCATTGTAGCTACAAATATATATACAAAAAAACATTCTATCTCTTGGGTTAGAAGAAATTATCTGTGTTTAACATATCTGTCACAGTGTTAGTAGCCATCTGATAGAGAATGGCTGTGATTTTTTTGTATTCATACAGGCTTTCAGTAACATTCTGAATACAGAAGAAAATTCAGTAAAGCTCGGTTGTGACTGAAATATTGGAAAGTGCGACAAAATCTGCCTATGTCAGTCAATACTGAATCAGAAATTTGCAATTTGCTCATTGAAAATGCATAGTTCAAGTGTGCTCTCAAACTGAAAGAGATCATGTCTCTGGTCTTTTAAAAATGATTCAGTATTTTCATTTTTGTTTGTAGTCTGTAATAAGCATCACTTAATAAGAATCAAATAAGAATCTTTTTTTTTCTTTTTTTTTTTTTCTTTTCTGAGAACACTTTTTATGAACTTGATACTGCAAACCTGAGAAGAGGCATAGGATGGAGCTTCTATCTGAAGTCATGATTTGCCAGGCTGTCTGAGGGCAAGTTCTGCCGACATCCAGAGAGTCCCTTGAATGATGTAATGAAAGTGGTAGCTGCAGGCAGGATTAGGACATGAAAGTTAAGATCCCCAGAAGAATTTATGAAAGTAAGATCCCCAGAAGAATTTATGACAGCAAAGCCTAATTTTTACCTATACTGCACCCTTGCCTGAAAAGTTCTCAGGAATTAGATCCACAAGTATTTGAAACTTGCTTCACCCAAGTTCACTCATCATAACTAGCCACTAGAAAGCAGAGAGGAAATGGTTGTGATTTAAGTCATTTGCCTCATTTCCAAGAAACTAAGCACATTTTCTGAGACTGCCAGAGGAGCTGGTCTCCTGATGGGACTTACCACTTTGAACCCCTTTTAAAGCTTGTACAAAGACACGTTCAAACAATGTCTATCGGAGAGGTGTCCCTCCTCCTTTTATTCACGAGTTCAGTGATTACTGTACTCACTTGACATGGGGAAGAATTTTGTTTAATACCTCTAAAGTTATAAATAGTTCTCAGACACCCCAAACCCAGCATTTAATCATCTGAGGAAATACAATGGCATGAGCTTTCAGCGTCGGTTGGTAAAACAGGGCTTTAAGGATCTACCAACTTTTTGAGAATGCTGACACCTCTGGTGCAAGATGAGAAAGAGTTAGTGCATTACATGAAAAGTATCAGGCACATTAGCCATGGAAGAACGTCTATAGGTGTAAGTTCTGGGCAGTTCCTGGATCTATGTTTTGTTATTGTTGTTGTTATCAGGTAGTATAAATCTCTGCTTAGTAGATTCACATTTTTACTGTCTTTTAGTTGGACTATTTTTTGACATACTGAGTTCAATAAATCTACAGGAGGTATTAGGAGAGGGAGCAAAAAGTAATTAGTCTCCTAATGGTTCTTACGTTCAGAAAGCACTTGGGGAGCAAGCATTTAAGATGAACTGGTACAAATATCCAATTCAAATTTACTCACCTCAGATGTCTGAAAGTCTCTGGTTCACACTGTGCACACCTAGAAGCTGTAACACACCAAGCATTACAGTGCAGTGTCATTACATAATAATAGAAATTTGAAACCAACTTTTCAGTTTCAATAACCAATTTTCACTGGCTTTAAACAGATCTGAGATTCTTCAAATAAAAGTGCAAAACAAGGAATCTGTCTTATAATTGATGTTATTCCCTGCACATCTCTTAAGAGGGTCAAAACTGATGGGTTTATATGTTATTTATATGAGCTAGACACCTGGAATATACGGGTTCATGACTTTTTATGAATGTGAAATGTGCAGGCTAGTGCTAAGTTCTCCCAGCCTCAGAATTTTTAATCTTTCTGGCATTATAAACTATAAACAATAGAAAGAGGGAAAACTGTCTCTTCTGAAATAGCAACAAAACTTTATGCAGTCTAGGACCCAACACTCCTGCTCTAAGCCTTGGGCTGTTGTGTTATGGTCAATGAACACAGATAGGTATCTACCTCCTGCAAGTAGTTCAATAGTACTTACTATAATTAACTGTATCAGTGAAGAAATGCCAGATAATGTTCCTATACGTTTCAATCTCTATTGCTTATACTGTTGAATGTGCCAGTTATCACCATTCAAACAACTAGGAGTCATTTGAAATAGGTGGTTTACAGAGGCCACATTATTTTGGAGTGTGTAGAAATTTAATAGTTTTATTTGAGCTGTTCTGTGTAAGTTAGATGCCAGAGAATAGTCCTGGACATTTGCATATGTAAACAGTAGTTATTCTAAATGAATGGAGTTGTTTAATTCAGGTGTTTAAATCAGAGAAATTGGGGAATAGAGATACTGCTCTGGATTTCTTCCCAGTTGGCCAGCTCTAAGGATACTCCCTGTTCAGTAAGTGATCCACCATTTGTCATATTTGTTGACTCTTGGTTTCCTTACAGCTTAATTACACTTGCTATATTGTATGTAAGACAGTTGAATTAGGGATAATTCCCATGGTGAGAAGCCAGTAGAAGTTGCAGGTTAATAAGAGTCTTTTCTTCTTACCTTATATTTTAATCTCTTGTATAAATGTCACAGGAAGGATGCACTTAAATTACCAGAAAGACAGGTGATGTGATATACCATTTCTGCTGTTAGGAGCAGCAGTTAGCAGCAGTTACAGATATTGATTGATCTTAGTATGACCCTCATCATGGTGAACCACCATGATAGCTGTAACAGAAGGAAAGGGGAACAATGACATTGTGCTTCTTTTGATGAAATTTGACAAAAAGGATATGGTGAAAGAAACCAAAGCTGATGTCTTTGCCTGTTACTGCTAGTAGCAGTAGTCATGTAATATTTCACTAAACACAAGAATTAATTTAGAGTCCCAATGCTTTTCTTTGACAGAAACAACAACAAGTATTCTGAACATTGGTTGGCTTTACCCAGGGTGAAACTGACTGACAGAGTCAGAAATTGCTTCTGCATTACCGTTGATTTTATTTGCAGAAGTTTTATCGACAACACTCCAACACTGTACAACCAGATTAGTTTCTCTGTCTCAAATGTTATATCTGTATTTTCCACTGCAGTTGATATTATTTCAATGATAGTATAAGCAGCACATTTTATATTTGTCTCATTGCATTTAAAAAGAGATGGGTCTTGGCCCACTTAATCCCAGCAAAATGTTGCAATTCCTCCTTTGGCAGACAGATTTTTGATATTTTATTGCTGACTGATGCACCATAGTTTAGGTTCAGTGTCATAGTTTAGATTACACAGCACTACATTTCCTCTACATGCCTTTCTTTGTATGTGTTTTGTTCATTTCTATGTACACAGAGAAAAAAAAAACAACATATCAGTTTTGCTGCTGAATAGAAACAGTGAACTGTAATCTAAAATACATGCATGAAGTATTAAAAAAGAAAAAGCTCTGAGACTAATCAGTAATTCCCTGACTTTTATGTTCCTTGTTTACAGACGTATCTATTTGTGGAGTCATCAACACAATCAAAGGCTGACTAAATGATGGCATTACTCTTTAAATTATAAACTGCCAATTACGATCAGTTCAGTTGAGCTTAGTGGTGGAACAATTCCAAACTGCTTATTTCTAATATATATAAGTATTTGCAGCTCTTCCTTTGTCCTCATTGATGTTCTCTCTTATTTATGTGATGATCACTTTGAGGCTGATGCTAGATCACCCATTGACCAGAACTTATCTTTGAGAGCTTTTCATATTTAAGATTGATCATGAGATTTTCAGCTGTAATTGTCATCCACTGATATCTGTGGTGCTACAAAACCCACTAGTTTTCTCAATAAATCTGAGTAAGAAATCTGATGGACACTTTTGACTTATATTCCATAGGATGCAAAAGTTTAAATCAAAATTACTTCTCTTTCTGAAGCTTCAGAAATGTTTGCTTTATTTTTTTTCATTCATTGAGGTCTCTCAGTTCTTTCTGTAGGACTAACAAATTCTCATTTTGTCCTGTGTTTACTCTTTTACTCAGGATTTTATGGGATCTTTCAGTGTCATCCACCCTTTTGGCCAAAGGCCAAAATCAGAGCGACTCAGAAGTACTTCATAATAATCTACTTTTTTTTACTTTTTTTTTTTTTTTTACTTTTTTTCCAAACTAGGGTAGTATTACTGCTAGTAGAGAAAGTCAGCAACAAAACAAAACCAGTGAAATATAAATCGGAAAAAAACATGTTTCATAACCATTAAACAAAATCATCATCATCAACAACAACAACAACAACAAACAACAACAACAAACCAACCAACCACCGCCACCAACAAAACAAAATAAAACAAAACAAAACAAAACAACCAACCAACCAACCAAAAAATAGAACCGAACAAAACAAATCCCCAAAAACAAACAAACAAAAAAAAAACAACAAAAGCACTCTGGAAGCTTGGGCTACTGCATGTACAACAGAAGCCTTACAAAGCATGCTTCAGTTATCGCTGTAACCTGAGAAGCACCATGATTGCTCTTGGTTGTGAGTAAGGGCATCCAGCTTCCTGAAACATTTTTACCAGCTTGTCAAATTGTATTACAGCTGGAACTGCCCATGTGACTGAGCTGACCTTCAACAAAATAAAATGTAACACTTTTTAACGAAGATTTAATCATTCAATTGAAGTGAAGCAGTGATACATACGGTACCTGACAAAATGAACTATCCGATGGAAATTGTGTATGAATACGTTGCCTTGACACTGATTACCACACTATGTATGCAGTTTGGTATCAATTTGCAGTACTTTTTGAGTATTTTTTTCTCTCTACAGAGAGAAAAGAAACACAAATCATACGCAAAGCTGCCAATTTATTGTTGGTGTATTTGAAATCTTAACAGTTTCAACAATAAATTATTATAAGTTCAGATGTAATTCTTAAAAAAAAAAAGTAAAAAGAAAAGAGAGTAATATTGAAGGAAAAGCTATAACAATAAAGTTAACACTTTTATACATACTGCATCATAGATTCACACTGAATTATAGAAAACGTCTCTGAAGATCATCTAGTCCAATTACCCTGCTCAAAGGAGGTGTGAACTACAGCAGGTTGCTGAGGGCCATGTTCAGTTAGGTTTTGAATATATTCAGGATTGGTGCTTCTCTGATATGGTGTTTCCCCTCCCTCATTTTTCTCATGCTTAAATACAATTTTCTATATTTCAGTTTGTGCCTGTTGCCTCCTGTCCTGTCAATGGACACCACTGAGAAGGGCCTGGCTATGCCACTGTCAGGTAATTATACATATCAAAAATACCACCTTGAGTCTTCTTATCCCCAGATAGAACAGTCCCAGCTCTCTCAACCTTTCCTCATATGAGATTTTCCAGTCCCTCTGCTGGACTGTCCTGTCTTTCGGTCCATGTCTGTCTTGTACTGAGTGCTCAGACATGGAGCCAGCAATTCACAAGTGGTTTTGTGAGTGCAATAAACCCACAAAAATGGTGTTATGGTCACCTTACCAATGTTCTTCTGGATCCTAAGATGAATGATTTTATTCTGATGTGTTGTCAGCATCCCAAAACCTTTGTTGGGAGAAGTATGATCATGAGAACGATTTCTTCTTCCCTACTCTAGGATCCATTCAGGATATTATCTATTTCCTAACAATCACTACACTTTGCTTTTTCTTCCTTGGTATGCAAGGTCACATTATATCTGAAATTTCTACATTTTTTTTTGTTATTGTTTGTTTGTTTATTTGATTTGCTTAAGTTAGATATGTTTTTCTTCTTTTTGTTACTCCTAAAACTGTTTTTGCTTAGCTCCATGCCTGTGCTTCTTCAAATGACCATTGCTGAATTGTTTCTAGTCTTCTGGTGCCAGTTTGTGCTCATTTTCTCGTCACCCCATGCCTGTAATCTCTCTACTGTCTATCTTGTGTCCCCAGTTCAAGACCCTTGCTGCCATATCAGGCCCATATTCCTTCGCACTGCATCATTATGCTAGTGTCACAAATATGTCATTTTGTACAGAATAACTAGTTGTTCTTACTTTCTGTATAAAATGATGGCTGTACCATAGATACATTAACAAAAGCAAAACAAATTAAGTTTAGCCACCTGTTCATTAGGAAAAAATCTGCCACAGCTAAACAAACTAAAACAAAGCAGCAGATAGATCAAAACAAGTTAGACAAGCCTCAGTCCTAAGAAACTGCAAACTCAGTATAAAGCCTGTGAAACTGTTGCTAGATATGGCAATGCTTTACTAACTCTACTTCCTTCTGGATCATGGGATAAAGTTCCTAATGGAACTTTCAAAAAGCAGAAAAGTGAAGAAGAAATATGACATACATAAAGTTTATGATTTTTGCTGGTTTCAAAATAAAATTTGTAGTGTGTTCTAAAGTGCTGGCTGTTGAGAGTGTGAAGAAGTTGCTGTTGCTGTGACATTTAGAAAGCAAGCATCCATAATTGAAAGATTAAACTTGATGAATATTTTCAAGGCAAAACTTGAAGGACTAAAAATCAACAAGACTTGATTAATCAAGTTGGCAATGTCAACAGAAAAGCCTTTTAGACATTTTATTTGATGTATGTATGAATCACTAGCAGCAAAAAAATACATATATTTACAGAAAATGTATGAAAGTCATTGTTTTGAAAGTTGTACAGCCTGAAGCAGCTTTCTCAATAGGGTCTTTGTCAAATAACAGTGTTCTGCAGTGAATTAATTGTATGGCTCAATATGTCAATGTATTTATAGGGGTGACCCTTCTAGCATACCTGATGGAAAACTTAATGGAAACATCTCCAGAAGCAATCCAAGGTTTATGTGCCTAGGGGTACTGATTTCTGTCCAACTGTTCCAATAGTGCTGAGGCAGGACAAGAGCATCTTAGCCCTGCAGATAAAGAAAATTAAACACAGTGACTGTTGGGCTTACTCTCTTGCAGTTTACAGAAGTCTTGCCACTACTATCATATTGGAAAGATGTATTAAGGATGGAAGCATGAAAGGTAAGGCCTTTTGTAAGGCCATCAGATAATTTTTGACTTATTGGCATTGCTTCTTGTTTAGGCTATCTTGTTTAGCCTTCAACTAGGCTATAGGCTTTTCTAGTGATTAACATCTGTCCTTAGCTGGCAATGCCTTCAAAAATTATTTTTGTGTGGCGTACCTAATCTACCTTCTTGATGGCTCCAAGCACCTAAAAGAGCAGCACTTCTCTTTCTGAGGCTGAAAGTGAAGCTTTGTTTACATGTAACTTGATGAAAGCATTCATCAGAAAACTTAGAGGCAGTTATTTCCTAGGCTTATGGACCAAGTTTATGCCATTGCAGATCTTATTGGCAGAAATGAAAACCAAAATCTGAGAACTCTTACGGACCTTCCATATCCAGTGGTAGAATCGTTTTCCTAGCAGTATGGGAGAGTGCTTACCCGTTGGTTTATCTGAGCTGCTATTGGCTCTGTTGTAGTGGGTGTGTTGTTTCAAAGTGAATAGTAAATGCCTCTTGAGACTGTGCTTTCTGGGTGACTTTTCATATCCCAGAAGCTCAGAAATGTTTACTCTCTCTGAATATAAGTCCAGGGAATTCTTTTTCTTTTTTGATGTAAGTCAAGTTTGTGAAGATTGTGATGACAGTAAGGTGAGAGAATATTGTGATTATTCTTAAATAGGCTTTTCACAGAGGCGAGGGGTGGAATGTAGTGGGGTTTATGTGGCAAGGTTTTGGTAGCAGGGGGCCATAGGGGTGGCTTCTGTGAGAAGGATCTAGAAGCTGCCCCATGTTTGGTAAGGGCCCCACTGCTGACCAGAGCTGAGCCAATAAGTGATGTTGTTTTTCACCTCTGTGAGAGCATATTTAAGACAGGAAAAAAAAAAAAAAAAAGCTGCACCACACAGCAGCTGGGAGAGTGAGAGGAGTGAGGAACAGCCTTGCAGGTGCCAAGCTCAGTGAAGAAGGAGGGGGAGAGGTGCTCCAGGCACCGGAGCAGAAGTCCCCTGCAGCCTGTGGTGAGGACCATGGTGAAGCAGGCTGTCCCCCTGCAGCCCATGGAGTACCACGGTGGAGCAGGGTTCCACGCTGCAGCCCATTGAGGAGACCACAGTGGAGCAGGTGGACCTGCAGTGATGGAGACTGCAGCCTGTGGAAGACCCCTGCCAGAGCAGATTCCGGGCCGGACCTGTAGCCCGTGGAGAGGACACCACGCAGGAGCAGGTGACCTGGCAGGAGCTGCTGCCCGTGGGGGATCCAGGTTGGAGCAGTTTGCTCCTGAGGGATGGACCTCATGGTACGGACCCATATCTGGAGCAGTTCTTGAAGAGCTGCTGCCTGTGGGCAGCCCACGTCAGATCAGTTCAGCAACGACTGCATCCCATGGGAGGGACCCTACAGCACAGGGGATGAGAGTGATCGAGAAGGAGCGGTGGCGAAGAAGTGTTATAGATTGACCATAACCCCCATTCCCCAATTCCCCTGCACCGCTTGGGGGGAGGAGGTGGAAGAGGGTGGATGGGGGGGAAGGTGCTTTTGGTTTCTTTCCTTTGTTTCTCACTTCTCTAGCTTGTTAGTAATAAGTAATAAATCTTACTATCTCCCTATGCTGAATCTGTTTTGCCCATCACGATAATTACTGTGCAATCTCCTTGTCCTTATCTCAACCATTGAGCCCTTTTCATCATATTTTCTCCCTGTTCCTCTTTGAGGAGGGGGAGTGAGAGAGCTGTTGTGGTGGAGCTCGGCTGCCCACCCAAGTAAAACCATGACAGTTTCTTTGTAAAAGACCTGTCAATTCTCATTCTCTTTCTATCTTCTGAAACAGACTTCTTTCCCATCACAGTGTCAAAGAAACTATCTTGTTTATATATATATATATATGGTCAAAAGTGACTAAAGTTTAAGTATTACACAGATTTTGTCTAATCTTTGTGTAGAATATCTTTCACTGTCTGGAAAGATTTATCCATTGGATAAATCTTGTTCCTATGGTATTGTGGTAAGATGACCTTGTCTGGCTTCCAGACCCCTCACCCAGTCAGTCTCTACTTTTCCTCCTCAACAGGACAGAGGGAGTAAGTAAGATGGACGAGCTTGTAGGTTGGAATAAAGGCAGTTTAAAAAGAAAAGCAAAGGCCATGCATGGAAGCTAAGCAAAGGAAAAAAAAATATTCTCTACTTCCCATCAGCAGGCAGCCTTTTCATTCTCTACTTCCCATCAGCAGGTGTCCAGCCACTTCCTGGGAACCAGGTCCTTAGTGTGCATAGTGGTTTATTTGGAAGACAAATGCCTTAGCCATGAATTTGCATCCCCTCCCCTGCTCCTTCCTCTTTTCCTTCAGCTTTTATTGCTGAGCATGATGTTATATGGCATGGAACATCCCTTTGGTCATTTTGGGCTCCCCTGTACTGGGTATGTCCCCTTGTCCCCTCCCAACCTCTTGCCTACCCCCAGCCTACTGACCTTTGCCAGTCAGCTTTGTCTTCAGCTAGAGATAATTTAACATTTAGAAAACAATCTCTGTCTGTACAAGTACACAGAAAGAACATCTGACAAGGAATGAAACTCCAGACTCTGACACAGCTGTATTGAATGCCCCTTCTGTTCTGGCAGACCAGTTTAGCTATCTTGCTTTTTCTTCTGTGCAGGCTGAGAAGCCCAAATCTAATTAAATAAGAGAAAAATGAGACATGCAATTGATCTGTGAAAGTAGAGAGGGGAATAAATTAGCATTGAAAAGTTTAAGCTAGAAAGTAATTTGAGTATATTTATCAGATCGGAATTTGAAACAATCAATTTGTTTTGGAAGACATTTTTACAGTTAGCCAAGAGATAATACACCCTCCCCTCCACACCATGCTTCTTGCTTTTCAAAAGCGGAAATCAAACACTCTTGATATTCATTCAGAATTTATTCTACAAAGGAAAACCAAAAACGCTTTCCTAACATCCCATTTTCTTGTCCTTGCCATGTATCTAGTATTCTCCCACAAGACACATATGCTTGTCAAGACCTTTCTTATTCAGCTGCATTTATGTCATTTCTCTTCATGAAGTGATATCTGGCCTCTTAAATCTGGCTTTGGCAGAGTGTTTTCAGTATTCAGATAAGGTGTACTATTGTGGTTTAATTGGGCAGGCAGGCAGCTCTCAGCACCACACAATTGTTTGCTCCTTCATCCTTCCCCCCCCCCCCACCCCCCAAGTGGGATGGGGGTGAAAATTAGGAGAAAAAAAAAAAAAGCTCTTGTGTTGAGATAAAGATCGTTTAATAGGAAGAGAAATAATAATAATAATAATAATAATAATTAAAAGAAGAAGAAGAAGAATGTACAAAACAAGTGATGCACAATGCAATTGCTCACTATCTGCTGACACAGCGGTCTCCCCCACACAGCCAGCCACCCCACAGTAATTGTTGATCATGATGCCACATGGTATGGAATATCTCTTTATCCAGTTTGGGTCAGCTGTTCTGGTTGTGTCCCCTTCCAGCTTCTGGTGCATCCACACCCTCCTTGCTGGCAGGGCAGCACGAGGAGCTGAAAAGTCCTGTATAAGGCTCTGTATAAGCACTGCTCTGCAACAACTAAAACATCAGGGTGTTATCAACATAATTCTCATCCTAAATCCAAAACACAGCACCATACCAGCTGCTAGGAGGAAAATTAACTCTATCCTAGCCAAAATCATGACATGTACGTAACCCATTGAAGGGTCAAGTCTACAATTTATGATTCTTACTGAGAAGGGAAGAATGAGATTAGAAAGAAACCCTTTATATTAATCACATTGTCATGTTCAAAGAATATTTAATGTACAAATACTTTCAGTATTATTCTGAGCATAGTCAGCAGCATTGTCTTTATAGATTATAGAAGCAGGTGTACAATGCAGTTCATAGTTTCATTTTAAAGGGACTATAATTCCAGATCTGCTTAGTGTGTACTGCTCTGATTCAAAGCATATCAACATGCAAATAAGGACATAAATCTTGAGCAGAAAGAAATGTATAAGAAACTTGGCTGTAAATGAACAAATTTTCACAATCAGTCAAATATGCAATATTACTCAGTATTTGTACATCACAGATGTTTATAGTCTCTCTAATCTCAACAAGTTCAATGTCTCCAGAGCTTCTATTTGCCTCACTCATGACTTATGATCAGAGATGTCATCAGATGGAGTTAAGAAGTGTAAATGAGTTGCGGGTGGGGATGCTGTTAGGGCTGCAGTAAAGCGCATTCCTCCAAATGTTTGAAAATATCCCTTTGTAGTGTCATAATCTCAGTGTCATATAATGTCAACTCTTGATGGATATGATGGATATGATGGCATGATGGATAGTGTCTGCCTTCTTCTGTATCTTTCATAATAGGATAATTTGTAGATCCATCATTTTGTAGGTCCATCATTCTCCTATGAAGAAAGGCTAAGAGAACTGGGGATGTTCAGCCTGGAGAAGAGAAGGCTTTGGGGAGACCTCATTGCAGCCTTTCAATACTTACAAAAAGGATGGAGAAGGTCTCTTTACTTGGGTAGATAATAATAGGACAAGGGAGAATGGTCTTAAACTAAAAGAGGATAGATTTAGATTAGACATTAAGAGGAAAATCTTCAATGTAAGGATAGTGAGGCACTGCAACAGGTTGCCCAGAGAGTTTGTGGATGCCCCACCCCTGGAGGTGTTCAAGGCCAGGCTGGATGGATCCTTGGCCAACATGATCTAGTGGGTTGCACGGCATAGGGGGGTGGAGTTAGACTATCTTTAATGTCCCTTCTAACCCAAGACATTCTATGATTCTTTGATCAGGCTTTCTTCAGCTGTTGATGTTATGGACACTGAGGAGCACAAATGTATTGTTGAATAAAATTTCAAAATATTTAGGTGGGTGCATACAGAATAGTAGAACACTATAGTCCTACTGTCCTATAGTTCAGCTTTCCAGTTTAAGTAATGAATTGTTATTTTTGCTAATGTGAATCTCCACTGGAAATCATAGAATAAAAATAGCTTAGAGTAATCCAACATGAACTACAGATGTTTTATTAGACCCATGACAATACATTTTCAAAGGAAAGGTATAACATTATTCAGCCTATACTTCACAATTCACGAACACTTTTTGATGTCTGGATATTTGCTATTTTATTATTAATTAATAATAATAATAATAATAATAATTATTATTATTATTATTAGGACAAGCTCTTCAGCTACTCATTCAACTGTGGAATTATTGAACCTGTGTCCTACTATGCTTCCCTTGCTTAAGGAAAACTCTAATACTGGCTCTTGACTTCTTCACAATGTTTCTGTAGTGCATTCTCTCTGATGTGTCTTCCTAGAAATAGGAAATCAAGGCATGCTGATCTTAGTCCTACAGATCAAGCACACTACAGATTTTCTAATAAATTAAAGAAGTATGGACTTCTCTTGTGAGCTTATGTACACTGATACTGTTGGTGTTGTCTGGGTATGTGGAAAGTAGAATTTTGCCTTGTAGTTTAGTATCTGTTCCACAGAAAGTTTAAAAAATAGCAAACCCACAATCCTCTAAATAAAACAGGTGGTGTATTTTCATGATATCATTTTACTTATGTATGAGCAAGTATAGGTGTAAGAATTTGGGATTACCCAAAAGTGACTACAAAGAAATAGTTTTCGAGAGTTTTTAAGTTTGGCCAAAATTGGAGTTCATAAGGATGGAAACGTAATTTCGTACTACATTGAAAATGAATAAAGCAATATGTAAACCAAAATGATTTTTTTTCCCCAAAATTGTGTCTTCTGCTTATTAAATTTCCAAGTGGGTTTTCTTGCATTTTTATATATTAAATAGGTAATGATGACTTGTATTAACCCGCTCATCAAACAGAATACGACAATAACAACAAAAGCAAAAGCCTCTAAAATACTACTTTGAGTACTTGTCACTTAATGAGTAACTTGAATGAAATTAAATGTTTTCATTTTTAATATTTTACAGTGCCAGGATCATTTTCTTTATCTTATGTAAGACTTACTTGGACCAACTAAATGTGATGTGTGTTGTTGTTGTAAATTTGAGCCCTTTTTGCTTGCTCTGTCTCTTGTTGAGTCAATTCCTTTCTTAGGTTATGATTCAGCAGTGGGAAGGAAAATGTGGTGGAAATGTTAGGCATCCAAGGATTCTTCACCAATAACAGAAATGATTTTTTTGTGAACTCATGTTGCTGTTGCCAGCATGTTGTTGCATTATCTAATTAATAATTTCATTGCTGTAGGTAGTCAGGAATTTGTTTTGATGGAAAAGTTTCTGCTTATAAACATACACAAGTGGTAAGAAAATTGCTACTTTCCACTGAGAAAGTTGCTACAAAAAAAGTTTCAGTCAATTTGATGTCAGCCTGAAAAATATGACTTGTGAAGTGATGCAAAACATTTTGTTTCGAATCACTTAATCAAAACATCAACCTGCATTTTCTCTGTCACTATTTATCTCAATCAGATTGTAGTTTGGTCACAAAATCTGTTGGAGACACTGGAGCCCCTGAAAAAGAGTATGCCTCCATAATAAAAGCACACTTTCCTGTCACTGGCAGGGAGGTCATGAGATCCACAAAGCTATCGGTACATTTTGAAACCCATAGTCCTGTTACAGAACTTGTCTTTTAGAATAGTATGGAGAAATTATTTTCTTGTTCTGTAGCTCTCAGACCAGAATGTCTAAACAACATTTTTTTGTTGAGTTGTCTAGAAAAGAAGTAAAGAAGAAACATTTTCATTCAGGGATGAGACTTATTTTTACCAAAAATGTCAATAATGTATCTCTTCCACATTTCATCAAATTGTTCAGGATATGCATAAGAAATTTCAAAATTTTTCAGTATGGAAAAAAAAAAGCACCACCACCACCACCAACAACAAAAAAGTCAAAATGTCTCTCAGACATAACTGAATTTCCTCGGAAGAGAAAAGTAGGATAAAAAAATGTGAAAGGAAGGAATGTAGGACACAAAAACATAATCAAGGCAAAGGTTTAATGATTTGTATTATGATGAGGCACTACCCAGTCCTTTTAAGAGTGAACAACTAATGAGGGATACAATAATATCATCCCTTAATTAAATAGACTGTGTTTGAAATTTAGAGGTCAGACATTCAGAGTAAATGGCATCTAATTATGTATATGCAATTTGCATACCTATTTCTTTCACCCAATACAATTGTACCTCCTACCTGGTTGAGGGATCATTATACTCTCTCTCTCACTCTCTCTCTCTCTGTCTCTCTCTCTCTTCTTTTCTCTCTTTTTTTTTGTTTGTTTGTTTGAAAATATTATCTTTCTCTTTATATTGATTTATTTATTTAATTATTTTTTTAAGTAATGCTTAGTAACTCCAAAGGAAATCAGGGTGTCTTTTTAGTATATAGTTTAAAATCATAATGCAGTTCTGATAAGGAACCTTCTCACAGATCTGAGAGGAAAAGAATCAGAAGATTCTTACATAAAGGCAGTCATAGCATTTCCAATGTAAAAACATTTATTTGCCTTACTCTTGCTATTGTTGACATTACTTCTGAGTTGAATATTGAACAGAGGCATAAGTCATTGCAGGATTACAGTTCAGAAAGCTGGTTGAAAAATGTGCTTATATATAAAAAAATTATAAATGCATACAACACTTCCATAACTAAATAATGACCTGCTTTGAGATGTTATCAATCTTTACCCAGTGTTTCATTTTGTTTTGGGAAATATAATATCCTTTAATAGAGCAGCTGATGTAAGTGGAAAAACCAGGCATGCTTTCAAGCATGTAAATTTTCAGGACCTGACGAAGAGCTTGTGTATCTGTTTTCTCTAATTGTGTTTGTTGGTCTAATAGAAGAGATTATTTCTTCCTACAAACCTGGCTTTACTTATATCCTTAAACATTGTTAAGCTGGATTGTTTCTTACTGGATTGTTTATTATCATGGTAATAATTTTCTTCAAATAGCCTAGGTTTGTGTAGGTGTAGTACCAAATCTCAAAATCATAGCTACATTTCTTTTGCAAACTGTGGATTCAGTTTAACAAGCCTGGTAACAAGTGTCCCACCATTGACTGAAACTATCAGATGAGAATATCAGATAAGGACTGTAGTCTTGAACTTCTTTGCTGTAAAGAAAATATTTCATATCCTGTTCTCAAGTGGTTGAACATGTCCATCCCTTGGACGGTAGCATTTGGCAAGACATTTGGTGTTTCCCTGCCTGTTACAAGAGGAAGTGATTATATACATATCCATATATTTATTTCAAGACATAATTTTGATAAATCCTACCATTTAATCTATTTAATTTTATTCGGTCTTTGTAAGGAGTCATATTTTTTGTAAGGAGTCACTAAGAGAGAGTATATGTTCTTGGCAGATGGTACGGATGTGAAAATAAAAGGGTTTTAAGAAATAAAACAGGAAGAGGGAACATTAGAAAACCAGCAAGCTGTTGAAAGAACAGTCAGCCAGACACTATCATAAAGATTTGAAATGCTGCAGTGTTTTCTTTTATGGCAGTCCTCATTCAGAAAGGTCATGATGGTATGGAGGATGAAGGCTTATCTTTATGATCTCTAGCAATTTGAAATAGTGTAAACAAATAAATCCTGAGAAAGAGAAAATGTTTATTAGTCTTCAGAGACTTTGCAAGAGTTTAGTTTAGTTACTGAAGTGCTGTGTGTGTTATAGGAAATGATGAGAAGGTCAGTACCTATAACCATAACCTGTATATTTTAATGCCTTAGAAATGTTCATGTAAATTCCACATGATAATAAAAGTGCAAATCTAAAATAAAGGTATCATTACATAAGATATTTCCTAAATTAATGGGCAGAATGAAAAGTGGTTAGCGGGTAGAAAACAGTTGACAACCCTATGTAGAAAAGGAAGGAAGAAAGAGAAACTTGATGAAGAGATAGTGTCAGACAATCTGAAGAGGTTGTGATAATGTTCTATTTATTTAATTTTCCAAAGCCTTTCTCTAAAACATCACCATGGGTTGTATCAGTGGCAGCTTCCCACTTCTGGCTATCAGTTCAAAAAGAAGTTGGTCATATTTCACAGCAGTCAATGTGGTTGGAGGTAAAAGGCCCCTGTTTTGAGCAAGTGTATAAATTTGGGGAATTGAGCTGTAAACAATTCTTTTCTCAAATAATAGGATTTGCACTTGCAGATCACCTTTCCACAAGCATGTAAATATTATTTAATCCCCAATTCAATTAACTTCATAAGCAAAATCCCAAGATCCTGATTTCTCTATATGGAGCCACTGATTGTGCCTGCATTTAACATTATCAATTTGTTTAAGCTTCTGTTGAATGTTCTGACATCTGCCTGTACAAATGCAGTAATCAAAACTACTTTTGCATGACTACCTGCAGAGAAATGGAGAAATTATATTGCACCTCTTCTATTCCCTCACATGTCTGCTGCCAAGCACTATTCCTTAATTTGGGCAAATTTTAACATGATTCATAATGTGAAATGGCTAAATTCTTATGTTTATAGATGGTTGATGCTAATCTTTACAATTTTGTTCTGGAAACATTTTGAACCAGGGAGGAATTTAATCTTCTATGGAAACCAAGCTAGTTTGGACTAGGCACAACATATATGTTATGATACTGTGACCATAACAAACAAGAGAAACAGTCTGAGATACAGATTTCATAGCTTGATTAAGAATTTCTTGTAAGTGGCATTTTGAAAGATGATAAAATGTAGAGGTACTCATATATACTTTTGATGTAGAAAACGTATTATTCACAAATGAATGAGTGATTGTCCTGGTTTCAGGTAGGACAGAGTTAATTTTCCTCCTAGTAGCTGGCAGGGTGCTATGTTTTGGATTAGGATGAGAAGAGCGCTGATAACATGCTGATGTTTTAATTGTTGTAGAGCAATGCTTACACCAAGCCAAGGACTTTTCAGCTTCTCCCTCTGTCCTGCTAGCGAGCAGGCTGGGGGTGCAGCAGGAGCTGGGAGGGGACAGACCCAGGACAGCTGACCCAAACTGGCCAAAGGGGTATTCCATACCATCTGACGTCATGCTGAACAATATATAGGGGTGGCTAGCCGGGGTGGGGGGGCCGGCTGCTCGGGGATAGGCTGGGCATCGGTCAACGGGTGGTGAGCAATTGCATTGTGCATCACTTATTTTGTACACATTATTACTATTATTATTATTATTATTATTGTTATTAATTTTCCTGTCTTAATAAACTGTCTTTATCTCAACTCACAGGCTTCACTTTCCCGTTTCTCTCCCCCATCCCGGAGAGGGAGGGGGGAGGGTGAGCGAACGACTGTGTGGTGTTTGGCTGCCAGCCGGGCTAAACCACAACAGTGATAAAAAAGATTAGGCCTATGAACAATATTATTTTGTGTTGAACAATTAGAAACCAGAGCCTATATGGTGTTACACACCTCAATTCTCTGGCTGTAACCAGCTCAATATGAACAATATTGTTTTGACTTCACATAAATATTTTAAAAAAGAAAGGAAAAATTTCAATGGATTTTTAATAGTGAATTTTGTATTTTATGAGCTTCCATTTTTTATGGACATCAAAATGGCTTTTAAGACTATCTATGCTTGAAGTTTATTCCTTCATGAAACAATGTTTATGATATCACTCCTCATTTCAGCAGAGAAGATTATGCTGTTATACCTAGAAGATTATGGCTTAAAATGAGGAATGAACACATGAAAACTCTGAAACAAAGCTCCTGTTATCATGCAAATATCTCTAGTAACAAAAATATTTAGAAAAAGAAAATTGCAGAAAGCCTGTGATATACATGTAGTTTTATAGGAAGAAAATTTTTTTTTGAAAGTTTCGTCAGGCTTCTAGGAAGAACTTGTCTGAGTATATAGCTTTCAGATATCATATATGTCAGCAGAATAATAGTATTATGTGAGCAAAATTATATTCTGTGAATTTTGCAATATCCAAGCAGGAAGTAGCCAGAGAAACGATGGTTTGATGTTTTCATCATTTGAAAAAATGTAAGGGCTTGTTAACAAAATAAACGCTAAAGGATGATCATAAGAAAGAGCTCTTTGCTGGACAGTCTTAGGAGGCAGTAGCATGTTATAAGGAACCTGATTTGTATTTAGTTGAGCCTTAACAGTTTTCTCTTTGAGTTCACCTCATATCATTTCCACATTACTGAAAATCTTGGCTTCCTTCTTCAGTTATATTGATCCTTGTTATACCCAAGATAAAAAAAAAACAACACTTTTTTTTTTTGGGGGGGGGGGGGGGAGGGGGAGGTAGAGTGGGGGTGGAGTACTGCTTGTATTTTCAGCTTACTTGGAGGAGATACAATCATCATGGAACATTTTTGAAGATTTTGAAGATTTTTGAAGATTTTTGAAATTAAACACTTGAACTTATGTTTAATTTTCATGAGAAGTAACATCTGAAGAAGAAGGAAATTTTATATGTATATTAAGTCAACCAAGGTATGTGATAATAATTAGCCCTGAGTAGAGTCTTTTATGCACCCTCAAAGGTGCATATACTCCGGACGAGTATAATATTGCTGAATGCAGCGTTTGTATAATTACTTTGAAATTGGTGGAGACACCAATAGGCCATTATCTTTCCTTCTTGTGTGCTTTTGGAGACAAATATACAGAAATCCACTAAGAGGCCTTTCACTGTCTATGCTACTTGCCTGTTTTTAATTTGGTCAACATTTCATAGAATCATAGAATATCCCGAGTTGGAAGAGACCCATAAGGATCATCAAGTCCAACTCTTGGCACTGCACAGGGCTGCCCAAAGTTTAGACCATGTGACTAAGTGCACAGTCCAATCTCTTCTTAAATTCAGACAGGCTTCGTGCAGTGACTATTTCACTGGGGAGCCTGTTCCAGTGTGCGACCACCCTCTCAGTGAAGAACCTCTTCCTGATGTCCAGCCTAAACTTCCCCCGCCTCAGCTTAACACCATTCCCGTGGGTCCTGTCACTGGTGATAACAGAGAATAGGTCACCTGCCTCTCCACTCCCCTTCGCGAGGAAGTTGTAGACCGCGATGAGGTCCCCCCTCAGCCTCCTCTTCTCCAGGCTGAGCAGGCCCAGTGACCTCAGCCGCTCCTCATACGTCTTCCACTCTAGGCCCTTCATCTTCGTCGCCCTCCTCTGGACACTCTCCAATAGTTTAATGTCCTTCTTGTACTGTGGTGCCCAGAACTGCACACAGTACTCGAGGTGAGGCTGCACCAGCGCAGAGTAGAGGGGGACAATCACCTCCCTCGATCGACTAGCAATGCCGTGCTTGATGCATCCCAGGATACAGTTGGCCTTCCTGGCTGCCAGGGCACACTGCTGTCTCATATTCAACTTGCTGTCAACCACAACCCCCAGATAACTCTCTGCGGGGCTGCTCCCCAGCATCTCATCGCCCAGTCTGTACGTATAGCCAGGGTTGCCCTGTCCCAGGTGCAGGACCTGACACTTGCCTTTGTTAAACTTCATGTGGTTGGTGTTTGCCCAGCTCTCCAATCTGTCCAGATCTCTCTGCAAGGCCTTTCCACCCTCATCCGAGTCTACAACTCCTCCAAGTTTGGTGTCGTCGGCAAATTTGCTCAAAACACCTTCTAGTCCTACATCCAAATCATTTATAAAAACATTGAAGAGAACTGGCCCTAAAATGGAGCCTTGAGGGACCCCACTAGTGACCATCCACCAGCCAGATGTGGCCCCATTTACCACAACCCTTTAAGCCCTGCCCGTCAGCCAATTGCTCACCAAACCATCATATGATGGTTCTGTTAAGTTGTATGCTGGACATTTTGTCCAGTAGGATCCTATGGGAAACAGTGTCAAAAGCCTTGCTGAAGTCCAAAAAGATCCCATCGGCTGGTTTCCCTTGATCGACTAGATGGGTGATCTTCTCATAAAAGGAAATCAAATTTGTTAGGCAGGACCTACCCCTCATGAACCCATGTTGGCTGGGACCAATGACTGCATTGTCCCCCAGGTGCGCCTCAATAACTTCCAGAATCATCTTCATAATTTTACCAGGCACTCACGTGAGACTGACAGGCCTGTAATTGCTAGGGTCTTCTTTCTTACCCTTCTTGAAAATTGGCACAATATTTGCCAGCTTCCAGTCCACTGGAACCTCTCCAGATTCCCAAGATCATTGAAAAATAATTGAGAGAGGTCCCTAGATGATATCAGCCAGCTCTTTAAGCACCCTGGGATGGATCCCATCCGGACCCATGGACTTGTATGGATCCAGGTGGAGCAGCAAATCCCGCACACGTTCAGGGGCGGTTGGGAGTTTGTCATTCCCACCGTCATGGTCCTCCTGCTCAGGGCACCCAGGGTCCCGAAGTCCATCATCAGTGTTGAAGACAGAGGCGAAGAAGGCGTTAAACGTCTCTGCTTTGCCTATGTCATTGTCTGTGAGGAGACCCTCCCCATCTAGTAGCGGACCTATGTTTTCTTTGGTTCTCCTTTTTCTGTTAACATATCTAAAAAAAACCTTTTTTACTCTCTCTCACAGACATGGCCAGCTTCAACTCTAGTTGGGCTTTGGCCCCGCGAATTTTCTCCCTACAAACACGAACAGCTTCCCTGTATTCCTTCCTCATCGCCTGACCCTCCTTCCAGTAGCCGTACACTTTCTTTTGCTGCCTAAGCTCCAGTAGAAGATCCCTGGTCAGTCAGGCCGGCCTTCTGCCCCACCTGCCTGCCTTCCGATATTTTGGAATCGCCTGATCTTGTGCTTTTAGGAGGCAGTGCTTAAAGATTGACCAGCACTGATGGACGCCAATACATTCAAAAGCAGCTTCCCAGGGGACCTTGCTGACTAGTTCCCTGAGCAGCCTGAAGTCTGCTTTCCCCATATCCAGGGCTGAAGTTTTGGTGGCAGTTTTCCTTCTGTCACCATAAATTCTAAACTCAACCACTTCATGGTCACTATGACCGAGATGGCCGCCAATTGCCATGTCTCCCACAAGACCCTCTCTGTTCTCCAGCAACAGATCTAGGAGGGCATCTTTCCTAGTTGGCTCCGTGAGCACCTGCACCAAGAAGTTATCATCTAGGTGCTTTATGAACCGCCTGGACTTGCTCGTGTCAGCCGTGTGGTGATCCCAGTTGACGTCTGGCAAGTTGAAATCTCCCATAAGGACAAGGGGAGTTGATATTTGAGGCATCTCTTAGTTCTGCAAAGAATAATCCATTGGCATTGTCGTCCTGGCTGGGTGGTCTGTAATAGACTCCCACAATGACATCCCCTTTATTTGTTCGTCCCTTAATCCTTACCCAGAGGCTATCAAATTTGCCATTGCCAACTTGAAGTTCCACACAGTCCAGCCCATGCTTCACATACATCGCCACCCCGCCACCTTGCCTACCCTGCCTGTCCCTCTTGAAGAGCCTGTAACCATCTATTGCAGCACACCAGCCACAGGACTCATCCCACCAGGTTTCGCTTATGCCGATGATGTCGTAGCTGTGGGACTGGGCCAAGACTTCTAGCTCGCCCATCTTATTCCTCATACTGCGTGCGTTTGTGTAGAAGCACTTCAAATGCGCTTCCCTACACACAGCACCCTGTGTAGCTGACTGAAGGACCTCACTTGCACACAGTCCCTCTGACTGTAGCGTGCCATCCCTTAGCTCATCACCGGCGTGCCTGGTTTTATCCCCTTCCCCCTTCGACTCTAGTTTAAAGCCCTATCTATCAGCCCTGACAACTCCTGAGCAAAAATCCTTACCCCTCTCTGAGAGAGGCGCATCCCATCTGGTGACAGCAGGCCCGGTGTCACGTAGACCTTCCCATGATCAAAAAACCTGAAATTCTACCGGTTGCACCAGTCCCGAAGCCACGTGTTAATGTGATGAGCCCGCTTGTCAGCAGTGATCCCCCCTATTGGAAGGACAGAGGCAAACACAACCTGTGCCCCTAATCCTTTAAGTAATCGCCCCAGAGCCCTAAAGTCCCTTTTGGTCGCTCTCGGACTTCTCGTTGCTACCTTGTCATTACCAGCCTGAAAGACCAGTAGCGGCTAGTAGTCGGTGGGCGGTACCAGGCACTTGACTTTCTTAGAGAAGTCTCTCACCTAGGCCCCAGGGAGGCAACAGACTTCCCTGTGGGTTGGGTCTGGTTGGCATATTGGGCCCTCTGTCCCTTTCAAAAGGGAGTCCTCCATGACAATAACCCTTCTTTCTTTTTTGACAGATGATGTAGCAATGCGGGGGGTAGGTTGCCTTGCCTTAGGCAGCCTCTCCAACTGGGACGGGCTTTCGTCTACTTTGTTGTTCTGACTATGGTGTTCTAGAGCCTCATACCTGTTACATAAGGGTAGATGGGAAGGTGAGGTGGGCAGGGACGGGGCTCGCCTACCACCCTGAGTAGGAACCTGCCTCCATTCCCCCCCGTGGCCTAGGTCCCCTCTTACTGCCTGGTGGGATGAGGGGACTTTTGTCTTCTGCGTAGAAGGCACCTGTGCTATGGCAGGCTTGTGAGTCTGTCTCAGAGACAGCAGAGTACATCTCCACCACTCAATTTCCCTCTCTGACTTGCTGATGCTCCTGAGCCTGCTCACCTCCTCCTGAAGCTCCGCTACCTGCAGCTCTTCAACCTGGGCACACCTCCCACAGGCATACCCCTCGCTGCTGCTGTTGGATACAGTCAGAAGACTCGGGCACACCCTGCAGCCCAAGGCGTGGATGGCTGTGTGTTTCCCCAACCCTCTGTCTGAGTAGCCACATCGGTGACTGCGGCTGGAGAGGCCGCAAGAGATGCGGAGGCCATGTTTTTCTGCCTGGTTGATACCATGGCCAGGTTTCTCGCAAGCAGGCTACCAGTACCAGTACCGAAGGGAAAGACTGCTGCAAGAGAGTGGTGAGGGACCCTTCCTGCTCGCCCTGCCTGCGCGAACTGGCACGCTAACTGCTGCACCACTCCCTTCTGATGCGCCACGCCGTTTGCCCGCCCTGTTCGCCACGCTCCTGGTCTCTCGCGCTCCCTAGGGGCTGCTTTTGAACGGCCGGGGAGGGGGCGCTGCTGGCTCTGCCTACGCCTCGTCAGCCTCCCTTGCGAGGGCTGCCAGCTCCTGGCGGGTCCCTCGGCTGCTTCGAGTGGCCTCGATGCCGAAAAAAAAGCCCTGCCTGTTTCGATCCCCCGCTCCGCTGCAGAACGTGTCTGCCCCGGAGCCGATCGCCTCGGCAAGTCCAATTTAGTCCAATGCTTCTACCAATTCCACACCCATGCCTTGCTGATTTCTGTCCATTTGTCTGTCGATATAGTTCTCTGACTTGCATTTACAGTCAGAAATTGACTGACTCTGGTCCATTGAAATGGTGATGGGGCACACGTGTTCTGCAGCGGAGTAGTGCAGGGGTTTCCTTTCACTGAGGCCACTCAAAGCAGCCGAGGGAGCTGCCAGGACCCAGCAGCCCTCACGAGGGGAGCTCAGAAGGCTTGGGCGGGGCCAGAAGCCCCCTTGCTGCACAAAGGCAGACCCTGGGGAGCCTGAGTGACCAGGGCGTGGTGTGGCAACCAGGGTGTGGGGCATCAGCCAGGTGTGGCGCGGCAGTTTGCACAGCAGTGTGTGCAGGGATGATGGAGTATCCCTCCCTGCCCAGGAGACCAGCTCACCTATCTTCTGCCTCCCAGACAGCAAATCCAGCTATGGTCTTCACCAGGCAGAAAGCTCTTGCCAAAAAGACTGTGGCAACCCACACCAACTGCCTGTCCCAAAATGCAGCTGTACAGGTCTCTGGCTGCAGGGAGTGCCTGATCCTGTTGATGTCAATGGAAGGTGGCAGAGATACCACCTCCATGAGGTGCGAGCAGGTGGAGAATCTGATCAGCCTGGTGGCATAGCTCAAGGAGGAGGTGAAGAGATTAAGGACTATCGGGGAGTGTGAGCAGGAGTTAGACCGGTGGAGTAACTCGCTACCATGCCTGAGAGAAAGGCACTGGGGTGATACACCCCAAATAGTGATGGACCCCTTGCCCTTTTGCTGTCGGCTGAAGGATGGGACCTGAGAGATGGAGAAGAATGGAAACAGGTCCCTGCTCGGCATTGCAGGTGAGCCCCCTCCCTACCTGTCTTGCCTCCCCAGGTGCCCTTACACAATAGATTTGAGGCTCTGGAGCTTGAGGGACAGGGTGATGAGGGTGTGGGAGATGGTCCATCCAGGAGGTTGTCTAGGGCAAGGAAGTCGACTCCATGCCTCAATACTTCCTCCACCAAGAAGGAAAGAAGGGTAATAGTCATAGGCGACTCCCTTCTGAGGGGAACAGAGGTCCCCATATGTTGGCCAGACCCTACCTGGAGGGAAGTCTGCTGCCTACCTGGGGCCTGGGTCAGGGACATTACAAGGAAACTTCCTGGCCTGGTTCACCTGTGTGATTGTTATCCGTTAGTGATAATTCAGGCTGGCAGTGATGAAATTGCTGAGAGAAGCCTGAAGGCTATCAAAAGGGTCTTCATGGGATTGAGGTTGTTACTGGATGGAGTGGGAGGTGTTTTCCTCTATCACTTCAGTGGCAGGGAGTGATACTGAGCGGACCTGGAAGGCCCAACTGATCAATACATGCTCGAGAGGCTAGTGTTGTCACAGGAATTTTGCTTTTTTTTGACCATGGGGAGGTTTACTTGGCACCTGGCCTGATGGCTGCAGATGAGTCCCATCTGTCTCAAAGGGGGAAACGGATCCTAGCCCAGGAGCTGGCAGGGCTCATCGAGAGGGCTTTAAACTAGGTATGAAGGGAGATGGAGATGAAATGAGACTCTATGGAGATGAGCAATGTCAGGGTTGTGGGTGAGGGCAATGACACAACTGAAGTGCATCTACACCAAAGCACACAGCATGCGCAACAAACAGGAGGAGCTGGAAACCATTGTGTGTCAGGCAAACTATGACCTAGTCGCCATCACTGAAATGTGGTGGGACCACTCCCACGACTGGAGTGCTGCAATGGATGGCTACAAGCTCTTCGGAAGGGACAGGCAACAAAGAAGGGGTGGCGACATGGCTCTCCATATGAGAGAGTGTTTTGATGTTGTTGAGCTCGGGGTTGGGAGTGATAAGGTAGAGTCCCTGTGGATAAGGATCAGGGGGTTGGCCAACAAGGCAGGCATCCTGGTGGGGGTCTGTTATAGACCTCCAAACCAGGATGAAGAGGCAGATGAGGCATCCTACAAGCAGCTGGCAGAAGTCACGCAATCATCAGTGCTTGTTCTCATGGGCGACTTTAACTTCCCGGACATATGCTGGAAATACAATACAGTCCTGAGGAAGCAGTCTAGGAGGTTCCTGGAGTGCATGGAAGACAGCTTCCTGACTCAGCTGGTTAGTGAGCCTACCAGAGAGGGTGCCCCACTAGATCTGCTGTTCACAAACAGAGAAGGACTGGTGGAAGATGTGGTAGCAGGGAGTTGTCTTGGGCAGAGTGACCACGACATGGTAGAGTTTTCTATTCTTGGTGAAGTCAGGAGGGGCGTCAGTAAAACTGCTGCCTTGGACTTCCGGAGGGCTGATTTTGAATTGTTCAGGACATTGGTAGGGAGGGTCCCTTGGGAGTCAGTCCTGAAGGGCAGAGGGGTCCAGGAAGGCTGGACACTCCTCAAGAAGGAAGTCTTAAAGGCGCAGGAGCAGGCTATCCCCATGTGCCATAAGATGAACCAGCAAGGAAGAAGACCAGCATGGCTGAACAGGGAACTTTTGCTGAGTGTCCAGGAGAAAAAGAGAGTTTATATCTGTGGAAGAAGGGACAGGCAGCTTGGGGAGAGCACAAGGAAGTTTCCAGCATATGCTGAGAAAAAATCAGGAAGGCTAAAGCCCAGCATGAGCTCAACCTGGCCACTATGAGTAAGGATAACAAAAAATGTTTTTACAAATATTTAACGTTTTTACAAAGGTTTTTAAATATTTTTACAAATTTAATGGTAAGAGGAGGGCCAAGGAGAACCTCCATCCTTTACTCAACACGGGGGAATATAACTACTGAGGATAAAGAAAAGCAGAGGTTCTTAATCAGGTTCTTCTCAGCTCTTGTTATAGCTATCACTAAGTTTAGAGAGAGAAAGAATTCTTAAAGTTAAAATTTATATGTTTATAGATATTAGCTCTGTTTTTAGCCACAATGCCTTATACACAAAAATAAAATGGGTGCCTAAGAATAATACTTGCAACTAATGAAATCTGGAAGAATTCTAAACATGATTCATAAAGAATTATATTTATGGTTTGCAGGCACTTTTAAATAACTCATCTCCTGCACCTCATATATTCGTTCTGAAGACGGCTGTTAAGAAGACTTAATGCTGCTTTCTGCTGTTATCATATTTCTCATTGCAGACCCAAATTAGTTTAAGTTTTGCAAATAGGTAGTACAATAAGCTCTAGGGAGCTTCCAAGTACAAGCACCATCTGATGTATTATTCTTAAAAAAATAGGAGTGTATAATTAATATCCAGCTGTGTTGTTTTTTTTTTCTTCACTTTGAGGATGAACAAAATTATATGGACAAAAAATGACATTTCTGTTCCTCTTTAAAGTTTTCTGATATATTCAAAATACTCATCTGGGAGGTATAAGATGTCCAGATGAAGTCCTTCTGCCTCTTCTCTTCTGATGCAGATATGGGAGAAATCTAGCAATTCCATTTCTTCTTGTGAGTGCTTGCCTGAAGCAACCCTGAAAGTTGAATCTGCTTCAGGATGAGATGCTGGAGTGGGAAGAAGAGATGAAAAAGAGGGAGAATTGACATAAAGAACTAGGATTAAATAAGGAGGCAGAGGGGAGAGCAGAAGCCATGAATCAGGTTGTAACAGCTTAATCTCCCTGGTGGCAAGCATCCTCTGATGGTCATCTCAGCAGAAGGATGCAGACTTTTTTTTGTGGGTCCTAGGCTAGTAATACTTTAATGTTGCTGAAACTTGTGGTCAGGTTGCTGTACATAGCATATCTGTGTTCAGAAATAAAATTTCTGCCTAACAGTGATTGAAAACCACTCACCCGTAGATGATGTGGTAGAAAAAGATACCAGGCAAATCTTCTTAGACAAGCAAAATAGTCTGCAGCAGATAAGCAGATTCCTAAATTTGTTGGAAGGCTGGGGGAAGAGAGAAACATAGACTCCGCTATGCCTGTACTAGCAAATAAATGAGGCCAGTCTCTTTTGCTAGCTCTGCAGCCAAAAGCAAATGGCATGGCAAAGCATGGCATCTGCACATCAAAAGCCACACCAAAGCAAGGTGGCTACACCTAAAACTTCTAATATAGCTGTCTTTGTCTTTTACCGTCCTGGAACTCTGCCTGATATTGTCTGGGAAAGAGCTAGGTGGTGGTGATCAAAACTGTAGAGTACAAGAGCAACGAGTTAAGCAGCATGGATGCCTACAGGCTACAGGCATGTGCCCAGCCTGTGCCTAAGTCTTTTTTGACACACTCATATAGAGATTTTCAGCAAGTCTCATGGCTGCTGGGGTCTTTTCTCTTTAGTAGTGGTATCAAATGGCTGTTGTCCGTGCCTTGATTACATGCCTTAAAATACAGATTTGCCATAAAGAGTGTATTTAAATGCTTGCATTACTGAAATGCAGCATGCATTCTCCCCTGGATGGATGAATATGATCAAGAGAAAATTTATTTTAATTATCATGCCTGGTTTCACCTGTTACACCTAGATTATTTACCATCTTTATTAAAAGTAAAAGCAAACGAACAAAAAGAACTAGTTATATGCAGGTTGTTTGTAGAATAGTGTTAAATTTATTTATAGCTGTTTGTTTTGGTAGAAGAAGTATTGTGCCTAATTAAAAGCAATTCCCATGCAATCTTAGCTAACGGAACAGCATGCAGATTTTTAAGAAGAATATACCCTCCTTGACAATAAATCTACATTTGCCTGGATTGGATTGTAGATCCAATTGCAGTTTCTAGAATATGTTTCTTCATCTGCTCTTTTGTTGAAAGAGTCTGTGCAATTTATTTCACTGGGTAGTAGAATGAAATATTTGAATACATACTAATTTTGTGCTCAGTATCCGATAAGAACTTTTAAGTCTGAGTTATAGTGAAGCAACTGTTAACTGCTGCCTTTCAAACTATTTACTTAAGAGGAAAATTTTAATGAGGATTTTATTACTATAGGGCCAGACAATGACATTATTTTAACAGGTTCTCAGAGAGGAGTAATATATATTGCACAGTTTTCTAAAACTACAGAAAACAGATACGAGGGCCAGTGGTATACTGGGGTGCATCAGGCACGGCATGGCTAGTCAATTGAGGGAAGGGATTGTCCTGCTCTACTCTGAGTTGGTGTAGCCTCATCTCAAGTGCTGTGTGCAGTTATCGACACAACAATATAAGGGCATAAAACTATTAGAGAGTGTCCAAACGAGGGCTAAAAAGGTGGTGAAGGGTCTAGAGGACAAGGAGTATGAGGAGCAGCTGATGTCCCTTGGTTTGCTCAGCCCAGAGCAGAGCAGGCTGAGGGGAGGCCTCATGGCGGCCTGCAACTCCCTCACGAGGGGAGCGGAGGGGCAGGCGCTGAGCTCTGCTTTCTGGGGACAGCGACAGGACCTGAGGCAACGGAATGGAGCTGGGACAGGGGAGGGTCAGGCGGGGTGTTAGGGAAAGGTTCTTCACCCAGAGGATGGTCTGGCACTTGGACAGGCTCCTCAGGGCAGTGGTCACAGCACCTAGCTGCCAGAGTACAAGAAGCATTTGGACAGTGCTCCCAGACATAAGGTGGTCCTGTGGAGCCAGGAGTTGGACTCGATGGTCCTTGTAGGCCTCTTCCAGCTCAGGATATTCTATGATTCTAAGAAACTTCTTTCCCCTTTTTCTTTTTGTGTACCCTTCTTTGTTTCCAAAGAAAACTTCTGTTTTGGTTTGACATGGAAAATTTTAAGAATGTTCTTATTGTAAAAAAAAATAAAAATCTTTTTTACAAACTTCCCAGTGGTTATGGAATTTTCAGGAAAATGCTTTTTTTGAAATGTTTTTGTTATAAATATTTAGAGCTAAAAGAGCTTCTAGGGAATGTTTGTTTTCAATATTTTTAATTCAACAGACAGTTTCTATAAATAGTTGGACATTTAATTTAAAAGTAAAACCACCTGATAGCATTGTTGTTTTCTAAAATGATAAAAAAAAACATTTAGTTGAGACTCTTTATTTAAATTGTGATATAACTAAATAGCAATGTAAAATGGTTTAGCTAACAAAAAGATGTGTCTCTCCAAAGGTTGAGAAGAGAAATTAATACTTTTTGCATTAAAAATAAACATTTTCATTTTTTGTAAGTAAAAGTGAGCAATGTTTGCAAGTAGAAAACTTAATTTCTTATCCTAAATCTATCTACCTAGGACTTGTCTCATAAAAGGAACTGAATATAAAAAATATTGCAGTTCTGAACTGCAAATACTGTGTGAACACCCTCTACAAGTCACAACTTGTGTATAGATTTTATATTAAGAACCAGAAGTAGGTATCAGCTCTAACCCATCAAGGTCAGCACCACCTGGGGTTCCTTCTTGACTGCTTTCTTCATTAGCTACACAGTGGCCCAGTTTTAAGATAGAGTGCCTTCTTCTCCCTAGATTTTGTGGTTTTGGCCCTACTCTTGAGCATGGAATTTTGGAGCCTGAACCAAGGTTTGACTGTTCTTGAGCCAGTAATCTAGGCTATCATGCAAAATGTGGAGGATGCCGTTTGACCATGTTTTCAAAAAGTATGACTGCATGGACAGATAGGCATACATATAAATTCCTTATAAATCCCTATTCATACTCCACATTTTAATCGTGAAAAAGAGGGGTAGTCACCTAAAGCCATCAGGATTACCTGTGGAAGCGCTTAGTTTCCTGTAAAAGAATACTTAATACTTACCACTGGAACAGGCTCCCCAGGGACGTAGTCATGGCACCAAGCCTGTCGGAGTTTAAGAAGTGTTTGGACTGTGCTCTTAGTCATATGGTCTGAATTTTTGGGTAGACGTGTGGAGGCAAGAGTTGGACTTGATGATCCTTATTGGTCCCTTCCAACTCAGTATATTCTATGATTCTATGATTCTATGATTAATGCATTTGGCCTCAGTTGTCCTCTGTAGGTTTCAGAGAATCTAAACTATGTGATAGAGAAGCCCTTCCCAGCTGTCATCTTGAGATGTGTAATACAGTCATACTCTGCCTGTACCTTGGGACAAGACCTGGCAATATTCTCTTTCAGTCAGCTCATTGAAGAAAATCAGGCATGTAGGTAAGGTGAGCTCCAGTATGTCCCAGTAACTGCACTCTCCCTTCACCTTAGATGTAGGGAAGTGTCATTGACTATAGAGAGACCTTAGAGTGCTAAACTGAAAAGTAGCAGTTCCAGAAACAGCTATGTATCTTCTATGCCCCAACATTTAGGGTATCTCTAAATTATTACACATTAATTTGATGATTTTCAATTTCTTCTCTCTGTTCCAAGACATTTATTTGTTTATTTCTGCATGAGTCTGTATTCTGGATGCATCCCTGTCTATGGTCTGCAGAGCTATCCAGTTTTATTAAGGTACAACCAGGCTTGAAGTTGGTGCTAATATTAATCTAATGTACAGTTTATATTTCATATTTTTATGAAAAGATATATAATTTAATGAAAATAGAATGACTATGACAGAGGTGGTCACCACCAATAGATATTGTGAATATCTCAGAGATGGTCTAACAATGCCTCCTTTGCCATGCAATCAACATGCTATGCAACCAAAGAATGTTTCTACCCTGAGATAATCACCCTACAGCAGATTATGCCAGTTTTATGGACAGAATCCCCTGGCAAGGTATATATATATGGATGATACATGTATGTATATATATATATATACATATATCATATATACATATATATTATATGTATACATGTATATCTGATGTTCATCATTTCCATAGCTGAGACAACTTTCATGGCACTAGACCAAGCTCATGATAGGGTCAGTGTGGGTGGCATGGTTTTGCTATAAGACAACAAATCTCTCTCCCCTTGTCCCTGCCCCTTCCCCCTTCAGTGGGCTTGAGATATATTAGTGACAGAAAGCAGTAAAGGAAAGAAAACTTTTTAGGACACAAATGAAAAGTGACAAAATTCAATGATAAATCCCTCTTTTCACTTCTGAAGGCAGAAACACAATACTTTGCTCTGATTCCATTTTTATTTTATTGCTTAAATATGCAGTGTCAGTCCTTACATAATGTTTTTAACTTTTTATTTTCACAATGGGGATTTCATGCCTTGTGTATAATTGAAATGTGTAAAATTACTGTGAAATTTTACTGAAGCATATGCTGAATTGAATCTGTATAGTATTTTTGTTTTTCTACTGAGAAAGAAAATAAAAAACACTTAGTGCTAGTATGAAACATTTAGGTTTCATACTAAAAATAGTAACCTATGATCCTATGATATCTGTATATATAAAACTTTGCAAGATATTTTGGTATTCAGGATAGCTGTTATCATGATTTATATCACTAGCAAATCTTAAGTTCTTAAGTACCAGTTTTGACTTTTTGACCTAACCTCCAGGAGTCAACATACTTTTGGATGTGAATGCACAATGCCATAGCATGGATCATGAATGCCTTGGGTGGAAAGCTGGATGTATCTTCAGATATTGCTGCATCTCAGTCCATAATTTGGTTATGACTACACTCAAATGCTGTCAGCTCCTATTCTTTTTGCATGGCTGCTATGTCTGCAGCTCTTTTTGGATGCTGCATCTGCTGTTTGTTGTGTTCTAAGAAGGATGGCAGATTTCAGAGGGGACCTGAGGACAGTGGTAGTATCAGGAGGACTAGTTGCAAGTTATGGTATGTCAAAATAGTTCGGGGCACAGGCAGGAAGAACGTATTGCAAAGAAATGTCGGAGATAGATGACAGTGAAAACATCAAGTGTATCATCTGGGAAAGAGGTTACAAAACATAAGAAGGTAACACTGAAAGTTAGCTGAATGAACAGATTAAAAGATCAGGTGTGAAAAAGGGAAATCAAATTTGTGTGCCTCCTGTCAACTGAGGATCTGCTGCAAGATGTTTTGCAGTTAATGAATGTTATTTAATAGGGTCTTTCAGAAGAAAATGCAGAATCCAATTAAGCACTTGCCCTGGACTGCTTAGCCTTGGTTTCAGGTGGCTGGCAAATAAGAAGCCATATACATTACGGAATCACAGAACTACTGGTAGGGTGATAAAAGACATACGAGAAGCAATATGAAAGTTATCAGAAAATGCACTTGATTTGTGATGAGTTTTAATGGAGGAAAATAAATGGTGAACTAAGTTTTAGTTAGGAAAGGAGTGAGAGAAATATGAAGTCATTTTGGATATAAAAAGCCAAAGGGTGAAGCTTAGTCTAATTTCCTTTGATTTAAGGGTGAGACTATTTTCTCAAATAAACTCAAATGATTTTTTTTATGTTCCTGATTCTGGATTTATATAATTTATATTTCAGTAGTACACATTGTTTCCAAGTAAATTAGGTTATTTAACTTGGAGATTGCAGACATTTAAGTCATGTTTTATTTAGATTGCCTTATGCATACGTAATAAGTTTTACATCTTTATTGTGCTAAAACGAGGGCTGGGCTGCGCACTGTAGGTTTGAGTTTAATGAAGCTCAGTGGCAGAGTTTGGAAAGCATTCAGATAATTATGGATAAGGATATAGAGTCATAATGTAAAAACAAGCAAATTCTCACATTCCATTTATTGATCGTTGTGATGTGTGATTCCTCTGAGGTTTACCTAGTTTTTTTCTATCTACACAATATGCTGCCATTAAAGCTGGATGTAAGAAGATTTTGTGTAAGATTAATACAAATAAATCCTCTTTGATGCTTATTTTATCAGAGGGGAAACATTTAATTCTGTGGTGATAACAGATGGGGCTATATTTATGCCATTTTCAATGCCATCTTTTTAACTGTCACTATATATTTGCAAAGAATATTCCATTGTACCCCTGGAGCACTAAGAACAAACACAATCAATACTATAGGAACAGTATTACCCCATTGACTTCTCTATCATAATGTGTGCAGATCATCTTATCCTTTTTTTTTTTTTTTTCCCTGTGAAAGTACTTTGAATCTATTAGTATTAGAGTGACCTTTTAATTTCAAAACTATTTTTAACCAATCATGGGAAACAAATAGCATGAACTCAGGTCATTGGGATTTCTCCATATTTACCCATACTTTGCAGAGGGATCTAGATAGATTGGAGCAATGGAAGGTCATCCATGACATACAGTTCAACAAAGGGAGAAAATGCCAGGTACCGCTGTTGGGATTGAATAATGCCAGACAGGTGCAGACTAGGAGATGAGTGGCTAGAGAGCAGCTCAGCAGAAAGGGATCTGCTGGATCAACAGTAGGCAAAATGTGAGTCTTCCGTGTGCCCTGGCAGCTAAGAGTGCAAACTGCATTTGGGATGCATTAAACACAGCCCAGCTAACCATTCAAAAGAAGTGATTCTCCCAGTATATTTAGCATTGGTGTGGCCTCACCTTGAATATTGCATGCAGTTCCAATCTCCACAATATAAAAAGGATGTTAAGGTATTTGAAAATGTCCAGAGGAGGGTAACAAAGCTGTTAAAAGGGCTGGAGGGCAGGTCTTATAAGAAGAGTCTGAAGACACTTGGGTTGTCTCATTTGGAAAAAAGAAGGCTAAGAGGCAACAGAGTTGCTCTCTACAACTTCCTGAGGAGGGGAACTGGAGAGGGAGGAGTCCTCTTCCTGGTAACCGAAAGACACGTGGGAATAGCACAAAGCTGTGCCAGGGGAAGTTCAGACTTGACATTAGGAACAAAAAAATTTACTGTGAGGGTGGTCAGACACTGGAACAGGTTACCTAGAGAGGTGGTTGATGCCCCATGCTTGTCAGTGTGTAAGAGGCATTTGGATAATGCCCTCTAATTAGTCATTAATATGGTTTAATATGATTAAACTTTAGGTTAGCCTTGAAGAGGTCAAGCAGTTGGACTAGATATTCTTTGAAGGTCTCTTCCCTGCCCTTCCCTGCCCTGCCTTGCCCTGCCCTGCCCTGCCCCTCTTGTCTCTTTCCTTTTTTTTTTTTTTTTATTATTATTCTCTTCCTCTTCTCTTCTTCGTCTCTTCTTCTCTCTTCTGTTTTAAATAAAACAGGAAAAGAAATCTGAGGACACTCCCCAGTATCAAACCAGGGGAAGCATGGGGTATAGAAATTTATAGAGGTAAAATTACTGCTGCCTACATGAAAAAATATTTAAGAGTCCATTTTGTAGGAAAATCTGGGACTTGGAGTCTGTTAAATTGTATAAGCAAGATTAGCTGGAAAATCACTATATAACATATTACAAAAATTTGTAACAAAATTTCTATTTAGCTATTAAGAGCTGAAGCAAGAAGTAAGCCACAAGAAGAGCCCAATGCCCAACTGTAGTAGACTGACAACCAAATAAAAAATCTTACCAGATCTATATACAGCAATAAATACAGTACACAGGAATATTTGTTATTACAATTATTTATTTAGACCTGATGAAGCATATACTTAACAGAATACAATAACATATTACTCTCAGAACACTACTTTTCTGCAACATTTAAATCGTGATTTCACCTTAACTTGCTATCAGATATATTGATTAAGTGTAAGTAATTTATTATTTCAACAAAGCAGTTCTTCACTCTCTATGGACAGTGCACAGAATTTTAAAATACATGATAATGCCTTGTAAAAACAGATGCTAAAGGTCTCAGACAGGCCACATGGAATATTGTTCAGATAAAAGGAATAATCTCTTATTTTCTTTTTTTAAGTATTGATATTTAAACATCTAAACAAGAAACAGGAACATTTCACTTCTAAATGTCACCTCTTCAAGCTTCAGGTGAATGAAAGGTCAGTGAAAGAACTGAGGAGTTAGGGTGTCGATTAAGGTATTTGTTTTGATCAGAACTCAGAGCAAAGATGCAGGACTAAAGAGGGGTTGTGAGAAAGATTGGGTAACCATATGGTATTACCGAAGACACAAGCAATTCCTCCACCTTTGAACAGGTGCCAGGCAGTACTGCAGTTATACTATCAAAAGGTGATTGAAAATTTTTTAATGAAACAGATATTTTTAGTGGAATCTGAAGCTTTGTTAGAACTGAGTATTTTAGTTGGAGCATGTCTATTTCAATAACAGAAGAGACTGAACAGGTAATAGTATTTATTTATTTATTTATTCATATTTTCTAACGCTGAGTATATTAGTTTGCTTTCCATATTTTCCATTTATTTGTTTTTGGTTAGTATAATACATGGTATATGTCATATATGGGCTACTCTAGCCCTCTGACATGAGTATTATGTGCTTGTGTGTTTATTTTCATAGCTTTTTCCTTGTTGTCCATGATCTGCAAGCCATGTTCTGTTCTTGATAAGTAAGGGATATAGTGTGTGGTTCTGTGATGCTGTGATAGTGGCTACTTCTTATCTTTTTGTTATTCTGTTCCTATAAAGGATTCAATGATAAGGCTTTTGTCACAGTATTATGACAGTACTTTTTTATTTTTGGTAATGTTCACCAATAAACAGAAGATCAGACATCATAAAATTGATAAAAATCAGATAAATTGATAAAATGAATAGTGGTTCAGCATGTCTTTATGAAATACCTTTGCATTTCTGCAAAACTTATTTTCTTTTGTCTATGTCTTGGGCACACACTGATCTTTATGAGACAAATCACAGTATCTACACTCATCATGGTTTTGGCTATGTCAACATAGGAATCCCATCAAAGTTAATGATGTAACTTTTGCATCTTGCCTCTAAATGCTTTTGCTTGCAAAACTGAATTTTACACCAGATTTCTCTTTAATATTCCTCTCACAAGAAGGAAGAAGATTAAATGTTTACTTTCAACTATGATAAGCCTCTCACATTGTATTTGTAAAACTTTTTCTACATTTGTAGAACTCTGTCCCTCAAAGGAACAGGATTTGTTTTTTAAGAACCTCACCTGTCCTACTGCCTTTCTTGCTGATTTCCTGGGATCCACAGTAGTGGGATTTCTCCATGAGTTGAGATGAATTGGGAGCCAAGGGTGATCCCAGTGCAGGCAGTGCCCTCACCAAAAGGGGAATCAAGCAGCAGGGACTGAACATGGTATAAGTGTTCAGCAGGGACTGAACATGGCAGAGTGTAGGTGGTGATAGGAGGCTGCAACAACAGCCCTTATCATCATGAGTGGTGCACCTCATCCAGGGTCCATCCAGGTGCTCCAGCTAGGAAAAAAGGGAGAGTGGGCAAGAGAAAAACCTATAGTATAGGTCATGGAGTCTGTCTGGGAGAGCCCGAGAAAAATCTGGAGACTGGCAGTCCTGCAGGGTTGCTGGGGCACAGACTGATGGCAATGGGCTGGGCTGAAATGTAATCCTTAGCCATGGGCAGTGTGGAAGCGTGGACACAGGGGAGGCTGGGAAGAGAAGGTAAGGCCTGTCAGTGTCCTTAGGTCCCTACAGCTGATAAATCATGAGTTCTTGTTTCAAGGACAGCATGTCTCTCAGGAACTATATTCCCATTTCAGGATTCCCATTTCAGGCTTAGCTTCCACTACTGGAATCTGCATGAGTAAAGAATGAGGTTTGCTGGTAGAAAGATGAGATCTGATCTGGTAAGATATCAGATAATGAAATCTAAAGCTATCCTGAAATTTGCATTTATGAGATTTCACGCCAGACATTACATAGTCTCTTTTGGGAAGTAAGACTTTATCAAACTCTGGCAAAGAGTACTGCCATTGATTTTATTAATATAAGACTCAAAAATTATTTGTCTCAGAACTTTCTGTAGAAAGCTGAAGATGTTTTTTTTCGTTTGTTTGTTTGTTTGTTTTTCCTTTGATTCATCTCTCTCCCCCTCCCCCGGCCTTTTTTTTTTTTTTTTTTTTTTTCCCCTTAACATCTATTTTCATCTATCTTACTTCAGCTAAACATGTGTATCTGGACAGTTGCCTGTAATAATGTTTCACTTCATATAGTTATGTTATATTTATATATTTATATATTTATATATTTATATAGTTATATAGTTATATAGTTATATAGTTATATAGTTATATAGTTATATAGTTATATAGTTATATAGTTATAGTTACAGCCTTTTAAGTTATTAATTTTAATTAATTCATTTTTAGTTCTCTCAAGATTGTTTTTCTCTCCGTGATTCATTTTAGTGCAAGGCAAAATGTGTTATTTAATATAACTTTAACTATCTAAAAGTTAAAAGACTAAGTTAGTCACCTAGGCACTCTCTAGAGCTGGTAGAGGGGGATAAACATCTGAAAAGTGTTTTAGTGGTGTATTCTAGACATCAGAGCTATGATGGAATAAATCATTCTTGAGGTAACCTTTCACTACATTGATTGTGAATAGTCTGAGTAATAATTTACAGAAAAAAATAAAATCCACTTATAAATGGATAAACTTACATAAGATAAAAGTAATCCAAATAATTTTTCTTTAGATTGCAGTACAGGTATTTGAACTTTCTTTCTTTATATCTGCTTATATGCCTGAGAATCTTGTACCTTGTTGAAAAGGGAATATATTTTTCAATAGTGCACACTTTCCTTCTTTTTTTTCTTTTTTTTTCTTTTTCTTTTCTTTTTCTTTCTTTTTCTTTTTCTTTTTCTTTTTCTTTTTCTTTTTCTTTTTCTTTTTCTTTTTCTTTTTCTTTTTCTTTTTCTTTTTCTTTTTCTTTTCTTTTTCTTTCTTTTTCTTTTTCTTTTTCTTTTTCTTTTTCTTTTTCTTTTTCTTTTTCTTTTTCTTTTTCTTTTTCTTTTTCTTTTTCTTTTTCTTTTTCTTTTTCTTTTTCTTTTTTTCTTTTTCTTTTTCTTTTTCTTTTTTTTCTTTTTCTTTTTTTCTTTTTCTTTTTCTTTTTCTTTTTCTTTTTCTTTTTCTTTTTCTTTTTCTTTTTCTTTTTCTTTTTCTTTTTTTTCTTTTTCTTTTTCTTTTTCTTTTTCTTTTTCTTTTTCTTTTTCTTTTTCTTTTTCTTTTTCTTTTTCTTTTTCTTTTTCTTTTTCTTTTTCTTTTTTTTCTTTTTCTTTTTCTTTTTCTTTTTCTTTTTCTTTTTCTTTTTCTTTTTCTTTTTCTTTTTCTTTTTCTTTTTCTTTTTTTCTTTTTCTTTTTCTTTTTCTTTTTCTTTTTCTTTTTCTTTTTCTTTTTCTTTTTCTTTTTCTTTTTCTTTTTCTTTTTCTTTTTCTTTTTCTTTTTCTTTTTCTTTTTCTTTTCTTTTTTAACAAAAGAAAACTACTATAATTTGTATGATTGTCTGAGGCATAAGAGAAAAAAATGAGTGCTTATGCTACTAATATAACAGGTTTTAGATTAATTCTCTTAAATCTTTTAAAATTCTTTTCCCAAATAAATTTCCCAGTAGGATAACCTACAAAGTTGCCTAAGAGCACTCTGAAATCAAAACAAACAAGGTAAATGAAAAAATGCACTTTAGTAAAAATCGTGGGACAGTATACTATATTACAAAATATGATAAAATGATGTGTATTTTTAAAGAAAATTGCATTACATTCCTTTATATTCTTCTGCTGTGCTCTTTGTCAGTTTTAAACTAGAAATCAGCTTTTTGTGGTTCTGATTCAAGTAGCATGATTTGGCTGTGCTTGGAATAAACTAGCTCTTAGCTGTCAAACCAGTGGGCCTAAGTGTACACATAAGTACCCAAATAATCATGTCTAAATGCAGAATTCTAATTTTAAGCATAAAATATGAAAATTGGTTTCCTTAAAATAAACTTAAAAAGACAGACTCAGAGATTATATGTTTCAGTTTTACTAAAAATGGTATTTTAAAATGCCATCCTCGGGGTGTAGATGTCTTACATGCACTTTTTGTGCATAAATTTGAATAAAAACAATATGTACAATAATACTTCTGATAGGCTAGAATGTTTGTTATTCATGCATATAACAATCCATTCCTGTATTGCAAAGATTTTTGCTTACTTGATGGTTTAGTGTGATTTGTATCTTTTGCATTTAAAGAAAGCTGATGAGTGATTTTTCAGTCTGTTTGACATAATAAAGCATCAATAATTCAGTACTAGATAGTTAAGATACACTTTCCTTTCTATTTCTCCATGGTCCTAAGTATGATGATACTGAGCACGCACAATTTCAAATACACTGTTTTTGGGTCATCAGCAGTTTTATAGCGAAGAAAAGTCTGCAGAGCCAGTTTCTGTAGCTATTGCAGTTTAGTGATGTTGCACCAGATCTATAGAAGATTCCAGAAACCCAAACATACGATCGCTATTTTTCATAATGCAGAGACAGATGTCCAAATTAGTATCCTTTGCAGTCTAGACATGGTCTTCTATTACATCTTGAGACTGTGAATCTAACATCGATCAGGAACATTTGTGGGATTCTGTATTGCTACTAGGTGTTCAGTGGTGGAACATTTTGGATCTCACATTATATTCATCCTAGCATAACTTATCCCTAGTGATCTGAGTCAATAATGGAAAACAACTGACATAGTATTACACAGTAGCTTTTGAAGGAGTTATTTTCAGGCAAATTTTTGGTTTAGTCCAGTTGGCAAAATGGCAACAAACTCTGAACACAGTTATGTCTATGTTTGTTTTCATTTTTTTAATGTTGTTTCAATTTTATATGCTCTTATTTTACCTCCTTTAGGTAGCAAACCACCTGGTTCATATAGTACTTAACTGCTTGACTGATTGCAAGCTATTTACAAGCTCTTTACTTCACTTCCTGGCTAGCAAGGTAGTTCTGGGCCTCTCAGCACCCTCCACATTTATCAGTGTGTCAGATAACCACTTGGTTCCTGCTTTTCAGTCTCTTCCTAAAACAACAATATCCTTATGGCTTTCACATCTGCTACTGTTACAACAGTTATATTTTTACAAAGGAGAAATAGATAGGATAGAGCCACAGAGAAAAGAAACCATGAATGTACTTTGCTCTGTGTTTTGTTTTGTTTTGTTTTGTTGTTTGTTTTTCCCCCGAGATATTCAAAGTTTTTCTACTTTTCATAGAATCGTATAATCATTAAGGTTGGAAAAGACCTTCAAGATCATCTGGTCCAACCATCCCCCTGCCACCAATATCACCCACTAAACCATGTCCCTAAACACCACATCCAACCTTTCCTTAAATACCCCCAGGGATAGTGACTCTACCACCATCCTGGGCATCCTGTTCCAATGTCTGACTACTCTTTCTGAGAAGAAAGGTCTCCTAATTTCCAACCTAAATCTCCCCTGGCACAACTTGAGGCCATTCCCTCTAGTCATATCACTGGTTAACTGCGAGAAGAGGTCAACCCACAGCTCCCCACAACTTTCTTTCAGGTAGTTGTAGAGAGCAATAAGGTCTCCCCTAAGCCTCCTCTTCTTCAGACTAACCAACCCCAGTTCCCTCAGCTGCTCCTCTTAAGACTTGTGTTCCAGACCCTTCACACCAATTGTTCTCAGACAATTGGTCTTCTGTAACATGTCAAATACTAAACAAAGTGCATGTTAAGCCATTGCATACATTAAGGTGTAACATTCATTTTAATAACATTATTTATGTTTTACAGCACAGGAAATTGCTTTATCTCTGAAAATAAATAAAAAATAGTTCAGCAGAGACAATGAAGAATGTGTTAGAGCCATTCTTACTGAATAGTCAGTCTGCCCAAGTTTGTACACTACCTGGAATAAAAATAGGAAAATATTGTAACTCAGAAAATTGTCAAACCATTTTTTTTACCTGAAATGGGTAATTTTTCTTTTGTTTGTTTTGTTTTTAAAAAGTCAAATTTGTGTTGATATTTTATATTAAAATATAAAATACTTAGTCTGTAGATACTAATTTTCAAGTGATAAGTTCTCTCTGATTATGAATTTCTGTCATTTTAATTATTCAATACAGTTTATTCAGTACGTGTACAATATATCTACAACAAAGTCCTTCATTTTTAATTAGATGATAGCTTTTCTAAAACAATATTTTTTGTAAGATCTAATTTTATGTCCTATTGAGATTGCCCATGTCCGGATTCATTCTATCCAATTTTGGACACTTATTTGTGGTATGCTGCATATAATTAAACATTGTCTTCCTGTATCTCGAAAACAAGCATAGAAGAATGAGGAGTCAGATCTCAGTGTAATGAACAATTTCTTGTAATTGTCTTGTTTTCCATTTGTAAAAAAAAGTCAAGCTACTTGAGCTCCTAACTTTGAAACCTCAGCCTCTATATGAGACAAAAAAAAAGTTAATTTATTTTTTATTTTTTAATTTTTGAGGGGTCACTGTTTACAGCAAGAGTATGAAGGTGTCTGGGAATAAAGAAAATAAATAACATTTAAAAGGTTTTTGATATTTCCATAGTTAGGAACACTGTAAAGACTTGAGAGATTGGTTAATCTGATGAACTTTGTACATTTCAGCTTACTTAGAAAAATTTCAATCTTCATGTTTATTAAATATAACTTTCTGTCTTGAATTTTGGTGAATGAAAGTAAAGTTATGGCTTCAAGATATGTCTTCTAGACATGCACAAAAAAGAAAGTAGTTGCAGAGCATGGTTGGGTTGGTTACACAAGTGAGCCATATTCCATCATTGAGATTCTGCCTTTTCTGTCCAAGCTTTTCAATTACATAGTGAAAGACTTGGAATCACATTGATTTTTATTTTTTTTATTTTTTCCTAAATGAAGTACTGGTCTTTATATGTTTTAATACATCATAAAATGTATTAAAAATGAGAAAAAGAAAAAAAGACATATAAGGTATGTAACAGTCATATTTCCATTTCTATCTTGGCAAACATATCTACAGAGACTGAAAATGGAGAATTACCCATTCTCTTTGAGAAGACATATCATTGATCTTTCTTTCAAGGGAAAAAAAACAAGAGATAGTGACTTTATTTTCCTGACTCTAAAAAATGAAACATCTTGCAAAAGCACTGTAAAAACTTCATTCCATGATATCATGATACAAATCTTTTTTAAGCTTTACCAGTTGCATTTATCAGCTCTGTATTCTTAGTTTCCCTATTTCTTTCTCTTTCACAGTGTCTGTTATCAACTCAAGTCTGTGGATTGTCATTGAAGGCCCTGATTTTCTATCCTCAACCATTTTAAGTAAATCCAATACTGTTTTTCCTTTATTGGCTCTTTGTCAATTTCTGCAACAATGAATATATTTTATATTTATTTATTTATTTTACTTTTTCTCCTGTTTTGCACCTGTTCTATTCCATTATTCTCAGATTCCTGAATTCATTACTGAAGTCATCCACATTCAGCTGACAAGTTTATTTCACTTGCTGTCAGTCCAGTTTCTTGTAGCAATGATAACAAAAAATACACAAATCAGTAATTGGTCAGAATCTCTTTTGTTGTAGTATAGTCAAAAGTCTCATAAAGGTAATAAAGCTCTTCACTGAAGAGAGCAAAGAGGTACCCTTTTAAAGTACTTGAGGTTCTTCTGGCAAGGATATGAAACAATACAGGAGTCAACATTTATATAGTTTTGCTATATGATTTTTTTTTTTTAACTAAATTTATTACTGTGTTCAGAAGACCCAAAATCTACAGTTTTCACATCAGCAGGCTCTAAAAATTAGCTTCATCTGTCCTTATTTGAACATGAGAGTGAGAGTTGTAGGATGCCATATGAAGATTTTAATAATTTATTCAATTGTATTACTCTACATAAAAGTGCTTCTATTGCCTACCACTGTATCTATAGAAAAATCTTATACATACAGAGATTGGTGGGCCTCTGTGTTAATAAACTAATTTGCTTATTCCATCCTAATTGTTTAAAATAAGAAATCTTGTAATAGTAGAATAATTTTAGTTGTTTCATTAGTCTCTTTCCAAGGAATCGTTGATTTTTAATGCTATTACTTCCTAAACCTATTTTACCAAGACTTTATTTACCATTAGCTTTTAATCCTTGCATAATAATGCATTTATTAACCTCTGGAATCCTGTGAGAGTCAGTGTTAACAAAAGCAATGAACAAAAAAACCTGTTTGGCTTGTATTTTACATGCTCCTTGCGAAGTACACTTTAAGAATATTCATTTTGAATATTTCTGAAATTAAAGAGCCTCTGTACTCCAGGAATACAGATATAAGTAGGCTGCAGAGCACTTCAGGGACAGATAATTTTTTTCTGTATTTTTTCCCAGCCCTTCCCATTTCTCTTCTTTGTCTTGACCTAGTCGTCAACCAGAGAGAGCTGCTAACACATATTATTCTCTTTTCCACAATCAATTTTATGATAACAATTCCTGGTCTGGCATGCAACCAAACTGAGGGGGTAAAAGAGGATTGGTTAAGCAGTAAATCAGCCTTCCTCCAATCTTCACATTAATCCCCAGCCTATGCAATCACCTTGTAAGAGGTAAAGATATGGAATTAATAACTGTCTTTGAGATATCTGATCTGGTGGCTCTCAGAAGAGACAGACTCTGCTGCAGATTCTTACCGATCAATTAGATTTTCATCAGATTTCATATGATAACAAGTTCCATATATTTCTTAGCCAGTAAACATTTTTCACGCTTTACTTAGCATTATTAGCTTGTCAGCTCAGTTTTATTTTGAACACTATTCTCATTCTCCTTGGAGCAGGGACTCTGCCTTTGTGCTTTGGGTGTAACCCACCAGACCTTAACCCTGACCAAGGTACTTTGGAAGCTGTAGTATAATGCATTAGTAATGGTTATTATTATTCACTTGGATTACTCATTTTCTCAATGGAGACATACTTCTCCAGAAGCCTATTTCATTGCCTAAATCCTGCCATGTATCAGACATTATGGCCAGACTCTGAGCACAAGGCAAGGAATGAGATATCTTTGCCTGGACAAGCTGAAATGCTGGACAGTGGTATGTGTCTGTGATACTCATGCTCTTTGAAAATTGAAGTTTTTCCTGCAATGCTGATATAAATACACATCTGATATTAGGATTAACCAGATAATTTTTTTGGTCATCCTTTTCAGAATAACAAGTTAGTTAAAACCCCTTTGACATTTTAATCATGTGGGCTGAAAATATTCATCATTAAAACAGTAGTCAATATGTTTGCCTGGGCAGTAGGAGACTGGAAGATGTCCCTCACTTTCTCACTCTGCATATTTTATGCTGTGGCTCTACTTTAAAATGGACAAGTGACCGTAGTAATGGAGGTGAAAAGTTCACTGTCATGGAGGGTACTCAAATACAGAAATTTGGCCTTTCTTGAGCCTGCATCACAAACCTTTCATAAATAGTTGGCCCCAGTGCCTGCATCATAACAGAAGACACTGAGAGAATGGCTGATTGAGTTTTACTTTCAGCTGTTGTTACACTGGATACGTAAAGTAGCTTCTTTAGTTGAAGCTAACAGAGCACCTAATTTTCTCAAATGATCAGGATAATGTTGCAATTGCAAATCTCTCATATAAAAGATGGGAATTGTTACCCCATCCTTTTGCATTTTTGAATAACAATGGCACGGGTGGATGTGGTTTGTGCTGAACTCAGTGACTTGCTGTCTACTGGTGGGTATGACTGCCCAAAAAAGTTGGGTTCAGGAGATGTTGATATAGGGAGGTCTGTCTTCTGAACCTCAAATTTTCTTATTTGTAAGATAGTTGCTGTGATGATCAGCTTATCCAAGTTGGTAGCGTATTGGACTTGCTTAGAACTTTCGATTCCTAAGCAAAAGCTGAAGTGATATAGAATCTTATCCTAATACAGATGCCTTAAGTTAGAGAAACTATACCGTAAAAGTGCTCATTTCTCTTCATTTCCTGTGGAAGGATCCCAGGTGACAGGTTTAGATAATGATATCCACTTGGTAGGATAAATACCACTCTTGGTATTTAAAAAGTATCTTTTTGGATCACGTAAATCATAGAATCATAGAATGATAGAATATCCCAAGTTGGAAGGGACCCATAAGGATCATCAAGTCCAACTCCTGGCACTGCACAGGTCTGCCCAAAAGTTTAGACCATGTGACTAAGTGCACAGTCCAATTGCTTCTTAAATTCAGACAGGCTTCGTGCAGTGACTACTTCACTGGGGAGCCTGTTCCAGTGTGCAACCACCCTCTCAGTGAAGAACCTCTTCCTGATGTCCAGCCTAAACTTCCCCCGCCTCAGCTTAACACCATTCCCGTGGGTCCTGTCACTGGTGATAACAGAGAATAGGTCACCTGCCTCTCCACTCCCCTTCGCGAGGAAGTTGTAGACTGTGATGAGGTCCCCCCTCAGCCTCCTCTTCTCCAGGCTGAGCAGGCCCAGTGACCTCAGCCGCTCCTCATACGTCTTCCACTCTAGGCCCTTCATCTTCGTCGCCCTCCTCTGGACACTCTCCAATAGTTTAATGTCCTTCTTGTACTGTGGTGCCCAGAACTGCACACAGTACTCGAGGTGAGGCTGCACCAGCGCAGAGTAGAGGGGGACAATCACCTCCCTCGATCGACTAGCAATGCCGTGCTTGATGCATCCCAGGATACAGTTGGCCTTCCTGGCTGCCAGGGCACACTGCTGTCTCATATTCAACTTGCTGTCAACCACAACCCCCAGATAACTCTCTGCGGGGCTGCTCCCCAGCATCTCATCGCCCAGTCTGTACGTATAGCCAGGGTTGCCCTGTCCCAGGTGCAGGACCTGGCACTTGCCTTTGTTAAACTTCATGTGGTTGGTGTTTGCCCAGCTCTCCAATCTGTCCAGATCTCTCTGCAAGGCCTTTCCACCCTCATCCGAGTCAACAACTCCTCCAAGTTTGGTGTCGTCGGCAAATTTGCTCAAAACACCTTCTAGTCCTACATCCAAATCATTTATAAAAACATTGAAGAGAACTGGCCCTAAAATGGAGCCTTGAGGGACCCCACTAGTGACCATCCACCAGCCAGATGTGGCCCCATTTACCACAACCCTTTAAGCCCTGCCCGTCAGCCAATTGCTCACCAAACCATCATATGATGGTTTTGTTAAGTTGTATGCTGGACATTTTGTCCAGTAGGATCCTACGGGAAACAGTGTCAAAAGCCTTGCTGAAGTCCAAAAAGATCCCATCGGCTGGTTTCCCTTGATCGACTAGATGGGTGATCTTCTCATAAAAGGAAATCAAATTTGTTAGGCAGGACCTACCCCTCATGAACCCATGTTGGCTGGGACCAATGACTGCATTGTCCCCCAGGTGCGCCTCAATAACTTCCAGAATCATCTTCATAATTTTACCAGGCACTCACGTGAGACTGACAGGCCTGTAATTGCTAGGGTCTTCTTTCTTACCCTTCTTGAAAATTGGCACAATATTTGCCAGCTTCCAGTCCACTGGAACCTCTCCAGATTCCCAAGATCATTGAAAAATAATTGAGAGAGGTCCCTAGATGATATCAGCCAGCTCTTTAAGCACCCTGGGATGGATCCCATCCGGACCCATGGACTTGTATGGATCCAGGTGGAGCAGCAAATCCCGCACACGTTCAGGGTCAGTTGGGAGTTTGTCATTCCCACCGTCATGGTCCTCCTGCTCAGGGCACCCAGGGTCCCGAAGTCCATCATCAGTGTTGAAGACAGAGGCGAAGAAGGCGTTAAACGTCTCTGCTTTGCCTATGTCATTGTCTGTGAGGAGACCCTCCCCATCTAGTAGCGGACCTATGTTTTCTTTGGTTCTCCTTTTTCTGTTAACATATCTAAAAAAAACCTTTTTTACTCTCTCTCACAGACATGGCCAGCTTCAACTCTAGTTGGGCTTTGGCCCCGCGAATTTTCTCCCTACAAACACGAACAGCATCCCTGTATTCCTTCCTCATCGCCTGACCCTCCTTCCAGTAGCCGTACACTTTCTTTTGCTGCCTAAGCTCCAGTAGAAGATCCCTGGTCAGTCAGGCCGGCCTTCTGCCCCGCCTGCCTGCCTTCCGATATTTTGGAATCGCCTGATCTTGTGCTTTTAGGAGGCAGTGCTTAAAGATTGACCAGCACTGATGGACGCCAATACATTCAAAAGCAGCTTCCCAGGGGACCTTGCTGACTAGTTCCCTGAGCAGCCTGAAGTCTGCTTTCCCCATATCCAGGGCTGAAGTTTTGGTGGCAGTTTTCCTTCTGTCACCATAAATTCTAAACTCAACCACTTCATGGTCACTATGACCGAGATGGCCGCCAATTGCCATGTCTCCCACAAGACCCTCTCTGTTCTCCAGCAACAGATCTAGGAGGGCATCTTTCCTAGTTGGCTCCGTGAGCACCTGCACCAAGAAGTTATCATCTAGGTGCTTTATGAACCGCCTGGACTTGCTCGTGTCAGCCGTGTGGTGATCCCAGTTGACGTCTGGCAAGTTGAAATCTCCCATAAGGACAAGGGGAGTTGATATTTGAGGCATCTCTTAGTTCTGCAAAGAATAATCCATTGGCATTGTCGTCCTGGCTGGGTGGTCTGTAATAGACTCCCACAATGACATCCCCTTTATTTGTTCGTCCCTTAATCCTTACCCAGAGGCTATCAAATTTGCCATTGCCAACTTGAAGTTCCACACAGTCCAGCCCATGCTTCACATACATCGCCACCCCGCCACCTTGCCTACCCTGCCTGTCCCTCTTGAAGAGCCTGTAACCATCTATTGCAGCACACCAGCCACAGGACTCATCCCACCAGGTTTCGCTTATGCCGATGATGTCGTAGCTGTGGGACTGGGCCAAGACTTCTAGCTCGCCCATCTTATTCCTCATACTGCGTGCGTTTGTGTAGAAGCACTTCAAATGTGCTTCCCTACACACAGCACCCTGTGTAGCTGACTGAAGGACCTCACTTGCACACAGTCCCTCTGACTGTAGCGTGCCATCCCTTAGCTCATCACCGGCGTGCCTGGTTTTATCCCCTTCCCCCTTCGACTCTAGTTTAAAGCCCTATCTATCAGCCCTGACAACTCCTGAGCAAAAATCCTTACCCCTCTCTGAGAGAGGCGCATCCCATCTGGTGACAGCAGGCCCGGTGTCACGTAGACCTTCCCATGATCGAAAAACCTGAAATTCTACCGGTTGCACCAGTCCCGAAGCCACGTGTTAATGTGATGAGCCCGCTTGTCAGCAGTGATCCCCCCTATTGGAAGGACAGAGGCAAACACAACCTGTGCCCCTGATCCTTTAAGTAATCGCCCCAGAGCCCTAAAGTCCCTTTTGGTCGCTCTCGGACTTCTCGTTGCTACCTTGTCATTACCAGCCTGAAAGACCAGTAGCGGCTAGTAGTCGGTGGGCGGTACCAGGCACTTGACTTTCTTAGAGAAGTCTCTCACCTAGGCCCCAGGGAGGCAACAGACTTCCCTGTGGGTTGGGTCTGGTTGGCATATTGGGCCCTCTGTCCCTTTCAAAAGGGAGTCCTCCATGACAATAACCCTTCTTTCTTTTTTGACAGATGATGTAGCAATGCGGGGGGTAGGTTGCCTTGCCTTAGGCAGCCTCTCCAACTGGGACGGGCTTTCGTCTACTTTGTTGTTCTGACTATGGTGTTCTAGAGCCTCATACCTGTTACATAAGGGTAGATGGGAAGGTGAGGTGGGCAGGGACGGGGCTTGCCTACCACCCTGAGCAGGAACCTGCCTCCATTCCCCCCCGTGGCCTAGGTCTCCTCTTACTGCCTGGTGGGATGAGGGAACTTTTGTCTTCTGCATAGCAGGAGACATTTGTGCTATGGCAGGCTTGTGAGTCTGTCTCAGAGACGCCAGAGTACATCTCCACCATGCAATTTCCCTCTCTGACTCGCTGATGCTCCTGAGCCTGTTCACCTCTTCCCGAAGCTCCGCTACCTGTTTGAGCAGCTCTTCAACCTGGGCACACCTCCCACAGGCATACCCCTCGCTATTGCTGTTGGATACTGACAGAAGACTCGGGCATACCCTGCAGCCCAAGACGTGGATGGCTGCGTTTCCCCAACCCTCTGTCTGAGTAGCCACATCGGTGACTGCGGCTGGAGAGGCTGCAAGAGATGCAGATGCCATGGTTTTCTGCCTGGTTGATAGCATGGCCTGGTTCCTCGCAGGCAGGTTACAAGTACCGAAGGGAAAGACCACTGCAAAAGGGCGGTGAGGGACCCTCCCTGCTTGCCCTGCCTGTGTGAACTGCCATGTGAACTGCCGCGCAACTGCCACGCCCTGCCTTTCTGACGCGCCACACCCTGTTTGCCCGCCTTGTTCGCCACGCTCCTGGTCTCTCGCACTCCCTAAAGGCTGCTTTTGAACAGCCGGGGAGGGGGCACTGCTGGCTCCACCTACGCCTCCTCAGCCTCCCTTGCGAGGGCTGCTGGGTCCTGGTGGCTCCCTCGGCTGCTTTGAGTGGCCTCGATGCCGAAAGAAAAGCTCTGCCTGTCTCGATCCCCCGCTCCACTGCAGAACGCATCTGCCCCGGAGCCGATCGCCTAGGCAAGAGGCAAAAAAATTAAAAAAAAAAAACATTAATTAAATTAAAAATTAAAAAATTAACAGTCCAATTGCTGAATGATACCTAAATAGTAATATGTGACAACTGGAAGTAGAGGCTTGGAATTAGATACTAGAGTCGGTGTCAGAATATTTGTTGAATTTGATTAGACATTCTTCATTCTCACGGAACAGTTGGGCAAAAATGAAAAGAATTCATTTACCCAATGCACAGAAACCACATGGACAAACAGCTCAACCTCTGAAAAAAACACAACAAAGTGTATACAAGGTCCAGATGTAGTCTAGGTTTTGCCTGAATTAGAAAAGTTTTAAAAGCTTAACTCAAATAGCTTTTAATGTGGGCATTTAAAATTATTTTAGCCCTTGCTTAAAAATGAATTCTTTGTTCTAGTGACACCTACTGCAAACAAATCTGTATATATGGGTATGCAACTGACTGCTGGTTATCAGATGCTGTCTGTTGATTTGTGGTGTGTGCCTTTTTAGCTGAAATTTAAAAAGATCCTTATTACCTTGTTTTTCAGGGAGTTTAAAATATTCACACAGATTACCAGTAATTTAATGATACCCATCTGACAGGATAATTTAGTAAATGTTCACAATTTAGTTGCAGCTCTAAATCCTAGGAAATTAGATCCTATACTTGTTTTAGTAAAAGCATAATTTCAAATTAATTAGGTTGATTGAGGGTAGCTGTGGTAATACAACTAAGGCTAAATCTATGCAAAATAAAAATAAAGATGGTTTGTACAGCCTAACTCTTAGTGTAGTTCCTGGATTTCTCTCACCAGCGTTTTCTAAGAACAAACAGCTTTAGAAAGGGCTAGTCCTAAATAATGTAAAGAAAGCCAGTGCCCTTTAGCCTTGACCTTTTTAATTCAGCAGTAAAAACTTAGCTTCTGACTCTACAGATGCTGCTGACTGGCTTAACTAAGTTTTCTCTTAAACAAATTTGCATTAATTTAGTAGCTAGCTGGACCAAGTAGGAATCATCTCCTTTTCTTCCTTCAGCAAAAAAATAACTGTTGGAACTCAATCTTTCTGACAGCACAGAAAGAATATCATCTGTAAAATTTTTACTATTTTTGATTGAGTCATTTATTTCTGTTTAAAAGGCTCATTCATAGTGTAAGTTGTCATGTTTCTCCTGTGTTTTTATTATCACACTTTGAAGGTTTATTTGACAGTTTTCAAATCTAGTGCCAAATTAATGTGACTTATTTCAATACATCAACTTCACGGTTCATTAATTTGTAGTTATTCTTGCTGACGTTTCAATATAAACATTTCTTGAAAATTACTAGGCTATATAATATACAAGAAGAATTATATAGGATCAGAAAACATAATCATCTTGATTCAGGGCTTCTTGTTTGTGCCCAATTTGCTTACTACAGGAAGTCATAAAATCGTGAGGTGATAAATATTTCAGAAGTACTTAAAGCTACAAAAGGCATCTCCACAAAGTTTTGCTTGAATAGGTAAGACTCTTGGTATAAATGACTGATAATCTTTTAAGCTTTTTAAAAAAAATATATATATTTATTTATTCCTTTAATTAAAATTGCTTTGGTATTGGGAACACAGTGCTCTGAGATACTCTGAATTTTCTTGACAGAGACTGATGTTCAGGACTATTGCATCAGCTAGTGACATTACTACAAGCTATATATCACCCCTTCTGAAAGAAACACCGACTGCTCCAGAAGTGCAAACTGAGAGAATAGTAACAGTAACAGAGTTAAGAGCACCCAGCACTGAAAGCAGAGGAAAAAAAAAAAAAAAAAAAAAAAAGACTAAGTCTCTTTAAATTTGAATTGGTACTTCTAAACCAGAGAAATATTTTTCTGGGAAGTGTAATTATTTTGAGACTAGCAGTATGAAAGCTGCATGTCAGATTTTGAAGACACATTCCACACAGCTCTTTTCATTTTTGGCTACTTAGACATAAGCAGTTTACTTGATTTTCAGAAGCAGAAAGCTGTTGGATTGATACATATCACTGGGCAACAGAAGGAGTTAGGGAAACCAACCGAAAACATCTCTAATTCTAGTTCTGTAATGAACACTGGAAACAGAAAAGAGGATACACATAATTATAAACAAAACAAAACAAAAAACACAAAACAAAACAAATCACCACTATTTTTATTTACCATTTATCAGGGAAAACTTCAAGAAATGGTGATATAGCAATATCTGTTCTATTTTGTTTTTTAAAATATCATATTTGTATGTAAATTAGGTCAGAACTTACTCTTTAATGCACATTTTAATGTTGAAAAGTGGGCATTTTAGTGTTAGGAGAGCATATATGAATGTTTTTAAGTCAAAATAAAGTGACAAAACATATGCAAGGAAGAAATTCTGCCAGCAGGCTTTTCATGTCTTGGCAGTCACATGTAAGTCAGTCACAGCAGAACAAGGACATTTCAGCTTCTCACTTCTGCAAACTCAGTTACAAAGGAGTGAATATGTCAAGAGGTCAGTGCACAGTGTTGGCACTAGTCCAGTGCACCGGTCAATAAGGCATAACCTCAATTTATCAAAAACATGATCTCTGGTTAATGTGCCACAAAATCCACAAGATGACAAGAAATTCAATATAATTCTAGAAGGGAACTGCGGCCTTGCACCATGTGGTGATCAACCTTTGCTTGTCATTAGAATTATTCTCTTTAAGAGAGCATTAGAACTGGAGAAGAACTGGAGCTTCAGAGAAGTAGTAGGGCTATAGGGAAAAATGCTGGACACTCTTTTTACTATATCCTGTGATAGAGGAACTGTGACGTGATACTTATGGCTATGTTAATGAAAGCATTCTGGTTATAAATGTGATTTTTCTTGTGTGTGCATAAAAGAATTATTCCCAAGATCTCTCATAGCAGGCTATAAAGGTATGATATCACATAACTTACTATTGCGTTTCTCCAGTTTATTGGATTTTGTTCAATCTTGACAGACATAATTGCCTCCACCCAAGGAGAGACTGTGGTATATAACAATAACTATATGGCTATCACAGTGCCATGTTGACATGTAGGAAATGATTTACGATTGTGAAGTAGGAGAAACTGGACCATGATTCAAACAGAATTGGTATAAATTAGGGAAAAAAAAAGTAAGTGAAAGAAACTTGGTGCATCAACATACTTCTAATTTTGCATCTGATTACTATGAACGGATATAAAAATTCTCAGAGATCATATGTTCAACAATTAATATTGGGTTCATGTGTGTGAAATGAGTTTATTTATAAGCTACTGAAAAATTTATTTATAAGTGACTGACATACAAAAATTTCCTTTCTTAGGCTAATAACGTGGAGATGATGAAAAGAGTTTTGCTGAGCCTTGCTTCAGATTATTTTCATGAACAAGTGTAATATAAAACTTTTTGGCACGTAAAGTGCACTGATGTCATTTGTACCTCAGTGCTCTAATAGTTGGTTCTTAATATCTTGAACCAAAAGCCTACCTAAAGTAGTGTCAAGTCTCCTACAAGTCTTTGGATCTGGTGTTTCTGGAACTTGTAAACATTCCTAGCTGAGAGCAGCAAAAAATATTGCTAGTTTATGTTCTGTGACCAAATCTGTGAAATTCTCAATGCTTTAAATAATGGTAAGGCAAGTTATTATGCAATCCGAATTGTTACAGACATTTTACAATGTTTCTAACAATGATCTTATATTCAGCTTACAGTATCTGTCTTTGTAAATCTTCGTAAATGTAAATGTAAATCTTTGTAAATGTCTTCCCAGTTTCTAAATTTAATCTGTCTGCCATATCTCAGCAGCAGTGTCTCTGTCCATGAAACCCTCCTCTGCATTAACATGCAATGTATACTACCAGTGAACTTCATGCTTTGCTCATCTTCACAGGCACTGGTAATATGGGAAAGGTCAAGTTACGCTGGAAGCATATTCTCTATCAGGAAAAGCTTTGCTCTTGCCTCCTTTCTTACCCCTGCACAGTGCCTAGAGTTTTTGTTCTGCCTGATTAACTTCAACGTTCATGACATTTTCAACAATTAATACAAGGGAGGCTTTGAGAAAGTAGATTGTTTGCCTAGACTTTACAGTCATGATATGTAGGGCCTATAATTGCCTGATTGACTCAATACGGAAGACCTTTAAAATATAAAGTGTAAAATGTTGAAAGTTTGATTTTCCATATTTATTTCCATATTTATCATTATTTTGGTAATGGAGAGGTCATCAATTGGGGTTTGAGGTAGGAAAAAATGAACTTGAAAAGGAGAGGATTTGCAAAAGAAGAAAAAAAATTAAGCTGGAGTTTTAGGAGTGCAAAATCATGAACTGGGAAAATAATTTTTCATAATAGTGCTATTTTTCACATTATCACTGCAGTCACAAATCTTTTTTTATTTTTATTTTTGGCAAGAAGAAAGGTAACAAATAATACTATCAAATTTAAATTCTTGATATGCAACAACTCTAGTCCACTTGACAAACCTCAACATCATAAAGTTATTGTTGACAACTTAATACAGCGGGTTAAAGAGTCCACAGAGCATGGGTCTCCAGCACTGTGGTGTTGTGATAAACCTTCAAATTGCTAGCAGGTAACAGCTGTGAAGAACTGCAAAAGCAGGGGATTCAGCGTCAAGTGCAATGACTAGGAATAAGAGCTAACAAAAGTTGCTCCTGCATTACTGTAGTGTTGGTTCATTTTAAGCTTCTTCAGTCAGCTCACAGCTGTAATAATTTTGTATTATCAGTCTCTTTTTCTAGGAAACATGTCTGATGATTTCAGTGTAAATGACACCAAACTGTAGTTCACTCCCCTGCATGTTACTTAATGGTTTGTTCAGATAGGTGATGATAAACAGGTGCAGCTGACTGAATTATACTGCCACACCGTTTAATAAATGCTTGTCTAATCATGCTTCCAGAGTGGTTTAATTCTTAGTGAGCTTAATTCATTCACTTTGAAAAAAATCTGTGTACATATCATGCAATTGTTAGAGCAAGATAATGTGTAGCCTGAACTCTTCAATATCAAATTTACTCTGTAGAGTGTTAGGATTGACTAATGCTTGTGCAGATGTTTTCCTATCATGCCCAGACTTGGCAACCCTCCAACTATCACCTGCTTGTTTGCATCTTGCAGGAGTCAATGGCTCATTTCCATGTGTATTCTTTATTTTTCAGGTTCATATGGACTGTGTACTACTTTATTTTTTTAAATACTGTATGACAGCCAGATTTGGAGCATGTGTTTGTATGTTCTTGGTGTTAATGGCATCACTTTGCACCCTAACAATATTAAAATATGCTACAAATTCTCGTGCCTCTGTATAACCTTCTGTGAGAAGTGTTTATAGCCCACTGGAATGCTTTACTCATTGGGGTAAGAAGTTTTATTATGAATGGAATGAGGAGGACATCACTTGAGAAAAAAGAAGAAAAACCTTAAAGATCTAGAAGTGGCAAAAAAATAAAGTATGATATCCAAACTTCTACCGTTTGTGTTGCCTGCCCATATTAAAGAGGACTAGTAGAGATTTTTTTTTTTCCTTGGGAGACCTCTTTCAAGGTCCTCTTTTATGGTGGACAAAGAGATCCTCTTTTACTATGGAAAATAAGAATGAACATAAACCTCAGACCTAACTAAGGCTCTCTTAAAAGTAGGAGAAAACGAAGTCATAGGGGACCTCAGGAAGGCATTAGCTATGTCTGTGCAAGTGAACTTATGCCAGCCACTGATATGAGTACAGACATACAATGGACCATATGGTTACTGTGTATGTCATGAGTGAAAATTTCAATGCAAAGATCACCCTGGCAGATAATGACCAGGAATGGTCTGGGGGAAAGCAATGGCCAAGGAATGTTCCCAGCTGTTGAACTGGGACACAAATATGTGTTTTGGGGAGGTAAAAGGGTTTTAGGTGTATGAATGCATAGCACACCAGGATAGCTGCCATCACAAGAAATTTCTGGTTTATTTGCTGGTAGAGGTGCAACAGTTTAGTTCTTTCTTGTACCCCGAGGGAAATTCTGACAAGAAATCTTATTTGTGAGCTGAACAATCTGACAGGAATCTAAAGCAATTTAGAAGGTAGTGATATGGCCATTCAGTTTGCAGCACTGAAGCAGGTTTGCCTTAGCAGATGTACATCTTACAATGACATATTATGGTCAATTGCAATGGTATTCAGAAATATTTTTCAGAAAATGTGGTCAGTGTTAGAAGAAACAATCATTGCTTATTTTAGGAGAAATGATGGTTGGATGTTGCCATTTTGTGCAGTATTAGGAGGTTGTTCTTTTTTTTTTTTTTTTTTCCCTCGAACGCTTGAAACAATGATGAGAGCACAGGGATCAATTCGAAAACATATTTGCTCTGGGAATTTTATAGTCCCTTCCTCTAGCGAGCTTTAACTCCTTCCACAACATTTCTTTCTCATTATCATTTCTCATACCTTCCTGTCTTACTATCTTTGCAACACCTTCTCTCTTACCATATGTCCAAGTTGCAATGAAGTATTAACATAATTGGATATATTACTGTAAAAACAAACACCATCCAAATTAATTTTCTTCAGTTTAGTTAGTGCTATGACTGAAATTTTAGACTTCATAGAATTTCTAAGACACATTTCATAGCTGTGTATCAAAGGTGTATAAAATATGTATTCAACAATATTTTACCGTAGCATTTATTGCCTGACATTTTATCTGGCATTTTTATCTGGTACAAAGCATACCATTTCAGCAGTAGATAAACTCATTTGAGAGAGTATTTCCAGCTTAAACTTGCATATAGATGAAGATTCACAAAGATAATAAGGCATCAGAGAAGTAAATGGTGAAGAATATTTTAATCCCTCATGTTCTGAATACTGATTGCAAAAATCTATTTATTTTACTTTGCATATTCTGCAGGATATCACAGAATCACAGAATCACAGAATCATCTAGGTTGGAAGAAACCTCCAAGATCACCTAGTCCAACCTCTGTCCTAACACTAACAAGACCTCCACTAAAGCATATCACTAAGCTCTACATCTAAACGTCTTTTAAAGACCTCCAGGGATGGCGACTCAACCACTTCCCTGGGCAGCCCATTCCAATGCCTAACAACCCTTTCAGTAAAGAAGTTCTTCCTAATATTCAACCTAAACCTCCCTTGGTGCAACTTTAGCCCATTCCCCCTTGTCCTATCACCAGGCACATGGAAGAATAGACCAATCCCCACCTTGCTACAGCCTCCTTTAAGGTACCTATAGAGAGCGATACGGTTGCCTCTGAGCCTCCTCTTCTATATAAATAGACATGAAGCAGAACTAGTGCACTGTTTTGGCTGTATTCTTTTTTTTTCTAGATTTTTATTATTTTTTTTTAACCTGAGTCCAAATATGTAGTTAAAGTTTCTGTACATGTTGGATCATGTGCCCTGTGAGAATTGACTGAAGAAACTGTTCTTATTTAGCCTGGAAAAAAGGTTTTGGGAGGGTCCTAATAGCTGTCCCCCAGTGCCTACAAGGAGTGTATCAAGAAGATGGATCGAGGCTCTTCATAGTGGTGAATGTTGGGAAGTTGAGAGACAGTGGGCATAAAGTGGAAGGTTTAGGCTGGATATAAGGAAAACATTTTTCACCGTGGGGACAGAGAATACCTGACAGATTGTTCACACTTTATCCTTAGATGTTTTTTCAAGGTCTGACTAATAAGGAGCTGAGCAACCAGGGCTGATCATATAACTGATCCTGCGTGGTGCAGGAGTTTTAACTAGGTCCCTTCTGAGGTGTTCTGTGGGTAAACAGCATCACTGAATATCCTTCTGGTCTGAGTGGGCTCATTTCAGTCTCTGTGTGTATATTTGTGTATGAACTTGCATAAGCGATCTCTTCCAGCACAAGAAGTTTCTGCAGAGGTGCACACATGATTTCTAACCTGATCTCCACACCACCACCACAGTTGCCAAAACCATCATCTCAGCCATGTTCCTTTGGTAGCTTGGAAGTGACCCCATTTTCCTCTTGGCAGCCAAAAAAAACACTTCTCATCTGCCAATCAGCTGTATTCCTCCAAGTTCTCTCAAACAGCAGGACACAGAACTTGTCATTCATTTTTCAAACATTACTAAATAGTACAAAAACAAAACAAAACAAAACAAAACAAAAAACAACAACAACAACAACAACAACAAAAAACCACCTCACTCCATCATGGTTCTAAAATGTGGCATGAGTAAGATAGAAAATACCTTACAGTTTATACAGTATTCTAATACTGGGAGAAGCTGAAAACAATATACCCAAACTTAGTGTGACATATTTTACCAAGATAAATGTTACTTTTGTCATCTCCTATAGGACCCTAATCTTAACCTGTGTGCTACTCAAAGATAAAGGACCTGAGTGAGTAGCTCTGGAATGTAGTTCCTGTAGGTTCAAAAGAAAAAAAACATAGCTAATTCAATAGAGCTTAAAACATTATAAAAGTGCTGAGGAGTAGTGGAAACATCTGTTGGAGACTACTTCACCTGAAAGTAATAGTAGCAGTCTTCTTATCTACTGCTGAATATTAACTCAGCCAACCTGGTAAATTTTATATGTTGCATTCCACAGACATGTCACAATGTCACACAGACATACGTCACATGAGACAGTGAAAAGTAACTTCACAGTCAAGATATGCATTCTTTCTAAGGTGTTACTAGAAAGTGGCCTGAAAAGCACATAGCAGTGAATCTGGTAGCATATAGTTATGATATGGTCATGGAAGACATGGGCAGAAATGAGTAGCCATCAGCTTACTAACATGCCAGAAGGCAAAGGATTTACATGTTGCACCAAGCAGTAATGGAGCTGCGAAGGGAAGCAAGCAAAACAAAAATTCTTCTAAGAATCCTCTCTAGGTAATTCCATGCCTTGATAGAACTTGAATTTCCAAACAGATATACATTTTCATCTCCTGACAATGTGTGTGGCTCTGAATGTTCTGGATGAATTTACACTGTAACCCTTTCTGTATCAAACTGCCACCTAAAAATACTTGATGACATTCCAATATTTGTGCTTTGGAGCTTAATTTTAATTTTAACTTTACTTTTAAAGTTGCATAATAATAATTAAAAAGCTTGTTGTAAAATAGTCTATAAGTAGTTAATATAACTATCTTTGAAATATCATAATAATTTCCTTAAATACTCAGTTAGTTTTCTGGAAACATTTATGAAATCTTTGATGATATATTTTGTCCTCTAGCATAATAAAGTTCGTGAAATGTCATAGCAGTGCTCATGATATATTTCATGAAAAACTCAGGAGAAATCTCTCTGAAATTGCCATATGAGGTTTACAGTATTTTAATGAGATGTATAAATGTATAAATGTAGCAATGTATAAAGAAAACAACACACTGAGCTGCAACTGTGGTAAAATATCACATGAAGGAAAATATTAATTCATAGAACATACCATAAGAACTGTTCACAGAATTATAGAATGGCAGAATGGTTGAGGTTGGGAGGGACCACTGGAGGTCACCTGCTCCAATTCCCTTTCTCAGGCAGGACCAGCTAGAGCCACTTGCCCTGGACCATGTCCAGACACCTTTTGAATATCTCCAGTGATGGAGAACCAAGGATGGTTGTGCCTCTTTGCGCCACCTGTGCAAGTGCTCAGTCACCCACACAGTACAGAAGTGCTTCCTGATGTTCAGAAAGAACCTCTTGTGTCCCAGTGTGTGCCCATTGCCTCTTGTCCTGGAAGTGGACACCACTGAAAAGAGCCTGGATCCTCTTTGCACACTCCCTTCAGATATTTAAAAACTTTGATAAGATTGAGCCTTCTTTTCTCCAGGCTGAACAGTCCAAATCTCTCAGCCATTCCTCATAGGAGAGATGCTCCAGTCTCATAACCATTTTGGTGGCCCTTTGTCGGGCTGTTTCCATTAAGTCCATGTCTGGCTTGTACTGGAGAGCTCAGAGCTGGACACAGTAGTCCAGGTGTGGCCTCACCAGCGCTGAGTAGAGGGGAAGAACCCCAGGATACTGTTAGCCGTCTTTGCAGAAAGGGCACATTGCTGGCTCATGTCCACCAATAATCCCAGGTTACTCCACCTCCTTATTTTCCTGGTCTGTCATTACTGAAAACCTTTTATCTCTCCATTGCAACATTCCAGTTGTGCAAGTTATCTTGGTTCTTAAACATGAAAGCAGTTTGTTGACGTATAACTATTTGTGACATTTCTTATGAATATCCATGACATTGTTCATGAGCTATCATGTGGAATTTTAGTGAAATATACAATACAATAATGTGCAAGGAAATCTCACAGTCAGTTGCAAAAAAAGGTAAGTTTAAAATCATTAAAATAACTGTTCCTCAGAACAGGAACACTGGGCATCCCTGAGTCAGTGCCTTTGGCATCTGCCATTTGAATGGAGAGAGGTTTTCTTGACTCCTCATTGCATTTAAAGAATTTCTTCTACTGTGCCTCCCCAGGTTTTCAAGGAAGATCTTTCTCTTTGACCCTGGGTATTTTGGAGTATGTTGTGTACAGCCATTGCAAAAAGAAAATAAAATTCAGCATAAGACAGCAGCAGCTTCCCCTCCGTCTCCCAAATGCACCTTTTCCTGTCATTCGATGTTAGTTTAGGCAAGAGATAAAAATTTTCCTTCTGTAATCCAAGTGGAAATTCATGAAGTTTAACTAAAGTTAATATTACAGAGGGCAATTCATCCCATCTATATATATATATTTTACTGTGGGATGTCATTCCTTATTGCCTGTAGAGGAAAGTTAGGTAATTAATGGTCTACAGACCTGATGTTGGAGGAAATTAGTCATAACCAAGTGTCTAATTAAAAGCTTCGTAGGTCAAGTGAGCAGAGGATAAACTGGATTATTCAAAATTACAAGGGAATTTCAACAGGACTAACACCAGTAATAGTTTTAAAATTAAAGAGGTGTCAGTTGACATCCTGCATCCTTTCATGATAAACTTTGAATAACACTGGTGAAATTAACAATGTGAGCCAACTCTTGAATGAAATTAGAAGATATGCATTAGAAATATGCATCTGTTTCTGTCTATTGTCCTGTGCAATTTGGGAATCAAAAATACATGCAAAATTTTCCACAGCCTCTGAGAAATTGCAGACTTCAAAATTTAGACAGGCAGTCAGGACTGGATAGGATGTTAGTTATTGCATGGGAGATTTGACAGTTTAGATATGATGGTTACAGTGAAGTTCTTAGTGGTGAATGATGGCCAGTTTTATAAATGGACAGAGGAAGTTTCATGCTGGCCTGCAGTTCTCAAATGAGATCTGCACAGAGCTCCAGAAAAATGGTATTTGTCTTCTTGATGTTCTATGTCCATCAGTCTTTTTCTCCTACCAATGAAGTTATAAAAAGTTCTGAAATGAGGCCGTAGTTCTGAGTTCAAGGGCTTTGAGGAGAAAGAGGTGACATCAAATCAATGACTGTAGTGGTGGAATGTTTCATCCAGTACTAGGAGTGCTAAAGCTTCATTTACTGCTGTGGCTGACTTACAGCCTGATCCATTGACACAACTTCACAAGCAGTTGACCTATATCACTTCTCAAGTTCCAATTGTTATCAGGTAACTATTGGCATTACCACCAAAGATTCTTGTCCAAACTGACACACTAACCCACGGTAAGATGGGAAATATTTTGTCATAAGCATCAACCCTCTACTGGAAAATAAAAATGAATATCTAAATCAGAAAGAACAGAAGAGGATGTACAATGGCACAGGAAGCGAAGAATAATGGAAACCAGAGCCTTCAACTTACCACTGGAGGACTGTGGTCCATTAAATATATACAGTGGTAGGTAGAATTAATCTGAGAAATATATGGACATTGCCAATGCAAATGTCACTATCTGAATAGTTTATCTATATTTCTTTCATAGGAAAGCAGTCATTATGACTGACTGATCTCACCCTGACTTAATGTGATTAAAAGGATCATATGCATTGTGTCCTGAAAGTGCCCATTCCTTTCCATTGACTAGAAAGCAAAAACTAGGGTGTCTAGCTTAGATGTAGTCATCTAGACTTGATATCTGAACCTCAATGTGAGGACCTCAAAATACCTGTCCAGAATATTGTGGGGAGAGAAGCCTTATGTAGCAATATGTTTCATTGGAGTAATTTATACATAGAAATGAGTGTGGAACATTTACTCCATTTTGGCTAGAGTACCAAAGCTCAGCATAAAATAAGTTCCTTGTGTGGGGAAATCCTAGCTTGAACTAATAGGAGATGCCTATTTTGGAGGCATGGAGGAGATAACATTTTCAACCTACTTAGTGACTTCCCTGTGCAGATCTCCATCTACTTTACAAATTGTATTTGTCTTTGTAACTCTAGAGGTGGCAAAGAATTATTCCTACTTGAAAAACTGGAGATTAATGGCAGAGCTAGAACACAGAACTCTTTATTTCAAACTTTGGCTTTAACGGCTAGATTGTACTTGCACTTGCACTTCTGATATTTGGAAAATTCCACTTTAAAAATCTTCATGTACAAGGTTAATCATATGCATGTGGAGTAAATGTAGCATCAGTTTTTGCCAGTGGTGCAGAACGTTTTAAATCTTAGGGACAGGGCTATAATAAAAATGATACAAACAAAAGAGGGTCTTGAAATGGTAACATTCGTAAATTTGCTCTATGGAGCTATTAAAATAGAGGATCAAGATCTTGATTCAGTTTTATGTCTATGAAAGACTGGATTATTGCTGTAATAAAGGGGTCTTAAGTTGCTTTGTGAAAGTTGATAGCTACTGTCCTGAGAATATGGTACAGCTGGGAATATAGCATGCAGTGCTAACCAGAGATGACATTCTTTTTGTAACAGGGAAAAGAGGATCTTATGATACAGGCACCGAACTGGAAGATTTAGGTTTTATTTCTTGTTCTAACAGAAACTTTCACTAGGACCTTTGAAGGCCAGTTATTCCATTTACACCTCCCTCCTTTTTTTTTTTTTTTTTTTTTTTGTAAAATTCTGCTCCATGATGTATGGATTCTTATACTGTAGTCATACCCTCCAGCCTCTCAGTGCTGGAATAAGCATTGTGACTAATGTTAGTTCTGTGTTTATTCTTGTCTATCCCTTTACGGAAGAAATGTGCGTAGTGCAGTACTTCAACCTGGCAGATGTGAGGAATAGAGAAATGGGTAATGAAAGGCAGAAAAAAAAAGTGACTTCTTCTCCAAAAGTAGATGGTGCCAACATTCCTAACTGTCAGTTCTTTACCAAAGTCCTTTCCCAGTCTTGAGCTGGCCTATTTGAAAACATTTTCTTGTAGGAGAGTTCAGATCTGCCAGAACATTGAAGTAATCTGCTGTTGCTTTTAGATACCAACACAGAGGAGCAGTTTCTGGAGAAAACATAGCATAGTGTGTTCTGTAGTTAGCCTGCAGGCTGTTTACAGAAGTTTTCATGGGAGGTTCAGACATTTTAAGCGTGCTTTGATATGAAGGGTTGTACATATTAGAGATTATGAGCTTTCATGGTCCTTCTGTGTGTTTACAACAGAAAAGGTATAGAAATCTGGTCTTGAGGACATTAGTCACAAGAGACTCTGAATATATTTCTACATAGTAAGGGCTAGAAATCAAATCCATGGCCCTAAAGCCGAAGAGTCCAGCTGGCTTTTGTCTACACTGCTCAGGGCTGCCAGCATATTTATCTTGTAGACAGTTAACAGATTTCATTCCCTAACTCTGACTCCTTCATATTGCCCTTGCCCAGAGATTAGTTACAGAGGAAACGAGCCCAAATCCAGGGAGTGACATTAGAAAAGGACAGATAATAGGGTATAGTTACTGCTCAGATTCATCCACTAGCTCTCCTTCATTAATGCAGAACCCAAATATTTCTTGTCATGGACATGGAGTGCTTTCAAGATGAAGAAGATATAACGAAGGTATAAGAATAATTGTAGGTCACACCTTAAGATTCCACATTGCCTTAATAATATTAACCAGAAGTGCACATCTAGGAAAGTTTATGGGAAAGTAACAAATGTGCTTAAAATTTCTCAGCACACTCTTCCAGTCTTTAGAAACTTGCAGAACAATGAATCTCTGAACAAGAAATACTGATGTGTATGCAGTTAATAACTGCTGGAAAAAAAAATCATACATGGATTTATGTAGTCTCCACTTGAATTTACAAACCCATTTAGCTTTTGCAGAGTCTTGTGGTAGGATGTTCCACAGCTTACTTACACATTGCGTGAAAACCACTTTTTCTTGAGTGTCACATCTAGCTTTGTTTGATAACTGCAGTCATTTAATCCAAAGTAAGAATGAACAATGAATCCCTATTTATCCTCTCTGCACCACTCATGGCTTTATTGACTCCTATTATATGTCCTTCATTTTTTCTTTTCTTTTTTTTTTTTTCCTGCTGAAATTCCTAGCCTACTTACATGAACCATTTAGAAGCACCGAAGTTGATTATTAATTCTATGACAATGCAGTAGTTACTGCAGGTCAGGTCAGGTGGGCTGAAGTACTCCATCTCAGTTGAAAATACCGAATCACTGAAGGTGTCAGTGTTTCTTAAATGCCATTTGCACTCTCTGGATGAGTGATGATAAATAAATGAGCCCAGATCATTTTCCATCAAGATAGGTCAGAGCCTTTTGTCAGGTAACAGCAGAGATGCTGTCAACCTGAATATAGATGGTAGAAATATTGCTGACCTGATTAGACTCAACTTCAATCATAGCTGAATCTTCATCCAACTGTTTCATTCAAGAGGGAACCCTCTCCTAGCACTCTAATGTTATGATTATAGTAATCAGATGTAGTAGCACTGTGTGTTCTGCATATAATTGACACTTGACTTGTACCAATGGCTGGAATTAGACAGTTCAGTGTATTCCATAGTATACTTATTCTTCCAGATCAGGAAAACAGCTAGAGATCACTCTGACTTCCAGTCTACCCATGCCAGAGTCAGAACACAGTGATATAGCCAGGATGGAAATTTCTACCCAGGAATGGGGAAACCCACAGTGCAGGAGTAACTGTGGTTACCTGTGTCTAGGGGCTGAAAAAGCATGAAAAGACAACAAATGTATTTAAGACACTAAACAAGCTGAACTGAGATTCAATTTCCCATTATTGTCCATTGGCATGAGGTAGGGAGGTGTCAGAATATTTTTAGATACAAGTTGCTTATTTCTGATGAGATAGCAAAATGTTATAAGTGCATTGCAAAGAAAATCAGGAAGATAAAAATAGGCATCCACTTTCTGTAGAATGAGATCCACAATTCATGATCTTAAGCCAGTGTTAATTCCATATACTTCCCTAAGTTCAGTTCATATATATATATATATTTATATATATATGTATTTGAATTGTGCTTATATATAGACTTAGGATATTTGTTGCGATGGAAGTTGTTCTTTTGCCAGGATAAATTGTACTGTGTTGGCAAAATATTCAGGTACCATCAATGTGAGTTAATAGAAAATAATATAAGTAATATACCACTATTGTATGATATTTTTGAAATCAGTAGTTTTGAAATGATGATATATACTGATAAATGAATGCTCTGATGATAACCAGAATAATTTTAAGTTTAATGGTATCAGAAGGATGAAGTATCTGATTCTACCACACTTAAAGTACTCAAGTATTCTAAATTTATGGCTGCCTAAAGTTTTGTGGAGCCTGATATTACTAAAATTCATTCTTGCCAATATCGGTTAACAGTTGTAGAATGGAGACTGAACTCAGTGAATCAATGGTGTATTTTTAGATTATCCCTTAGAATCCCAGTGTTGAGTGTAGGGGATAAAATCTATTGCCATCTGAGATTGTATTTTTTTCCCTGTATTGAAGGGATCACACTTGATAGAGAAGCCAAAAGATCTAAAAGAATTTGGAAACTTGCTCGGGAGGGGGGAGTGAGAGAGTGGCTTGGTGGGCACCTGGTGTCCAGCCAAGGTCAATCCATCACACATTTTAAGAGAGCAAATGGCAGGAATTGCCTCCTTATGGCAGGAAACGAAGCTTTAGCAATTTCAGCTTGATTCTGGGTGAGTGTTCTAAACCCAAATACTTGTTTTGCTACATTCAATAGTTAAAGGATCTAAGTGAGTAAATCAGTGTCCTGACTGGAAATCTGCTTCAAAAGAATTTTTGGGGAAATTAAGTGGTCTTAAAAAGAGACCCATCTGAATATGTGGACATCAGTCTTGGATAGCTGAAAACAGTAATGAGGGATGATCTTAGTGATTTGGGAGAAACGCCCACATTTATGCAGTATAATACTGGAAAAAGCTACTATTTCACCAATAGCTTTTACAGTTTTTATATTTTATGCTGCAGAAACCTCTGTGTGAGTCATGGGAATAAACTGCAAATGGCTTGAGATTGCCTGGAAAAGACACGAGAGTGTCTAAAATTATAAAGTATTTGAATCTTTGTCGTAGCTTCTGCCTTCACAAAAAGAAAAAAAAAAGTAATTAAAAGTTCTGAAAGGAGAACAGGAAGTTGAGAAATGTTAAAAAAGATAGCTCTAAAAAAAAGAGCTATCTAATTAATATGCAATAGTCTTAACTCAGTGTTGTGTGCATAACCTTTTTCAAGCTTTCCAATGCAATCTATTGCATTGTTAAATTCTGTTTAAATGTAAGTAATGCTATGATGACATAGGATTCATAAACTGACATTAAATATAGTACTAGAAAGCAACGAAGCACTGTGTTGTTACTGTAATGTTACCAATAATGAGTGCCTAACCAAGAACTCAACAAGACTGCTTTTTGAACAGTCATTAGTGTTTGTTGTTGTTGTTATTTTTCTTTGCAAATCACTTCAATATGCCACTGGTTTTCCAAACTTCTGATAGGTGACATATTTGGTCAGCTATCAAGTGTCTTGAGATGAGAAATTCAACACCATATTGGATTTTTCTTTTCTTGAGGAGATACACTGCATTATCTGGTTTAGTCCAGACGAAAAGAAATCAAAGGTTGTTTCTTTTCTTTTCTTTTATTTTTTTTCGGTGAATATAAAGCACATACAGTGTGTCAAGAGAGATAAATAAAAAGGGAGTCTTCCCTAAAGATATTATAACATTAGGAGAAATTAACAATATATTCATGTAGGTTTCCAGAACTGATAATCTTTGTATTTCAAATCCCTGAAGAAAATTGAATTCCATATTTGGGTGATGGGAATTTGCAAAGTATGCCTACAGGAGTCCTTTACTTCAACAGTATTTCATTCGCTTAAAGAGATTATAGACAGACATGAATTTGTGTTTGCTGCACACAGGGAGGTCCAGGCTGGACATCAGGAAAAGCTTCTTGATTGTGAGGGTGACCAAACATTGGAACGGGCTTTCTAGAGAAGTGATTGAAGCTCCGTACCTGTCAGTGTTCAAGAGACATTTGGAGAATTCCCTCAATAATATGCTTAAACTTTTGGTTACCCCTGAAGAGGTTAAGCAGTTGGACTAGATGGTCTTTGAAGGTCCCTTCCAACTGAGCTATTCTATTCTACTTGTGGAATTTCCTGAGTAAAATAAGCAGGGAAACTCTCTCTCAGCTGTCTCAGTATTATACTGTATATTCACAGTTGGTTTTGACACTATCAATTGACTTCAATGCTCAGTCAACAGTAGTGTTAGGTAACAATCTGTTTTGATATGGGATACCCAGTGGGGTTATCCAGACCCTATGCCTAATGGCTGAGAAGACGACACCAATGATCATAAAACCAAGAGTTTTTTTTTTTTTTTTTTTTTTCACCACACATCTTATCTTTTTCATTGAGTTTATAGAAAAAATACAGATGCTGCTGTCTGTAAAAAAATCGTTAGTAGCCATCTTTCATCATAAATACATGGAAGCACTGGAATTCCATATTCATAAGTCTCATCAACTTCAGTGAGCCTCAATCAGGAAAGGTTTTAAGTGACTGCCTAAGGGGTTTCATGAAAAATTATGCCAAGCTGCCTTATAATCACTCTCTAAATAATCCTTGCAATATTTGGATGCAATGGGTAAGTGGGTAATGTTGCTGGTATTTTATATTTAAAGAAACCATGGCATATCTCTTGTGAGTTAGAAGCAGATTTTCCAATTGCTCTATTTCCATTAAGCATTTAACAGAAATTATTAACTTTTCAATATAGTGAGAGTAAAGGGCAACTTTGAAGAAGAAGTCCCAAATTATCAGACTCTGGTGCTTAAAGGAAGCTCCTTAATGGCATATTATTGCCTTCACCTAAATGTAATTTTAGTGCCTTAACCTTAAATTCTTTAAGACTGACTTTTGTACCTGAACAGACAGGTGAATTTAACCAGCTAAGCTGGAGTCACATTATCTATATATACCCATCAAGAAGCATTGCCTTCAAAAGACAGTTTAGAAGAAACTAAGTTGTCTTTTTTTTTTTTTTTTTTCCTGGACAGTATACAAAGTGTAGGTGACCCATCCCAAGTAAGCAGTATGGATGAGGTTGCCCCAAGTTTTGCAGCCTCTTCTCTTCAGTATTATCCTAGCAAACTTTGAACATTCAAATGCATCATGTACCCTACATGCAACATGTTGGTTATGTGATATATTCATATTTTATTTATTTATTTATTTATTTTTCAGACTGCTGCAACACAGTCCTCAAATTATTTCAAACACTTTGGCTGGAAAGCATCCACTCTTTCTTTCTCACCTGGTTTTGTTTTATGGCAACAGAGTATCAAGTTAGAAAGAGATTCAGAGATGAAACCTATGAAGTCCTGATGCAGCCAGTCTGCAATAGATGAGGCTAGCCATGAGGAGTGTGGGCACATAACTGTGTAACCCCTCTTGGTTTGAGATCCTGCAGCGGACATATTCAGCAACAGATATGTAGCTTTAGCAAATGTTTATTTTGAGAAATTTCTGGAGGTAATGCAGTTCGGTTTCATTACGGTTCAAGGAAAAGCCAGGTCTATCTTACATTTAAGTTTTATATGTAATAGCAAATTTTTAGTGGAATTAAGGAAGTGGATTTTTTTTTTTAATTTTCTGCATAACCTGATAAAAATTAGTTTTGCCACCATTATCTGTTTTGCACTGTGCATCTATTTGCAAGTGTTTTAGGGATGCTTAGTTGCAAAGTTGTTCACACAGAATTATAGGATCTCTATCTCCTATCAGTCCAACAGCAGAAGATCTTTTCTTACCTAGAAAAGTCATCAAATCACTGCCTCTTTACCTTCAGCAGACAATCCAAATAAAGCATTTGTGTGCACTTCTTTTCCTTGTTAGCTAGCTAATCTGTTACTGCAAATTACTAAAGCCTAAATTAGAAATAATGATGGAGAGAAAACTCATTAAGGATAATATATTAAAAACAATGAACCACTACCTTCCATAATAATCAAACCATTACACATTTTATCTCATATTAATAGTGCTTTACATTTTGGATAAATATTGCTAGCAAATTCTTGACGAATATGTGTGAGGTAGTAAATAAATCTAACATACTTCTAAAGCATTCTCTGAAAGAAAATGAATTTTAACTTTTTTTTTTTTAACAAAGGTTCAGTATTTTTTTTTTAGAATTTATTTTCCCATTTGTTATTTCTATACAATTATCACATTCCATTTTTTTTTTCATGCATCTATTGTCAATTAGGTGCATATCTTGTCTTTCATACATAAAATGGTACTTTTCACAGGAAATTGGACATCACAATGATTATTGTAGGTAAGCATATTTGGAAACAAAATCAGTCTTTGACTTGCACTAAGTAAATGAGCTGAGGTGTCTATTGCATTAAATACAGTGAATATTAGGTACACTTGTTATTTATATAATAACAGCTGATTAAGGAAAATATAATCTCTAGTTCTTTTCAAAACAGTTATTTCTATTGCATTGATTTATTTGTTGTTTTAAAGACCTTATACAGGAATTCTTTGTAAATAATGTAAAGGTAAAGGAAAAAATATTACAGTTATTCTGTCCTCACACTGAATTTCTTGCCTTGTTTCTTTCTATTAATAATCTTATTATAATCTATTAGATTATGATCTGTCAAATTTAATGTAAATGTATACAAAAACATTACAGAGATTTTAAATACTGTTACACTGACAAATTACAGAGGGCTAGTAGTAATTTTCCTCCAGCAGATATTCACTGGTGATTATCTTTCCACATCATATATTCTGGGAAGTGAGAGAAATGAATAAATGGAATACAAGATCCTACGCATTGACAGTGTGATGTCATTAAACTCCATAGAAAATACTCCTGGAAAAATATTCTTCAAAAAGGCAGAACCTAAATCAACTCTTCCGAAATTAATGAAAACGAGATTCCTCTTGCTTGAGTTCTGACATCTGTAATGTATTTAGATCCAAGTCATTTAGACTGTCTTTCACTAATATCTTTTACTAATATAATTGCAAAAATAGATCAAATAACTAGAATACTGGAAGTTTACTTTGTGGCTCTATCCAGATGTTGAAGGTTTGTTATACTTTGATTGTTTTTATGGTACCAGAGTTAAATATATCTGAAAGTAATTTATAAGAGTTAATTAAGATTTAAATATAATGTAAATGATAAACCATACCTAAAGGCTAAAGTTTACAGAGAAACATATCAATTCATGAAATTGCCATTTCAGTCAAAAGAAAAAGACTGTTCCACAACTTTCAGGCAGTTTCAAATGGGATAAACATTAATTCCGTATTTATTTAGAATGAATTTTAATCCTTTTTATTTTAAGAATTATAATGTATTGGCACTTATTCCTATATCGTCTTTATTACTGTGCAATATCTTTCCTTTCAATACTAAAAAAGCGTACAGTTGGAAAATGCATTTTAAAACTTGACTTCCATTTGGGTTAGATAACCAGTCTTTAGGCCAATCTCTCCACTGCCTGCTGTGATAAAAAGATCCTAACCTAAACCAAAACAAACAGACCCCACAGCATTTAGTGCTAAAGACTAAGCACTTTACTGCTCGATGACTATCATCACTCTATAATAACATCTGACAAATAGGCTACTATCATCAAAGGGGAGACTTAAATCAAAAGTAAGCTACTTTTATTAAAGGCTTGGAAGGTAATCACTGAATTTCTTCCCTTCCCCCCCCCCCCCCTTTCTTTTTTTCTTCTTCTTGTGTGTTTATGCTTCTGTCTGGAGCCTTTAGAGATTTGCCAGTTACTATCTATCTACTACCTGTTGTGAAACACTGGTAATGAGATAATCAAGCAATTAGAAAAGCATTGCTCACTCCTGAATAAGTGTTATTGCCTTAAACAAATGTTTCCAGAGGGAGTACACAATAGTGTTTGTGACATTTTTTCATTCCCACATTTTCCCGTTGTTTTTTTTTTTTTTTTTACATATCCTGTCTAATCAGTAACTCACAGGTGGCTGCAGAATAGTACTAATGTAGTAAATATACTCACTTGGGAGTAAGTAACATTAAATCTGAAATCCATGAATGCATGGAAAACAAGGTCAGTATAGGATCTCCTTATGCATGATGTTGAAACAGAATATCTTAAAAATGTTTCTTGTTTAATGTTACATTTCTTAAACATTTCAATATCTGTACTGTGTAATTAGACTTGCCACAGTGTTATGCAATAAGGGTGAGAATTACAGGGATGGAATTCACCTCATAGCACCCAGGTGCAAGCCCTTATCACTTGCCAAGCTGTGCTGCATGTTCTTTTCTAGCCTGAAACCCTTTATAATGGTCCTAGCTGGTCAGCCTACTCTATGACTCACTAAGCTTTTCTGGTACAGGGAGACAAAACATAGGAATTAGTCCTGTTCATGGCCTCTCATTAGATACAGTCATGAGGTGAAGCCTATCACTGTGCTCCCTCTTCTTCCAAGGGCTCTTCTGCTGTTTTACATCTTATTTCACAGAAGATAAAGCGACCCTGAGGTTTTCCAGACTGCTAGTGATTTCTAAGACAATAGGAAGTGATCTACAAAGTGGTTGCTAGAAAAAGATAATGAAATAAATAATAAACAAATATCATGTGGACACCACCAATGCAATTTTAGCTTTTCATAAGTGTCCCTGCCTGATATAAAGGATGATCACAGAGCTCCTGCACTGTTCTGGGAAGGTGTCCACCACTGAGTACATCTAGCATGGGCTACTTTAAACCACAGTCTGGTAAGATGAGTTCTCATGTTCATACACCCAAGTTCAGTCCCTCTTTACTATTCTTACAGGCTGTACACATTCACACTGAATAGAACTTGGTTGTAAATCTCCTCTGGGCACCAAGTGTAAACTCTAAGATGTAAAAAATACTTTATGTGGCTTGCTTGCTTTTTTTTTTTTTTTTCCGTTTATTTCTTTTTAACATGAAACTGAAGGTATGTGTTGCATGGCCCAATGCCTGACATGAAAGAATGTGATCGTATTTGAGAAGATAAAGTTTGCTGCAATATTGTTACAAGAGAGTGTAGGAGAGGAAGACAACATGACTGCTCTAGTATTAAAAAAAAAAAAAAAAAAAAGCATTTGTGTGATGTGAGCAAAGACCAAGATTCAAGGGCAAATTTGAGTGCAAAGTCATTTGACTGTATAGAGTTCCCTTCATTTTCTTTGAGTATATCCATGTCTACTTAGGTTGTGGCTCCGGAAAGCTGAATAATTGGGTCTACCAGGGTACTGAATACTTACGTATTTTTCTAGCTCCCCTCTTTCCACAATCTGATAAAAAACAAAGCAACAACAAGAAAACAACGACAGCAACAACAACAAAAATTACAAAGTAAATAAACCACATAACTCTTAAAAAAATAAAAACAACAACACACACTAAAAAGCTAGAAGGTCTTTGAATAAAAATATTGAGAGATTATCATGCAGAGTGTTCATAAAACAGAAATGTTTGGGATAACTGTTCTTGGAGCTAAAGGTGGAGGAAAATGAGTTCTATTGTCTTTGTATTCAGCCCCACAAAGCAAACTGTACTTAAAATGTGATGTGGAAGAAAAATAAGGCTGCAATAGGGAGAACGTATAATTATCATGCAGGCTAGTTTTTTTGTTTTGGTTTGGTTTGGTTTTCCTTTGTTTTGTTTTACATACTGTTTTTCTTGTAATTTGTCTGACAGCTTGTCTTGCACTTTAAGTAAGTACAGTTTACTTTATCCATTTTCAGGCAAGTAAAAAAATATTTTTTGCTTTCCCCTTAAGTATTTGTCAGTTTAACAAACTGCTGTTTTATATATGATATTGATTACTAATGGATCAGTTACAACAAAAAGCAACATTTATGACTGAGAGTTTTTCAGCTATCAAAGAACACAAATTAGTTGGCAGAATCAGGTGACATGGTCCTCCCATGGCAAAACACTCATGCACATTTTTCCATTTATTTTGATAACATGTAAATATGAAATTTTTTGGCCTTCACAAGCCATAAAATAAAGTAAGAACCTATACATAAAATACCATGAACATATTTCGGTTTACTTGTACTACCACCCTGTTATCTTTCATAACAGAAAAAAATAATATTAAAATTAATAGAGTTATGCTGCATCTCACAGAAAAGAGAAGCACTAGTGGCATTTGCAGTTAATTAACACACTCTGCATGGTAAGGATACAAGTGGTATATATCTCCTTTGAGACTGTTTTTTCGATAGATTCAGTGGCTGACTGGGCAAACCAGTAAGGAAATCAATGTCTAGAGACTACTTCATATTGTTTGCCACCCTTGTGGAGATGACAGCTCCTTAAGCAAACCTATGAGTGGTACTTGCCACTTGCCACAGTAATCTCTCAACATATTTATTCCACAGTTTATGCAGTTGACTTGAAATGAAAACCAGCTCAGCTAATAAAAATGCAAAACAGTAAAGCACGAAGAGCCTGAGTTAGTAAGGGACTAAAAAACAATCTTGCCATTTGGTGTGTAGAAAGAAAATAATCCCCATCAGCATGTACACAGAGAATCTCTTTGCAGCCATAAAAACCTTCCTTGAGGAAATTTGGCCATAACTGGAACCTTAATATCAGAAACTCAGATTGACTTCACCAGGTACTGAATGATTGGAGGACTCATATAAATTGTGTCCTTCTCTTACTTCAAGGACATGGATGTGCAGTGTTTGAAAAAAGTGTATCCTCATATAGGTACATTTAGAAATCATCAGAAACACTTATCATTGACAGTCTTTAAGGTACTATCTAGAACAGTAATGTAATTAAGTATAGTTAGTATGGTTTTTGGTAAAAATAAGTTTATAGCTAGTATTTGATATATTTATTAAAGTGGTAACAAAAACCTGATGAAAGAAAGTCATAGTCATAATATGTCCATGAATTAATTTACAACTGCATTTTCAAAGTATTATACAGCCTGTTAGCAAAGTAATTCCCATTAGAGATGGCAAATGAAATCTTATTTCCTGCTTTGAAATTGTAGGTACAAGAATGCTTTTTGAAATATACCTACAAGGTTGGTGAATATATTACTGCAATGACCTACTGGTTTGGAACTCCAAGAGGGGGAAAATGTTTTAAATAAATGGGTAGAGGGAGTGAATGACTACGGATGAGCACTAAAGTAATTCTGTTCACTTTGTAAAGCAATGACCCAAAGGAAATGTGTAGCGGAGGGAGAAAATTTCCTTATACCAAATACCAGAGAGTTATAGCAGTCATTGACAGCAATAGAAAGTACAGGTCAAAATTACTTGGGTAGATTAATTGCCTGGATTGAGAAATACAATTTGATACTAAGAAATTTAAACTCCCCTAGCTTGAAGAAGTTTCATACTAGAAATAAGAAAACATAAATGCAACCGAACTCTGAGAAGTGTCTGAGGACAATGATAATAAAGCATAAACAAACATTTTCTTGGACTTGTTTTTGCTTTTATATAAAGAAACACTGTGTCAAAATACAGTGCAGACTAACCTCCAGGTATTGATAAAAAGTTGAATTAAAACGGCTGACTTGATGCCTTGGAATTCTTATTGTCTCTTCTAACCTCACCTGAGTAGTTCCAGTGGTGGTAGATATATCATTCATTCCTAGACTCTCATGTTGCTACCATGTCCCTGTGGTTGTTTTACCCAGCTGGGCAGCTGAACTCCACCACCACCACTCTCTCACTCCCCCTCCTCAAAGGAAACAGGGCAGAAAATACAATGGAAAGGGCTCAAGGGCTGAGATATGGACAGGAAGATCACTCACCAATTACCATCATGGGCAAAACAGACTTAGCATAAGGAGATTAATGCAATTTATTGCCTACTACTAACAGACTAGCAAAAAATATAAAGTAAACTAAACCCACTTCCTCCTCACCCCCTAATTCCATCTACTGTCTTCTACCGCCTCTCTCTGAGCAGCACAGGGGAATGAGAACTGGGGGCTGCAGTCAGTCCCTAACACTTTGTCTCTGCTGCTCCTTCATGGTCACTCTCTGCCCCTGCTCCACATGGGGTTCCTCTCACGGGGTGCCGTCCTTCCCGAACTGATCCTGCTTGAGCTTCCCATGGGCAGCTGCTCTTCAAGAGCTGCTCCAACATGGCTCTGTAACCACAGGGCCCATCCCTCAGGAGCAAACTGCTCCAGCACGGGTCCCCCATGGGTGGCAGCTTCCCCCAGACCCCCTGCTACTGCGTGGGTTCCTCTCCACGGGCTGCAGCTCCAGCCCGGGGCCTGCTCCTGTGGGGGCTTTCCATGAACCGCAGCCTCCTCCAGGCCACATCCACCTGCTCCACCAGGGGCTCCTCCATGGGCTGCAGCATGGAGATCTGTTCCATGTGGGACCCATGGGCTGCAGGGGGACAGCCTGCTCCACTGGGGGCCTCTCCACAGGCTGCAGGGGAACTTGTTCTGCATGCCTGGAACACCTCCTGCCCTCCTTCTGCACTGACTTTGGGGTCTGCAGGGCTGTTTCTCTCAATGTTTTCTCACTCTTTTCTCCCAGCTGCTGTTGCACAGCAGGCTTTTCCCTTTCTTAAATCTGGTTTCACAGAGGCCCAACCAACATCACTCATTAGCACATCTCTGGCCAGCAGTGCGTCCCTTTTGGAGCTGGCTGGAACTGGCTCTTATCTAACATGGGGCAGCTTCCGGATTCTTCTCACAGAGGCCACCCCTGCAGCCTCCTTGTTAACAAAACCTTGCCATGTAGACTGTCCTGGTTTCAGTTAGGACAGAGTTAATTTTCCTCCTAGCAGCTGGCAGGGTGCTATGTTTTGGATTAGAATGAGAAGAGCGCTGATAACATGCTGATGTTTTAATTGTTGTAGAGCAGTGCTTACACCAAGCCAAGGACTTTTCAGCTTCTCGCTCTGTCCTGCCAGCGGGCAGGCTAGGGATGCAGCAAGAGCTGGGAGGGGACAGACCCAGGACAGCTGACCCAAACTGGCCAAAGGGGTATTCCATACTACCTGATGTCATGCTAAACAATATATAGGGGTGGGTAGCCGGGGTGGGGGGGCCGGCTGCTCAGGGATAGGCTGGGCATTGGTCAGCGGGTGGTGAGCAATTGCATTGTGCATCACTTGTTTCGTACACATTATTATTAGTAGTACTATTATCATTATTATCATCATTATTATTATTATTATTATTATTATTTTCCTGTCTTAATAAACTGTCTTTATCTCAACTCACGGGCTTCACTTTCCCATTTCTCTCCCCCATCCCAGAGAGGGAGGGGGGAGGGTGAGCGAACGGCTGTGTGGTGTTTAGCTGCCTGCCGGGTTAAACCACAACAAAACCCATTACAGTCCCTGGAGAGTCTCAGTCTGTCTTTTAAGAACAACAAAAATATAGCAAATTTCAATGCCATATTTAACAGGAGAAGGTGATTTTATTTTTAATCAAAATTGATTTTATTCACTCACACTCCTTCTTTTCTATCCGTACACTCATAAGGAATAGGATGCCTGTATGCATGTTGTCTGTCCAGGATTCCCTTCAGTGACCTGGAGGACAAAGGATGCCACCTACCTAGTCTTTATCACAGCTCCTGGCTTTCACTTACTTTGGCAGTCACACGGGGTATGCCTTTTGATACATTTTAGGAGTTGATAGTGTTTGGATTCTCTCTTCTGTACCAATTCTACATAAAGATTTAGTTACTGCACTTTGTTTCTCAGTTTGGGTGTCTGGGTTCTTTATGACCTTCAAATCTGTCAGACATCAGTGTATGGAAATCTCATAAACCTTCTCTTGGTGTTCAATTTTTTTCCACACCAGACATCAACTTTTATCCTCCTCACATGATAAACTTATTACAATTCTCTACATTGCTGAGTTGCTGTAGTTTATAAAGCACCATATCACGAGTGCAGATGGGATAGATGAAGGATCTTGGTCCACGCACAGCACTTTCATGGTGGCAATAAGTACACCCTTAAGTAGGGCCCAAATAACAGGGTACAGCAGATGACTGAGACAGCCAGAAGAATGCTTCACTATATCAGAAGAGCAAACAGTTTTGGCTTTGAGCTATCTCTCAGTGCTACCTGAGGGATCATAAGATAATTCAGGTTGGAAGGGTGTTAGGGTATCATCCACCATCTTGCTAAAAGCATGGTCATCTATGAAGTCAGACAAGGTTTCTCAGAACTTTATCCAGTCTCGTCTTAAATGTCTACAAGGACAGAGAGCACACTGTCTTTCTGGCCAATCTTTTCAGTGCTTGTGGTCCTTTCAGTCCACAAGTCTTGTGGCGAAAAAGTTATTCCTGAGCTAGGTAGACATTGCTCATTGAGTTTTGCAGGACTAGGTTTCAGGCTGTTCTGACTAGAAAAGATGTGACCTGACTCAGAAACAGATGATTGTATTAGATGGCAGAGAGATTTGTATGAGTAAGACAGGTGACTGTTTGCTTTCACAGGGCATACACGAAGGTCTGATCACATTGCTGGAAGTTTTCACTCTCACAAAAAGTTCCAGTCATGTCAGTGGAATTATTACACGGATGTGTTAGGTTGGCAGCATGGGTCCTAACACTGGGCCCATGAAAAATAGATATTTGAATTAAATTTCATTAACTCAACATGGGAATGTTGGCAGTATGCAAGAAAAGTAAGGAAAATCGTGATTCAAGGAAAAGTGACAGGGTGAGCTTCCCAGCTGGTGTTAAGATAGATCTCCAGACTGCTTGGTGCTATACCAAGTAATATCTTGAAAGGAACTGGTCCGTTTAAGATAAACCTAAAAGATATGTCTCCAACCTCAAAGGCAGATCTCGGTTGTCAGGTGAGAAGAGGGGTAGGAGGATCTTTTTTGCATATGTGCCTGCATTAAATGAAGTAAAAATTTGCATGATGCTGCTTGCCAGTGCCAGGAGTAGTCACATTGAATCGTGCCTTGGCATTGCTAGAATATGATATCCATTTTCAGATAATCAAAGACTCTGTGGTTTATTTTACCTCCCTGCTTTCACAGAAAGCTTAGCCTAAGTTGTTTTGTGTGTTTCATGAATTCACAACATGGAAAGAGCCAATTATGCATGTGTCTAATGAGACAAAAAGTCACAAAGATTTTTCATTACGTCAGGCATTCCAGTCACCATGCCATTCTTGTTAGTTGTCTCTGAAAGATTTCTATTTTTATTTATTTATTTTTTCAACGTCCTTTTTGAAGTTCTATAACCAGGAACCATATATGAGGAATAATATCATTATATATATATAAAATGTGTTATCACCTTGGTATTTGTTTGATTTTTGCTTTATTGTAAATTTGACAGTACTGCAGCAATGACATGGGTGTTCCGTACATGTAGGAAAGGATTTGCCTACCTTTAGATAACTAAAATAAAACACTCGTGCCTAGGTTAGGAAAGGTAGGTTCCTTTTATAGTCAAACAATAAACATCTTCAAATGCTGATTCATTCTAAGTTTGATAACAAGCTCTGGAGGAGGTAAGTTCACTTTTAGTGATGCCTTTCTTTTTATTGTCCATGAGAGCAGATTTGCCTTATTCCAATCCAGATTTAGATATATAATTTAGGTTTGAATACGTACATGAATTGAGATTCCACAACCTCTCTGGGCAATCTTAATCCAATGCATACATTTTGACATTATCCGGGGCTTGATTCATTTTCCTATGGACAAGCATCTACAGAATAGGGTAGGTAACTTCTACTTTTTTATCATTGCATTTTCATCGTATGCTTTCCACATAACCGCTTCTAGCTTCATAAAGGTGATCTGCATTCCTTGCTCCATATAAATGGCCTTGTCAAGTAATTCAGATGTGTTTGCATATGGAAATGGAGTAGATTCAACACAAGACAACCAGAATGCTGAAGAGCACACAGAAACCTGGAACTCCAGTTTAAAGGAAGCTGGGCATATACCAGATGGTAGGAAATGGTGCTTAGCTCCTTGATAAAATTGCTTAAGAACTCTGCATAACTAAGCCAGGGGTTCAATATTAATAATATTGAAAAAATATAATATTAGTGATATTATAAAAGAAGTTAAAAGAATTATTTAATTCCATATGTAACAAATTACTATCCACCAGCAATAGCAGTAAATAAATGAAGAGGAAAGGACAGATAAGAGAACAAAGCTGCATTTCGGCTGGAGTATACTAAAAGTGATGTTCTTCACTGATCTCTTCTTGTACAATTCCTAGGAACAACTTCTTGGGTTTGTTCTTAAAAACAGTAAAACAAAATCCAATTTATGATTTTTTTAGCTTGCTATTTATTTTTTAAACTAGAGATCTCATTTGTAGCTTTGTCATCTCACAGCTGTGAGGTAGGAATGCCAACACTGAAGAATTTTAGATGAGAGTTAGTTGTAGAAGTTATTCCCTAGTCAAAAGAGGTTGGTTTGTGTCAGCTGGGTTTCACTCTTTATGCAAAATGTCATTACACTGTAGACCTGATGATATGCAGTATAAAGCCTCACATACCGAAGTATTTTCTAGAGCAGGAGTTGGACACCATGATTCTTCATGCTACAGAGACTCCCCAGGGCTAAGAGAATGCCCTGACTCCATTTCTTCTCTTCTATTTGTTGCTTGACCAATTTCCTGACCATTTACAGAAATCTTTATTTATGCCATTATTTGATTTTCTTCTCTGAGGTGAGCTCTGAGAAAGCAACAAGATGATTTCAGCCTTGCTTCATTAAGTCTTAAGATCTGTCCAAATACAGTGCAGCACTAATCTGGCAAGGTAGATAAAACCCTATCTTGGACTGACTCACTAGCTGGGTGGCATATGAATAGCCATGAGGGGAAGGCAAATTTCTATGCCTTGAAGGGCCTTCTTTCACTCTGATAATGTCGTAGAAAGAAATAATTATGGCTCTTATAGCTGTGATATTAAGATGACAGAGAAAAATAAGTTTTGTGGATAGAAGTAATACTATCCTAGAAGTAATACTATACTAGCTAAAGAAAATGGAAAAGAAAAATTAAACTCATAGGCATAAAGGATCTCCTAAAGTAAATGCATGAAGTAGGCACTTACATTTGAGAGAAAGAAACTCCCCTCCTTGCTGTGTTAAGGCATTTTTGTGTAGAAAATAATGGAAATGAGTGAGAACTGTGGACATCAGAAATGTGTTTTAAGCTATATACAATTTACACAGATTTATTTCATGTGCCTTCCTTTCTGAAAACACATTTCATGTGTCTTCCTTTCTGAAAACAGATGTAGGGAAAATGTTTACTGTTTTAGCCTTCATGTTATCAGAAAAACAACAGATCTTTAATTATTTCTCTGTCTCCACTTCTGCTATAAATATATCACAAAGGATCATGGAATAGTGTGCTCTTTTCTTATACATGCGGCTATCTCCAAAATACTGCTTTGACAACACAACTGTGTTACCAAGAAGGTACGTATACATTCAAATACAATACTTGACATGTCATGCCTCTTTTCTTTCTTAGATCTCAAAGGGAACTCTAAAGAAGTGTAATCACCCCTGTTATCATTTTTTACATGGAGAAAGCAAGATACATTCAGAGACAGAACTGAGACTAGAACCTGACCTTCTTACCTCTAGACATGGGCTTGTCGTTTTAGACCAATTATATGTCTGATTTTATTATTGTTTTTGTTTATGGGAAAAACAAACAAACAAACAGCAACAACAACAAAACCATACAGATTTGAAACTCCAGTGTGCAATATGCAAAACTTCATTTAGAGATGTTGTGTCTCACGATGAGTTTCTTCTTTGCAGAAGTAGCCTACCTAAAAACTGTTATTATCCTGTAGAGTCTGTTTAAAGAGTTTCTGCCCAGCATTCTTGCATAAATAAGAAAGGAGGTTATTTTCATGTTTTGGTTTCTGACTAAATTACAGATTGCATTAAAAATTCTTTCAGGGAAAAGAATGTTCTTTACTGAGAAAAGCACAAAGGAAGTTTGTATCTTCTAGACTAATTCTATAATCCTTTGTCTGTAGATCCGAATATATTTGTGAGTGAAGATGTGATTTATACTTCAAGTGAAAAGAAAGATGGTAAAGATGAATTAGATCAGCCAGTCCATTTGATCATCAAGTAAGTTGCAGCAGCAATTCTTTGATAGAGAACAAAATCATATTAAAATGATAAGAACAGAATTAACAGAGAACAGAGAAGAAAGAAAAAATGATAAAGGAGATGACTTTAGCAGACTAAATGACAAAAAATCATTGAATTATGAATAAAAAATATCTCATTGGGAAACAGAAGCTCCTGATTTGATTTTGGGAGCTTAAATATCAAGCAGTGCCAAAGAATTGCATCAGAAGCAGAAGTTCCACAAGCAGGCAATTAAGCACAGTGAGAATCAGGAGCAGATAGGCAGGAGACTGTGTATAGAACTCTTCCTTAACATGAAATCGGTGTTTGATTTAATTATTGATGTGAGTAGAGCCACTGTAGTTCAGATAAGGGTTTCCAGTTATACACACTATTGTTTTCATAGACCTTACTTTCATCATCTGTAGAGTGAGACTAACACACAGCTCTTCTGGGAACATCACTATGAGTTTTGTCAAAGAAATACAAGTTCTATTTCTTGTTCTGGTGTATATCACATATTTGCTGTGGCTTTGGTCAGAAATGTTTCCTCCTTAGGAAAAAAATTCTGAAAGCCAAAAATGAAAATAAATTTTAAAATATTTTGTCTTTCAATAAATTGTTGGAGGTCTGAAGTAGTTTGATTTGCAAAGGGAGGCTAAAGTGAAAATCACACAGGATTTGGATCTAAACCTACACATCCAAATTTCTGAACATTGAAAAAGGCAGGGAATAATTATTTTTCTTCATTCCCTTGGACTTAGAGAGACAGCTGAGTTTCAGACTTAATGGGTAGGAATTAAACAGTGTATAAGCTGTGTTGTTTTTATTACTGTACAATAGGAAATACAATGAAGAACAGTTTTCTGTCTTATTCCAGCATTAATGATTAAGATCTTCCCAATTTAAGAATGCATAGAACTGAAAGCAAAAAGAACGACACCAAACATCTAACAGAATATGGTTTCTCATAGCAAGTGCCAAAACTTGGTCCATTTAGAAAACAAGTTTACTTTTTCAAATTAGTGCCATGCATTGCTGTATTATACCTTACTGACTGTAAAAGTTTCTTCTGGGCTGAGTGCCACTGAATCTCTATTAGAGCTTTGCCTTCCAAAGACAAAACAGAGTGCTTTATGTTGCTGTGTAAGCTGAAAATGCTATTTCTTAGGTACATTATTTGACACTTCACAGTGAGAAACTATTACTAATTAAACAGCCTTGTTTTATGAAGTTTGTGAACTTCATAAACAATTTAGAAAATAGTGTCTACACTTAATGCAAACAATCCAAGGTTAGAGGCTAGGTGCTCATTTATTCACAAAGCACTGGGCTTTCAGGACCTCCAGCTCCATTACGTTCACTGATTGACTACTTGAGTCTGTTTAACATTTAGAAGGAAGATGACTGAATTGCTTTTGTAAAAACATACAAGGAATACACAAGTAAGACAAAGAAAAAGAAGTCAGTGAAAAAATAAACGAAAAACAGCAGAGGAAAGGAGATGTTAGAAAGTGATCAGAGATGTATTTAATACATACAGACATCACAAAGAAAGCAAAGGCCAAATAATTCTGTGTAAAAAGTGGAGCACCTTCAAGTCAACTATGACACGAAGCATTTTCGTGATGGCAAGAGTATCATGCATAAGCCTAGCTCTAGGCAAATACCTTTGAGTATTACTTTTCTGGGGACACCCTTTGCCTTTGTAAAATCCATCCTGCAAAAACAGTCCTCTGGTTCTAATCTTTTCTACTGAGTTTCTATCAGAACTTCACTTCACTTTTGTGAGTTCAGTGATGCCTTTTGTAACATTTTCTTTCTATGGAGGAGAGGTTCAAAGGGGAATGAGAGTCAGCAGGTTCATATATGTCTGCTGGTCTACTGACCTTTACTGACCTTTTACATTTTGGTAAAAAATGTATTGTGTAGCTCAACACAAGGTAGAAGAATGATAGTACAGTGAGAAGTTTTCTTGTCACACTTACCAAGACAACTACTTTATTTATTTATTTATTTATTTATTTATTTATTTCCAGCTTTAAATTTCTTATATTTATAATGATGACACAACATGGAGTTATCTTTCCTTTGGAAGCTATGGGCAGTATGGCACAGAAATATATATGTATTTTTAATACATTTTAGTGGACCTCGAGAGTTTGGTCTCCTGGTCTCTGAAGCAGAAACATAAAAACAGTATTAATCTACAGCAGGAAATTGCAGATATTTAGAATGAGGTCCTAAGTGTTCATTCAGAGGTCCTTAGTCACATGTGTAAGCTGGACTGTTTTCTCAAGAAAATATTGTTTTTCCAAATTCAATGAAGGTTTCTGAAGCAATCATTTGCTTATGGCTTTATCTTGTTTATTCAGTTTTTCCTACCTTACAAACATATTCACGCCTCCAAAATAATAAGTCCTCCAGTATTTCATTACAGGGCTTGCAAGTCAGAGCAGTTTGGTCCTTTGCTAATAAGGACATAATATTTAAAAATTTCCCTCCAGGTCAAAAGTAGCACTGATGAATAAATGTCAAGGAACAGCTCTTCGGTATGAAGTCACTCATTATTGTATAAGATAGTCTGAGAAGCACCTGCTTTTAGGGTATAACTGCTGCTTTGTATAAACAAAGACCAGCATCTTCCACAGACCTTGCATACAGCTTTCAATTTGATAAAGTGAAGCCAACAGAGGAACTAAAGACATTTCTTCACGTCAATCTTTATCTACATTTTATCTTGAGTAGAAAGAAGTAAGAGAAATCCAGTCAAGTGGGATCTGGCTCATAGCACTGATTGCTGGAGTCAAATGTTGTATTGTCTGTCTCCCATTGCTACTAGAAATTTACATATTGAACCATGAAGGCTGAGCACATGTTTCTTCCAGGCCTTGGAAGAAGAGATGTAAAGATAATGAAAATGTTATCTTGGGATGCACATAAACTCAGTAGGCAGGTCATGTATTTTGAAGATATACTTAACATCAGTAACACTCTTCTAGATATTCTAGAGAGTATCACTTATCTCCTGTATCATTTGAAGCAGGAGTTAGTCACTTTGTCATTCAGTTAAGCATAACAAAGCAAAGTAAAGGGGTCATTGTCATTCAATTCCTTGGCTTCTTGGCACAGGTATGGGGCATAACTTAATGTCTTGTGGTAGCCAAATATGAAGCTAGCTGCAGAGGCGTGTGCCTCATAGATTTCCCTTTTATCCTTATTCTGTAGAATATGCTACACAATTTCCAAATAAAATTTGCCAGCACAGCTGTTATAGTGTTGATAACTCGTCTTTCATCTGTGAAATCGCTTTCAGACTTGCTACCTGCCTTGAACATGAGCACTATATCTTTGCCACACTGCTGGATTCATTTGAAAGGTACCCTGCTGCTTTAGCTTGGAAGGAGCACTGTTGAATTTTAAAGGCATTTGGATTCATGCAATGATCACCTAGGACAGGCATCAGTGACAGGATATTTGCATAACACTTTTCAGAAATAACAATAGAAAGCAAAATGTAGAAGTGGGTATACAAAGAGAACTTAGCAGTAACCTATCCTAAGTATCATTTAGTATTCAGCTGACACTTCTCTAATATCTGTTCTAATATCTTCCCTGACTGTAATATTTTTAATAGAAACATGCTCATCTAATATCTCCAAAATAAGCAAATATCCATCCCACTTAACAAATTGATTTTCAGAGAGGTAGGTGGTGAAACAAGAATTCAGATCTCTGTGCCCCCTGGGTTCATGCCTACTGCTTAAACTAGAAAAGGGAACTCTGTTATCTCAAGCCAGAAAATATGCTTTCAGGTTTTACCCACCCTTTTTAATATTATTTTAGGGTGATGTTTATCTTTAAAGAATCACATTATCTTAATTCAGAAGGACATCTACAGCGACCTTAAAAGTATACTGCAATCTCTAATTGATTAATTGTTTCCAAGGTGCAAGCACTGATTAAGAAGGAAGAAAAAAAAAGGGGGGGGGGAGGCAGGGGACACACATCAATAATAGCAAGATGATTATAACCAGAATCTGGTCATTGCCATGTTTACATAAGAGGATCGTGTTGTGTATTCAGTAAGAGCTATAAAAATTTTTAATACCTGCTATCTTATATATTAAAAAAAGGAACACTATTACAAGTATCTTTTTAGAGAGGAATGTCTTCTACTTATTCACCCCCATTTCTAATAGGCAAAGATATGCTCTTCAGTGTTTCTTTTTTCTGTTAATTTTAAGAAGCTGAGGTTCTATTTTCTTGTATACATTGCAGGTCATGAGCTAAAAAAATCTTAGCTATACTAACTCCTTGTTTGTATGTCCCCACGTTGTCAGTAGAAATCCCTGCAGCAATCTGAGATGCCTGAAATAGAGGGGAGAGCAGTAAGATAATACTTATGCTCCCTGCAGAGCAGTGAGTGGGCTTTCTTGTGAAAGAAATTACCTATTTGCCCAGAAAATTAGTCTGAGCTTGAAAGAGCAGGAGAAATAACATATTTGCTTTTACATCTGATTGTAAAGCATCTCTTTGCTCATGCAATGATTTAGAGACATCTTTTTGTCTGTTGTTTTGTTTTGTGTTTACCCAGAAATTAACTCATTATAGGTTAAAGGTGGAGCTAATTCTATAGTTGCACACACAGTGCTTATAGTAGTGGTCTTCCTACTTGGGTGTATGAATAGGGATACACATACATCAGTCCAGTACATTTCTTTATCACTTGAATAGTAGTCTCTTCTCAGATGATATTTCCTGATATTTAGAGAATCTGCAGTTTCCATTTGTGCTAGACTACAGATGACTGTCTCTTCTTTTGGTTTATCCACAATATATTGTTAGTCTCATATAGGCCGTAAGTAGTGTGAATGAATGTGTTGTCTTATCTTGGTATCATTTTTTTTCCTATTAGATTGTTTTAGTTTTAAATAAATGAAGCCAGCTGCTCTTTGGTGGCCAGCTCATTTACTCAGCTGGACAATAATGTCTCCCTTTATTGTTTGCTCTACAGTCCTGTAGCATGAAGTCTATCAAGATTTACCAGTTCAGTAAGGTCAGGATCCTGTAAAAACAAACCAATCCAAAACACATCCTGATACTAAAGCTATAAGCCTAAAATATTCAGAAAAAAATAGTAAGGGCTTTCAAAGTTAAGAATGTGGCTGAACTGTTAAGAGACTGCAAATGCAGCCAACGAAAAGCAATCTTTGTTTTATCTGCCTTTATTTATTTTTTTTCCTAAAGGTATTTTATCAATATTTTACTGGATTTTTTAGCTCCAAAGTCATCAGACTTATAGTAAAAGAGTAACAAGTGATAACGCTGTTGAACAACATTTGTATCTCCATACTGAAGACTTACCCTAGCTAAAACATGCTTTTAATATTCTAAATGGCAACCCCAGTAAGACAAGTCTGACATGACAGTCATTGCAACAGAAGTCCTTATGCTCCCTGTTGGCTTGATTGTTGCATAACTATTAAACAGTCCAGCAGTGTGCAATCATCTCCACTGTAGCGTTTTATATACATTATGCAGGCATGAATTATTGCTAACGCAGTATGCCTTTCTTCTGCATCAGTACTGTTCTGATTATTCTGAGGATTAGCATTAGTGTGCCTTATGAGTTTTTATAGTAAATATTTTGTGCAGTTTGCATTGTATAAATGTAAATTTGAGGTCCTTGCAGCAGTGCTTAAGAGTTGAAGTGATGGAATAAACTGGTATAACTGGCAGAACGGAGGTGTTTTAACTATGGGAAGAAGAGTATTTCTCTGAAACAGTGCTCTGAATAGAGGTTCTCATACTGTTGTTTTTGTATTACTGTTGGTCTTAAGGACATTTGCTTTTCATGTCCGTTGATTATAATTTTATGCTCTCTCTCAAAGATGGCTAAATGCATTGAGCACCTTCATAATATAGACTTGCTTACTTGGCTGCAGGCAAAATACCTCACTGTTAACAGGAGAAATCATCCACATGATTGAAACAGAGAAGGAAGCTGTCCCACCAGACGTTCTCTAAAAGGTACTCCTCCTTAAGAGGGTGATTAATCTCATCCAGCATTCACCATGGGTATGGTAGTTGTGCAGTCTAAGGTGGTTGTTTCTGCTATATTTATAAACAATGAAGAGAGAGAAGACTCTCTTTGATGTATCTTAAGTTGGGCTCTATCAGCTTCTAGAAGTGTTTATTGCTCTTCATTGATTCCAAGGAGACCTTGATATCAACAGTACCCCAGACGCAGATTTTTTAAACAGTTGAAGTTAGGTGAGAGGAAGTCTGTCTTCAGGTACTACAGTGCATTGTGCACACAGACACAAACTCACTGTGCCAGCATGCTCAACTTAACCAAATAAAACGTAGTATGGAAGCATAGGCTATTAAGACAAGATAATAGAGCACCAAGACCAAAACAATGTTTTCAGCACTTTTCAGAAACACTTGAGGACCCCATATCTAATCTAGGAGAACACATAAATCTGTCTTTTTATACTTGTTCTTCTGATAGACACTCCTGAAAACCTCATGTAGTAGTTACAACCTGTTGAATTAGAAAGAATGACTTTTGCGACTTTTGCATTATTATTGCAGTCACATTTTTAGTTGCTAGCTTTTATACCCATTTTTTGCCTTTCTTTATTTCTTTTATATTAATCTCTCCTACTGTCATGCTATATGCTTTGCTATAGTGTTGCATGCTAAATAATTCTTAAACCCTTTTTTTTTTTTTGAGAAATATTCATGTGAGAAATGGCCTTCCAGCTCATATCTACTTTACTTTAATCGCTCAGGTATTTGTTGTTTCTCTGACAATGTGGATGTTAAAAATAAGACATATTGATTTATTCCAAGTTTTTACAAGAGGGAATGCAGTAGAAGCAGAGACTAAGCCTATTTGCATGGCAGTCCCTTACACCTTCAACATGGCATATTTGCAGGACTGGATTCTTTGCTTGAATTTGCATAGCTAACTTAGTAGAGGTATTTAGAATTTTATTATTTGTGTGCTTTAAAACCACAGTAAAAATCCTTTAGTACTAAAAGGAGTTCAAAGCAATGAAACTTTAAATACAATTCTGTTAAGCTATTATGTAAGAGTCATGTATTACACAAAAATAAAGTAATAGTAATAATAAAAATAAAGCAAAGTTCTGCATCGAACAAAGAAACTTTCTGCTAGTTTAAAGATTTTTAACTTCAATTTGTTTAATTTGTTTTCTTGTGTTTATATCTGCAAAGGTTCTTTGCCAAATTATTTTTTCTCCTTACTCCAATGTTGTCATAATATCTTTAATTTGACAGTGTAAAATTCAGCTTTGTGTTCTGAGGATTCAACATCTTTCTATTTAGCACAAGTAAATCTACTTTATTTATGGCTGAATACTTTACTAGCACAACACATTAATCAGAAGGGATTTTGGATTTCTGTGTTTTGTATCTCTGTTGTTTTTTATCAGCTTAAGAGTTGTAAATGTTCACAGAATACTTAGATAGAAAACACTTAACAAGAAGAAAACATTTCCTTTTGTTCTTTCTTGGCAGAAAATTCCTTTATTTTTGTATACACACCCATACTGTGCACATATATGCATGCTTGTTTTATATATGCATTATATACTATACATATTCTTTTTTTTTATACTACATATATACAATTTATGTTTAAATAAGTGTAACAGTTCATTTCTCTGGTTACATTTAAAACTATTTTCTAAGGTTTCTACAACTGTGTTTAAAAAGTGCTTGATGACATCCTCTTGCCTAAGATGTTTAAATGTTACAAGTCTATGAGCAAATTACCATCTACCCTCTTTATAGCCAATGGAGAGGAAATAGCTTAAATTAACTGGCTTTAAATGTCCATATTCTTATGAATTTAAAATATTCTGGTGTGATTAAATGAATTGCATGCCATGTAACTGGGTCATAGTTCTAAGTCTCAGGGTGTTTTTGACACCATAGAACTCACTTTCTGTCTCTGTACACGATCTTTCTACATTCTGCCTCAAGAGTAACAGTTTTTGCAGGCAGATTTACAAAACAGCAATTACTGAAAGATGAATTGAAACAAGAAGCCCCTACCTTCTTTTTCTAAACCTGTTTATCCAAAATGCATGTGGGCCACATTCCCAGCTCAAATTTCTATTATGAGCATTAAGATACCTGCAAAAGGATAATTTCTGCAATGAAAATGTGAACTACAAATGCAGAGCTATTGAACTCAGGTTCTGGTCACAGATCTTTTACTGCTAGCAATTATCTTAACTGCATCTTCAATATGTTTTCACTATGTAATATGCTTTTGTATTTTTGGTGATTAAAGTTAATCAGTAGAACACAATAGTTTACCTTTCTTTCATTTTACCTATAGGAATAACTTAGAGTTTTAGAACCATAACTGTAACTACTATCACCTGTCAGTTGCAGGAAGATATTTTAATGAGACATCTATTTAATTAATTATGTAATTAATTTTTGAGATACCCTTAGATGAAATCAGAACTTTGTTGCAGAATGGTGTTGTTCTCTAGAACAAGTTAATGCAAGTTATTAGATCTCTAGATCTAAACGTATGTGACAACTGAGATGCTGTTGGGTGCTAACTGTTAACAAGCACTTGCTTGTCGGTGTCAGTCAACTCTAAGTGAATGTGATTATAACTAAGTACACCTTTAAAACTGTGCAAATGATTTGTAATATTCAGTACTATGTTCTGTGTTTATTTTTTGAAATGGCTTGATCTTTAACCTCAAATAACTATATCATTTTAATCATTATTGTGCTTTCTGCTAGGCAATAGAAATTATCATAAGTCTCTACCCTAAGTATACAGGAAGTAATTTTTTTTTTCTTTTTTCTGGTATTCTAAGGAACTGGAATGAGTAGTCATCAAGAATCAGGTTTTATAGAAACAATATCCATATTTTGTCTATAAGATTAGTCATAGTTTTGTGACATTGTGGATCAAATTCAATAATATATATATCAGTTGCTTTATACTAGCATTGAAACATAAGTCTACTTTAAATCTGAAGTAACAGTGTGGTCCAGTAGGTTCTTGCATTGTCAGAGTAGCAGACAACAGTAGAGGGAGCTGATGAATTTGGTTGTTGAACTTCACCATTTCTGAGGTTTACAAGCTTCCTCCACTATTTAAATTTACCAGAAAACAGAGCACAGAGCTCCCCTCTAAGCAATTGATGAGTATAATGAAAAAATGTTGGTCTTTCTTCATGATTAGCGAACCATTTATTTTCAGACTGTGGAACAGAAGGGATGAATTACCACATGGCCAATGTGACATGTTCATAAAAAGTACTAAACTGATTGGACCTTGTTTTGTAAATAAAGAGCACACTTTTAAATCACTTTATTATCAGACTTTCCTTAACCTGTATTATGTTGCTAGAATAGCTACTTTCAGTGAGCTCTTTTCCCTAACCTAAATTACGTTGCTAGGGTAGGTACTCTCAGTTTGCTTGTTCCTTAACAAAGGCAGTTCTTAGAAAGTGATGGAGAATTCCTTATTTCTCATTAGATGTACTTGGCTTGTTGGGAATTCCTAGGTACTTTTTATTTCTATCCAGGCTTTCCTAAACAAAAATACATGTATAATTCTATTCTCTGTGTATGATTCTATTCTGTTTAAAAATATGTCTATGATTCTATGATTCTATTTTTGCTGTGTGCTGAAAGAGCAATGCTTGTCCAGGTGAAATTTTTTTTTTTTTCCTGTCATGGTAAACTTATTGTGTATATTTGAGCCATGTGTGTCCAGTAGAAAACTCTGAAGCTTCCTTGTGGCGTGTGTAGTTCACATGTGATCTATTCTTCCTTTTCTCATTAAGTGAAAAATACATTTATCAAAACATCCTCTTTCTCCTTAAAAACATTGTGAGACATTGCAGCCTTTGCTGCAAAGAATCAGAGAAGAACACACTGGCAACCTCATGTAATGAGCTAGAAGAAACATCAATATCTTAATCTTGATTATGACATCATCTTACTGTACCTTTATTTTATTTGCATTAAATTCATCATCATAAAAATGGTAATCAAAGATGTCTTGGAAATATTAATTTTTTTAAGACTTGTGTGAATGCTTTCAGAACATACCGTGAATCAATATATAACTTCTGAATTTGTTTACTTTTTACTTACGTTTCTAAAGTTATGGCAGAGAATGGCTGTGAAGGTCTACTTTTGCCAAATAGTTTTTTCCTGACCGTACTGGAGAGCTTGGAGTGACAGTAGCACTCTAATGCAATATTTTTAGGTAAGCTATAAATGCTTTTAGACAGAATGCTTTATAACAAACAGGTAAATTAGTGGTTGCTCTGGCAAAACATTTGATATTATGTGATCCTATAACTCTAAGCATTTATTATGAACCCGTTTCATTTTGTTTTACTTTTCTGCAGTCCATTATTTCCAAATGCTTCAAGAAAAAATGTGTTAGTGGCAGTGCTTTTTTCACTCTTTTATTTCACTTGTCAAATCGCTTTAATTTCATTCCACCATTCTGAATCCAGTTCGGCTGAAAAATAAAGAGAAAGTTGCCAGCAATTGTGAGAGGACTTGAGAGTCCAGGTATAATATTCAGGGACAATTGCCTAAAATCACTTGAGCAATATTGCTCTTTATTTTTGTTGTGGTTTAGCCTGGCTGGCAGCTAAACACCACACAGCTGTTCGCTCACCCTCCCCTCTCCTTCTCTGGCATGGGGGAGAGAAACGGGAAAGTGGAACCTGTGAGTTGAGATAACGACAGTTTATTAAGACAGGAAAAATAATAACAATAATAATAATAGTATTAATAATAATAATGTGTACGAAATAAGTGATGCACAATGCAATTGCTCATCACCCGTTGACCAATGCCCAGCCTATCCCCAAGCAGCCGGTCCCTATATATTGTTCAGCATGACGTCAAATGGTATGGAATACCCCTTTGGCCAGTTTGGGTCAGCTGTCCTGGGTCTGTCCCCTCCCAGCTCCTGCTGCATCCCTAGCCTGCTCGCTAGCAGGACAGAGGGAGAAGCTGAAAAGTCCTTGGCTTGGTGTAAGCACTGCTCTACAACAATTAAAACATCAGCATGTTATCAGCGCTCTTCTCATTCTAATCCAAAACATAGCACCCTGCCAGCTACTAGGAGGAAAATTAACTCTGTCCTAACTGAAACCAGGACAATTTTCTTATTAGAACCTTGTGCAATGGAGCAGCGCAAATGCCTTATGTGCTACCTCTATAATCTCACTTTGAAGACTTTTCTTCCTTCTTTTCCTTCCCTTTCCATGAGGTCTCTTCCTCTCCTTCTTGCTCCTTTCTTTGTTGTCTCCACCTTACGAGTCTCTTACTGTTACATTTTTAAATGTTTTCAGTTTTTTTCAGCAGCTTAACTAGAAAATACCAGGGTCAGCCCAAGGCTGCAATCCCATTTCTTGTACCAAAGTTAGGAAACACAAACAAGATCGACCTTTTTAGCACTTGCTTCTACATTTTCAAGAGCTATGAAAAATGAGCTGTGCAGACCAAGATGACACTTTCTTGCTTAATAATCCTTCTTTTATTTGTTCTCTGTGACCAAAGCAAATGTTTCATTGGCTGCAACTCTCAAAAATCTGTAAGTAGCTAGATTAGGGAACTACAAGCAGAGAGGTTAATTTTTTTTTTTTTCAGACTGCTTTCTGCAGTTTTAAAACCCTCAAAGATAACTGGTAGAGTATTTAATGTTATCATTTAAAGATTATAATAATTCTCAGAAATTAGATGAAAGCAGAACATGATATCCAAACACCCCTACATTTTGGCGGAATGAAGACTGGAGGAAAGAGATTTTAGAATTCTAAACAGAAAATTTTCTTCCTGGCTCTGTTGTCACCTTAATGACTCCATAACAAGACCTAAGCTGTCTATATTTAACTGTTCATTCTCAGTCAGAAAACACATTTGAGTTTGGTTTTCAGCCTTGCAGGGGTCTGACTCACACATTATGCAATAATGATGTCCTCATTCTTTCCCACTGACTTAGTTATCTTTGCAGAAATTATGACAGTCTTTGGAACTCAGAACCCAAAATCCTATCTGTCACAAAAGGTGTGAAAATTTTTCTAGGAGGCCAGGGTGTAATTTCTGTATTTTTTTCACTTAATATTTATCTAATTCAGAAAGAACAATTTAAGCAGCAAGGACTGAAAGACTCCTAGCCTGGTATACCTTATTTAGTTTAATGTTTGAAACTCATCTTCAGACATAAGCTTGAATTTACTTACAACCTCAGCCAGTTCGGAGACTTGTGGAATGCTTGTGTTTCTGTTCAAAAAATGCTTTCTTTATTCTTAATAGCATGTTGTTAGCGGACATGTTTTTAGTTAAGAGAAAAGACCTCCAGTTCTCTCAAACAGTAGAAGAAAACAGGCTCAGATGTCTTAGAATCTGCAAGAAAGCACTGCAAGCAAGGCTGTCAAATAAAAGAGCAACAGTGCTACCAGCTCATGTAAACAAACCAATTATTTTCTGTCTTGGAATTAAACAGTAAGAAGGAATATTAAATTTATTTCTGGCTGGCTTAAAAAAGATAAGAAAAAAAAAAAACAAACATGGCACTTTATTCTCCCTCTGTACTGAGCGGAGACAGGTAGCTCAAGAGGGTAATACAAACTATTAAAACTAAGTAGGGAAATCCTAAACAAGCAATCCTAAACTGAGAATAGAGTTTTGGACTTCCCACTCCCACATGGACACCTTATCATTAGGATGCTCAGACAAACTCTTTCTTGCTTGCTTTCATTTTTGTACAGGTATCCACTGTGCAACAGCCCAGCTTCAACAGGAAGAAGGGACGCTGCTCTCTGACACTGTAGCTTTGTGGTAATGTCATACTCCTACAATATATATTTAAGCTTCCTTTCTCCCACAGGTTTGAGAAGTAGATTTAGCACTCTGGATAACCATTTGGATGCCTTTTTCTACCCTGTTTCCAAGAAGCAATTCTGGGTACAGAAGCAAGGTGGTAAAAGGATTTGTGATGGATGTCTTCTTTATTTGCTGTTTATTCTGCAATACACTTTGTTAAAAAGCTGTGACTGTGCTGTGTATTTTCATTTTTCAGCTGGTGATATTTTGGTTCAGTAGATAGAACTTGCAGGAGGGAGGAACTGTGCCTTCCCAGAGCTCAACTAAGTGATCTCTGCTGGAGAGAAGTGTCAGAAGTGAATGAGTTTCTGCAACCCAGGGAGCCAGTAAAACTTACTGGAGCAAGGTTGAGAGAAAGAAGGCACTTTCCATAGAGACAGGAAGTGGGAAGTCTTTTTAAAAACATTAGTCATATGAACTAAATTTTTCTCCATTTAAAAGATTATTATTCCATGTTCTTTTCTTCTTCTACTTCTTGTCTTTTTTCTAATAGTGTTAATGAGTCAAAGCCCCTTTGGTGCTTTTAATATTTTCACTTTAAGAAAAAATTCAGGCACATTGAACTCGCATCTCTGGCTGGTACAGAGTGCCACCATAAAGCATTTTGTACTCTCTCCTATGTTAGTAAGCTGAGACAAGTTAAACCAGCTTCCTGTCCTGGATATCTATTTTAATTTTTCAAATTAGTGTAGAAGTTGCGATAGAGTAGGAGCCTTTCATGAGACAAGTCAGATACTGTATCAAAATACAGTATGATGTGCCTAACAACTTAGCAAACAAGACCAAAATTTACTTAGAAGATGTTGGGGCATATGTAGATGTTTCCAACAGGTTCCCAAGGATAAAAATGAACATTGCAAGGTGACTAGTAACACTTACAAGATCATACAATAATGTTAAGCTCTGTTCAAACTCTAAGTTATTTGGATTATATTGTTTAGCAGAGGGAACGGAATTTAAGTTTCCTATGCTTATTCCTATCTTTAATCAAGATGTATTAAAGATTTGAGATAAACAGACATGCCAGGGTGTAGGATTCAGAGTCATTGGCATCCAAGCGTTACAAGTTTAACTAATTAATTGTAATTATTTTTACAAAATTTTCAAGTTATAAAATTTATATATATAATTGATATTAAGTTTGTGACGTGATATATGTTATGAGATTATCATATCTCTCATAATTGCATGTTATACCATATGGTTTTATAAGGATATAGTAGCATAAGTTTATGCTACTATTAGTCATCTATATTCTTTTAAGTTCTTGCTGGGTTTTTAAGAACCATTCAACACCAGAGAAAGCTGAGAAATTCAGAATACGTTGTTTGCATATTGTCATCAATCTTTAAATAAAGCTTTTAATTACACTGAGGTTATTTGATTAATATAGTCTAGGTCTTGGTGTAATTTTTTCCTAGGCAATATGCTTAGCTGTCCTTTACCATATTATTTTATTTTATTTTATTTTAAAATTTTCGTTGTCTTAGTTCAAAGAAACTTTTGGTGTTTTTGTATGATTACAATTCCATGTGAAATCATATCAATCTTTTCTTGAGAGTGAACAAATGCACTCACCCACATCATATTAGAATTACAAAACAGTAAAATTACAAAGGTAAAAGCTAAGAAACAGCAAGGAAAAGGCACAGAAAACAGGGAACTCACACAGCTGCTCTAAAAAGGCTCCTGCTGAAGTGGAGCACAGCTTATTCCTTTTGTCCTGTATTTTTTCACTGTTTTCTTTGTGGCTGAGAGATAATGCCATTCATTTTTTTAAAAATCACTGCTAATCTGATTTAATGGTTTTGTGATGAGCACATTTATGTTACGGTGTCTGACACTGACATTAAAATATTTTCTGTTTAGATTTTCACAAAGTGAATTTTGTGTCATGTCAGTCTTCATAACATTATTAAAAATGTGTAAAATAGGCCTGACCCTTTTATAGTCTTTGATGGATGTTTGGAACTGGGAAATAAGATATGACCTGGATGATACAGAGTTGAATTCAATAGAGTTAACAGAGCTGAAGATGTCTATTTGAAAGAAAATTAAAGTAGTTCTATGACACATATTATGTTTAAAAAAAAATAATATATGAATCTCAGCTTTGTGCAAGTCAGCACAGATTCATGAATGCTAAAAGAGGCTGGTAAAACTCTGGCTGTTAACCAAGAACTGTTAATATTGACAGCATCAACCTTTCGTTTCCTTTGCCTTTGAGACAGCAGGGTGATTTTAGTAACAACAAAAACCAATGCCACTATTTTATTTTGTAATTGCTTTACTATTTTTAATGCATACTTGAGTCTGATTTCTTCAGATTTTATTCTAGGTACACTGACTATAAACAGCTTAATTCATGTAGTTCATTACAAATAAAGTTTTTCTGGGTTTGTGTAATAAGCAGTCTAAACAAGCTGCATAATGGTAGCAAAGGTGTTTAGATCTGTATCCTACAGAAACTACTCAGATTCATGACTGGCTGAAAAAGTATTCTTTCTTGTCCTAGATATTTAAGACTCATTTTGAGCCTTCTTATCCACCTTTATTCTAGACACACTTGCTGAAGTTTGTTGTCATATTACAAAATATCTCATTTGCAAGAAATAGCATATTAGAAAATGTATTCTGATATTAAGCTGTGATTTTAGGCAGGCCTCTAAAACAACCAACCAAAGGCAGTTTCTTTGTTTATAATTGTTTTTGAGCCAAGAAAATATTTTGTGGAAAAACACTGACAAGTGAAAATGGTGGCTTTTAAATCCACTTTGCACAAGCATTGTAAGATGCAGAAGGCAACAGAAAATAAGATGCTTGCTCATTACCAGGTTGATCACTAATTGCACTGAAATTAATGCAATTCCTACACAGCATTTTTGAGTTTTCCAATCTTCTAATGCCATATTGATTCAGGTACTTCAGCATCATTGCAGTTCTTATCTCATGCTCACTATACAGGGAGATCTCATGACAAGCTAGCTACTTGAAAGCTAGAACCTGGCGACTGGCTATAGAACCTGGGTTGGCCTGCTATATTTCCATTTTAATCCTTATAACACATAATTGTCTCTGATGGTTTCACATTTCAGGATTAATCCTAACTGTAATTTTTTCAATTATTTTAAATTACTGTATGATCTAACTGAAAACAAACAAACAAGCAACAACACACCACCAATATGCACCAAAATTAACCAACCAACAACAACAACAAAAAAGGGAACAAATTATGTCTTCGAATTTCCTTATTCCTTCAAATTTCTGAAGTGAGTTCCAGGCTTACAACAGGTTTGATATGGCTGAAAAATGAAATACCAAGTGGTGGTGGCTTGTGCTTTTTGTATGGTGCTCTCCCTCCCTCTAATGGCAACACTATACACACACTTCTGATTCACCTGCTGACTCGGTGATACTGATCTTTAGACCAAGAAACCCTTATTACAGACTATATCCAGTTTAGTAAAGGACATTTCTTGATAGTTCATCATACCTTTGCATATCTTGCTAAAGGCGTGGTTTTGATGTAGTTGTAGCTACTCTTTTTCTCCTCTGTAATTACTGCTTGTGCTATTATGGACTAGTGTCTATTACTGTACAAACTGAATATGTAGCACCTAATAACTCTGGATCACCTAAAGTTTTTTTGTCCACCTCCCCTCCCCACCCCCCCCAAAAAAAAAAAAAAAAAAAAGGAATGCCAGCAGTTAATCTTTGATCCTGAAAAATTTCCCAAATGAGTTACTCTGGGCTTTTAAGGGTAAGCAGGTTGTTAGAGGATTAGCATATAGATATGGATTTTCTGTGTTCTGGGGCTTATCTTTATTATTTCATATTGTGCAGCAAGGGAAAATGTCTGGTTAAGACCCAGTTCAGTTAGGACTGAAATGTGGGTGCCAGAACAGAATGACATGAGGATACGTCAGAGATTTATTGGGTTCAGTGAATGTGTCTATCAGAAGCAGCTTGAGGAGGGTTAGTGCTTAGTTTTATTAGAATTCCAATTTTTGTTAAATATATAGTAGAAAATAAAAATCAAAATAAATTACGTGGAGAATTACATTAACTAGAAGACATTGTGAGGTGTATTGCATCATAAGAAATTCTTTGGGATCTGCAGCATGGGGAAGTATCCATTTTGTGAGGTTTTCTTTATTTTTTCCTACAGTTTGATAACAGCTTGGTTAGTATTTTACAAGGCATTAAATGTATTTCTTCCTTCCATTTATATTATCAAGTCAAAATGACTTGAGGAAAGGATAGCAGAACCATCAGAAATGTAATCTAATTTGCTTTTATTAAACTAATGATCATATTTAATTAGAGATTGTTCTTTCTTTCCTGCACTCCTTTCTTCTCTTTTAAAAAAGTGTGTAATACAAATTCTCAGTCTACTCAAATCATCTAGATTTGGGTCTAATTCAGTGCTCATTTTATATGCCAGGATTTTTTATAGGAATTCTATACATAATCAGTGTCACACTCTTTTTATTCATACCAAGACTGAAGAACATGATGCAAAATGAATTTTAATATGATTCTTCAAATCAGGTAATATGCTACTAGTTGATATGTAACTTGCTACATCAGTTGGGATTTTATGTAGTAAGACTAGTCAGCAATGGCAATACTTGTATTCACATTACATTGAGCAACATCATACAGATACGCGGTGAATTAATCTGCCACAGTTTTTCCAGTAGCAAATAATGATTACTCCAAAGTCATTATGACAACAGCCTTTTGCTGACATTTGTTGTAGTCTCAGCGACATGCTATTACCCTTGTCACAATTTGGTGTAAAACATCTTTCATTCCAACATCATTCATCACCCTTGGGCTAGAGTTGCATTTGGTACATGTCAATAGAGGTGCAGGAGGTCAAATCTCAGTGAATTAGCTGTCCTCTGTGAACAAATAACTCCTCTCAGAAGATAATTTGCCTCTAAATAACTGTAACATTTCCATTTTTGTAAAGTTAGATTCTATTTGGTTTATATACTGAAACACTCAATTACAAAATATGTTCACACTATTTCATGTTTCCTGGGCTTTCCCCAAATACCAATTTTTGCATACTGATCACTGAGTGACATTGTCTGAATGTACACTACTGTAGTGCCAATGGCAGCTCTGAAACCCACAGTTTGAATTGCATTTTACTCCTTCTCTTCTACTGAAGGTACAGTGCGAAATTTTGTTTGTGAAAATGTAATGTCTTGTTTTCATAAATCACCTTCTTGTGTACCAAGTCCAAATATATATTTTCAAATTCTTTATTTGATTTTCATCTTTGAAGCCATCTGTTATAAAAAACATTGTGAATTTACATTCTGATTGTAATGCCATCAATTTAATTTAAACTACTAAATTGTACTGGATTTTCACGCACCTGCTTAAGTCATCCTCCTACAATATGAAACTCTGTCTAAACTGTGGGACAATTCTTAGCTCCTAAGGCTGATTATATGGTGGGGATATGGCTGTGTCTCAGATTCCTTCTCTGAATCACTTGGGTGTTTGGTCAAAATGTAGCTCTTTGTTGTCAAGGTCTTGAATATAAGGTATGAATTCACAACAAATTGGAGTCCTCTACAACTAGAAAATGCTCCTGGAAAGCAAGGTATTTCCATTTCTATATGGTGGAGGCTCAGGCTAGTTTTGTTCAGTGATGACACTACATCTGGGTCCTGGATCTGTTGCTTCAATCTGTATCTCACCTCATGGTGCTCTTGCTCATGTGGAGTTGGGAGAGCTCTCCAGAAAAGTGTTTCAGAGGCACCTCTCCTCCTGCTCATTTGCACAGGTTCACATTTGGTAATTCCTGACAATTCTGTGTGCATTCACATGCTCAATTCCTGTCAACTCCCCACTCTCAGCCTGGGTCCAGCAGATATTGAAAGGAAAACATTTTGTGTGGTTTGAACTTTTTGAGCAAGCCTGGTCTTCCATTCCTTGATCTATCTACAGGAATATTACATTGCCAAGCATGTGGACTCACCTCCTTTGGATGCGCTTTAAAAGAAAAGAGAGTTTTACTAATTTATCTACAGGAATAGCTGAGACATCTGCTCTCCGTGTTCTGAATTCCTGCATGACATAAGTTTCTGTTGGCCTCCCTGTAGTCTGCACTCTGCCTCAGCTGTGTGCAGGAGATGGATAAGGACATGTGTCTTTGTTGAGAAACTCCTGGTGATCCTCAGCTGTCTTTCTCTAGATCACTCTTTCATATGTCTACACCTGATCCAGCTGTGAAGATGGAGGATATGTGACTTGCACAATGATAGATTCTTCCTCCATATGAACCTTGACCACGGTCACCTTGTATGTACCTAAGTCACCTTTAAAATTGAGTCTTAAATAATCTATATGCTTTTTCCAGGTTTCACTCCATAACACTTACTTTACGGCATATAATTACATTTCTCAAACTCATTAAAAGCAAAGTAATTTGGGGGGAGAGTTGGTGAATTCACCTGACACTAACAATCTCCTAATTCTGTGATTAATGACTATCCCTATGAAATTAATATAAGACAAAAAATGTCAGTGTTCAAGAGACATTTGGACGATGCCATTAATAATATGCTTTAACTTTTGGTTAGCCCTGAAGTGCTCTGGCAGTTGGACTAGATGATATTTCAACTGAAACTATTCTATTCTGTTCTACTGTATTCTATTCTAATTCTAATTCTATTCTATTCTAGCTCAAAAAAAAAAAAAACACCTCATCTAACAAATTTACAACTTTGATTCCAGGCTTCAACTCATGTAAATTAGTTTGGTATAAAAATAAATTAGATAAGCCACAGAGACTTGGAAATCGGGGTTCACAGTGCAACCTGCCAGCTTATTTACAATATTTTTAATCAGAGATGATTGATGTGAACTGTGTGATCTATGCAGGTCTTAAATTTATGATCTGATGGTAGGTGTGGTTATTGTTGTATCTATTTCAAAGCCATCTGTCATTAAGGATCTTAGGTAATGCGAAATTTTTTGTTCATTGAAAGGGACTTAGCAGGGATTCACATGATGTGACATAATTTTGTTCATTAGAATAAGAAGCTTTAATTATTTTGCTATCATGACCTCCACATTAAAAAAAAAAAAGCTAGAGATTGACTCTGATTGGCAGTAGAAATGTACATGACCCTGTTAATGAGCGCCAAGTGTAACTTGCTTCTGTACTGTTCTCTAATAACATTACATTCTCACAACACATACAAGTTGAACACATTTAAAAGAAAATACCATGAAGATTTTTCTTAAACTGTTGTAAAATTCAGATCAAAACACCATACATATCTGTTCATATGTAAATACACATAAAACGCATACCGGTTTCAATCCATAGACATGGTTAGAAGAAGCACTGGCTGAGTGGTTATATAATATATATAATGGAAGCATACCTATTTGTAAATATAGAAATGCTGGTGTGATGTTATATAAACTGATTAAAAAAAAAAAAACACACACAAAACAAAACAAAATAACCACACGTTAAAACATAAAGAGAAATCCTTAAAGAAATAATTGCTACAAACATTCAATAGTCTGTAGCGTTGACAGCCAAAAAATCCTGTAGATAAGTCACTAAGAAACAAAACAAAACAAAAAAGCAGGCATTGTGTTTCAAAGTCAGGAGTCTGCCTACTAGTTTTAGGTCCCTGTCACATGACAAGAGATGACCAGAGGCACCATCCCCTCTCTCCAGAGCAAGATGGGAGTAAACAGCAAGTCAGGCAGACAGTGGGACCAAACACGCAGGGAGCCAGGCTTTGCATGCATATCCTTTTTCCTTGCCCCCCATGCAGACAGCTGCCTTAGGCACCTTTCTATTCTGATTAAGCCTTGAGTCATTTCTGACTTCAGGGTACTGCATGCTGAGCATGCTGATTGTAGTTAACTTACTTCACAAGGTACTGACTCCTTTAGATCTTTTTTTTTTTTTTTTTCTGTGGTGTCTACCTCTCCCGTACAGAGAGCCTAAGCAAATTCCACTGGAAGGGTGAGTTGCCTATAAGTTACAGATATATAACTTATGATACTTTGATACATAGCTTTTAAATAACTAAACTTTTATAAGAATTGGCCTACTTTTTATCCTGACCTTGTTAGAAGTTTTCCCTAAAAGTTTTGTACTGTATCCCTCTCAGTGCTGTCAGAATGTAAAGTACTACTGTGATAAAAAGTGCATCATTTCTTATAAGCCAGCAGAAAATTAGGGTTTAAGTGGTTGATGGCTACTATTCCTTTCATGTCTCTATTGGTGGGACAAGAAATAGTTACTGAACTGGGAAACATTACCAGAGTGACTAGAAACTGCAAAAACCTTGGAGATTTTCAGGACTAGACAAAACCATGGTTGACCTGGCTAGCATTGGAAATAGTCCTGTCTTGAGTGGGGGATCAGGCTAGAAGTGTCCCAGAAGTCCATTCCATCCCAACATTTTTCTCATTCTGTTTTTTTTGCAGGGCTCCTGGTATGTGTGTGTTCTGGTTTCATATAAAGGACTAGTAAGAACACACAAAACCCACTCACTTCTAGGAAAGCAAATATCAAATATTGTAAATACAATAAATATAATATTGCAATATACTGGTTTCAGGTGGGATAATTTTCCTCCCAGCAGCTGGTATGGTGCTGTGTTTTGGATTTAAGATGAGAGTAATGTTGATAACAGACTGACGTTTCAGTTGTTGCAGATCATTACTTACACGGAGCCAAGGACTCTTCAGCTTCTCGATGCTGCCCTGCCAGCTTGGAGGCTGGGAGTGCACAAGAAGCTGGGTGGGGTCAGAACCAGAACAGTTGACCTAGAGTGGCCAGCTGGATATGCCATATCATGCTGAACAATAAAACCAGGGACAGCCGGCCAGGTTGGTGTGGGTGATCACTGCTCAGAGATTGACTGGGCCATTGGTCAGTGGATAGTGAGCAATTGCATTGTGCATTGTTTCCTTTGTATATTTCTTTCACAATGATTATTATTATTTTCCCTTTCTCTTTTGTCCTGTTAAATGGTCCTTATTTCAACCCATGATTTTTTTACTTTTCTTTTCTTTTTTCTTCTCTCGGTTCTCTTCCCTGTCCCACTGGAGTTGGGGGGAGGAGGGTGAACAGCTGTTTCATGCTTAAGTGCCTGATGGATTAAACCACAAGACGTAGGAAGAAGAATTCAAGATCTGTGATGAAAAAGGTTGGAAAATCGCAAAGAGAAACTCATATTTAAGGAAGAGCAGAATTACACAATTATGAAGAGGGCAATTAGAATGGAAGTAGCTTGGATTCAGTCCCAAATAGGTACCTGAATTTCAAGAGAACCAGTAAAGAATATGGTAAAAGCCTTACAGATCAGATCATTCATCAATATGTTTGCAAAGAAATAGGTGGCAAGATAGTTTTATGTGTTTGGACAAAAGCAGACAGAAAGAAACTTTTGTAGATTTAGTCTGTCTTAGGTAAGATTCCAGTATCTCAAAGAAGTGAGGGTAATCCACTTGCCTCCTTTGGGAATATATGGTGTCTGAAATTCACTGGCCCGTGAAAAACAACCTATCTGTACAGGAGAATAACATATGCTAACTAGTTTAAATCACTGGTTAAAAGTATTCTTGGAAGATGTCTGTTGCCAGACTGAGAAGTACTATGCTTTGTTCTTCCATTTTCACTCTGTCCAGAAAACTGAAAAATAAAAGCATGGTGGCAGTGTATATCATGAGATGACTGAACTTTTTCTTTTGGGAGTGTTCTTGAATATGGTCTAAGACAGACTGGGACAGTTCTAAGTCTGAAATTGAACATAGTCTTGGACCTGTGCTTCACTGAGAATATAAACTTACCTAGTGGCTGGAAGCTTAAAAGTACTATTTATTATTGCCTGTAATCAAACTGCACAATCTCACCCTTAATGAGGTTATGGCAGGAGAACGAGATAGGCTTGGGTAAATGTATCATGGGAAAATCAGTACCGCTATAAAGTAGGTCCATTAATAAATGAGATGGAGAACTAAATTGCTAATGACTTTGAAATGGCTGAGATAAAGAAATTCTCTGCCAAAGCTGCCTTTAGCAAGAGAAATAAAGTTAGGTCAGTTAGGAATTCGGGGGGGGGGGGGGGGGGGGGGGTAAGAAAAAAAAAAAGAAAGAACAAAACTGTGAACTCTTTCACCATGAAAGAACAGCTAAGGAAACAGACTTTTGAACTTGATTGTTATCACCCAATAAAATGGGATAGTCTGTGCTGTGCCTGCAGTACTGAAATACCTCTTATCCTCTGCGATGTTTTATATTAGGACTGTAATTCTGCAAACAATTTAAACTGGCATAAACTGGTAATCCTGCCAAAAGAAATCACTCAACCTGGTCTTGGCCTCTGGATTGCTTCAGTCATACTTTTTCTTTCTCCCAATTTCTGTCCTTGTTTTGACAGAAGTGTTTGCATTGTCTCATGGTTAACTGCATTTTTGTATTTTTTCCACTGGGACGAATAAGTTCTCTGGAGTAATGAGATTTCTTAGCCTGAGTGAGGGTAACTCAGCTATATTACTTCCATTAAACAAGCTAATTTGTCAGCTCAGGTATGTCTTCATGGTACAGCCTTCATTGCACTGTTTGGACTTAATTAGATATTATGCTGCAGATTTCTCACTGGCCCCGGAGTTGGCACTGACTGCCATCTTTGCTCTTTTCAGGTTTTCTTGTAGATGTTTCGTTTTATCCCTTTCATTCTCTCCTTTCCTACTTGAATCTTTAAATCCCACCTGAGTGATCTTATCCTCACAGTCATGCTCTGTTTCCTTTCATATACTTTTAACACTCTCTTCTTTTTGAATAATATGGTAATATGAGCCTCTGCTCATTTGGAAATGAAGCAATATTTGTAAGTAACTATCTTTTTCATCATATTTTTCATACTCATAACAAGTATAAAGTGCATTGGACTAATGCAGTCTTGAAACAATCACCTGAGAGGTGTGAAATATCTCTCTCTATTGAGAGTTTTCTATTTAAGTATCAATGTGGTTAATGAATGTAAGGGTCAGTAATTTAGCAGAACCATTTGGGTGATAGGTTATTTTGTATTTCCCAATATTTTTATTCCAAAAGATCAAACTATTATCCATTCAAATGTTAATGCTTTCAAAATGCTTTTCTGGCAACTATGTTAGTTCTGTTGCTTAGTGTAAACAAATAAGCTGAGTGATGAAAACAGAAATGTTAAGGCCAACACAGACAATTATACTTTTCTACAGTAGAACCAGAAATGGAACAAACATTAACTTAATTGAGGCATTCATCAGTATGTTGAAGTTGAGGTTTTTAGTTTACATGAATCTTTCACACTACTCTATTTCTACCACAGAGATGTTCCAAGGAAAGCAGGGAGTCATAAATCAGAAGCAGAGAATGATCTTTCCTAGAAGAAGATTTAAAAGAAAAAAAAATAATCAAAGAAATCAGAAAACAGCCATGGGGAGCTTCACTTCTCTGCCTCCTAGAATATTTATTTGGTTTCTAAAATGCTTTCTGAGCCATATTCATTAGCCTGTTCCATTTTACCTCCCCCAGAAGCACTATTACTTCACTCCAAGAAGTGGTTGGTGGCTGGGGAGGGAAAATGAGAAGATCAGAGACTGCCAATATTTCCTTTCTGCTCTAAAGCATGGGGAGAGGACACTGGGTATGGCGGAACACTTTCCTTGGAAACTCAATAATGGGTAAAAGGGCAAACACAGTATCAAATACTGAGAATTTTCTGGGACCAGAGTGGGAAAAGAAATGCTGTCCATTTTTCAGCCACTACAGAAATAATGTTTTGGTGCTCTGCATATGAATTTCAGTATCTTCCCTGCGAATTCAATGCTCTTGTGTACCACATACTTTGTTGAATATTCAGACAATAAAGTTACCTATAAAAAATTACTTGAATATCCCAAATCAAGCACCCAGATATGTCATTAATAAAACATTTTGCATCTGATGTGAGACCTAATGAAATCTAACGAAAGATAGAAAATGATCAGTAAAAGGTCAGACAAAACCTTTGAAAATGTTAAGCACATTATTTTGGCTTCTCATTTGCATTAAGAGTTCTGTGGATTTACATTCCTCTTTACAACTGCATTACATTAAAGTGACAGTGCAAGGTAGTCTTATTATAAATGAGAAAATGGCACACACTCTATAGCTTGCAGTTGAAAATATTGCTAATATAATGATACCAGGGAAGGAAGTCAAAGTAAAATGATAATCAGATCTTTACTGGATCTGACAGAAATCTAAGAAACATGTGGGTTTATAAAAATGAGGCTCCTGAATTTGACTGAAGCACTTTGATACTCTCCTTGAAGAAGTGAAGATCAGTAAAATATTCCTAGGCAAAATCCCTAAATACCAGAACTCAGGTCAGCACTGAAATTTTAATCCATATCTCACTCTTCAACCAAATTTACCTTGTCGGGAGAATCATGTTGTATCATATGCATCACCTTAATCATATTATAACATGTTTGGAACAAACTTATTAATAATCATATTTTGGAACTATGTAAATGTTCTGTTTACTGAAGCAAGACTAAATAATATTAAAATACAAAGAAAGTACTGCTTCTACAGTCTTACAAGATGTAAATTAACCCTGTAACTCCCATTCTGAAGGACAATTGTTATAAACAGCAAAGGAACATTTCAAATTTTCCTTTCAGTACAATTGTCAGAAACTTTGAAACATGTATGTTGTTGAAAATTCATGGATTTTATTTCTTTAGCAGTTTTTTTTTTTTCAAGAAAAGGGAGAAAAAAGGTTTTGTCAAAGATGTGAAAAGGTCAGACTAAAAAAAAAATAAATTTAATTTTATGTCTATTTAGTTTTCAGAGACAAGAAATTGGTGGGGACACACTCAGTCATGCGAATTAAATGTACTTATCCACATTCATACTAATGATATGTATTACTAAAACCATGCTGTTTTTCTGTAAAAGCATCTATGCCTATTAAGGCTCTTTAGCATAATTTGATATGCACAGAGATTTGTATTAAATGCTCTTTCTCACTGGAGTATTTTTGGAGATTTAATGTGGTAGTTATACTAGTATTGCTAATGCTTTTTGCTGCAGTGTGAAAAGAAGCTCATGCATATCATTTACTTATGTTGGTATCTATCCAACCATGAAAAATTTCCTTCCTGAAATTCTTTTTTTGATTTGTTGTTCACATATTATGCAACTATTATAGTGAAAAATACACTTAAAATTAATGTATTTCTCAGATGACAACACATTCAAACTGTATAATGTGACTTTGGTCCTACACACTGAATGCTAAAAAGGTAAACCACCTTTGGAATCACTGTGACATAACTGTGCAGATGAATAATTTCTGAAATGGCAGAAATTTCAACAAAGATTTTTTGACTTCTTATTATGTATCATGATACAACTTGCTTCATAGCAGCATATTGTGACACCATGATCCAGAACTGAATTAATACTGTTACTTTGTTTTTATTAGTTCTGTTTGATGTAAAATACTATTTTACATTTATATTTTAAAACCCTTAATCTTTTCTGTACAATTTCACTTTTATTTCTGCAAATTCACATCATGTACCTTTGCAATGCTGACTTTTTAAATCCATCCATAGTGATTTTAAACAGACTTTAGAGAGACAATTATTCATTGCAATCATAAAATGCAGATGTGTACTGCAAGAAAAAATAGTCACTCACAAAAAAAGGTGATTTAAAATTTAATCAAGAGCTAGAACCATTCTGTGATTCAGTGATTATATTAAAATTTCTCTACCTGTTTGAGTAATAGAAATAAAACGTTTGATTCAAATGCAATAGCATTGTTATTAAAAATATTAAAAAATGCATAAGCATTACACAGAGCAGTATACAGTTTACAGCCTGAGGTACCTACATGTAGTTGTCCATGCAAATCTCTGCATGTTGAGTGGGATCAAATGTGCACGTCCTGTGCATATTATGTGTACTGCTGGGTATTGCAGGTAGTACCCACTGACTCTCTTCTTGGCAACTGAACCAAGTCTATTTCAGTTAACGTGTCCTGGATAATGTTTCGTCTGTCCAGATACCTCACATCTATTTCAGAGTGAGATGAATAGCTCTAAAGTTACCTAAACAAAGATGTCCACTATCACCTAGGACATCATAAAGAATCTGATATGTCATGTTAGAGGTTGCAGATATACCACGGGCCATACAGAAGACTGTGTGGGTTGTGAGGACACCTTAAGACATCTTAAACGGCATCTTAGAGGTGGGACTTATGTGACTAAACAGAGGTGACTGGTGTGATGCGATGCCTTAAGGTATGTCACCAGATATCTGGATGCTGTTCTACAAGGGTATATCACAGGCACATGAGGACATCTCAAATGACATTGGCTGTTATGTTGAGGTAACTTATTTGAAACCTTGATGTCATTTGATACACCTTAGGCATCCACACTGGGCTGACAAATATGACAGAAGCAGAAGAGACTCATATCCTTACTAAATACCAGCTAGAAAACATCTTGGAATGGCTTTTCAGTGGCACCACAAGTGGTGTTTTAGTCCACTGATAAAAAGCCCAGACATCCAATGGTTATAATGGGAATTTAAACACTTAACTTTCAAGTAAAATCTATATGTACATACCTAAACACAGATGTCTTCTATTAGGAAGTCTAAAAAGATTTCTAATAAAATAACTAAAAGTTTATAAGTATTTTGAGACAGGGACAATGCTGCTTTGATTCCATATCTCTCTCTCGTACAATAGTAGTTTAGGGTGGCATTTTGTAGTTATTAGAGTTAATTAAAAATTAACTAATAAAATATTATGCTAACTCCTTTTAAAATCATTTCTATCCAGTCCACAGTCTTTCTACAGATTTTTCTCTATTTAAATGTTTTCTACTATAGCATTGCTTGTAATTTCTTTGTCTGAAAAAATAAAGCCAAGTTCTCAACTCTAAAAAGTATTTCAGTTATATCTAAAAGTCAACTGTAAATTAATAGATATTAACTCTTTCTAACTCAAATTTTCATTGAAGGAAGTGAGCCCTAAGCAGTCTACATATATGCCAGTTGGTGCAAGTTGGCTTTGGAACAAGAAATTAGCTCATGGCCTTCTTTCATTTAGTGGTTAGCATATAACCACAGTGACTCTGATCTTTTTTGAAATACTCTCCTTTTCCCTAGGGATAGTCTTCCTAAGCTTTGCTACAATTCATAATAGCAATTTCTTTTTCACTATGCTGCTGTCAGAGTAACATTTTTAGTGAGAGTGAGACTACTACAGCATCTACAGTCTAGTATATCATGAAAAGAAACGTGGTTCACAGATACTAGCTCTGACAAAGACTAGAAAGTCACAGTACAGTGATATGCAGACTATCTACTGAGATTTGGGTGCAGTATAAATTTATCTTTACCTCATTTTTCAATCTGTAACGTAACTTCAGCACTTGGTTGTATTAATGGGAGAGTTAGCTACATAGCCCTCATTCCTCCAAGCAAATCCATGTTCTCTTGGGCTTGGGGATAAGGTAGATGGAATCAGTTTAGATTAATCTGCAACTGCCAAAATAGATGTGGCTTAAAAGAGTATGTATGAAGATTGCCTGTGGTGGAGAAAGAAGCCCTTATAATGACTATTTTCTGTAAGCCATAGAACAGCAACCATAAAGTGCTGTATCACTTGAAGTGGTCTCCCTGAAACTTTTATCAAAAGAGAAATGGCACCTTTCCCTGTTGAATTATTTGATGCAGGGCCTGGTTACATGGGAAATTTAAGAAGTAATATATATTTTAAAACAGCAAAAATCCCTGATTTAATTTAGTTTTGTTTGGGACCTAAACTGAGTAACTCTGGAATCACCCTATTTTAAAGAAAATGTTTTCAGCTGCAGGTGCAGACAGCTTTTTCTGTTTCAGATAAAATAGCTATAGTTAATTATCCAGTCAACAATAATTCTGTTTAGTCTGGGGAAAAAAATAAATAAAAAATCTGGTTTTAATTTTCAAACTTTAAATCAGCAGACACTGGAACTTAATCAGTGACTGTCTAATGAGAAATTAAGAAATGCCCTTAGAATATAAATTTCATTCCTGTTTCCTAAAATTTATGTTTAAACTTAATGTGCCTTAATAAAAAATAAATAAAAAAAAAATAAAAACAACTTAGTTTGCCTCTAGTATCTACAATTAAAGTGATATTAGACTAGGCTGGAAAGGTCATGTATTACACAAGATCACATGCGACATGGAAACATCTTGAGAGAGTAGAAAAGTAGACACAAAATAAAAGGGCATGAGTACACATTTTACTGTTAAAATAAATAGTAAACAGTAAAATACCATACCTTTTACTTTTGAATTCTAAAGGAAATTCACTGCTAATTGTGAATTTTCTAGCAACACTGGAGAACTAAGACAAGAATTGAAAGTCCTAGACAGCAGGAATGGAATAAAACTACAATATGGTGCATAGACAAAAAGCTTTTTCTTACTAGTCTAATCTGCACATGATCTGGTTGATATCTTCAGATTTCTTTCTTTAGAAGGTAAAAGATACAGTAATGTTGCATGTCTATTATACAGGTTGTAAATATCTGGAAAAGAAGGGTCCATAACAGAAAAATTGAACTGTTCTGGCTTTCATACCCTAGTTCCCCTTTTTGGAAAGCAAACTGATTTTCTTCTTCATCAAGTCATTCATTTGGGTTGTGTGACCCTCCTAGGTCTTCTAACCTGAATTGCAGGTTAATGTATCCATTGTGCATTGTGGTCTCCGTAGTGAAAATCTTCCTTCAGACCTGGACCTGGCTTCCAGCTGGATTGTGCATCCAGGTTCATTTATGTGGAAGCCAGAACTTGCAGAAAAAGCAGAAAGGTAAGGGAAAAACTGGCCTCATCCCGATGAAGTGTTGGGTTGTGGAACACGTATGCACACGGAGCTTCACCATGTGCCTTGTTAACATATATATATATATTTTTTTTTTCTGTGGTGGGTTCCTGCCTGCAGGAGGGAGATGTAATTCAGCAATTACACCCAGTTAGAAGAAGTGAACTTGCAGAGGGTAAAGAGCACCTGCCACCTCAGTGGGTACCCACACCTCCTGTAACTCTGAAGCGGAAGCTATCCTAAGTCCAGTGCTGTTCTTGCCCAATGTAGTTAGATCATGATTATCTTCATGCATCATAAAAGCAATAACTTTTTTATGCAATTACATCTTTATGTCTACCTCACTAGAAAAGTGCTGCGTTTGGCTTGTCCTATGTTGACTGGGAGGGAAGCAGGACTTAGAAATCTCTGCCAGGAGGATCCCTACCAATCTCTTAAGGACACATTTACTTTCCATTATTTCCAGCTCCTCCATATTATTCAGTATGACCCTTTTAATATCTAGAATCATAGAACCATTGAATTGTTTAAGTTGGAATAGGTCTTTAAAGGTCACCTAGTTCCAACAACCCTTCCGTGGTGTTGTGGTTTAGCCCTGATAGGTAGCCAAGTATCACACCACTGCTCTCTCACTCCCCCTCCTCAAGAGAATAGTGGAAGAAAATATGGTGAAAACACTTGTGGGTTGAGCTAACGACTGGGAGATTGCTCAGCATTTATTGTCATGAGCAAAACAGACTCAGAGTAGGGAAGTTTAATGTAATTTATGGCCAACTGATAAAAGTAGAGAGCAGTGAGAATTGAAAGTAAACTTAAACCCCACCTTCCTTCTATCCACCTTCTTCTACCTCCTACCTGAGGAGTGTCCCTACCACTTTGTCATCTGCCACTCCCTCACGGTCACTCTCTGCCCCTGCTCCATGTGGGGTCCCTCCCACGGGATGCCGTCCTTCCCAAACTGAGCCTGCGGGGGCTTCCCACAGGCAGCAGCTCTTCAAGAACTGCTCCCACATGGCTCCATACCACGGGGTCCATCCGTCAGGAGCAAACTGCTCCAGCACGGGTCCCCATGGGTGGCAGCTCCCCCCAGACCCCCTGCTCCTGCGTGGGCTCCTCTCCACGGGCTGCAGCTCCAGCCGAGGGCCTGCTCCTGTGGGGTCTCTCCATGGGCCGCAGCCTCCTCCAGGCCACATCCACCTGCTCCACCGGGGGCTCCTCCACGGGCTGCAGCATGGAGATCTGCTCCATGTGGGACTCATGGGCTGCAGGGGGACAGCCTGCTTCACCAGGGGCCTCTCCACAGGCTGAAGGGGGAACTGCTGCTGCGTGCCTGGAGCACCTCCTGCTGTCCTTCTGCACTGACCTTGGTGCAGGCTGTTCACTCCGCTCTCCTAGATGCTGTTACACAGCATTTTTCGCCTTGCTTAAATCTGCTCTCACAGAAACATAAATAGCATTGCTCATTGGCTTGGCTTTGGCCATTGGCAGGTCCTTTTTGGAGCTGGATCGAACTGACTCTTATCTGACTTAGAAAAGAGCCTGATCTCTTCTCACAAAGGCCATGCCTGCAGCTCCCACCCCCCTACCAAAACCTTGCCACTTGGACGGGGACACCTTCCACTAGACCAGGTTGCTCAATGCCCTATCCAACCTGGTCTTGAATGCTTCCAGGGATGGGGAATCCACAACTTCTCTAGGCAACCCATTCCATTATCTAGCCATTCTCACAGTAAATAGTTTCTTCCTTGTATCTAACCTAAATATTTTCTCTGTTGGTTTAAAACCGTTACCACTTGTCCTGTCACTATATCCCTGGTAAAAAGTCTCTCCCCATCCTTCTTGTAGGCCTCCTTTAGGTTTTGGAAGGCCAAAGTAAGGCCCCTTGGAGCTTTCTCTCCTCTAGGCTAAACAACCATGACTCTCTCCACTTCTCTTATAGGGGCGGTGTTCCAGCCCTTTGATCTGTTTTTGTGACCAATGTATGTCCCAATGAAATGTCATTTCTTCCCAGTTTTCTTAAGATACAAAGCAACCTTACAAGTTTTCTGTCTTCTGCATTCCAATATGTGGGAATCCCCATTTCCTCCTGCACTCATCACAGAAGTGATAATGCTCACCCTCTTGCCTGAAGCTGTTTTTTGGTTGCTTGTGGCATATGGTCAATCCTGGCGTTACTCAAGTGCAGCTGCCAACTATAGGGACAAGTCTAGCAATGCTTCACAATAAGAATTTTGTTTATATATTTCAATGTATCATTACTTTATCTCATGGAAAGGGACTGTAACTCTTACTGGAGATCATATAATCAGTAAGACATTAACTGAAGTACATGGTCCTAACCTATATTTAATCCGTGGAAATTCAGGTCATCGGGTTCTAGGAATTACATTTTTGTAGGGCAGCCTTGAACAGGCTGGGAAAAGATGAGAAAAACAAGTATGTGATTAATAGATCTATTAGAAACAATGACAGTTTTAAAAATAGTGATGCTTGTTACTTTTTAACTACAGTGAATGTGAGGTATAATAAAAACGTGCTTTCAAAAGGGAACACACATGAGCCGGGTAGTTATAAAGAAACAAATTTATGTCCAAGATTTTGGGGAAAAAATACAAGGGCAGTTATCTATGGTAAAAATATTATTTTCATAACACTAAAAAGTTAAGTGCCACTAGATATTTACTTGGCTTTTAGACCTACAAGCTAGACTGCCAGGGGCTATTTTAACCTGCATGCCTGACATTTCAGAACATATTCTTATTATTTTGGTCATTAGCATATATCAGTCCTGGTTAGAATTTCTCCGGATTAAATATTAACATTATTGCTTTATACATTTTTTGAATTTGTAAACCTCTAAAGTATTCTGCAGATAGAAACATTAGCCGGTAATTTGGATTAGTGCCGAATTGTTTGAATAAAATTAAATAGTCATTTGGATTAAAGAAAAAAAAAACACACACAAAAACAGTACCAGAACATTACAGATATATGCTAGCTGTTATTTGAAAGCAATTTTGACTATGCAAACCTGCTGCGCATATACCAAATTAAAAGTTTTAGAATTTTTAAATATATATATATACATATATATATATTGCAAGTATTGACCAAATTGATAGTAACAGATCAAAGTACAAAAAGAATTACAGTTTATTGTGTCAATGATCTATGGGTTAAAGACTCCCTAAGCACACATACGTAAGCAAAAGCAAATGGAATCAGACTAGGCTATCATGACAATCAACAGTAGATTAAAGATGACTTGGAATAGTTACAGTTTCAGTGGAGCAGACATAATGGCTTTGCTGACTATTGCCAAAGTAATCTCAATTACAGTTTTTATTTTCTGTTTATTCAGGAAATAGCAAAATAAATTGAAGATGAGTGTAAAAATGCTCTCAGCTTGGATGAAGGTATTAAGGTGACGTGGAAGATTTAGTTCAGGTCAAAATCACATTCAGCCTAGTTCATAGAATCATAGAATGGCCTGGGTTGAAAAGGAACTTAAAGATCATTTAGTTTCAACCCCCGTGCTCTGGGCAGGGTTGCCAACCATTAGAGCAGACTGCCCAGCCTGGCCTTGAATGTCTCCAGGGATGGGACATCCACAGCCTCTCTGGGCAACCTGTTCCAGTGCCTCAGCACCCTCTGAGTGAAATCACCATCCTCTGAGTGAAAGAGGTTACTGCATGTCTGAAAAGACTGTAGAGAAAGAGAAAGCATTTTAAGTGTATTGGGATTCCTCTGTCCGCATTAACTAGCGGTAAGTTGTTCATATCAGTGGAAGAAAAGAATGACATTCAGGGGCTATTTGGTTAGCATGAAGAGGGAGTCCTCTCTATCTGTGAAGGGCTTTGGTTCTCATTCTGTGGTGGTTTCACAGTGATGTCTAAGCTAAGCTCCACCATACAACTCTCACTCCCTTTCTCAGAAGAACAGGGGGAAAAAATATGATGAAAACAAACGCTCATAGTTTGAGATAAGGACAGGGAGATCACTCACCAATTACCAGACTTAGCATAGGGAGATTAATATAATTTGTTGCCTATTTCAAACAGACTACAGCAATGAGAAATAAAGCAAATTAAAAACACGGGTCAGCTCTGGACTCTTCTCACAGAGGCCACTGCTGCAATCCCCCTGCTACCAAAAACCTCACTAGCTAAGCCCAATACACATTTTTATCATGTAAATCCCCTATACCCTGCCTCAGCATGAAGATGAAGCAAAATCTGAGGTCAACAGCAGCAGCAGAAACCTGAGAATGAGCCATGGGTAGACATAGCCTCCACAGTTCACATGGAAGAATGAACACAAAGGCAAGAGGGTAGACCAAACTTTCACCCAGTGAAGGAGACAGTCATTTATATGAACTAGAAGAAGTGATGACTGATATGGTATAGCGGTAAACTGGAGAATCGTGACATTTCTATCAGAAATAAGACAAGTAACTGCTTTTATTTTTGTCAAAATGCAGAGAAAGTTTCTTTTTTTAGTAAGTTTTTTTTTTTTTTTTAATGTGAAAGTTGTATCAACAAATTACCAGACCTATAAATTCTTCATTTACAATCAGATATACATCTTACAGCAAATCATAGCAATTATAATATTTTTGTTTGTTTAAGAATGAGTATAACAACAGAATGAATATCAGCTATTTTGTTTCTATGTATGATGTAGTAAAAAGTGGTAACATTCACCCTTAGTATTTTTGCTGCCTGTTTAGTCCATTCTGTGGCCTGCTATGAACAGTAAAAATTTTCATAGAAAAATGGAAAACAGAAGTCATACGGTATTAAAAGAGTGGATACACAATTTGGGGTTTAAGGGAACAACTCTCACAGGATTAGGTTAGACAGCAGCGATCTATCTTAAAATGTGTCTCACTGAAATCTTTTAACCTGTGTGCAACTGCACACAGCTATTTAAATCACATCGAAATCAGGGATGCTTACACTCATCTGTGTTTGCATGATCCAAGGCCTTGTATTCATTGTAGCCTGGTGGAACAAGTCCAATAGAAAATTATTTTTGATAGTCATGAATTGGACCAAATGATGTGTAAAAAGGAGTATTTTGTAATAGGAACTAGCAGATGTTCCTGCAGCACTGATTGTTTCACTGAATACAGTAAGCATCACAGGTTAATGCAATGAAAATGCAGTGCAAGAAGTATATTAGGAATAAAATCATTATCTAATATAATACTTTATAATATAGACATCTTATAGACTAACATACTGATAGACTTAGCAAGGATTTCTTATCAAATGATAGTCTGCATGAAATTTCTAAAATTTTTGGAAGTGATTTGATGCTGTATGAAAAGAAAGAAAAGGTCCAAATCCACGGTTTATTTTTGCTTCAGGCTAATTGCAGAAAATGAGAGTGTAAGTTTTGTAATTTGTGAATATTGGCTTGTGTGGTCAATCAAGGGGAAAGCTGAGACTTATAAAACACAGGCCATCTGTCTTTGTGGAGATAATTAAGTATAGTACAACCTGTGGCAAAATGACAAAAGTATAGATACTTAGCATGGGAATATTAAGGAAATCCGATTTATAAGTTAGTACATGGTTAATAATCCTTTTTTTTTTTTTTTTTTTTTTTCATGTAGCATTCAGTAGGCTCAGTTTTCTTTTCAGTTGAATTATACTGCCCAAGGCTGTACTACTGAATGGAATGTAGAATTCAAGAAAAGGTCATTTTTGACTGTGCCCACAATTAAATACTTATGAAAATTCTCCATCCTTTAAAAGAAAACCCCATTAAATAACTTCTCATGGTTTAACAAGATAATTAAAAAAGGAGTTATTTTATTGTTAGTAATAACAAGTATTCCTCAAAATTGGCTGATGTTGAAACATCCTTTCAGAACTGAGAGATCTAATAAAGCAGATACCTATATCTATGTACTTGCCTTTATAAGAGTAGCGCCTGTACTGGGTCTTGCTGGGATGTTAACTTTCCCTGCAGCAGCCCATACAGTGCTGTGCTCTGCACTTGTAGCTAGAAGAGCAGTGGTATCACACCAGTGTTGTGTCTGCTGCTGAGCAGTGCTGGCACAGCATCAGGACTCTCTCTAACCCTCCTAGGGGGTGGGCAAAAAAGTGAGAAAGGAACATCACCAGGGCAGCTGACCTAAACCAACCAAAGGGATATTCCATACCGTATGATGTCACACTCAGCAATAAAAGGTGGAAAAAGGAGGAAGAGGGGAGGGGTGGGTTCTCTTTGCGAAAATGTCTGTCCTCCCGAACACCGGCTACGTGCGTTGAGGCCCTGCTTCAAGGACGTGGTCAAGCATCGCTCATTTGTGGGAAGTAGAGAGTAATTTCTTTCCTCTGCACTTCCACATAGCCTTTACTTGTTTTGTTTTGTTTTGTTTTTTTTCCCTTTCCCCCTCCCTTTTCCCCTTTCCCTTTTTTCTCTTTAGTTAAATTGTTTAATTAATAATAATCTTTCTTTAATAATTATTTTTTTCCCTTTAATTAAATTATCCTTATCTCAACCCGTGAGTTTTTCTTTCCTTTACTTCTTCCCCTCCTCATCTAAGGAGGGGGAGTGAGAGAGCGGTTGTGGTGTTCAGCTGCCTAGCACAGTAAAACCACCACAGCGCCAAGTTACCACAAACGACACTGTCTTGTCCTAAACATAACATCTGAAATATTATTGAATTTTTAAAGGTTTTAAAATTTCTTGAACAATTTTCTTTAAAAAAAATATATTGTATGTTTAACAACTTGATACTTAATGACCCTAGATGATTCAGCCCAGCATGCTTCCTGACTCAAATTTATTTGATCATACGGTGCTCTGCAGAGTGTTTGAAGAGTAAGTGAATGTGTTCATACTGTTTTGCATGTAATGAAAGCTCAGGTGCCCTATATAGATCTCCTGCCTTCACAGTAATGAATACCATGCCTTCTTGGGACCCTTTGAGCAGGCTATCATTACTCTGTGCAAGTCCTGCTAAGTTCTGCTATAAAGAAGTAGGGTCCAGGTTTTACTGATACCACTTCTCCAAGCGAACTTTCAACTCCATATCTAGTTTAGAAATTACTATAACACATTAAAAATATATGTAGACCAAGGTAAATCCCAGGTAATCCTTGAGAAGACCAGTAAGTAATCCAGCTCAAGGTGAATGTGTGAAAGACAGGCAGAAAAGTAAATAAAGTGGAATTTTCTATCTATAGAAACTGGCTACAATGAATGTGCTTAAATCATTGATGTATGAATCATCCCAATAAATATAAAGCATTAAGGAAATGCAATTAATTTTGAAGTATGAATATTGGGTATATGCTCAGTCAGGATTTACAGTCAATTAGTTTTTTCAAAGTGACAGCAGTATTATAGAATCATGGCTTGGGTTGGAAGGGAACTTAAAGATCATCTAACTCCAACCTTCCTGCCATAGGCAGGGATGCCACCCATTAGATCAGGTTGGCCAAAGCCCCATCCAGCCTGGCCTTGAATGCATCCAGGGATGGGGCTTCCACAACTTCTCTTGGCAACCTGTATTCCTTGAAAGCATTTCATTTGCTGTTAAAACTTTAAAAACACAAAGAGAAATCATTACAAGGTGACTTGGATGATTGACCTTCATTAGTCACTGATGAAATACTTTGTGCTGCTTGTTACATTTCTAGGCATTGGTTAGATACTTGCATTTTTCTGCAGAGATCTGTTGGCTTTGCTACCTTGTTTTCATAACCATTGCTTCACTCCTCATCTCGTTTGATTAATTCCTGAATACTATGCCAATCTTATAATACATTATATAAAATAATAATTATACTTATATTGCAATAATGACTTTTTAAAATCTAACATATTTTTCTATATCATCTAATGAAATAGAGTCAGTCTTTGGGGTTCATAATCACTCTCATGTCATAAAGAATGTTTTGCTGTGCACTCAAATAAACAATTTCTTTCTTCGAAAGGAAATAAAACAAAATAAAATCCCACAATCCACAATCTACATCCTTTGAAAACTCTGAGAAAGCTTAAACTTATCTGTGTCCTACTTTTAGGAGCAAGGGGGGGTTTTTGCAATTTTGAAACTGATAGGTGTTTCATCGATAGTCACTTGGAAATAGACAATCAGCACAAATCTGAGTGTATGGGGACATCCAGAACTATTTTTTAATGGCTTTTCAAACTGATGCCACCTCTCTGTAGATGCCAAAAGCAGACAAAAATGCAGAATGCTAAAGAATTTGCTCTTTTCTGCAGTACTATAATCAAAAATTTAATACATACATGACAGTAGTGTGCAGGTATTAGGTTCTCTCATCTTGTACTGCTGTATATAGATAAGCTTTTCTCATTGCTTCTGTATCACAGAATCATGTAGTTACAGAATGGTTGAGGTTGGAAGTGATCTCTGGAGATATCTCGTCCAACCCCCCTGCCAAGCACAGGGGGTTACACAGGATCACATCCAAGAGAGTTTTGAATATCTCCAGAGAAGGAGACTCCACAGCCTCTCTGGGCAACCTGTTCCAGTGCTCTGTCACCCTCACAGTAATGAAAGAAATGCCCTCTCACGTTCAGCTGGAACTTCCCATGTTTAAGTTTGTGGCCACTGCTTCTTGTGCTGTTGCTGGGCACCAATGAAGAGTCTGGCCCCATCCTCTTGACACCCTCCGAGAAGATATTTATATACATTTATACACATTGATAAGATCCCTTCTCAATCTTCTCTTCTTCAAGAGAAACAGATCCAGCTCTCAGCCTCTCCTTGTAGGACAGATGCTCCAGTCCCCTTAGTAGCCCTCTGCTGGCCTCGCTCCAGGAACTCGATGTCCCTCTTGTGCTGGGGAGCCCAGAACTGGACACAGTACTCCAGGTGAGGCCTCACCAGGGCTGAGTAAAGGGCGAGGATCACCTCCCTCGACCTGCTGGCAACACTCTTCCGGATGCAGCCCAGGATACCATTGGCCTTCTTGTCTACAAAGGCACATTGCTGACTCGTGGTTAACCTGCTGTCCACCAGGACTCTAAGGTCCTTCTCCACAAAGCTGCTTTCCAGCAGCCATTCATTGTAAATTGAGTATTACCTAGTATTAACAGACTTGACTATTCAGAAAATACATGTGATTATTTAAGATCTGAACACAAATACAGGCTCTGCCAATGAGACCAGTGATTCTTCTAGAAAAGTATCCTGGCTCTGAGGGTAACAGTAACTACCTGATTCAGGCAAAGATGTAAAATCACACATAGCAACAACTATGGAATATATATATCTATATTTCTACATGGAATGCTACTTTGTACTATTAGTATCTAATAGGAGTCAGTGGGATTTATTATACCACTATGTAGCTTTCGAATGGAAATCAGACTAGTGATCTTTTGTGGGTTCTGCCATTATTACACCCATATCATGTTTAATTTACAGGGCAATACTCATATGGTTTAGATATCTTTCATTTAAGAAGTAGTTGGGTGGTTCAAACAGTACAATTCTCTTCCAGCAGTCATTAAAGGGTCCTGCTAAACCTGCAGTTCTCTCAAGTACACCATACTGAAGGTTTATATAGTGAGAAGATTGCTCATGGGGAGGAAATCACTAGCTCCCGTGGAGCATCCTATCTAAAGAGTTAATCACACAGCATGCTAAAGGGTTAGCACACTCAGGCGAAATCATCTGTGCCTTTTAAAATAAGATATATCATCACTGACTTATTAAAGTTTTGTCTATTCCCCTGAATAGTCTTTTATTGACTCAGACAATCCCTTGTACTTTCCCAGCATGAAATTATAATAAAAGGTTGAATCTTACAGATGTCTAAAATGTCCTTGAAATGAAAAGGGAAAATGGCTCAGGCTGCATTTCAAAAGTGAATATATATCACTCATCACAGAAAAAAAAAGAATTGACTTTGTATTCATTAGATGTTCTGTGAAATAATCTTCAATTAAATGAACAATAGATCTCTTGTTCCAACAAAGATAAAGCTTTAATCTCACATATATTTTTCCCTTCTTTTGTCCATATGTCAAAATTGTGTTTAGAATTCACACCTTCAGAAATTGTTGTTGTTAAGATAGGAAGTGGAACAGAAAAGCAGCCCTAACTGAACTCTCAGAAACACCGTGATCACTGACACAATTTTACATCTGTTTTGGCACTCTTGGAAGCAAGGCAAGATTTAGTTGGCCAGATAGGCCAGTGTAATCCCATAGACATAATAATTCCCATTTATGGCAATTTATACCTTTAGGACGTGACCTACTGAACCTTCACAATGTACACAGAAGAAAAGAAGGATGGGAGCACTTATGATGTTATTTGCCTCATAATTTCTGAGTTCAAGAAGGATTATCTAAATTTCTCTTCAGCCTTTAAACACATTTTAATGATTATTTAAATTACAGATATGCCGATGGGCTCAGCCATGAATAAGATCTTATTTTTTTTTTCAGATACAAACAACGTGTCTCTAACATACACTAGGTGTATTTTGTAGAATACATGTAGATGTATTCCACATGAGGTTTTCATCCCCCCGAATTTATATAATAATAAGGCATTTACAGGTGGAGGTTACAGACAGATACAATGAGGTTCAGGGGAAAACAAAGCATGGTCTATTGACAAATACAGATCAGAGCTGGCAGGCATCAGACATTCAAAACTCACTGAAGTGTGAAATGTCTGCCTCACAGGTTAAAATGCAAATGATTTTGCAGGAGGGGATATTGAACTACTCAGTGTTCAGAGCAGAACTGAAGCCAAAGGACTTATATTTTGGAAAAGTGAAAGTGGAGCTGCTGGTTTTAATAAGAGAATTGAAATAGAAGATTTACTGTAAAAATAGTGGAAAAATTGGGGAATATAGCTTTTGGTCAAGAAATATGGCACAGATTTGAGCAGTGTGCTCCAGAATGAGTTAGACTGAAACTGAATTATGCCAGTGAATATAGCTCATGTTTTCCTTTACAAAGATGCTATGGAAACTTTTTGTGATCATTGAGTTCCCTAGGCTTCATTCCTCAAGTGCTCCCTATGCCCTGTGTCAGTCGGAAAAGAGGAGGCCCCCTCAGCCCCTTATTATTAGATAATAATGAATAGTTAATGATACCTATATTATGTCATGTTTCTAAGTTTATTAGCAGTGCATTGTGTTCCCAGCATTTCCCTGTATCTTCATTATATAGTTGCTGCATTACTACAAAAAATGGCAGTGACTAGTAAGTAGAACAGGAGCTCAATTTATTTCCAGTAGAAATTATCAATCCTGTATTTCCTGTATATTCCCTTCTCAGCTGGAAGTCAGGATTTTCTCACCTTAATACTATGCTTTTACTCTGCTGGTGAAATAGTTCGAGAATTTTGTCTGCACAGTTTGCAGAGTCCATTTTTGAGGCTGTTTCTATTTGACAAATTGCAAACTTTACTTTGACTATAAAGACAATCACTGCTTTCCTGCTCTAGTTTAGCCAGAACCTTAACTAAAATTCTTAGAGTTCTGATCCAAGGCTAACAGTAGTATTACTGGCTTAAAATGCACCACTCAAATGTAATTGCTCTTACTGTAAGTCAGCTCCCATGGAGCAGAATTGTTTTGTCACATTGGTAATAAACTCATTTGGGAAGGATCAGAGAACAACTTGTAGGGCTGATCAGCGATTCACCAGGCATCTAGAAAGTTATAAAAAGGAAAGCAAATAAGTTTGATCTGCTTTAGTCTTCTTCAGCTGCTAAGGACAAAGACAAGCTGTATGCCCAAGGGAAACAATAAAACAGAGAAAGCCAGAACAAAAGTAGGTTCTAAAGGGCTTCTAGAGAAATGGTGAGCCAGAATAAAAGACCTCATGTTTGGAAACTATATTGTTCCTTTTTTTAAATTTATTTTTATTTTAATTTTATTTATAATTTCTTCTGACATATACTTTAAGTAAAAACAATAGTATGCTTAGAAAATCTGGGCAAAATTTATATATCTGCTTATGTGGTGACTTCTACCTCAGAAGAATTCTACTTCTGAAGAATTAATCTGCAAACTAGTATTAAAAGTGTTAAATTCTGAGGCAATTAAGGTATGGGTGCAGACTAGTCCCTAAAAAAGAGTATTTGAATTTTGAAGCAATTTTTATACCACCCTTGACCCCACAAAAGAAAATATTAATATTAATATTAATATTAATGTTAATGTTAATATCAATATAATAATAATAATAATAATAATAATAATAAGAAGAAGAAGAAGAAGAAGAAGAAGAAGTTAAATGTGTTTCCTGGACAAGAGGACAAAGAGAAATGGACACAATATAAAGCATTATTTATAGTTTTTCTTTTATGCCCCAATAGAAGAATCCTTTTCTTGACCCTGGGTTCAGTTATGGTGCCATTATATTTTTATCTCCAGAAAATAAAAATAACTGAATCAAATAAAGTTTTTGATTCTGTGGAGGCGTTTTAAGTTACCCTAAAAATACATAAATGTCACTTTCCTCCCTCTAACAAGGACAGCATGGGCCCATTCATCTACTTTTAAATAAGCTTTGGATGACAATGCAAAAATCTTGTGTTGTTTGAATCATGTGTTTTCAAACCTTAGATGATTGCATCAGATTCTTTACTTTACCTTACCTTCAGTAACTTTTTTTTTTGTCATATTTTGTCATATTTTGTCATATTTTTTGTCATATTTTTTGTCATATTTTTATTTGTCATATTTTTTCATATTTAACACGTCAAGTCACCAGGGCTGAGTGAATAGCACCTCATTTTCGTCCATGCTGGTACTGATTCCTCCAGCTAATACTCGCATTAGAGCCACTTACGGAAAAGGGAGAGTCAGAACTCTGTTCTCTGTTGGCTGGATTTCTGCTGCTCTTCAGATTAGGTAAATGCTTATGTCTTTGCAAATTTTTATGGACCTGCAAACAGCAGTTTAATGGGACAGGCTATGAGAACTTCAAAATTTGGCTTTTTTCACTTCTTCACTCCACTTTAAATATCCTTGTTTATGTCTAACTACCTTCTCCTTTGACTGACGCACTCTCATGTTATTTTTCTCTTCTGATATCTTTGCCAAAACACTTCATGAACACAAACTTGTATTGTTTCAAAAGTTGATTAAAAAAAATTAAGTTATAAAATATATAGTTCAGAGGCAGCAATATCCTAAACAAGACAGACTGAAGCCAAAACCAAGCAGTGAACTCTGAGAATTTTTTAATTATTATTCTCAGTTTAAATAGCTAGAGATTTCAACATCGGTCCTAAATGTCTGTGTATATCTTAGCCTCCTCAAATATGCTTACATAAGATATAAAATAAATGATGATGTTAATAGGAAAAGAAAATAAATGATTAGTAGGAGTTTCTGCAACACTCCACTGGAACTTCGTCTTTAATTTGAGACAATTATTCTGTACTCTTTGGTTTGAACCATCAGACTTATTTTGGACATAGAATGAGAAGATACAATCTTTAGAAGTGACTGTAGATTTACTTTAAGGGGAGCCTAGGGTACACAGCTCTTAATCTATATTTTTGCATTTATACATGTGAAGCACAACTAATACCTGAGTTACCACAGTCTGAAGCAGGAGTCTGTACCTTCAAAAGACGGTACAACTACACAGGTCACAGAGTGCTATACTACATACAGTTTATGCTGAGGTTTTGAAGAGCTTCACAGTTAATTCATTTTAACGTTTTAATTTTTTTCTTGCATTTTTCATATGGGGGTATGCTTTTTTTCTTTTCTATAATTCACATTTCTATACTTAGAAATATCTTAGCAATGCATTAGTTAGAAATACCAGATAACCTTTCATAAGGAAGTACACAAAAACACAAATGAAAATTACACCCAAGCCCTAGGCTCCTTTATGGTATTCTCCTTGTCATTTCACCACAATTACAGGGCTACTTGTTCATCTTAAGACACTGATACGATGTTCATTAAACAAGTTAGGAAGTACATTACTGATGTTTAACTGCAGTTGTTTATTTTCATTCAGGATAACTACAGAAGCAAAGTTTAAGTCATGCCAAAAGCTTACACTTAAAATCCAAATTTTATATTGCCCTGAGCAAACTCTTGCAGAACTATGGCACTATGCATGAAGTACTGTGCAAGGGAAGCCGGGGGAAAGCATGGCATTATGAACTGTGAAACTATAGGATCAATTATCTGTCTTTGTCAGCTTTATGCCTATTCAATTAGTTGATTACATAAATCACTCAGAAAAGCTTGAATGCTGACACATATTTTATTCATATTGGCAAGCTGGCTGCTGGAAATCCTCTTTTCATTCTGCAGTAATTATTTTTTTTTTTTTTTCAAAGTTCAGAAGATTTAAGCCCATAGAGAAGTACTCTGGCTACAGGATTGCCAAAGGTCAGTCTGTGCTGAAAAACAGTTACTATATTTTATTTTTTGATGTCTACACCAAATATTTAGAATATATGGTGTGTAAGTATATGGTATATACTTATGATGATGGACTTTCTGATGAAGTCAGTGCTAGGAGACCCATAAACTTCACTGGATTTTGGATAGTCACTAAGCACATGAGCAGCAGAAAGAACTCATGTTATGAAATATACAAACAAAGCATTTGTATCACATTTTAAAATACTCATTAGGTGTATAATGTCCTTTGAACTCAAGTAGGCACGTAAGTAGTTTTGAGTAACTAAGTCTCCAGATTTTGCTTGGGAACGTGGCAGAATTCTCTGTGTTTCAGTCCCAGAGAGAGGATCAGTACTCTAATATAGATGCTAAGTGCTCTCTTTAGAAAAATAAATAAATAAATAAATATCTTCATTTCTCTTATGCTTGAATTTTGGGTGAAATATACTACTTATGGCGTCCTCGCCTATCTGTTCGTCATCGGACCTTCAGAGCTGAAAAGACATTCTGCTACTAAGTCAAGGGCTCCTTTCTTCCATTCAAGACACTCCAGTAAAAATTGCTTGGCTTGTTTCACACTGAAGACATAGTCTTGCAATAGCTAATTCTCGATCCAAACTTAGAAAATAAGTCTGTCTTATTGTTAGATGCCTATGGAATAGCAAACACAAAGATTGGTGTTTTCTGCTAGCTTGTGTAAAATTCTCAGGATAAAGGCAGGGCTGTCTGATCTTCTGGAGATCTGATATGACATGGGCACCAGATAAAGCTAGCAGGAAATCACAGCCAAGTTTATGATGTGAATGTGCCCAGTCATCCACAGAGAGAGCCAATCTTTTGTTACTTGGCTTGAGGGCCAAGTAATTCCCTGGACCACTTCGTTTTCACACTGTTGATATTGCTACAGTACCAAATACTACTTAGCAATTTTAACTTACTAGTTTCAAATAAAACATAACAATAACTCCATGGAACATAACAATAACTCTCTTTCTCTCAGGCTTAATTACTAGACTAACAATCACAGATTTCCTTGTTCAATATATCTGGCCCTTGAATGTCCATAGTTTTTTAAATAAAGTGGAACAGTTTTAGCAAGAAACTGCATTCCTTAATAGCTTCTAACCCTGTGATTAAAATATTTGCTAGGAGTATATCCCATACTCCCATACCCATATCCCATACATATAGATCTGAATTATATACACTTTTATATAAACACTTATACACTTATACACTTTTATATAAACATTGTATAGAGTCCAGTCTTTCCTTTTTACACAATTGTAATTCTGGGAATTACTCCTATATTCTGTAATAGAGAAATATTCCATTTTATATATCTGAGACATAGGGAGGATATTGATTTTAAAACCAGGAGTGTGAATTTTATCAACACTGCCACATGTAGTTACTGCGTAACTGACTAAGTGACTGCGATGACTGTGACAAATTCTGTCACTGTGATTCAGTGACAAATTTATTCTAATTGTCAAAAGATTATGCACCATGAAAAATGCATCCTCTTTATGGATCTGAAATTTCAAAAATATTTGAGAAAAAAAAAAGCTGGAAAATATCAGCCAAACTGCCAGGGTTTGTTTCATTTATTAATTCATTTTCCAATACAAAATATTTTTCAATTTATTCTTACTTAAAAAAAAAATCAAAAAAAAACCCTGCAACATCAACAAACAAACTGTAAAGGAACAATAAAACAGGTAGAAAATAATAATTTCCTTTGGTATATCACTAGTATAAATTTGTGTTACAATTTTGAAAAAAAAAAATCCCAGTCTTTTTTGCAAAGTGAAAGAAATGTAACCACTTTTTTATTTGTGTCAAAATGTAGCAAGGCTTCCCAAACCCACTTCAGTCACTCACGAGGAGAAGTTCCCTTCAAATCAAGTAACGTTACTTGATGTCATTGCAAGAATATCATATATTCACTTACTGTAAATTTTGTTTAACCAATTTTGTATTTAAAGATTTGCTTAGTATTCTCTAAAAGTACTATATTTGTAATGGTTAGCTGTGTTGATGAGAACCTCTTAGTGAAAATATCTCAATACATATTGAATTCATTGCAGTTTCTTGGACCTATGTAATTAGCAAGAGTTGTATATTTGTTTACTTGTTAATGAATTTAAAAGAGGTATGTAGAAATTACAGAACTGGTATTTCAGTTCAACATGGTTTTTGTGTATTAAACCAAACAGAAATTTACATAAACAGATAGAGCTTACGCTACAGTAAAACAGGCTACCAGGAGTCATATTTTTAAATAAATCAATAGAAAATCGTAAAGCTCTTGAAATTAATGTTGGGGCACAATAAGTTTGTTGATATTCACAATGAAAACTACTTTTTTAATTTTTATTTTTTATTTTTTCCCTGGTGGAAATTTGTCTAGGCAATGGGATAATAGCCCAACTTTGGCAATTTGGCAATTACTCCAAAGCTCAAAAATAAATTTAAATTCAGCATTTGGTTGCTGAATGGGTTTAAGGTGCAGTGGAGAAGCTGCATTCACCATTGCTCTCAACCCTTCCAAGAAATATCTATGCTATTAACTTTAGTTCTTTTAAAGGGGTTACTTCACTTTATTTATTTATTTATTTTCGGTTCCATCCTTTCCTTCCTCTTAACTAAAAGCTATATGCAAATAGCTAAAGAATCTATTGTCCTTTCTTCCATCTTTTTAAAGTTTAAGAATATTTCATTTATTTTTCTTATAGCATTATAAGAAATCTATCCTGATATATAATGGCTCATAAAATGATTTAATTTTTGAAGTACCTGCAAGCTCTGTTGTGACAGAGCTCATCTCAGTAGCACCAATCTTTGTTGTTTGGTTTTATGGAGACACCACTACTAGGACATACCTGTTTTGTGATGAAGGAGCAAAGCCATATAGTTTTATATATATATATATAGATAGATAGATAGATAGATAGATATAGATATATTGTTCCTTCCAACTGAAGGAACAGTTCCATGTGTGCAGATGAGCTGAGGACTGTATAAGAGATGGTAAATGTTTTTTTTTTTTTTTTTTTTTCTCAAAATTAGTTTTATGCTGATCTGAAAAGAATAAATGAAGTTAAAACCCTTGAAGAAAGGGAAGTGGTACATCACCCTTTGGAAAGCTATTGAGCATGCTAATGCAGGGAACATCTGAGAGTTTTCTGGGTGCTGGAAGGCAAGTGGGCATCATCACAGAGCTGGGAAACTGCAGCTACTGTAGACAAACAGAAGGATTCAGTTATTTACATGTAGACAATCAGTGCCCCCTAGTATGTTGTACGGCATTCCCACCTGGAAACCATCTGCCATTCCAGAAGAGTGAGGGTTTCTAATACCTCCTGTGCCCAGAGAAGCTGTGAATGCCCCATTCCTGGAAGTGTTTAAGGCCAGGTTGGATGGGACTTTGAGCAACCTGATCTAGTGGAAGGTATTCCTGCCCATGGCAGGGGGGTTGGAATTAGATGATATGTAAGGTTCCTTCCAACTCAAAAAATTCTATGATCCTGTGTCCTATGTGCCATCCCTATGAGAATATTTCAGATATCTTGGAGCATCAGAGATGTCCTAATGGCACTGGGCACCTATATTTAGGCAGCTAATGAGAATCCACAGGATTGGATTCAGTCTGCTATTTCAGGCAGTTAAATTTAGGTACCCACTATTAAAGATGGTCTAATTAAAGAACCATAGAATCATAGAAAGACTTGGGTTGGAAGGGACCTTAAATATCACCTAGTTCTAACCCCCCTTCTATGGACAGGGATGCCACCCACAAGATCAAGTTGTCCAGGGCCTCCTCCAACTTGGTATAAGATGCAGTCATAATAAATAAGATACCCAGGACACTAGTGAAGTTAATTTTTTAGACACGTTCTGTGGTGATGAGTTGTTTCCATCACTATTCACAGATTCCAAGTCTATACACGGGCTTTACTGAAGTACACAAATAGAACTTTTAATACCGAATGGAATATAGGCAATATAAACTTGCTGAAAAGTAAATGAGTAGGTAGATGTTGAATAGTCAGTATCAAAATCTGCTCTCCTTATCAATTATACATCTCTTGGAGTTTTCCCAATTTGTGGATTGTTACTGCCCAAGATATTAAACAGAATTCAGACATTTAACATAGACTATTTGGTAAACATTTAAACCTTATTAGATACTGAGATCAGATCCTGATTATTCAGGTCTGCTGAATTTATGTTCAATATAATGCATGCGAAACTGACAGAATCTAACTGTCCTTTCTTGGTATGGTTTCTGGGAATGAATGAAAATGTGGTGGTAATTTTTGAAACTTACTGTCTTGTGGGGTGTTTGATTTGTTTCTGAGCTGTCATATTACCATCTTCTAAACTAGGCAGGGGTGTGGATAAGTGACTCTTCTATTCTCAATTGCTATCATATTTCAATCAAATTTTGCAGAAAGTCTAGGAGACTAGTATGTAGCTTTTAATCAGGGCTTTGGGTGTTCTCTGGAGTATGGTTGTTCAAATAAAATAATGATGCTAATAATTTTTTTTCCTCCTTTGGTGTGAATATAAAAAGATAGCTGGAGCTAAATGAGTTATTTTAATGCCAGATGTAGATCTTCTATGAGTAGTACTTTCAATATTTACTTGTATTCTTAAAGTCATAGTGACAACTGTCTTAAGAAAATGAGACAATTCTTCAGACAGGGAACTTTTTGATGCTGTATTGTTTTTCAATCATTACATTTAGGACACTATCAACAAATGGTTTATTACCCATATTCTTAAAGGTGTGTATCATATATATATACTAAGGATCAAACTGACACATGTTCACTTGGTCTGATTTGAAATAAATATTTTTGGTAATTTACATTAAACAAAAGGAATCAAACACTAGTTACACTAGAGATGTTAATCAATACACAATTTATAATATGGATCAAGCTCTTATTAACTTTACGATTTCCTATAGCCACATTTCAGGTATTTGAGAGTTTGATTTGAACATTCTTCCCCACACAGTGTCAATTTTCTTCTGTCCTTTGAAAAGTTAGCTCAAAGTTAAGTAAGAAAGAAGATCGTGGAATTAAAGATATCTCAGTCACCATATAAAGTCTGTGTTTACTAGCAGTACCTTTAGTACCTTCTCATTGTTTTAAATGTGAAAATGTAATTAATTAATAAGAAAGTGTTCTGGATGTTATTCATATTGACAGAATAGTACCTGACATGGCATCACTGAATAGTATTTCATAAAATCGTAAAATTATTCATGTTGGAAAAGACCTCTAAGATCATTTAGTCCAATCCTTAACCTAGCACTGACAAGTCCACCACTAAACCGTGCTACAAAGTTCTACATCTACATGTTTCTTGAAGACCTCCAGGGACGGTGACTTACCAACTTCCCTGGGCAGTCTATTCCAATGCCACACAACCCTTACAGAAAAGAAATGTCTCCTAATATCCAACCCAAACCTCCCCTGGTGCAACTTGAGGCCAGTTCCCCTCGTTTTATCACTTGATACTTGATAAGAGTCTGATCCCCACCTCGCTACCCCTCCTTTAATGTAAAGTACAAAAAGGTCTCCCCTGACCCTTCTTTTCTCCAAGCTAAACAACACCAGCTCCCTCAGCCACTCCTCATAAGACTTGTTCTGTAGAGCAAATCATTTCTTTAAGTATTCTACTGAGCAGACATCCAACTGGGCAGGTGAACTTTTTTTTTTTTTTTTCCTTGTTGGACTTCATTAACACACAATGGATTAAATTTAAGCAGGGGATTTATTTTCAATTAACTGAGGATTACTTGCCAAAACATTTGTATGGTATTCAAGTTTTGAATATACATATCCTATTTAACAGTATATAGTCTAACACAGCTCATTTACTTTCATATCTACCTACATGCCTAATCTTGCCTTTTTGCTTGTGTATATAGTTAGTCTTGTTATAAATGCTCATACATTATTATTATTATTATTAAGAAGTAAGTTGTTTCTGGAGAGAACATTTTTTGATTCTTACAGATATTAGCTCTGAGTGAAGGGATAGAAGAAAACACACAACAAAAGGGAAGTATGGAGAAAGTTCTGGAGGAAACAGAAATCCCAACAAACACAAAATAAATTAAGTTAGAAACTTTCCTGGGGACTATGCTAGTTTACTTTGATGGCTCTCTAAATCACATATTTGTTTTTGAACAAATTCTAATTAACGCTTGCTGTTTAGTTTAGCCTGTCTCTCCTGAAGCATGCAAAAAATACTACTTTACACAACTTGCAATGATTCTGATTGAAGACCTAGATTGGCTAAGTGTTTTTTAGTGATTTTTTTTTCCAACAAACTTCACTGTCAGATCTCATTTTCAATATTGATGTCACTCTAGAAGAGAATAATAAAATGTCATGAAGATAAAGGCATGTGACAGTATCCTCTGCATAAATGTAAAGACCTTTTTTCTTAACTTCTGTGAAATTTTACGTATTTTGTTGTTTTCAGACTTGAAATTTTAAATGCTCTTGTGTGCTGTGGTGGGTTGACCTTGGCTAGCTGCCAGACCCTCATACAACCATGCTCTCTCTCCCACCCCTCAATATGAGAGGGAGAAAATAAGATGAAAATCTCATGGGTTGAGATAAAGACAGGGAAATCGCTTAGTACTTACTGGAATGGGCAAAAGAGACTTGACTCAAGTAAAAACAATTTAATTTATTGCCACTTGAAAGAGATTGGGATAGTAAGAAACAAAGATTAAAACACCTTACCCCTAGCCCCATCACTTTTTCCAAGACTTTGCTTTACTCATTCATCCCTGAATCCCTTAGCTTCCCCTCAGAACCCCTGAGTGGGGAAGGCAAGGATGAAGAACGGGGGTTATGGTCAGTCCAAAACAGCTCCTCTCTGCTGCTTCTTCCTCCTCACACTTTTCCCTTGCTCTAGCATGCTTACTTCCACAGGCTACAGTTCCTACCAAAAACCCGCTCCAACATGGGCCTTTAGCAATCCACAATTCCTTCAGAAAATACCTACCTGCCTGGGTTTGGGTCCTCCGTGGGCTCCAGTGTGTTCTTCTTCATGGGCTGCAGGAAATACCTGCTCTACCATGGTCTTCTCCACAGGCTGCAGGGGAATATCTGCTCTAGCACTTGGAATACCTCCTCCTGATCTTGATGTCTGCAGGATTGTTTCTGATGTATTTATTTTCCCCATTGCATGAAGCATTTTGTACTTTCTGAAATATGTTTTCCCTGGAGCATCACCATTGTGGCAGAGGGGCCCAGCCATGCCCTTTGGTGGGGCCACTGGAGCCATCTGGAACTGTCTGTGTCCAGCATGGCGCAGTCCCAGCATCACCCGACAGAGCCCACCCCTGCAGCCCCCTGCTGCCAACACTTTGCCACAGAGTACTAATACATGTGCAAAAATTAATGGAAATCATTTAGATCAATAAATGACAGAGCAAAGTGGTAACTGTGGGTGGTAATTAAGCAGCGCTATTTGAAGTTTTCATTTTATCAAATCAAGGAGAGGATATTTTGAAGTGTTTTTAATAGTGCTTAAGAGGCAAGTGAAATAACACAATTCAGAGATCAAATGATGCTTTCAAACATAAAATATAATCTCTGAGGTGAAGAATGTTTTTCTAGTATCCAATATGAACCTCCTCGATGCATCTTCAAACTGTTCCCTTGGGTACTGTTGTGGTTTAACGCCAGCAGGCAGCTAAGTAACATGCAGTTGTTCGCTCACTCTCTTGGACTGGGATGGTTGGGAGAGAATGAAAGAGGTAAAAGTACAAGAACTCATGGGTTGAGATAAAGACAGTTTACTAGGTAAAACAAAAGCTGCACAGGCATGTTGTGGCTTCATCCAGCACCACAGGAAGCTAAGCACCACACAACCATTCTCTCAATCTCCCCTGCCACCAATGTGATGGCGAAGAGAATCAGAAAAAAAAGTAGAACTTGTGGGTTGAGATAAACACAGTTTAATAGGACAGAAAAGGAAGGGAAAATAATAATCATGATAATGATAAAAGAATATACAAAGCAAGTGATGCACGATGCAATTGTTCACCATCGGCTGACTGATGCCCAGCCAGTCTGCGAGCACTGGTTGCCTCTCCACTGCTCCCCCCCAGCCAGCTCCCCCCAGTTTTATTGTTCAGCATGACACCACATGGTATGGAATATCCCTTTATCCAGTCTGGGTCAGCTTTCCTGGTTCTGTCCCCTCCCAGCTTCTTATGCACCCGCAACCTCCTCGCTGGCAGGGCAGCACAAGAAGCTGAAAAGATCTTTACTTAGTGTAAGCACTGCTCTGAAACAACTAAAACATCAGTGTGTTATCAGCATTATTTTCATTGTAAATCCAAAACACAACACCATACCAACTTTTAGGAAGAAAGTTGACTCTATCCCAGCTGAAACCAGGAAAGCACAAAAGCAAAGCAAAAGAAGAAATTCATTCACTACTTCCCATTGGCAGGCAGATGTTCAGCCACTTCCAGGAAAACAGGGCTCATCATGTGTAATGATTTGTTGGGAAGACAAATGTCGTCACTCTGAATGTGCATCACAAATGGGCAACATTAACCAATGTTTTCTCTGGTCCTTCTTTTGCTGTTAACATATTTGGAAATGCCCTTTTTGTTGTTCCTCACAGTTGAGGCCAGCTTCAGCTCTTATTGAGCTGAAATTAAGCTCTTATTGAGCTGGAATTAATTCCTTACAATGGCAAACAGCGGTCTTTGTAGTCCTCCTATGTTGCTTGACCTTGCTTCCTGTGTCCAAGTACTTTTTTCTACCTAAGCTCTAGAAGATCCCTGCACAGCTAAGCTGGTCTTCTGCCCCACTTGCTTGACTTACAACACTTTGGAATTCCCTGCTCCTGCGCTCTTAAGAGGTTGTACTTAAAAAGTTACCACCATTGATGGATCCCAACACCTTCAAAAGCAGATTCCCAAGGGACCTTACTAACTAGTTCCCTGAGCAGCTTGAAGTCTGCTCTTCCCATATCCAGGATCAAAATTTTGCTGGTAGGTTTCCTTGTATCACCAAAGATATTAAACTGGAACACTTCATGGTCACTATGACCACGACAACCACCAATTGTAACTTCACCCACCAGACCCTCTCCGTTTACAAGCAACAAATCTAGGAGGGCACCTTTCTTAGTTGCTCCCTTAGTACCTGTACCAAGAAGTTACCATCAACATGCTTTAGGAATTTCTCACACCTGTTTGTATCAGCTGTGTGGTATTCTCAGTTAACATCTAGGAAGTTGAAGTCACCCACAAGGACAAGGGATCCAGAGACATCCCTCATTTCAGGCCTGTTCAGCCTGGAGAAGAGGAGGCTGAGGGGGGACCTCATCGCAGTCTACAACTTCCTCGTGAAGGGGAGTGGAGAGGCAGGTGACCTATTCTCCGTAAACACCAGTGACAGGACCTGTGGGAACAGTGTTAAGCTGATGCAAGGGAAGTTTAGGCTAGACATCAGGAAGAGGTTCTTCACTGAGAGGGTGGTCGCACACTGGAACAGGCTCCCCAGTGAAGTAGTCACTGCACCAAGCCTGTCTGAATTTAAGAAGCAATTGGACTGTGCACTTAGTCACATGGTCTAAAATTTTGGGCAGCCCTGTGTGGTGCCAGGAGTTGGACTTGATGATCCTTATGGGTCCCTTCCAACTCGCGATATTCTATGATTCTATGATTCTTATTTCCTTAAAGAATTATTATTCGTTATCGTCATCCTGGCCTCTGGTAGACTCCCTCAGTGATGTCTGCTTTGTTTGCTTTCCCTTAATCCTTATCCAGAGGCTCTTAAGCATGTCATTGTCTACTGCAAGCTCCATACAGTCTTGCCCCCTCCATTACATAGAGCACTATGCCCCTGCCTCACCTGACCATTTATCCCTTCTGAAGAGCCTATAAATGTCCATCACCAGTCACAGGACTCTTCCCACCAAGTCTCATTTACGTAGTTCACTTGTTTTTCTATTGGCTTGATTAAAATAAAAATCTTGTCTGATTTTTCTTCTCTGTGTTACAAACCTTTCAGAACATATCAGTAGGTTCTGTGCCATTTAATAGCATCTCTTATTACCTCTAAGCCACTGAATAAGCAAGATGAATAGATTTTTTCTTCTATGGCAACTGAAGACCCTTTTATGTAAGTTTCGGGATACTATTTTCTGAATGATACCATTCCTTTTGATATCCTTAATCTATAGGCTTTTGGTTTGATTTGAATTTCCTTCAGCTGAGAAAGATAAATATTTTTTCTGTTGGTGGTTTACTATACTGGACACATTTTTTATTTTTTGTCATGTTCTGTACATTATAACCTATCTTCAAAATTAATCCAGTATTTTGGAAAACAAACAAACACAAACAAATAAAACAAAACACCCCCCTCAAACCAACAGTAGGCTGGAATATATTTTTTTGCTTCTTCCTTGACAGTTGGTCTTTTAATGAGAGCATTAAAAAATAAACCTTACATCAGCATTCCTATAAGAAGGTATATATAGAAAAAAAAAAAAAAAGTGATTCTTATTAGAGCTGAACTTACACATCAAACAAAAAATACGGTTTGGGTACACATATCAGGATTTCTGAAGTGGTTTCTAAGATGCTACGCTATGCTTTGGAAGCAGTCCTCTTTTTTTTTTTTTCTTTTTAAATGTTACGTCAGGTATAGATTTAGGTTCATAGCTTTTCCAATATACTAAAAAAGATGTTTAAGTGTAGAAGCTATGGATGTATTAAATCTCAGGGATTCCAGTGAAGAAACAGTTACAAGTCCAGTATTAGTAATTTCTCAGTTCACTAGGTAGAATAGGAAGGCCTATACACTGAAAATGTAATTGTTTTATTCTGAGTACTTAAAAGGCTAAGCAATAACTTAACGACATTATGAAGAGCATCCGGGATATGGGAATTTCAGTTATTTAACTACAGCTATCACTAGGCATATCGGTGCACAGAGCATACATAAGCCTGGCAGACTGAGATAAGTCTTTGTATTTAACCTTAGCTGTCTGAACATTGATGTCTTGGATGGAAGACTAGCTGAATACTAATTGTCCCGTGGCATCTTGCAAGGCAGCTGATATTTTGGTATCGATTTGGTTGTGTCTTACCTATATTATTAGACTGGCAACACACCTACTCTCAGTTGCACCCACGTGCACTGGGGAAAATAAACACAAGAATATTTGTTATTACTCCTAGATATTCACTGCTATTTTCAGAAGAGACCCCAAAATTTGAACTGGTGCCTAGCCAGAAATTCAAAATTCTACACACTATTTGCATACAGTGAAGCAGATGGCAGGTGTCCTCATTGTTAATTTAGAGGTTTACCTTCAGATGACTACACTTCCCGGCTTAAAATATCCCATCTTGATGTTAGTGCTTCAAAAAACTTTCCCTTTTCTCCATGACCAAAAGACTATCTGTTTCAGTGTAGTTCTTATATCTGTAGTTCATAGATATATAGGTACACATTTGCAAAAATACACATATATACAAGTAAATGTTGTGCCATTAATTTTGAATGTGTGTATATATACCATTAAGTACTGTACCTTCTTTTTTTATTTATTTTTAGATGTGTATCCATTTAATATTTGTTCATAAACAAATGAAAGTATTATTTGTTAAAAGAATTAGTAACAAAATATATGGCCACTTTCAGAGTTTGCTAGTCTTGATCTAAATGTAAATGACTAAACCAGGTTTTCATTTTATCTAAAAATTACTCTTTTCTGTACTGCTGTAAATTGATTTTGAGCAGAAATTGATTCCATCTGTGCCAGGTAAGCAAGCACAGATATTTGCACTTCAGGATGGACTAAACCTAGCTTGTTGGCTGTAAGAAGAAGGAGCATCAGAGCAAAGAAAGTACTTTAACTAGAATAGAGTATCTTCTGTGAAAAGTGATCTTGGAACAGATGATCTCCAGAGGTCCCTTCCAACCTTAATCATTATGTGATATTTTGGAGAGACATGATGAAATCTATAATACATATAGCTGATTGTACACTAAGCTATTTCTGGTGAAAATACACTTCTGCGTGCTACTAGAATTATTTTAAATAATTTAAAGTCTTAAATAATATGATCAATCATTCTTATTAGTGGCATACATCACTTTTTTTTCTAAGTGGAATTTTTTTTTCTGTTTTCATTCCTTTTGATTCCATTTTCCCTGTGTTTGGCTGCTAAATTTTAGTGCAATAAACTTCCATCAATATATTACATAAAAGACATAAAGATTGTATCATAAACAAGCTCCCCCAGTGCAAATACTTTCACCAGTAAAAATCAAGACTATAACCTTAACATGGATTCTTTCTCATTGTTTTCATTTGAGAAGGTGAGATTTGTTTCTTTAACTTTGTTTTTGTAACATTGAAGACCACATATACGTGCATACATCCAAGTTTTTGCACACTTGTACCATGTAGAATCTGGTGCTAGTATAAAACAAAATGGGTAACTACCAAAACTCACATCAAAAGTAATATTTATATTGATAGTGATGTGGTAATTTTGTGATGATTTTTCTTTTCTAAAGCAGACACCAAAACAGAGAATGTGGAAGGTGAGTTTGAGATAAAACACTGACACAGACTGAGCTGTACAGGCACATGGCCTGACCTTGTACATCATCCATGTAATGCTGAGTTGTGGTGGCTTCTATCATTTTGCAGACTGTTCTTATTAGGAGTTGAACATAATCTCTGAAATAAAGCAGGGAAAGGACAGAGTGACATTTTATATTTTAGGAGGTTCTTATTAAATAGCTACAAGACATCCATAGCCGCAAGAAATCCAATCACATTATCACTAATCACAGATAACTATTTGTGACACAAGTGTACCTACATCAATAACTTGGATAAATATTAGGGAAAGAAAAGCAAGCTGAGTGAAAGAAAATCAGATTTAAACCTAGCAAAAACTGATGAAAATTTATTTTAAGTCACACTGCAGGTGTATACATTACAAGCAATAAAGTCAATAGAACTGTGCCAATATACCTCAAATGAAGTTCTGGTCCTGTATCAAGTCTCTCCTTTTTCCTTGCTGCCCTTGGCAATAAAAATACAATAAAACATAAGTTGCAGATTGAAGTCTTAAAGCACACTTGCAAAATGTTCTAACAAGAAATATAATGAAATAAACCAGGAAATATATGAAATCTCTGGAGAATAGATGTTACCAGATTTGAAGCGCAGTAGATGTTGGGCATCTTCATTTTATGTTTAAGACCAAAAGGGACCATTATAATTTTATTGAACTTTCTGAAGATAAAACAGGTCATAGAATTTTTCTGAGTGGTTCTACATCAATATTTGGATCTACATTTTAACTGAACCATAATGGTTCACCCACTAACATTAATAAGAGGATTTTGCACATCCCCAGTGCATACACTCAAAATGCTTTCATCAGGATCTGACATTTTTATTTGCCATAATTTTTAATTACAACTTGATTCTATGTTTTGTTTTCAGATTGATTTAGTGTCAATTGCATGATACTAATAATGAAAGACACTGTGCATTTGTACTTCATTAGTCCCTTCAGAACACAGGCAAATAGGATAAATATAAGAATGAAAGTCCCCAGGCAACCTTTAGTTTCTATGGAACATAAATCTCTATAAACAGAAATCACCCAAGTAATGATTTTTACTTTTTTTTTTTTCCTAGTTAAGCAATCAGAGAAATAGACATAAAGTCTGAAACTATGAAGAAAAAATATGTATTTATGTAGCAAGCTAGGTATCATACTAATAAAATCAGCTAATACAATCATTCAACAAAATTGCAACACAAGTCACAGAACACATGAAAAACTAATGTTTTCCCCAATACATGCCAAAGACTTATTACAGTTTGATATCACGGGGATTTCAATACTTTACAAATGTCTTGTTCTGTACTTGTTACTATATTTGAAGATAATACATACGTAAACCAGTGCACCAGTAAATACCTCATTTGACTATAATTATTCTCCATTTATTCACTATCCTGATAATTTGCCACCTTCATTACCTTTTCCTAATTAACCTTCTTTTATTGAGAGAGGGATTCACTTTAAAAGTTCTACATGATCTAGTCATCTCCATCCTTTCAAAAGGAAAGAAAGATTTGCATCCCCATAGACTAGCAATTAGTCCCTGAAATAACTGCTTTAGGAATGGATAAATTATCAGTCATCTTCTAAAGGTGACTTCTTCATCTGTTGACTGTAGATAGAAGAAGACTGTAAGGGTATGTGGAAGCAGGGAGTCTGCTCCTCTAAGGGTGTCTAGTCAATGGAGCCATAAATAAGATCATAAAGAGACAAACCTGAACAACATGTGGTAAGGGAGGTCCTGATAAGAGCAATACTGATCATTCACAAGATTTGGTACAGATCTGTTGAGTGTGAAGATGTTTGTTTTTCAGTTAATAGGATAAGGAAATGAAGGGAAACAAACACATGAAACCTGACCAATAAGTGTTAACAAAGGCAGTAACCAGAAACAAATATGTGTAGTCACACTGACTGCCAGGATATTGAAGAAACTGCAGGCAAACCAGGACTTTGCAGCTGATAAAGACGCAAACGTGAGGAGGAAGGACATTGGAGGGTGGTTGGTAGGACTGTGCCAAGTGAGAAGACAATGTGCAGGGTAAGGGGGAGCAGGGAGGATCAATGAGGGCAGTGTTTGTGTCTGCCCCAAACCGGGTGTGCGTGTGCATTCCCCACAGTGGAGTAGCCGGTGAATAGGAGACCCGTGGAGCGGGTGAGAGGGGCTGGGATGTGAACAGGGGTGCTGGGTGGGCAGAGGGGCCGTGCTGGTGCTTGGGGCACCCACAACTGTGCACGTGCTGGTGAGCCTGGAGGGGTCTATGTGTGCTTGCACCAGGGAGCTGCTGTCTGTGCCAGCCTGAGAGGAGGAGGGGGCTGGGCTGTCTGTGCTGGTGTGGTGTGCAAGCCTGTGTTTGGGTGCTGCTGAAGGCAGCGCCTTGTCTGTGGTAGTCTGTGGCAGTTCTGTGTGTGTGCATGTGCGTGGCTGTCTCTGGGATAGGTGCTCAGCTTTGCTACCGTTTGAATCTGAAAAGGGAAAAGCAGTAGCTGCATCCCTCAGCCTGGGCAGAGACTCCGGGTCCCTGGGCACTGGGCTGGGCTCCAGCACACAGGCAGGAGCAGTCCTGGGCCAAAGTGGCCGGAGGAAGCAGGTGCTTTTGAATTCCCTTAAAAAATCCTTGGAAAATCTTTCATGCTGAATCACAAAACAAGAGAAAAAAGAAATCTTGCTCTAAGATTTCAGCACACATTTCTTAACTGTACATTAAGTAAAGATTTAATGGACCTACAGTTACAGGTATTCAATCTGCAGAAGATGACTTCAAATTCTTTACTGAACTTACTGGCCTGCCCTTCACCTTCCTCTCTGCTGCATCTAGCCTAGAGTTTGCTGACAGCTTTTAAGATGACCTTAGAGTCTTATTATTTCTTCTTAACTTAAAGTAACTTCTGTGCCAGTGGCTCTTTTCCTGTCCAAAGCTCATCTTTAAGCAGTCATCCTGGGACACTATTTGAGTTTGTAAGGAAATTAACCCAGTGTAAGCATCCACATAAGAAACTGGGAAATTTATCTTTGGGCTGAGGAGACGTGTCAGAACATCAATTCTGGCCAATGGTGCATAGCACTGTGTGTCTCCAGACGGATTCAGATTCCATTTTGCCTGCAGCTACACTGAAAACAGAGGCTGTCCACAAGGAGGTTTGGAGCTGTGCAGGAGGAGTGTGTGGTCTCCTCTATAGACTCCAGAGCATGATCTGGAGCGATATATTTTCTTTGGATTTGTGGGATCTTTTGATATTTGTCCTGAGGCTGCAGCTAAGAACCCATGTACGCAGCATGTCTTTTGCCTCTAAGGGTGGGTTGGGCTCTGAAATGAAATCTCCACTAGAGATCCCTGCTATTATCTTAGCTAAAATGGATCATGCTTTGGAGGCTCAGCAAAGCACAGCTGCATCTGTGTAAAGTGACTTCACAGTGCCTCTGTTGTTCTGCAGCTAGTTCACTGCTTACTGATTGATGGGGGGGAAGGGAAATGGACAGTTTCCTATGGGAGAGGATCATTACTTGCTGAAAGTGAGGGAATAAAGCAATACTGTTGTTCCTTTATGTAGTTATGCCATGGTAGGAGATGATAGGTGTGAACATGCAGATACATTTGCAGACCCAGTGATCTTCCTTGTATGAATGGGAGTCAAAGAAGTCTGTTGCTGAATAGAGGTTTTCAGATTGTCTGGACAGAGTTTTGGAATAAACGGAGAGAAGGCACTCAGTCAGTGTAGCCTATGTAATTGAAGATAATGAAGTGTTTGATATGATGCGTTACCACTCAAAAATAAAAGATGCAAAAGAAAACACCTTTCAGAAAGATTACTGTCTCATTACCCTGAGAAATCAGAGCCTTACTTAGCTCCTTTTTATTCTCTTGGCAGAAAAGGAACTGGGAGCCTTTGTGGACAAAAAGTTGCCCATGAGCCAGCAATGTACCCTTGTGGCAAGAAAGTCCAACAGCTTCCTGGACTTCATTAGAAAGTGTGTTGCAGGAGGTCAAGAGAGAGGATCTTTCCCCTCTATTCAGTACTGGTGGGACTAATCTGGAGTGCTGGGTCCAGTTCTGGGACCAACAGTACAAGAGAGACATGGGCTTGCTGGAGTGTGGCCCCACTGGAGGGCCATGAAGGTGTTTAAGAGTTTGGAGCATCAAATCATTCAAGGAAAGGCTAAGAGAGCTGAGAGCCCAGAGAAGGCCTGTGGGGTCTTCTCAAGATGTACAAATACCTGATTGGGGGGAGGGGGTTGTGGAACCAGACTCTTCTAGTAGTGCCTGCTGAAAGCAGAAAAGGTTATCAACGAAAATTGAAATATAAGAAATTCAACTGAAACATAACGAGAAAAACTTTTTCACTCTGAGGGTGGTTGAATACTGAAAGACTTTTGTCTTCTTGCCTACTTCATGTATTCTGGTAAAAGGAAGAGAACAGGCTTAGGAAGGGCTTCTTGCTGATGGGCCTTGCTTGGTTTGCTGAGAGCAGTGACATCAGCAAGCAATATAGTTATGCATGTAAGTTAGAAGTGTGGAACTTGGAGATAGGGGCAGACTTGTTCTCGCTTCTGTAGCCATCAAACAGGTTTGTGTGTGACAAATTAATTCTGAATGGCATGCAGACGTGATGGCCTGGATTAGCAAGTTCAAAGCCACTAAAAACAGTTACTTGCTGTTACAGAATTCTTTTAAATGCAGTTTGTATGTCAAGAACAGCCTAGATAAGAGTATTCCCTCCCTGGTGGGAACTTGGTCCATAAACTGTTTGATGTACTCAGATATCAACAGCAAAGAAAAAAAAATCGAACTACTTTGTCTGGAAAAAAAAAAAAGAAAAAAAAAGTGAGGCTATTTCATTGCATAAACACTTGAAAAGTAAACATGCGAAAAACAAGTGTTTTGAAGTATGGGTGGTATAATACAAACATTTAGCTAACCTTATCCTAGCTACTGGAGGACAGAAGATAAGCTCTTAATTTATCATCATGATATGTAAACTAGAAATTCAGTGGAGGGTGCTTAAGTATACAGTCTTAGTTTGTTCAAATTTATTCAGGAAAACCAGCCGGTTGTGTACGAATGGATGTAATATCAAAAAGCTGTGTCACAAAAGACTTATGCTTCTCTTTACGGAAAAATAAGGATGGCAATGACAGAATGATTGTGAGACATTGGTCACATGCAGAGATTTGACTAATGTAGCCTGAAAAGTTAGTTTTATTTTGAAGTTTGGTGATCAGATGCAACAGGTAACATATGTTGTTGTTGTTGTTGGCGGTGGTTGTGGTGGTTTTTTTTAATTCCAGTATATACTGCACTTTAAACTTTAGTAGACTGTCAGGGATATGACCCTTCTCAGAATCATACAGTAGTCTGGCTAAAACTTAAAAAGGTTACTTGGGATAGGTTATACATAAGCTGACACTGATCATGTTAAATGGACTAAGAGAGCACATGATCAGTGCCAAACTCTGATCTTGTCTAATTGAAACAAATGTATTAGATGCAGCATAGTAGAAGTTCCTTCTAGGACGGAGACCACTGCAATAACGCACTGATAAGTAACATCCACTAAATGGGTAGAATCAGTTGAAAGCTCTCATCCTTCTGCATCCTTTTTCTAGTAGTTAATACTGATTATTATATAATCTTATTTCATGTGAGAGAGTTGACAGAGATACAGAGGAACGACCCCAAATGATTCAAATTTCACTGGAAGGGTGAAAGAACAAGAAACTACTCTGAGCCATATGAACTCTTCTTTCTGTATACCATCAAGATCAATTCTCTATCTGGTGATACTTAGCCTCCACACTACCTTTCCAGGCCAGGGTAGTGGTTACCATCTCACGTGTTACCTCCTTCCTCAGAGGTGGCAGCAGCAAAAGTCAGGCTGTGAAGTTACATGATAGAGCTAGATATTCAGGCAGTATGTGCTACTACTCCTTCAGCTGATCTTCATTTTCTGTAAGGCAAAGTAGTCATAAGAATGTTGAAAGATCATCAGCAAAGCTGTTTTACTACTCCTAACAGTAGCTACCATAGTCAATTGCCTGGTTTGCCTGGGCCTGGAGCTAGTGTCAGACTCACTATGTACTATGTAATACTACATTATATTATATAATTATATAATATATATATAAAATATATATTATATATAATATATATGTAATATATATATATATATATATATATATATATATAGTATAATTATATTATACAATACTTACCTTGCACTACATTCAGTTATAACACTACAGACAGGTAGTAGGCAGTTCAAAGATATAAAACAACTTTTCAGAACTCAAATCTGAGCAAGACAAATGTCCCATTGGTAGGGAAAAGAAAACAATTTCAGATCTACCTCTGGCACAATATCCTTTGGTTGAAGGTGCACATTCTCAAACAAACAATTTAGTTTTCTGACAGAGTAGAAATTCTTCACTGACATCAGCCTCTCCTATAGAAGCATCTATGAGTAATGCTTCCTATGATCTCTGGCTATCTAGAAGAATCTGTCCTATGATTGTGAGCAATGGCCTGGTCTCAGTTATTCACGCTTTTGTTACCTCTCAATTTGACTGTAGCAGTACAATACATCTTGCCATGAGGTTTTAGGAAACTCCAGTGTGTACTGGACATTACAGCATATCTCCTCAGCAACAATGGCTATTATATCAGACAAGTCTTCTGATCTCTATCTTGCTTTCTGCTTTGTATCATGTTGAATCCAAGCCTCTGTCCCTACTATGAGGTTTACTGAGGGCTCGAAGTGGTGGACACAGTTAGCTAAAGGATTATCAAATGCTCTATCCAAAAGAGTCATTACAGTTGAAATTTTCTAGTACAAAACAATTTCCCATAGTAAAATATGCAGCTTGTCTGTCCTGAGAACACTCTCAGGGTCTTACTCAGGACAAAGGCAATAACAGCAGCTCCAGAAGCTGTGGACCACTGCTGCATATCTCCTACTTTAAACACTAGGTACACCTTTCTAGCCTCACTTTCTATAACAAATGACTAGCAAGATATACGTATTTATAAGAACTGAAAATTTTAAAACAAATGCATCAATGGATATAATTCATCTTCCCTGGAAGAGTATCAGGGAACAAATACACCAAAGATATTTGTCACCTTACTTATTTGTCACACTTTTCTCAGAAACTGTGATCTTGAGCACTGTATAACAACCTACACTGAAGAACTTTGAATAGAATTTTAATATATGTAACCTTTGACATGAGTTTTAATATGACATGTAAACTAATCATATTCTCTTTACAGTCTCAATTCTGTCTTTCCTGAAAACAAAAAGGTGGTTTTTGATTTGTTTTGTTTTTCCTTCAAGAAGGCTGAAAAACAGGCTTTAAGCTTGTTATGAAAACCAAGTACTTCCTAATCTAACAAGTCAGTAAAGTTAATTTCAAACAGTATTGAATAAGATCTGTGGAAAAGTTCACTGCAACAACAATTACTTGAATCTTTTAAGTACTTCTAAGTCTTTAAAGAACATTTTTGTTCCATAGCAGAAGGTATTTGAATTGACAGAAATGACTAATAAAACCATTAAAACAAGCTGATTTTTGCATCTCTAAAAGGTGTTTAGAAGATTTTTCCTGAAAGTAGCGCTTATATTTCCCTACATTCGATCAATCTTATTAAAATAATCACAACTTACATAGAAGAGCTAATCATCTGTGAAGTAAAAAGAAAAAAAATAGATCTCACTACCTGCTGCAAAAGAATTACACAGAAGCATTAACAGAAAGGGTAGGAATTAAAGAGCTTTCTTGACTGTATTCCCATTTGCCAGCCTACATATGTCATTTTAGCTGACTGATTAATTATGTACTAGCTGCAGTGGAGTTCACTGTTTAAATCTAAAATTAAAAAAAAACTCAGCAAAATTAATGCCTACAGAATATTTAATGTAGTGTCATTTTTGGTGAATCCTCAAATGTCCGAATTTCTCTCTTCACAGTTCTCTAATTAGAAACTTTTTTTTTTTTTAATTATTATTATTATTATATTATTTTTCACTTCCAGAAGAACAAGCTGGTCCTGTGACAGGATAATTTTTAGATAAGGTGTCAGTCCTTGAACAATTTGATGACAAGTGATCTTTAGATCAATTTGATGACTTGAGATCTCTTCAAGGGAAATGAGATAGAGAAAGGAGAGGAATGTCATCTAGTAGTATGTCATCTCTTGATGGAACAAAGTCACTTTAACAAAAAACAGTATAAATGGGGCAGTAGAGTAGGATGAATTTATACCTGCAGAAGCACTGTTAGTGCTGTGACAGGAAACTAAAGAAAAATGCTTTCACTGAAATGTTTCTGAATACTTTGCAGATGCTTGTTATGATATATTGTTATAACTGTATGATCCTTGGAGCAGATGTTTAGTATCAGAGGTCCCCATAGGTGGTGGTTTTACCCAGCTGGGCAGCTGAGCTCCATCACAACTGCTCTCTCACTCCCCCTCCTCAAAGGGAAAGGGGGAAAAAATACCATGGAAAGGGCTCAAGGGATTGAGATAAGGATGGGGAAATAACTCAGCAATTATCATGACGGGCAAAACAGACTCAGCACAGGGAGATTAATGTAGTTTGTCACCTGTTATGAACAACCTAGAGCAGTGAGAAAATAAAAACAAACTAAAAACACATTCCCCTGCATCCACCTCCTGCCCCCCCCCCCCCCCCCCCCCCCCCCCCCCCCCCACCACCACCGCGGTTAGCACAGGGGAACGGAGAATGGGGGCTGCGGTCAGTCCCTAACGCTTCGTCTCTGCCGCTCCTTCACGGTCACTCTCTGCCCCTGCTCCACGTGGGGTCCCTCCCACGGGATGCTGTCCTTCCCAAACTGAGCCTGCGGGGGCTTCCCACAGGCAGCAGCTCTTCAAGAACTGCTCCAACATGGGTCTGTACCACGGCGTCCATCCATCAGGAGCAAACTGCTCCAGCACGGGTCCCCCACGGGCGGCAGCTCCCCCCAGACCCCCTGCTCCTGCGTGGGCTCCTCTCCACAGGCTGCAGCTCCGGCCCGGGGCCTGCTCCTGTGGGGTCTCTCCATGGGCCGCAGCCTCCTCCAGGCCACATCCACCTGCTCCACCGGGGGCTCCTCCACGGGCTGCAGGGGAACTTCTGCTCTGTGCCTGGAGCACCTCCTGCCCTCCTTCTGCACTGACCTTGGGGTCTGCAGGGCTGTTTCTCACTCCTCTCTCTCCCACCCAGCTGCTGTTATGCTGCAGCAGGTCTTTTTTTTTTTTTTTTTTTTTTTTTTTTTTTTTTTTTTTATCTGCTCTCACAGAGGTGCAAAAAACTGCTTATTGGGTTGGCTCTGGCCAGCAGTGGGTCCCTTTGGAACTGGCTCAAACTGGCCCTTATCTAACACGGGACAGCTTCTGGATTATTTTCACAGAGGCCGCCCCTGCAGTCTCCCACTACCAAAAGCTTGCCATGTAAACCCAGTACACCATCACAGAAATCACAACACTATGAAAGGTACATGTATGGTGCATTAGCTAAAAACTGAATAAACTTATCACATAGAGAAAATGGATGTACTATCTTTGAAGACAGCTTGAATGGATACTGAAGAGGAATAAAAGCTATTTCATAACGTCTCTGTGATCTGCCTGGATGAGGCTGGCTGTAGGCATAGAAAAAAAAAGTAAAATTGCTGTCTGGAAAAGCTGAATAGTTGAGCAATTTAAGAGCTGCATTTGTGTTGACTACTTTTTTTTTTTTTTTTTTTTTTTTTATACTGAAGGGGTCAGGCTGGCTACAGCTGAAGTAGCTGAAGATGCAAGCTTCATTTTTCTGAGCACCCTGATTTGTTACTTCAGACTTCCTCACATCTTTGCCCTTATGACCTACATCTCCACTTCTGGTAGCAGTAGGGACCTGAACTATTCTTTCCAGAGTAGAAAAATTGCATTTTATGTGTTCTGCTACGGAACTTCAATCTGGGCCTGTGCCCAGATCCAAGAAAAGGAGGCATTATGGTTATAGGCTTGGCTTCATTCCCTCAAATGTGGGCACAGCTGACTCTCAATAGCTCCTGTATAATAACACAATTTTAAAAGGCAGTGGAATCTGCAAGAATACTTACAGGAAGATGACCTTTGTTGGTGCACAGTGAGGCTATGAAGTCTCCTGCTGCTCCATCACTGATCTCAACCCTGTTCCACTGCAAAGCTAATGCTGTACAGAGGGCTTCAGCCTTCAGAACAAGATTATTCTGGTCTCTGATAAACAAAACACTCATGTATTTCCATCCTCACACTATTATCACGGCAATGTATGTTACCAGTTTCTCCTTTTTATTTGACCTGTATTTCTCTTCCTATAATTCATGATAGTAACTTCTACCTTACAAATACTACAATATTTAGTCAGTACTTTGAAAACTGAACATAAATGCTATACATTGCTGATTATTACTTTATAAGTAATAATGTACTCTATTAGTAATGTACTTACTTTTTATTAATTGACATAAGCTAGAAAATTTGTATTGATTAAACAACATGCAATGTTTTTGCACCATCTGACTGCATCCTTATTGGGTGGAATTTATGCTAATCTTATCTCAATTAAGCAATAGTCATTACCGTTCAATTAAATTGGTATCTTGTGAGAAGTTCCAGTAAAGTGTCCCTCACTCTCTGAATGTATTCACAGTAACAGGAATATATCCTATTATGAAGAATCATCAGGGATATATATTCTCATATTACCATGAGAAGAAGCAAGATGTTTTTGGTGGGCTAAATGTCAATGAAGCAGCATCAAAGAAATGCATAAAGGTCTTCTAGAAAATCATCCTGTGACTCAGAGCACCAGAAAGATGTTTGTTTCTTATTTTCTCAAGGAAAAAGTATGCAAAAAGGTAAAGATCTTCCTAGATCATAGAAAGAAGCTATTGCTAGATAGGCTGAGGCCACTGCTCCTGCTATCCTCACAGTAGCAGAATGTGAAACTCTTTGCCCCAATCTTTGTGAAAGAGAAGCCCCAGACACACATCTCCATACTGGGATGTTGCAGCTTTACTGTCTTAGCTTTGGCTGAGATAGAGTTAATTTTCTTCATAGTGTCTGGTATGTGCTGTGTTTGGATTTAGGAGAAGAATAATGTTGATAACACACTGATGTTTTAGTTGTTGCTTACACAGAGCCATGGAGCCAAGGACTTTTCAGCTCCTCATGCTGCCCTGACAGTGAGGAGGCTGGGGGTGCACAAGAAAGCTGGGAGGGGACAGAACCAGGACAGCTGACCAAGACTGGCCAAAGGGATATTCCATAGCATATGGCGTCATGATGAACAATTTATATTGGGTGGCTGGCTGTGCGGGGGAGAGGAAGGGACACCATTGGATGGGATGGGCATCGGTGTGTGGGTGGTGAGCAATTGCATTGTGCATCACTTGCTTTGTATATTCTGTTGTTGTTGTTGTTATTATTATTTCCCCTTTCTTTTCTGTTCTATTAAACTTCGTTTATCTCAACTTTTTTTTTTTTTTTTTTTTTTTTTTTAACTGATTCTCACCAAATGGCTGTGTGGTGCTTAGATACCTACTGGATTAAACCACAGCATTTGTGATCCCACATACTAGTGTGTCATACCATGAAAGCTGGCAATCCAAAGACTGTAGGAGGCTCCTTGTCCACTTTGGTCAGAGCATGCTATAGAAACACCTCCTTATCAGAGTCCTGATGCCCATAATCCAGATCCTGTTTTCTGTATCCTAGGATGATTCTGTGTGTGCTGCTGAGATTTCTGAAATCAGTGCACTCAAGAATTCCTCTCCCAGATTTGGGATCTCCTCACTGAGCAGGTACTAGTTGGTTAAATGTCTTCTGTGCTATTCATGACCCACAGCGCCATAAGTTCTTTTCTGCCCGTGGCTGAGGCATTAGGGGATGTGCATTAGGTTGGCTATTTGGGTACTGTGCTAGCAAGTAGGAAATAAGTTCTGAGCTCGTAGCAGGCAGCAGAAAGGACTAAACTTGGTTCTCTTGCTTGCTGTGAGAGCATCCTGACCCTGAGGATTCTTACGCACCTCAACCCTATGTGGATAGACATGGAAGTGGTGAAGGGAAAGGGTATCCTTTGTAAGAACGGATAGTGAGTTCTCATCCCTGATCGACTAATGGTCACATAGGCTCTTTGTCCACAGTAAGCAAGAGGTGGGATTTCAGACCCAGGTTTTTCCTCAGTGTTTCATTTACAGAAACTTTCAGTTAAATTCAGAGTTCACTGAATTTGCAGTGTCCTGGTATATTTTGGCCTCTAGTGAGACCTTAACTCTTTTCAAATACCGGTTATAGAGCCTAGACTCCTACATTTCTGTCAAGAGGACAGTGCCACAAAAGTCACCTAAGGAACTGTGTGAAAATGTAGATAGAAAATTCTTCTTTAAGATCTAGCCTTCCACCTTAACTGTTCCTCCCCTGCCCACCCTGAAGCCAAAACCCAAGAATTTATAGATCCATATTAAGTTTGTGTTGTGGTTATGGCTGGGATAGAGATAATTTTCTGTGTTTTGGATTTTTGATGAAAATAGTGGTGGTAACACACCAATGTTTTCGTTGTTGCAGATCATTGCTTACACAGAACCAAGGACTATTCTACTTCTCATGCTGCCCTGCCAGTGAGAAAGCTAGGGGTGCACAAGAAGCTGGGAGGGAACACAACCAGGACAGCTGACCTACACTGACCAAAGAGATAGCATATTCCATATCATATAGTGTCATGCTCAGCAATAGAAGCTGAGGGAAGGGGGGAGGAAGGGGGAGGGTGTGTGTGTGTGGAGATTTGGAGTGCTGGTGTTTGTCTTTCTAGGAAACCAGGATGCATGATGAGCCCTCCTTTCCTGGAAGTGGCTGAACACCTGCCTACCAATGGGAAGTAGTGAACGGATTCCTTGTCTTGGTTTGCTCACATGCACAGCTTTTGCTTTACCTAGTAAACTATCTTTATCTCAGCCTATGAGTTCTTGAACTTTTACCTTTCTGATTCTCTCCCTCATCCCACCTGGGGAGAGCAATTGAGCAGCTGTGTGGTGCTGAGCTACCTGCCAGGGTTAAACCACATCAGTCCTTTTTGGCGTTCAATGTGGGGCGTGAAGGGTTCGGGATGATAACAGATTTGGTTGAGTGTGGAGTCTGAGCAGATAAGTTCTGGCAGTTGTATCACAAGGAATAGTTACTATTTTTAGTCATTTTAATTAAAAATAAAGTACAAAATTATCATAATGAAGTACTTCTCTCTTACTGCTGTAATTAGTGAAGAATAATGTGCAACTAGCACTAGACTACAGTGTGACCTTATTTTCCCAAAAGTCCTATGGGACTCAAGGTAGTTTAGATAACAGCTTTTGGGTAGTTTGAGGAAATGTTCACTGTAATTTATGGATGCTGGGAATACTGTCTGGTTTTGGGTAAGAGGGAATCATACATGATTGAAATTTAGATAGTCAAGATTGCATTGTATTGGCAAATTTTACTAAATTACATGCCTCTGGCAGCTAATTTTGAAAGATAAAACCTTATATTATTAACAGTATTCAGGAATAGTTTGCAGCCTTGTAACTGTCAAAATGACTGAACTATATGTGGCTTATTTCCTAATGTTCTTAAGGCATATGACACAATAATTAAAATTCCACATCCCCATACCCTCCAAAAATGGAGAGAACCTCTGTATTTATTATAACAGTAGTTCAAGATATCTTCTGTTGTTTATTTGGCTTTAATGAAAAATGTGTCTTATAAATAACCTTTATAAAGCATGCAGTAACCTGTAGGCATCATTTCATTTCCATTTCACAGATTCACTGCAGCTGCTTTCTCTACTTTAGCAGCTTTTCCTTTAATTTGTAATCAATTTCACTGATCAAATCTATTTTCAATGTGTTTTTTTTTTTTTTATGTGAGCCTGAAAGAAATATTTGATAACGCATTTGTAGGAGAATTTAGTTTTTTGTACTTTTCAATATTGCTTCAGACTTCTAGATTTATCTCGCTGAAATAAGGATTGTCTTTTATGAGCATCTCTTTTTTATTTTTTTGACTGCTCCCCAACTCTATTTCACAGGCGACTGCTACAATAGTCTGAAGTAAGTTTTGGCAATACTCTTGAGTCCAATGGATTCTAGCTTCTATGACACATGAACTCAATCAAAAGTTATGTCTTAGAACACATCACAGGACTGCAGAGAGAGAGCCTCTGCTTTCACAGAAGTTAGAAGACCACTTATATGGTAATTTTCCCGTGGTAAAATATTTACTGATATATGAATGAGTAACAGAGAAATATGAAGACAGAAATTACTTTCTCTAGTAATGAAAAGTCAGTTTCATTCTGAAAGCATACCTTTCATATCTTGTATCCTAGTTTATCATTTTACTAAACCCTATACTGTATGCAACAGATTCGAAATAGCTTCTTTTTTCAAAACATACTAGATTGTTTTTTTAAACAGTTAGCTAATGTTCTTTGTGACTTACTTTCCTCTGGATGTGTTCATCTTTTTCTTCTACTACTTTACTATAATTATTATCTTTATTTAGTTACTTATTTTAAGGAAGAGAACTGCACACTTTCCCTTCTAGCTCTCTCTTCAGTATTGGACATGTTGAATGACATTGCTTCTCTTCACACAGCAGCCATTTACTTCTCAGGAGATACAATTCATGTAAAAGCCACATGCTTATGTAGTTGTGTTTTAGCATAAAAGGATGAATAAAACACAAGTATGTACAGTATGTTCTCAGCTACCTACTGCAATAGCTCAGGGTAGACTTTAAGTAATTTATTTATTTATTTATTTATTTGTCTTAGAAACTAAGCATAGTAGTTTAAGTAACTAGTTCAAGAAGAAAATGAAGCTGAAGTGTTAAGTTACAATTTTCGAAAGTGTCAGAATACAAATGGTTGTTATGACTAGTTTGGTGCCTAGGAGAAGAAGTGAAATTGGAACAATGTAATTTATTACACTCTGAAGTTCCCTTATTCAATTCCTTTGCTATAAAGGACCCTTATGGTGACCATCCTCAGACATGATGAGTGAGATGAAGTATATCTTATGAGTAAAAGAGCTGTATAGGCTGCCTGTTCTCCCCTGCCTCCTGAAGCCACTGTAAATTTAGTGTGTTGCTAAAGTCGTCTTGTAGCATTGCGTGTTGAAAACATGCACACAGTTGTTCTCCAAAGCTCCATTTCTAACTTTGCACAATTATCAGTATGGGAAGGATGTAATAAATGTTTCATTAATTATTTTCTGGGAGTCACTGGGACTAAATGTCCATTTCCTTAAATTTGCACATACCTGTAGATGGTAACACTTCTGCTGCATATGAAATCTTGATAATAAGTATATATATATATTTTTTGTCTCAGGGTCTGATGGAGCCTTTTTCATCACCATTTCTGATAATTATAACCTCTCTGGCAAATGCTTGTAGAAGAGTCTCCTTGTTACTTACCAGGAATTGGATTAAAATAGGAAAGCTAAAAAAGTAGAGGAAAAAAACTTCGTCTAAGCAGTTCAGATTTGAATGGAAGCTGGTGTTCTGAACCATTGCCTCTTATGTTTCTCCCTATCCATTATAACAAGGAAAGCATATAAAAAGCCTAATCTCTTGCTTTAAGGTTAACCATTAAACTGACCTCACTGTAGTTAATTGTTTCATCCATTACTGTTAGAGGTATTTGTACAGCAACAGAGGAAGAAAACTTTTTTTTTTTTTTAAATCTATAAAATAAAAATAGGAAAACACTTCTGTAAAATTTGAGGAAATAGTTAAAAACACATACATATTTTCTTCCTTAAAAAGTCTATATATAAACATGATTCAGCTTTAAAGATTTAATGAAATAGTATCCTGAATTTTAGGGAAAATCAGTCTTTGGCTGATGGTCCTTGGAAAAGCACAAATGCTTCAGATCTTATGACTTAAAAACCACAGAAACAAGTTAACAGCATGGTTTTAACTGAAATAAAGCAATAAAGCAAGGAAAACAATTCTTACTTTTATTATTATTTCCCTTTTTAAAGCTGAAGGGCAACGAACAATGTGTTCTTTATGTCTAAAGAAATTAAAAGCATTAATGCTTTGCAGTTATTTTTCTGCAGCTCTCATCTCCTAAACAACTCTTATTCTATCCCTATACAATCATTTTGCAGAAGGTGAACTTGAGGAAGGAAGAGGCATGCCTAAGGTTACAATAAGTCAATGATTCATCACAATAACCAAAGCTTGCCTTCTTAAATTGGTCTATTTCTCTGCTAAAAGTGGGTAAACAGGAAAAATGATTTTATTCTTGTCAGTATCATATTGGAAGGTCAAAAGAAATAAAATAAAACCAGTATGTCCATCACTGAGGTAGTGTGCTGCAGTATATTGAATCATATCATATGCAAATACTCAGACATGAAATTTACTGCAGGTGTTTATTTATGTAAAAAGTAATAATACTTGCTTCAGAGCTGGTGAAAGTTAATCCTTCTGGTCAACAGTTATTACATTTGAAAATTTTTCACAAGACTTCATTTTTTTTCTGTATTTTCAGCATTTATTCTCTATTTTCTTTAGACAGTACAATAAAAGAATCCAGTTTGTTATTGGGGGGCTCTTTGCATTTGAGCTTAGAAATATACTACAAAACATCAAGCACAACATCTTGTCAGACACACAGAATACAGTTCTTAACAAAACCATAAGAGATGTACTATTGTGACGTGTTCATTCAATATATTTTTGTCCATACAAATCCTTCATAAAATCCTAGCTTTGTTGAAGTTTTCAAGTTTGATGCTAAAATGTTGAAAGAATCTTATCCTGAACTTACACTAAGGCATGTAGGAAGAGTTTGGGATGAGAAATATGAGGATGAAACAAACAGGAAAGAAAGAAATCTGAATATTTATATTGTGATTCTGGTCTTAAATAGCATGTGCACTTATGTATCACCTTTTACACTTTCCTTGGTAAAAGATTCTCTCTTTTATTTCAGTCCTTTCCTCCCCCACTCCCATGAACTGTTTGTATAATACAAAATATATACTGTTCCTTGGAAACAAAATATTTCATTCCCTGCAGGTACTAGCAATTTGTTTTTCTGGGAGTCAGAATGCAAACATTATACTTCTGTTTTTCTTCACCTTAGATCATCCTGACAGTGCTTTACCCTTTCTTGCTAGAAGGACGTTTTGGAAATAGGTGAAAACATAGCAGAGTATCCTTACTACAATAGCTCAGTGCTGAGCTGAGCTGACTGAGGTGGTTTTGTGGCTTGACTGTCACTCTTTTAGGGGCTGTCTGTTGCTCTCACAGCATTGAAAGTTACAGACTGAAGTTAAAGTCTAGTATTTTACTCCCACAATCAGACAACCTTCCCCTCTCCTTTATCTTTGAAAAATGTCCATGGATACATAAATCCAATTAAATATTTCAAACCCATTTCTGCACTCCTTCTCAGTTAAGGTTCATTTCTCAAATACTAGAGTAAAAGCTGACAAATGCAAATATATTCATCTACTCTAACTAAAGTACAGTTCAATTAATAAAATCACACATGGATTAAAATCAATGCTTCTTTCCAGTTCCTGTAAAAGCATTCTTATCAAATAAATACCCAATAATAAAATTTATTTTTACATCAGAAAACCTTTTAGTGCAAATAGCTGGAGACTGTTCTAAGTCTTCAAGCTCTATTATCACATGGAAGAATAGAGGTCATTTTAAGTACTTTCACAGATTCCTGATCAAATGAAAAAAACAAAACATCACCACCACCACCATCAAAAAAAAAAGCCAACCGACCAACCAACCAACCAACCAAAAAAAAACACCAGAAAACGGTTCAAAAAATGCAATATAAAAAAAAGACATAAAATGATCGGTGCATGTATTTCAAAGGCACTTGTGTGAAAGCATTATTAGAAAAAGTTATTATTAGAAAAAGTCATCAGCAATATTTTTCCCATTTATTTCATAAGAAGGATTAGAGAGCATGAAGTGCTTGCATCATTTGAAAGTCATTCAGATCCTCAGAAAATGCATGAATCACACAATTTAATTTACAAAGTCTGCAAATCCTGTCATTCTTTTACTTTATGTCAGATAATTCTGCTTATACTACCTTTTGATTAAATAATTGAGAACAGGCAAAGAAATTTAACCAACACAGCAGATTCATTTACTTTTCTAATCTCATTACTTTTTACCTTTAGCCCTAGATCAGTTTTTGCTGAAGATCATATCAACAGGGAGGGAACATTTAAAAATCATTCAAATTTTAAAAATGAAATAATGAGAAAGAAATAGTTATAGACTATCTCATCATTGATTCCCAGCACATTCTTGTGCAGAGAGTTGTACATTACTAAAAATCCTCTGTCTTACAATTGGCTACATTTGTAGGTACCTTGGAAACCAGATAAGATTCTGTTCAGATGCTGAGTTTTATTACGATGAACTAATTTGGACTCGTATCACCTCACTCATAAATATTTAATACCATAATGGCTATTTCAGCACTGTTTTTCAAAGCATCTTGTTACATGCTTCAAAAACCTGAAATAATATATTAAAGCACATTTATAAAGTAAAATGGTAAAGTTATGGAATTTCTATAAATTGCCAGAGAGAACAACGTATAGCATGACCTGAAGGTTTGGGAAAAAAACTAGCAAGCAGGGTGATTACAAAATACAAGAGTAACTGGTGAAGAGTAATGGTGAACATTTCTGATTTAAGATTATAGTAATTATAACATACTTTATTTATAATGCATTCTGTATCTGTGGAACCACATTTATTAATGAAGGGTATGGTGCATTACTACAAGATGTTATATCCCAAGGATTTATTTGGTGGGGTTACTTGTGCCAACAGAGTGAACAGGCAAAGAATTAGTGTGGAGACTAAAAAGAGATCTAAGTATCTAATTCAATTTGAGATCAGTGGCAGTGTTATTTGAGTGAAAAACTTGGTATTTGGCCAGAAGCTTGCTAAAATATGAGCAAAAAAGAGAAAATTTTACCTATGTTTGAAAACATAGTATTATAGTATATAATACATAATATTATATATATTATGTATATATTGTATGTATATATATGTGTATATATATAATATTATGCATAATATTATATATGTTATATATATTATATTATATTATATAATAATAGTATATATTATAGTTCATGTAGTCCATCTGGTTCTGCTTCTTACTTGTTTATTTTGATATTTCTTAGTTATTATTTTAGTTGAAAGCAGTCTGTATCATCACTGAAGCAATTCAGGTTATAAGTAGTTAGTGGACTTTACTGAACAGTTATCTGATAGATTTAAGAAAAGGCCATTAACCCTCTGTACATGAGGGCCCATGTACATACTCTGGGCTCTGGCTTTGCTCTTAGTCATATGCTTGTTGTATAAGAAAATTTAGATAGCTGCATCAGAGGTTATCAGACTATGTTAAATGACGAACGCTTTAAACAGATGAAATGTTGAACATTTCCTTCTTGACTTTCACACTGAATATTTGTGAATCATACTATTGACTATATTGTTAGAAAGGAACTTTGATTTTGAGAAGTTAGACATTGCAATATGTAAACCTGACAAAAAGGAACACAACGTGTAATCTGGAGAAACTTCCCATTATAAGTACAAGAAATGATCAAATGAACCAGCTTGGTGAGAAATGAATTGTCAGCACAGAAATTCATTACAGCTGACATTTTTTAGTGCAATTCACTTGCCTAAACATAGAATGTCTTGTGTCATTTGTGACTCCTAAGGATTTCATACTTAGGCACAGTCCTGTCGTTGTAGGTTCTTTGTCAGTTCTGTCAGTCCGGCATAAATGTCTTGGGCAGCCTGAAGAAAAAACATGGATGAGTTGGAGTGACTTCAATGGAAGGTCACAAAGATGATTGGACTTGGAGCATATTATGTAGAGGTAGCAACTTAAATGACTGGGTTTGTTCTAGAAGACTTATCTTCTAGAAGACTGAGATCTTTACTACCTTTAGTACCCTACGGGAAGGTATGGAGAATATAGACACAGACACTTCTGGGATGTGTACAGTGACAGATAAAACATACAAGTACAGTTTACAGAGAAAGAAATTGTGATCCTATATTAGGAAAAACAAAATTAAATGTGAGAACAGTAAAACACAATCCAGTTGCCCGTAGGGGTTGTAGAATCTCCATCTGTTGAGGTGTTCAAAACTCATCTGCGAAGGGTCTTGAACAACCTGAACAATATTGAGACAGACGACACCTACAGGTCCCTTCTAATCCAAATTACTCTATGACTCTGAAATGTGCCCTATAAGTTTACAGAGTAGGCAATTGTGTGTCATGATTCATTTAACACACTTCAGACATCAGCAGTTGGTGAAGAATCAGTCCCTAAAACTACTAATTGTCCTCTATTGGTTGTAAAGAGTTATTAGCATAGATGTAGCTTTCTATCATATTAATCCCATTGGTAGAATCAGCATGGTCATTGAGAAATTACATATAATTTGGAAATAATGGTCCTCAGGGACATTCATCTATCTTTTGGGGATGAATATCCCAGAAGCTCTTCTATCAGCTCTTCTTTCCAAGTGCTGACAGGGATCCTTCTCGAGTAATAAAGGTTGATCAATCACTAACTTGGTGATTATATTTTTCATCAAGCATATGCAAAGGAACTGCTTAATACCCTCAGCCAGAGGAATTTCAAACCTTCTTGAAAAGGTACAGTCAGTAGGCAATCAGCATAAAGACCCTCCCACTGAACTGGTAACACTATATGAAGTTGAGAATTTATGCAGACTACAAAAGAAAGTTTGATTCTTTGTTCTAGTTTGAACACTTCTGACATTTGAACTTCACATAAGATAGAGGGTACCACACAGCTCAACATTATTATTTTTTTATTATTTTTTTATTTTTTTCCCCATATGAGTCCTTTTGAAAACTTTTTTTTTTTTTTTTCTGAACAACCAAAAATTTATAAATGTCCTGTGATTGTCATTGAACTAAATATCCTGACATCCAGCTACAGGTTAATGATAAGATAATGACCAGCATCTATTTAATCTGATATCTCAGCCAATGAAATAGTACCAATCACAGCAACACTGATTTAATTCAACAGGTAATAGACAATGTCTTTAATCTAAGCTTTATAATCCAATGAGATACAGAAACTCCTCAGTTTTGGCTAAATTGTAAGAGTGTCCCTGCTTTAATAAAAGCTATTGCAGGAACATAAACTCACTTACCTTTCACTGTTCTCTCACTTGCATACTCTGTCCATTTTAGAGAGATTCCTTGTCTTGCATCCATATTAATGTCTGTCAGTCCTTTGACTCAGAATTGCTTGTTTAAAAAATACACCATCTCACCCAACAGAAGGGCCTCCTTTCAGGTCTTGCATCTGCCTTGACTACCATTTGAGCTGCTGCAGGGCCTTTCATCTAGGCCCCAGACTGAGTTCCAGGACAGAGTTTTCTCAGCTCTCCTCCATATCTGGTATTCCTGTATGGATTTCTTCACTACAAGCCATCTATCTTAGATGACCATGTTTGGATCAAATCGGTCATCTTCAATTGCCTGTCTTTTTCCACTGAATATTGATAGAGCCTAGGCAAGTGGTTTAGCTTTACATGACAATTAAATAGCTAAAGTTAGGGGAGATGAATGACACATTTTTCTCTATCAAATTCTAGTCTTGTTGTCACTGCATTTTTTAACAATTGTATGAGTAACGTGCAAAAAATTGAAATTTTGGATGAGTGATTGAACTGAAGAAGTTGGAAAAAAAAGCTCTAACAAATTCTTTTGTATTTTTTTGTCACTGAAACTAACTGTAGAAAATAACCCAACACAAAATGAGATGCCTAAATAATACTGGAGTGAAATCTGTGCTTTATTTCTACAATATACATTTACTCAAACCAAACCAAACCAAAACCAAAACACTCTTGAAAAGTTTCTCAGAAACATTTTATTTTGATTCAACTTTCTCCATGTACTACTAATTGCAAAAATATTTGTGAAGTAATGTCAAATTTTATTTGACTCTTGAGACTGTTAATGAATTATACTCATGATTTATACTCATCACTAAAAGATTATTTTTTTAACTTCTACAATCTTTTCAACATTATTGTCCACTTAAAAGCTTAGGTAAACTTTTAGCAAAGCAGACTTGCTTGACTTTTGTGGAAGTATGAAGCCTAGTACAAGATAGTAGGAGGCATGCTGACAAGCTGTTGACCCTTCTTTTTATACTTAAGCTATAACTGTCCCTAATGACAGCAGTAGCTATGAGTGAGTTCATATTATATGACCTGCAAGAAGGCTTCTGATCGTTGAGGTCACACAGTCTAATTTTGACCCTATATCACACTAAGATGCAGAGGTTCATTGGATTGCCCCTGTTCATGCCCTAGTTTCAAAGGGTTCCAAGAGATGCTCCAGTCTGAATAACTGCTAGATCAGTATGTTCATCTGTCCAGCCACAACTGACAAATTTATTCATTCTTTCCTAACCTATAACATTCACACTGCTATTCACTTATGAATCGCTGTTACTACGCTACTTAAAGTATTCACTTATTACCATTAATCTTTCACAAGCAAAAGTGGAGATTTTAGTTATGTGATTTCTGTTTCTGGAAATGGTTATGGACCATCAATAAATAGATCCTCATAACTCAAATAAGAAACAAAAATGTTAAATGCACAACATTTGTCAGATTACATGGAAGACAGCAAGCAATAATTTTTTTCTCTTTACCATGCAGAAAAAAATCCCTCATTTGTCAGGAATTATGAAACAAAAGGAATTATGAAGAAAAGCAGGATGGATACCAGTTTGCTTCCTCCTGTTCTTTACCTATGCCAGTTAAGCCAATGTCATTTTAGGATCTAGGTACTAGAGTGTTTTCTTCTCAGAATTGGCTGAGAGGCCTTTGATATATAAGAAGTCATCACGACCCTAAACTCTGTTAACCTGCATAATGATAAAACTGGTACAGCAAGCTTCTTGTCCTGTCCTTGATCCTTAGAATATTTTAATCTTGCTGAAAATAAGTCTCTGAAAATTAGTTGCTGAAACAGGGCTGCAGATTATATAATCAGGTATAAAATGCCTTAAGACGTGCAGCTTGAAAGTTTCATAGTCTCTTATTTCTCACAGGAATGTAGAGTTGGAAGATACCTCCAGCATTTCTGAGTCCAGTTTCTTCCTTCAAATGAACTGTCTAATCCAATCCCTCGTACAAAGTTTATGAGATTGCTTAAAAGAAGCCAAGGCCCTGCTTGCAAATTGGAAACTGGTTTTGAATGTAACTTCCATTATGTGAAAAATTATTGCAATTTTTCCAACAATGAAAGAAATGTATTCTTTGTTTTCTGTACATCTTGTAAAAATATAGTTATTTTCTTTTCTTGGTATTTTCCCCAGCGATTTACATAGTAATCCTACTCCCTTTTGTTCTTCCTTTTGCCATGGTAAGTAAACCATGCTCTTTTGTCTGCAACTTAGGAAGGTAAGACGCATTTACCATTCCCAATATCTTGCTAAACATTCTTTTATAGCTGTGAAGTCTGAGCTAAGCTTTCTTAAGGATAGGTGACCAAAACTGTATATGGTGTTCTACATATACTTTAATGAGTGCCTTATTTCATATCTGTCTTCATTGGAATGCTTTCTAGATCATATTGCCTTTATTTTGTTCCTGCACTGCATTTTTCCAAATACTCTGTTATTTATCCTCCCTTTCATATTCAAATGTCCTCAGCACTTAGTAGATTATCATACTTTGTCCTAGATGCATAACTGAAACTGTATTTTATTTTGCTTTTCCTCCCCTCCCGTCCCCTCCCCTCCCCTCCTCTCCCCTCTTTTCCTCTCCTCTCCGCAGCATTTACTGATGTGATTTCTTGAGCAAGTGTCATTAAAGAAAAATAAATATAGTAAATACATTTATTTTTCACAGTGTTCCATGAGGCTTTTGTTCTAGTAACCTTCATTTTCCACCTTCCAATTCTACCTGTGAATTGCTGTCTTCTCAAGTTCAATGAATAATTTCTCCTGTGGCAACATGTCATCTGCTTCACTGAAGTCCAGACAGGTTTCATCTACTACATTTCCCTTCTCTGAAAAAGAGGTGTCAAAGAAAGACATATAGCTCACATGATCTTTCCTTATTACAGTCTATCCCATTTACCATTTACCTTCATGTCTCTGATTATTCTTTCCTTCCAAATACCTTTGAAAGCTTTGCATACTTTTAAGGCCTGTTTTGTTATTGTCCAGATCATCTCTTTTCATTAACTGTGCATGCTATTCTTTGATAATCTAGATCTACGTCTAATGATGCATTTTTCAAAAAATGTTGCCATTACACCTGCTTGCAAATTCATTTGCAAATTATTTCAGGAAAAGACAATATTTTACCCCTGACTGGATTAAATTCCTTGATTTTACTGTCATTTCCAGTATGGATCTTTTCATTTTTTACTCTTACTTCCTTCTTGATACAACATTCAATATTGTTATTCATATTGAAAACTAAAGATTTCATTTAAATTTTAGAACATTGCACAAGTAATTTAAATCTCTATTTCAGTTCTCAGTGTATAAAAGGCTTTTTCTTTCTTTTTCTCTTTTTCATGTTATTTTCAAAAGCCTTAAAGTTATTATTCTTAAAACATGCTGGGTATCATTTGTGTGAAGTAGGAATAGAATAGGAACAACCTCCAGAATGAGTCACATTGTATTTTGAAAAATAAATACATGTAGTGTGTTTATGTGACAAGGTTTTGGTACTGGGGAGCCATAGGGGTGGCTTCTTCGAGAAGAATCCAGAAGCTGCCCCATGTTAGATAAGGGCCCTGCCGCTGGCCAGAGCCGAGCCAATAAGCGATGTTGTTTGCGCCTCTGTGAGAGCAGATCTAAGAAAGAGAAAAAAAATATGCTGGGAAACATCACCTGGGAGAGAGAGAGGAGTGAGAAGCAGCCCTGCAGACCCCAAGGTCAGTGCAGAAGGAGGGCAGGAGGTGCTCCAGGCACAGAGCAGAAGTTCCCCTGCAGCCTGTGGAGAGGCCCCTGGTGGAGCAGGCTGTCCCCCTGCAGCCCATGGGTCCCACATGGAGCAGATCTCCACTCTGCAGCCCGTGGAGGAGCCCCCGGTGGAGCAGGTGGAGGTGGCCTGGAGGAGAGGAGGCTGCGGCCCATGGAGAGCCTCCACAGGAGCAGGCCCCGGGCCGGAGCTGCAGCCCGTGGAGAGGAGCCCACGCAGGAGCAGGGGGTGTGGGGGGAGCTGCCGCCCGTGGGGGACCCGTGCTGGAGCAGTTTGCTCCTGGGGGATGCACCCCGTGGTGCGGACCCACGTTGGAGCAGGGGAAGAGAGTAACTGAGAAGGAGCAGTGGAGACAAAGTGCTATAGACTGACCACAGCCCCCATTCCCCTGTTCCCCTGTGCCGCTTGCGGGGGGGGGGGGGGGGGGGGGGGGGAGGGGGGAGAGGGAGGTGTTTTTGATTTTTTTTCCTTTCTTTCTCACTTATCTAGCTTGTTATAAATCAGCAATAAATTTTACTAATCTCCCTGCTTTGAGTCTATTTTCCTGCCATTACAATTGTTGAGCGATCTCACCACCCTTGTATTGAACCTTGAGCCTTTTGCATCATATTTTCTCCCCCTTTCCCTTTGAGGAGGGGGAGTGAGAGAGTGGTTGTGATGGAGCTCAGCTGCCCACCCGAGTAAAACCACCACAATACACAAAGTAAGAAGTTAATTTAAAAGCCAGAAATGCTGTGAAAGAGAAGGATTATCATGATGGGATCATTGGGTGTTGATGAAATTACTCTATTTTAATTTGTATCCATTGTTTTGTCACTCAATACTGCTGAGAACAGTTTCACTCCATCTTCTCTACTCGGTCTCCTCAATAATTTTTATATATAATATAAATAGTTATACAAATTGTTATATATTGATTTATTTATACTTACATTTATATTTATTTGTTGATATGAATATTTATTTGATATATATTTATATATATTGATAAGCTTCCCTTGGCTCATCCCTTTTTCAGACTGAATAATCTCAGATCCCTCAGCCTCTGTCCTGTCAGATGCTCCAGCCTTTAATCATTTTTGTGCCCCTTTGCTGAACTAGTTCCAGTAAGTCCATAACTTGTACTGCAGAGCCCAGAAGTGGACATAGCATTCTAGATTTGTGTCAAAACAGAAACCAACCAACCAACCAAACTTCGCTGTTTGAAGTATCAACTCTCTCAACCTGCTGACAATGTTCCTTCTAATGCAGCCCAGAATACTGTTGGACTTTTTCAGTGCAAGGTGCATTGCTGGCTCATGGTCAACCTATAGTACACTAGGATCCCCAGAATCTTCTCTGCAGAGCTATTTTCCAGTTGGTCAGTCTCAAACATGTACAGGTGAATGGGTTTATTCACCCCCAGATTCTGGACTTTCCATTTCCGTTTGTTGAACTGCATTAGGTTCCTCTCTGCCCAGTTTTCCAGCCTAATTAGGTCCCAATGAATGGAAGCACAACTCTCTAGTTACCAACCACTCCTCCCAGCTTTGCATCACCTGCAAACTTGCTGGTGGTGCACTGTATCCCATCAAAAATGAACATATCAAGCTGAATTGGCCTCACTGTCAACTCCTGGGGTACACAGCTGTTGTCTTCACTCCAGATAACTTCATGGAGCTGACCACAACATTTTGGGGCTAGCACATGAGCCAATTTTTCAGGCTACCTCACTATTCATAGTTCATTCAGTTTGTCAATGAAAATGTTATGGGGTAGTCTCAAAAACCCTACTGAAGTCAAGATAGACAGCAACCCCTGCTCTCCCATAATCCAGTAACGTAATCATCTCATGGGAGAAGGCTGTCAGGTTTGTCAGGTTTTTCAGGTACAACTTTCCGTCATAAAATGATGTCAACTACTACAATCAACTTCTTGTCCTTCATGTCTGAAAAGGGTTTCTAGGATTGTTTGCTCCATCACCTTCACAGGGATCACAGTTGACCTAATAGTTGGTCTATAGGTCCCTGTATCCTCCTTCTTAAAGGTCAAAGAAAAATTTTCTTTCTTCCAGTACTCAGGCATCTGGGGATCCTGGGAGGACCTCCGCTCAGAGGAAGTAATCACTGTAACTTTTCAAAGGTGATTGGGAATGGCTTCCCAATGACATCAGCCAGCTCCCTCATCGCTTATGGGTGCAGCCCATCAGATCCCATGTGATAAGGGATGTTAGGAGCATGTCCACCTCCTCCAGACACTCCAGACCAGGACTGCTCCTGCCTGGCTGCTGGAGCCCAGCCCAGTGACCAGGAATCCAGGGTCTCTGCTCAGGCTGAGGGATGCAGCTGCTGCTTTCCTCTTTGCAGGTTCATCCTGTAGCAAAGCTGAGCACCTGTCCCAGGGACACACACATATGGGCACAAGCAGACAGACACATGACACTGACAAGACTGGTCACACAGACTGCCTTCAGCAGTGTCCACACGCAGGGCTTGCACACCACAACAGTACAGACAGCCCAGTCCCCTCCTGCCCTAGGGCTGGCACAGACAGCAGCTCCATGGTGCAGGCACACACACACACACCTCCAGGCTCACCAGCACATGCACACTTGTGGGTGCCCCGAGCACCAGCATGGCCCCTCTGCCCACCCAGCGGCCCTGTATACATCGCAGCCCCTCTCACCTACCCTATGTGTCCCCTACTTGCCGTTTTGTCAGTGAATGCACACCCCCCCCACACACACACATGGTTTGGGGCAGACACTGATGCCTGTTCCTGGCAGTCGGCACCAGTCACAGGGCTGTGACCCGTGACCCTGCTCCAGCTGTCAGCACAGAGCCCCTCACTCACCTCCCCCCAAAGCAGCAGGTTTGGGGACACACACTTCTCCCACCCCACCCACTTCAGGAACTGATGCTGAGACCCCACTGGCTGCAGCAGCTGCCACCACAGGGCAGGGCACCCACACTCACCCAGGTCTGGCTCCAGTAGCTGGCACCCAATCTTGTCATGCCCACCCCCCTGGTAGCTGGCACTGAGCACTTTCAGCACACACACAGAGCATAGAGAGTGAGTTTACACAGAAAGATAGTTAATAATAATAATAATAATAACAGTAATAATAAAGATTTAATAAGACAAGACAAACAGTGGTGAACAGGTGCAGGGGTCAGCCTGACAAACATACTGATCCACCCTGTTTTACATAACTGGCTCTTTTTTTCTCCTTTTCTGTCTACCCCACTTTTTTCCTCCCTGCTCCCCCTTCTCCCTATCCTTCCCCTCATCGGTTTGTAGAACTCCACTGATTCCTGCACTCCTCATAGACTGCCCCCACCCTGGTTTACAATCTTATCTGTTGTCCAGGTTGATCTTCCTGGAAGTGGCATCTGCGGTTTCTTGATAACCCATAAGTCAGTGTGTCTGGGAGGCTTATTACTTGTCGTTGTCTCCTATGTTTGTTTTATCAGGTCTATGTCCTGTATATTTTGTTTCTGGCTTTCCCTTTTTCCCCTAGTTTCTCAACTGACAAGAAACCCAATCAAATAACCTTTCTAGAATAAATGTTCTGATAGTCTCACATTTCCTCAACAATTAGTCTGACTGGCCAGGTTTGGTTCCCGTCACTGCCTCCCTTATCATTTGTTGTTCAGGTTTGTGTCCCTTGAGTCCTTGTTTGACTCCTTTCTTTTCTTATTATCTCTTTATTTTTTATGCATTTAAAAAAGCCCTTGACTGGATACTCATAAAGGAGCAGACACTATCCTTCTGAAGATTTCTGTAAGCTGAGCTTACCAGCAGAGGCTGAGGTGAGGAGGACATTGAGTACTTCATCTCTTTTCATATCCTTTGTCACTACATCCCCCAACCTATTCATGAGAGGATCCACGTCTTCACCAGTCTTCTTTTTGCTGGTGATTTATCTGTAGAGGCCCTTCTTGTTGCCCTTCACATCCTTCACCAGGTTCAATTGCAGGTGGGTTTTGGCGTTCCTAGCTGTAGCCTTGCATACTTGGACAGTGTCTCTATATTTCTCCCAGTTCACATGTTCCTGCTTCCAACTCTTGTATGTTTCAGTTCTACATTTGAGTTTTCAGCATCTCCTTTTTCATCCATGCAGGCCTCTTGCCATTCTCGCTTTAGTGTCTGCTCTCTGGAATGAAACATTCTTAAGCTTGGAAGAGGTGATTCTTGATCCTTCCACCCACCAGGTCTCGATCATCTATGTTGGAAAACACTTGACTGCTACTGTATTAACTAGTGTTTTTTAAAACATTTTCTCAGCACCTGTAAAGGGTTAGCATATGCCACAGAACATTCTCAACAGTCATTTTGCACGCTGTCTTACTCTACCATAGGGTGAAAAGTGTTTAACAAGATACGGGTCATTTCATACCATCTGTTCTCTGTGCCACAGAACTGTCCCAGGCACATTCGACTTACTAGGAACTGACATAGCAACAATATTTGAATTTTCTGCTTTTTATCTTCTTTGATTGTTCATTGTTTTCACCCCTACATTTTTGCACTGCTGCTCATTTTTTCATTAATTCTTAGGAATCCATTGGATAGTTCATTTGACAGATTTCATTAGCCAAAGTTGCACTTACTGCTGGATATATGGACTCTGATGATACTGACAAAGAGAAATATTACTATGTCCCTTCATCTCTAAGGGCACCTGGTGTAGACTGTCTAATATCTGTGGTGCCTGAGGCTGATTTGCAGAGCAGCTGCATCCATGCTACATTGCACTCAGCCCTCTAGGCCCTATGTTGTAGCTTCTTGCGCGTATAAAGTAGTTATCAGTTTCTGTGCTTTTTCAGCTCAATGTGTCTGTAATAACGTGGAGGTTGGATTTCAGCCTACCAGAATAGTGTTTTCATAGCACAACACTGTTCCAAATCCTAGTTGTTGTATGAGATAAACCTGTGATCCTCAAGGATGCAAAGCCCCAAGTGGTAAAGGACTATTCTGAGTGAAGTAGCCAAGTTGTGCAGTTCAATTCTGTTTTTGTTTTGTTTTGTTTTGTTTTGTTTTTGTGGGTGGTGGTGATGCCCAAAACAGTATCTCAGAGCTATGTTCAGTCTTTGTCCTAGAGTGGACTATCTAGAGTGGTCTAAACAAATACAGTAAGTGGAATTCCAGGGGCTCAGTTTGTGGACTTGCTTCCAATCCTTTTTATTTTCATTTTCATTTTCATTTTTATTTTTATTTATTTTTATTTTTATTTTTATTTTTATTTTTATTTTTATTTTTATTTTTATTTTTATTTTTATTTTTTATTAGTTTCAACATATTCATAGAATTCCAAAGGAATTCATATAGATTATTTACCATTTATGGTCAGCTTGGTCAGTATTAAATTTAAGTCTTCCTCATGGTTATGAAGTTTAGAGTGGACAGTGGAAGGTTGATGGGCTAAAAAAATAAGGTGATGCTTTAAATAAGATAAATTATGATAATAAGCTTTTGGTGTCAGACACATAGAAAGAAGATAACAAACATCTGCCCTCAACTTTCTAATCAAGAATAGCTAGGAAGGGTAACTAGCTTATGTTCAGGGAGCTGCAAAACTAGTAGATTCATCATTCCCAAGTCAGAGGGTATTATGTTTTCACTGGAAATATGTGGAATTCTTTTAAATGCAATTTGAATGTTAGACATGACACTTACGTAAGATGTAGGGTTGAGATTCCAGAATTCTTATCATTTTGATCTGCAGAGAGTGTTAAAGTATTTTGCCCCGAACAGACCAAGAGAGATCAACTTCTTCAAGGATCACATTTACTAGGAATTCTTTTCTAGTAAATGTGATTTGCTTTTTTTCCACATACTTTCTTTATTCTTGCCTCCATTTTACAGGTCCCTCTCCATTTCATGCTTTCTCTTACTCTTTCCTTACCAAACTAAGAGCTACCATATTTAGCTGTGCTCCATAAAGGGCAATTTTGAGTTCCCTTAAGCTGCTATCACAAGTGCTTCTGGAGACAGAACAGGAATCCAGATAGTGAACTTTTCTATGATACTGACTTGACCATGGAATAAACAGGTACTTTATGGGTTTTTCCTCTCCTAATACATATTATATTATATTGTATTGTATTGTATTGTATTGTAATATATTTATCGTATCGTATCATATCATATCATAATCATATCATATCAATCTGCTGCTGTATGACCATTGAAAAAATTACAAATTCCCTGTGATACTCATCTCTCTCATAATATATTCTTTATGTACTCTTCCATTTCTACTCTTTACTTCCTCTATTCTTCCTCTACAACCCATTTCCTCATCTTTCTCTTAATGGGAAAGTATTTTGCCACCTATCTGGGTAAATATATTACTTGTTTCATAGACCTGACATGTATAAGTTTGATGTACAATTAATATTGGACTATATATTTTACAAAAAATGTGTTTTCTATCTTTTCACTCTCCATCCCCCAGTATCAGAAACAGCATTTTGATAAAGATGTATGTTCCTGATGTATAATGTTATTCCAGTTTCAATGAGATGCAAATTTCTTAATCGAAAGCAAGCTAAAAACAGATTTCTGGAGCAATATTTTTATGAGATAGTTTATGAAAAAATTGAAGAGTTATTTTTGTGATTTAAATAGGGTTATAAATAAAGCCACAGATCTCTTTAACTTTGTATCCTCTTCCCACAGAGAAGCTTGAGGCAAAAATAGCTTAAAAAACTCTCTGTCTCCTCTGTTTCATGTTAAATGACTTCATGCTCTGCACATTAAGAGGCGTAGTTTCCTTTTCCTTTTATTGGTAATAGCTCTTGAAAGAGTTCTAAATAACATTGCATGGTCTGAACAAATGTACACAGGCTACAATCCTCATTCATATTCACAGCTCATGCCACAAAACAAGCTAAATAAAAACAAGGAAACACAGCACTACACATAAGAGTTGCTAAGGAAAGGATGGCTTTCATTCTTTGAAGTCACTTGCATTGCTGCCATCTCCAAGCTTTTATTAATATTTATTTCATATAGGAGATTTACACGAGGATCAGCAGAAAAACAGGTATCTTACTTTATTGTATTCTGATAGTTTTATCTAGCTACAAATGGCATGTGGAATTATGCCTTGGAATATTATGATTATTTATAATTGTTTCTTGCAATTATCTCTAGTGATTAAATCACCAGTCGTAGCTTACCTGTTTTTAAAATGCTTTGATACTGCTTGTTAATCTTATCAAACAATTCCCATAGGATAAATGAATAATAAATCCAGAACAAGAATGACAGTGAAAAAATGTTAAGCCTGTCTGTCTGAGCACTGTACAGATAAGGAGTGACAAGTTCAAAGTTTTGTGTATAACCCTAGTACATAAGTGTTTGTAATCACTAACAATATATACATTATAATGCAAACTAATTTCTTAGAAGAGTATCTATACTTTTCTGTTACTGGTGTTCCATGCCTATTATTATTATTATTATTATTATTATTATTATTATTATCATTATCATTATTATTATTTATCAGTCTTCTGCATTTAACTAAAGTATGTTTAAGGATATATGCCTTGTAAGTCACACCTTTTCTATGACTTGTTCTTTTTTGTCCATGGTACATATTTCACTAACATTCCCTCTCAACTGGCAGATCATTCTGTTCAGGAAAATCCTAAAACATGAACAAAAGTTTCTTTAACTTCAGTAGAAATTAAGCAGATGTTTCAGACTAATCACTTGCCAAAATGCTTTGTGGAATGGGATTTTAATCAGCAACTGTGCTATATGTTTTATTTCTAGAAGTATACATTTCTTTCAATCTAATTGAGAGGGTGAGCAAGTTAGCTAAGCTAATTTAGTAGCATATGTCTGAACAGTGCCAGTTTTATTAGGTGCTTTTTAGGAGCTATATCCATTAACTACCAAACTAATAGCCTAATAGCCTGATCCTGAATACATTTTTTATGGAGAAGAAATATTCCCATGTTCCCACTCATGTACTCTTCACCAAAGTAAATGCAGACCTTTGTATGATCAAATAATTATTTATGTCAAAGTTGCTGGCATATGTACACTATTATTCTATATAACATACTTAATCTGCAGTGACATAAGTCACAAATGATTACATGTTTTTCATTACATGATTTCTAAGAACTCTTCCTTCTTTTATTCAGTAGAGGTGAACATTCTCTAAGGTGTACAAGCTGGTGATATAATATCTAGGGTCTGTTTACAAGCAAGAGATATGCATGACAATCAGTGTCAGTCACAGTGTAGTTCCTATCAACATGCCTTTAAAACAGGCATATAAACCCCTATAAACCATATTAATGCCTATTAAGCTGGGTCTCTAGCAAGGCTTCTAACGCTGGGTAGATGTACTAGGGGGAGAAACCATTCAAAAAGCATCTTCATACGGGTCTTTCTACTTTCTTTTTAGTAGCTGGGGTGAGAATCATCTCTGAATTTTGATAACTACACAGAAAGCTAACCTTCCAAAACTGGTGGCAAATAGCTTTCCCTTGAATTCTTTAATGATCTGTAGAACTGTGTACACATTACTGTGCAAATAAGTTCCTAGTAGCAGCACTAGTTTATTTTATGTACTTGGGGGAAATATATACTGAAACGAGAGTATTGTATGCATTCTAAACAGGTATACTCCTGTGAAATCAAAATAAATTTCCTAGCATTTCATAAAGGATTTAATGAAACATCTAATGCTGCAAAATGTTAGTCCCTGTTTTTTTGATTATTTTGATGCAAAGTTGATAAATTATGATGAAGTATATCCACCCAGATTTAAAGAGGAAAAGTATGTTTTGTTGCTTAGCTCTTATTAAAATGTAATGGTGGGTATTATTTTCTGCTAAAAGAGAAAAAAAATGAAAAAGAAAAATCAAGATGGAGTATCTTTTTCTAAAGAGAAGATGCAGCTCATTTGTGACTTATTCTCTACTGAACGCAGGAACTACAGTTGGAAATGTTATGTCGTGTGTTATACTGAACACCAGATATACACAGATATACAGGCCAGATATACACAGATATTTCTTGATCTCAAAATTTATGAAGCCTGAAGAAAAAAAAAAAAAAAAAGTAGACAATCTGTGTTTGCTCAAAGTTGGGCTACATGTAGCATCTGCCCAAAGTATAAACATTTTGGAAGCTGCATCTCATGAAACTAAGAATTCAGAGTGAAAAGGGTTCAGCATTCTACTAATGATGTCTAATGCCAGTGATTATTGTCTTAAATAATAACCAATATATTTTATCTGCTGCATTCTAATCTTAAAAGCAGATTGTAAACTTTAAATAAACAGTTTTCACAAGAGTGCTGTTAAGAAGAAAAATATAACTACACTCATTTAATTTGTTCTTTGTATGCAGGTTGCTTTTAAATGTTAACAGGACATGGAAAGGAGCTGAACTCCACTAGTCAGCTTCCTGGAAGACCTTACTGCCCTTTCACACGACTGGGCGTATGTTCTGCCTGGGGTTTGACTAATATTCTGTTTTGAAAAATCTCTCTCTTGCCCTATCATCTCTTTCTTTTCCATTCTTTCTGATGTTGTTATTGTTCTCGACAGACTTGCTGGTAGTTTGTGATGAGAGATGGAAGCTGTCTGCTATACTGAGAATTTCCAGTCACCTTACAAAATGGAGGTTTTCCTTAACTTGCTCTTTCTTTTCCCTTTGTGGAAGAACTATTTAGTCACTGCAACTTTCCTCAGTGAATATCTAACTGCAGTTAGATGATTCCATTTATTGTTGACTACAGTCAGATGGTGACTGGGCCATTAAAGCTGAAAGAATTTTATTGGCTCATTAACCAAAATGGACACAAAAGGTGTTAAGAAAAAATGTGTCATTTCCACTAGGCCAGTCTCTATAAAAATGACCTTTTAATGAGAATTAGCAGTTAGTTTTGCAGCTAATAAGTCAAAGAAATCTCCAGAACTCGTTGGTAGTCCTTGAAAAGTTAATGGTACTTAACAATCTGTAGTTGTCTTAATTTGGATAAGACCCATGTAGGGACCTTGTTGACCTTGTTAACTGGAATCCCCGAACAGCTCTTGAGAAGAAAAGCCAAAAACAGAACTTTGTATAAACATTTAATTTTGGCAGAATAGTGTGGTTAGATCTAAATCCAAACCTTTTGTCAGCTGAGACACTCATTGTTTTCTGTCACTGTGCTTGGATCATGTTAAGAAAAAATGAACTGATGAGCAAACGTTACTGAAATAGCTTGGCTAGCTAAGGGAACAGCTGCTGCCTCTGACTTATGATATATCCTTAGCCTACATGCCTATAAAACTCTTCTACATATTACTTCCTAGAATGGCATGCTTAGGGGTGGTTTATATTTATCTGAAGCCAATGAAGATTGGATTGTTTAAGAAATTAGAGTGAAATTGCCCAAGCATTTAGCCATTTGCTTATGGGTACTTCCAAACTCTAAATGGTCTTTAGCTTGATAAATAAATAAATAAATTGCCCAGTTTTGTAAAATTGTGTGAAAAACTGTACACCCGGTTATTTTTATGAAAAACCTAGTCTATTGAAGTTTCATACTAGGCTTATCATTGTGACATTTGAGCACTTACATCATCCAAAATCACTAAAAGACTGTAGAAAAGAAACAATAAATACAATAAATATGAACTAGAGGGGCTCAGCAGCATGAAGTAAAAAAATATATATATAAATAAATTTGAAAGTCAGAAAGACTTTATTGCTGAAACATTGAACTGAGGAATTAATTCCATAAGAACAGTAAAAAGGTAAAATACTTGGAAATGGAATAAAATTATGTGGAACAGTATCTTGCATTAGCATTAGAATTTTAAGGATATTTCAATGGTTTATAAAAAATATATGGTATAAATAAACATATTCCTAATCTATGTTGTTGCGATTATCTTGGTTCATTAAAGCAAAGGTATTATAAAAAGTCAAAATTGTTTTGACTGAATTAATGAATTTTTCCCTATTGATATGAGCAATTTACATCCTGGACATCTCATTTTCAAATAATGCAAATCAATTTTAGAACTTGAAGAACTGATATACTGATTACAAATGCAGTCCAGCGCAATAACTGTTTTCCCAAGAGGCTGAGGAATCTCCACCTCTGGAGGTTTTTATGACTTAAATAAGCAGATAAGGGTTAGATCTAGTGTTGGTAATAGTCCTTCTTCAAGTAGGAGGATGAACTACAGAGGTTCCTTACAGCCAATATTTCTATGTTTCCATGTTTATATATAAGAGTTTAAATTTCTGTGGGCTTTATGTACTCATAAAAGCTGCTCTAAATCAATGCCAGATTAAATTAGCTGTTTCCCCCTAATTTGCTGGGAGGGTGGACACTCGCACTGTCTGCCTTCACTATCTAACTTGTGATGCCTGAGATAAAGACCCTGTAAGGCTTTCTGCAAAATGAGTGGATTAAGAAATGGTTCAGAACACCCTGGTCAAGCTTTGGTTCTTATTTGTCCTGTATGGCACTAAGTTCTAGCCATAGCTCTCTTTACAGGTGACCAGCAGAAATGGGGCTGCTAATTCAGGTACCTAGAAAAAGATTCATCTGATTGAATGTAGGCAACCGTATCTAAGCTAGTCATCCTAAGCTCCCTTTGTAGTCAATGGAGAAACAAAGTAATTTTGAGGATATGCTTTATCTTATCCTATTTCAACTCTTAACTATGAAGAACATGTAGGATAACTAGCTCAGATGTAGACATTTAAAAGAGGGGGACACAATACTAACTCAGTAAACTGTCCAAAGTTAAAGTTAGATGAGTATTACAATGACCTGACTAAATGATTTATAGCAGACTGTGCATAAAGCCTGTAGTTTATGCTTACTGATATTTTATCATAAAGTTAGACACATAAGTTTAAAGATATACATCGATGTGGGGAGAAAAAAAATCATGATGCAGGTCTTTATTAACATACATTTGCTGATCTAGGTTCACATTTGTGCAATCTAGGACCACCACATTTTGTTGCCTTGGTTATCATTACAAAGAAAGTGCAGCTAGTTTTAAATAGTTTCTTGTTGTTGTCTGTACTGTGTAATGGTCACACCATAAGCTGATAAAAGTGTGCTGAGGACTTAAACTCTAAAAGATCTGTTCCCTAGCGCACACTAAGTAAAGAAACTGGCATATGGCATGAGATACAGATAGATCAGCTCTGCATGATCTGTAGCCTATAGTAGTTTGAGCTAGTATCTATAGTATTTTAAGCATGTACTTACAGTCAGGGTTTTTTTTTTGTTGTTATTGCTTTTTATTTTTTATTTTTCATTTTTTTGTGGACTGCTTATACGTACTCTTAGATTTAGTCAGTCACATCATATGAGTAGGAACTGCTACTACTATCCAGTCATTTCTTGGCTTGGATACTTCATTTATCATTTTTTAAACTCTATCTTTAACCCCTAATGACTTTTTGATCTGTAAAATCTGAAATTATCCTTGCCGAATATTATCTGATTTATAATCAGGAATAATCAGCTCTTCATCCACAGCAATATGTGTTCTGTTCAGCAAATCCGTTGTATGATTCACAGCTCCTTATAAAGAAGCTGTTCCATGACTTATGAATGCACCTCCTCTTCAAACTCGGTGTTCCTTATTCAGCTAAAAAGTGTGTTGATCTCAGTGTTACTTGAGTGAGTGTGTTAGATTAGGATCTCCAGGTAGAGTTCTGGAAGAAAAAAAAAAAAAAAAGGAAAAATGAAGAACTGTTATATAAGCTTTTATAAAAATGTCTGTTACAGTTTTCCAAATAAAAGTAATTCTTACAGAGCTTACATATACATTCCTAAGACTTCCATGGAATTAGAGAGCACAAGAGATTCCATCTGCTGTGAACAGATCTTCATCCTTTTGCACTGCCACCTGAAATCCCATAAGCAAAATTAGTTACCATGGACAAACATTTTCTTGAGAGAATAAGCAGAGAAGTTCTTCTTGAAGGTCAGTCAAATGTTCAGGAGAAGCTGTCAGTCTGGTTTTATTTTTTTGTTCGTTTGTTTGTTTGATTGATTGATTATTTTTATGCAGATGGACCAGGCTCACTTAGTAAAGATGTCCATATAATGTAGCTTTTTTCCACACAGAATCTTACAAGCTATGTTCTGCACATATTCTGTGCAGAAGAATTTTAGCATTCTTCTGAAGACAGGTGTTAAAGTGAATGAAACAGTATGTATTGCCAAGCACATGAACTTTCTTGCTGCAAATGGTAGACAATAGGACTAGCAGTAAGTGACAGAATAACTTTTCAGAAATGACTTTCAGTGTTGGATAAAATAGTTTGCAAGAACAAAAACAAAGAATCATACACCAAAGCAGCAACTCTTGTATCTCCTTGGAAGGGCTGTCAGATTTTTTGACAACTAGAAATAATGTTTTTTTCTGAATCCTAATCTCCGAATTGAGAAGCCATCCTGAATCCAGGAGAAACCAAAGAGTGAGTCTTGTCACTATGGTGAAAAGCGGATAAATAACTTAAACTGTCATACTGCTAACGGTTACAGTTGCCTCTAGACTCCCTGCCCACATGCACACTCCCATCCATTGCTTGCTTAACATCATTCCTTATCTAAATAAGTGTCTGAGTTACATTTGCATTCTTCCCCAAGTAATGAATTCCTGAAGGAAGTAGTGTAATTGACACACTTTTTTTTTGCATTTGTAGTCATTTCTTCACCATTAATTCTTTACATGTGTTTAGAATATACCTTCTGTTTGAGAGAGGCAAGATGTCAAGTACATGGTTAGTTGAATATTAAGGATAATTTCAGCACATCCACAAAACTGAATGACATGAGATTGATAAGTAATACCATTTGCTTTGTCCTAAATAATCAGTTCAATTTACGTTAATATACTTTCACTGTTGAAACCAACTGTTACCATTCAACTTGCCATTGTCATTAGATCTTGCATATGATGCCCCCAGTGAATTCTTTTTGTGGTAACACCTTACCTTGTAATTTCTGCCTATCCTATTGTTCTGAATTAATGAGAAGGAGAAATTTATACTGAAGATGGCAACTTGCAAAATAATGTGATACTATAAGTTATTAATATTGTTTAAAAACAAATAAAAATATTACTTACTGGGCTATATATAGTTTTATATTTTCTTATTTCAGAACAAAGAGGAAATACCAGAATTCCTGGACTCTGTTAACAGACTTACTTGGTAGGCATTGAGAGCTCTATGCTTCTGTTTGATGACAGTAAATTGTGTCTAATATTTATGGCAACTATGTGAAATATTCACATAACAAACTGAAACTGTATAGAATATGCCTGAGTTTAATTATGAATTGGTGATTTGGGTTGGCATTTTTCAAGAGGAATAAGAAAGCAAGCTGAAGAAAGCAAGCTGTGCAATTTAGTCTGCCACATAGGATCTGCAGTTGTGGTTATCTTTTTTTTTTTTTTTTCCCAAAATTTTTGACTTTAGACAACATTTGACAAAAGACTAGATACAGATCTTGGTACTTGCTGAGATATCAATTTCGGCTGAAAACAAACAAACAGAAAAACCCAGCTTAGTATGAGACATGATCTTCTATGGATTTCAGATCATTGACTATTGCATGCTTTTGAATCATATGCAATTCATTTCATAGTTTGATGTAATATCAAGTGAAGCTTGGTCATGAAATTATCTGAGTTTTCCCTTAAGGATGGAATCTGTGTTATATAAGTTTTCAGCTTCTCTGAGTTTACTAAAACTACCAAGTAATTTAAGTTCTGGGCTAAAATAGATTTGAATGAATACCTGAATAGATAAGAAATCACATGTAAAAGAAAGAAGGAAAGAAACCAACAAACAACAACAAGAACAAAACAAAACAAACATATATATGCAAAGAAATATCCCTCTACATAACAGGAATTTCTTGCATTAGAGTCTACTTTTCTGAGAGTCTCTGAAGAAATATGATTGTATGGTGTTGTGACTATTGCACTGTACTAAAAGATCACGATTCAACTTCTGGCTGTGTAACGCACTTCCCACTTCCTGTGCCTTTGGACTTATCACTTAGTTCTTCTACATCTTATTCCTTTTTTTAAAAAAAAAATATTTATTTATTTTGTTGTTTTTGTTTTTGTTTTTGTGTGTGTGTTATGACATGAATCCATTTTACTTACAAATAATGCATGGGACAATGTATCGCAAATGGGAGCAATGCACTTCACTCACAACAGAGAAGCAGCAATGTTTATTGGTATAACATAGTGATTTAACAAAGTCTGACTGTAAATAGCACCTTAACAAGATTTGATGGCAAGTTATACTCAGTCATTTATGGGATAGAAGATAGGGTTAAATACACTCATCCAGGAGACTGTCTCATTGAGTCACGAGGTTCAGAGTGGACCCCCTTGCATTCTAAACTCCTTCTCAGAGGAGGCTAAGAGCAGCTGGATCCAAACTTAGTCCCAGACTTGGTCAACAGTTTATGTTTAAAGGTTGAAGAGACACTCCTGTTGACTCACAAGGTTTGGAATGGACCCTCTTGCTTTCTAAATTCCTTGAACCAAAAAGGTAGGGAGCCTAGGTGCAGCTGGATCCAATCCTAGTCCAAGACTTTGTCAATGGTTTATGTCTAAAGATTACATGTGTACACTCAATCTAAAATATAATCTTAGTGAAGGTTACAAAGTTTATCCAGCTATTAATCACTTACCAAGGATCTGTAGCAACAAGGAATTTCTTGGCATCAAGGCATAAAGGATCTCTACAGCAGGCATAACCTTGAGAGGAGTCCCTGCCCAAGGGGAGATCCTATTTTTCAGACCACTATCATATAGAATTGCTCAACGGATTCTTGGGGTGCTCACTATTTTGGGGTAAGATGGTTGACTAACAGTCATATTTGCATACCAACTGCAGATGTTAGTTTCTTCCAAATTTGGCTTGAGGGAGATATTGATCAGTGATTAGGTGAGCACATTGCTCAACTAGCCCCTTGGCTAGTGTGCGTTATCAGTCTGGCTGCAGCCATCACGACCAGATGGCATCCACCACAACTGCTGCTGATGGTTATCTGCTTAAGCCGGATGCAGCCATCATGACTGCCACTGGTGGTTAATGCTTGAGAAGGGTTACAGGAAATAAAGGTTAGGAAGGTGTGGGTGGAGCACGCCATCACACAATGTTCCTACAATTTGCTAGCCAAAGACATGCCGTGAAGCAGTTAAACAAGTGAAGGAGACAAAGATGTATGACCTCACTCTTCACAAATAGTGCTGTAGATACACATGCAAATGCAATTAATTTTGTAAAAGTGATGGAGAAAATTAAGTCTGCTGTACAGAGCCAACAATTCTGCTTCCAGTAGTTTATGACACTGCTATTCCTTCAGAGGGAAATAATCTATGAATTTTTCATTTAGGAATCAAGTTTATAACCAGAGTGTTAAGGAATAGAAGCAAAATAAGTTTAATGTTGTCTAAAATTCCTTGGACTAATCATTACCAGATACCATCTTAAAAAGCTTCCACCCTTCCTTCAAGAAGTCCTACTGACTCAAAGAAAGAGTTACAAAATGAGTCAAGCCAAAGATGTATTTTGGAGAGATAATATATTGTGAGAATTGAGTCATTATTGAAGCTTCATTTTCAGAGGATCATGGCCCTTAAGCTTTAAAAATAACTATATTGAAGGGCTAGAATAACTATTAAAAATAACTATATGGGTTGGAATGACCCATATGTAGTTGCTTTGCTTGACATTTATATTTTACTTTATTTTATTTTATTTTATTTTATTTTATTTTTTGTGGACAATTTTTCTTTAAAGCTTTGATATTTCTCATGGCTGAACAGACTGCTGAAAGCTTGCAGTTTGAAAGATCAGAGAGTAGAGAATATCTTTTCTCAGCTTCTGAAATTCAACAATGGGAGCATGAACTTCCTTTGTGCCAATCAGAAAGCAGATTTACACTATGACTGGTATAATCTTTGTGGGCCAAAGCAGTACATCTTTTTAATCAAAACATAAAGCATATTATTAAGGGCACTCCAAATTGAAAAAAAAAAAAAAAAAAAAAGTAGTTCCAGCCTATCTATATGCAGCTTTCACACTTCTTGCATATAGATTTTTATCCAACCTTTAAAAAAATTACTGTCTTCCTGGGAATCTTCTTTCCATCCCCAGTTCCTTGCTCTTGAAGAGGATCATAAATAAAAAGAATTCAGATCACACAAACAAATTTATATCTACCATAGCCTATCTGTCAAGTCTTTAATTTTCAATAAGTTATTGGCATTATTTTCCGTATTTGTCCTTTGAGGCCATCTAAAAATTCCTCCTTGATCAACTGCAATTGTTATTTAAGTGGCAGAAAATACTTATGAATGTATGCCAACCTCAAGTTCTTTGGAAACTCAAAGTTTAATTTCATTTTTTATATGAATAAGAAGAGTAGTAGGGAACAGGAAGAGGGAAATAAATTCCACTCTGAAAGAAAAAAATGATAAGCCAATGAAAAAGCAAACCACCAATACTACTCCATTATTGTTCGCAGATGTGGTGCTGAGGTGCCTCTGAGTACCTGCTCATTTCTTTTCCATATTGAATGGAATCTGAGTCCTTACTTAATACTCAGTGGATATCAAAAAGGCACATGAGACTTTGAAAATCTGGTCTCTATGTAATATTCTTCAATTCCAATGAATATTTTTTTATGTAACTCTTAGATAAATTTGCATACAGTTTAAAAATATATGTGTTTATAAGGCTGAGGAAGGACATCCTCAATTTCACTGAATTTCACTGTTTTAATTTTATCTTTTTTAATTTTAATTTTAGTTTTAATTTTATCTTTTAACTATTATATGTGTTCATTTTGTGAAAATTTGGAAGGCTCCCCACCAAAGTCTGATCCAATCTTTCTTTCTTTCTCTCATATTCTAAGGCTGTGATGAATGAAAGCAAAGCATAAAGCTGACAGAGAGGACATAACATTAATTATATTGAGACAATCTGCTAGCAGTCAGGATGAATGAGGTTTTTTTCACAATCAAGTTTCACCAGTACCAATAGTTCTATCAGCTTCTGAGCTTGTTCCACTGCATGGGTGAACAGCTAGGTAGGTCATTTGTCACAGAATATAAAAGCAAGAATCCACTTTTTGAAGTGGGGAATTCAAGCCAATGAGCCCATCAGTAATTTGTACTATAATTCCATATTTGTATAATCAGAGAGATTAGCTGCCAGCAGTCTGTTTATGTGCAAGAGCCTAGCAATATCTTAGAGATAGTTTTCCATGTAAGCCTATAAATTTTTATGAGATTTATATGTTTTGATCAACGGAACATACTTTGAGGAGGAGTATTTTTATTTTTTAATTAGCAACTTATTTCACTTTTTATTGAAACAGGAACACTCGTTTGGCATTTTATTTTGAGAAGTAGCCAAAAGCATACTGGACTCTCCTTTTGTGGTAGGTAGACAAGGTGAAAAGCTTGAAAAGGGTATTGCTTTAACACAGATGACCACAGAATGAATTTGATCTTGTTAGGGCTTGAATCAACTCAGCTGGAAAATTGGATGTAAGCAGGACCCGACTGAAAAACAGGTGTTGTAGCTCAATTTAAATAGTCTCAATAAATAAATGACAGCCAAAAGCTATGTGAAATTGTATGTAGTTATTGTAAAATAGTAGGAGAAATGGATTTGTGATACCTTTTTACTGGAAAACCAAAAAGGTTCAACGAGGAATGTTGCTATAGTTCCAGTACATCTTTACAATAAGAGGTTAAGTACCTGCCTTGAATTTTTTTTTTTTATTAATTTTTTTTTTTTTTTTGAGAGAAAAAATACTTGATACCTGGGAGGAGTTCAATAAGGAATACATTTGATATAAATCTTATTGCTAGACTTCATGCACATTTCCTAATATATATTTATTTCTGGAGACAAAATAATTATTTACATTTTTCAAACAGTGACATTTCATCTGGTGTAGAAAGAAACAGAAGAAAAACTTAAAGGAAGTACTGAAACTCTTATGCTAGCATCTTATTGTTTGTTAATGATATATTTGCACTAACACTACTTTCCTGAAAAGACATATGACCTAAATTGAAACTATTAGTTTATTTATGCAATAAATGTTTTAAAATTCATGGTTAGCACCACTCTAAAAATTCTTTAAAATTGTTTTAAATCAATATAAAAATAAAAATAAATGTTCATAAATATCAGAAGTCATTTGAATTAAAAATGTCCTTTTATTTAGAAAAATGGATGTGTGTCTCCGGCTCCCTTTTTATCAAGAAACCTACATTATGTGCAGTGTGAAATAATACTATGTATAATTTCAGAGCTATAACTACCTAATTCATATAGAAAGAAGTGATTAGATATTTTTGGTGGTTGTGGTATGCAGTACTCACAGGTTATTAGTATATGCCTCCCTGTACTTTTTGGTCTTAAGATCGGTGGCTTCATTCTTTTCATAGTGGGAGTAACAAGCACTTGAAGAACTTTGCTGGGAAGAATGCGGAGTATTCATGATAATGGGTTCTTCTTCAATGTAGCATACACATTTTAATGTTTTAATATTTTAATTTTAACATTTTAATATATTTTCTAACATACTTTTACGCCTTTGTTCTTTCTTCATTTGTCTGTGGCACCATATTACGTTCAAAAGCACTATATGTGGAGCCTTCTAGGTATGTTAAATACCATGGTTCTGTTTGTTACCCTTAGGTTTCGTACAGCTCTGGTCAGCATTACCGTAACTGGTCATGGGTGAGTTGTTCATAGCTGTGGGTTCTACTGCTCCAGCCCTCATCGTGCCATGCCTGCAGTCCTCTGCTCTGCAACCTGTGTCCTCACTTCTCAAGGCATGCGTAATGATGCAGACTGCATCATTATGGTACAATCATAAATATTTTGTTCTACATATAATAACTACTCGTTACTGCTATCTATATAAAATTATGTATGTACTATAAAAAGATAAACACAATTTAAACAAAGTAGCCATTACCACCTGGTCAGTTAGAAAAATGTCTGTCACAGCTAAATTAAGTAAATCACAGCTGTATGCAGGTCAAGATAAGTTCAGACACAGCAGGCTTGAAAAGCCTTATTTCTGAGGCTGTGCAATATGTATATATATATATATATATACATATATATATATATATGTCTCAATATAAAGCTCAAGGCTAGTAACAATGGTACAGTATTACAGGACTGTGTAGAACTCCAAAGATGAGACCAGCTATCCATGCAGAGGTAGGATGCTGTGATTTCAATATCTTAATATAGGTACATTGATCACTTTAGTGTGTGTGTTTCCCCATTTCTGCCCTCATATGTAGCCTGCCAAATAGTTTGAGGAATTTCATGTTGTGATTCAGGCCAAAGATAAAGTAGTTGTATTTCTGCCTAAGAAGATAACTCCTTTATCTATACTCTTTTTAAGCTTTCAAGCATGAACAGCAACAACAACAAAAAGATCTGGAATGATTTTTCTACCTAGCTCTTTCTCAGATATTTTCTTGTGGGAACTGGTGAAAAGGCTTTCTTCCCTATTTTTTTCTTTGTATATTTTTATTTAAATAGCTTATTACCCAAATTTAAGTCTAATTTTCAACTATATACTGTACATAGATTAGATATTGGTATATAAAGAATCTTAAGTGTTGGTTTGAACTTTGGAAGAAATTAATTCTTGCAAAAACCCTGACTAAAGTCCTATCAAACTTTTCTTGGCATTGCTGTATCATCTGTATATATAACTTGTAAGTACTCAGATACCTTAAATTTATTTGAAGTTGCTTGTCTAAAATTTAGTAGGTTCTGACATCAGAGTTAGAACTCTGAGATACCATCAAAAATACATGGTGAGATTTTGAAAACAACTGTTTTCAGATGCATTTATAATAATTGCTCTTGACTAGAGATTATAGGTCTCAGTGGGTTGTTCTTCTAAAGCATTTTTGGGGCAGTAATAGACATGCTGAAAAAGGCAATTGAGACACTGCTTATGCGCAGCCCTAAAGGTAGTTTTTTTGTTTGTTTGTTTGTTTTTGTTTTTTTTTTTTTTTTTGAATGGATGGTGTAATTTGCTTCCTGCTGTTTTAAGGGTTGTCTTCATCCTCAGGTATTCTAGTGCACTCTTGTGCCAATCATATTTGTCCATTATGACTATTTCTGTTTTTTTTTTTTTTTTTTTTATTTTATTTCAATTCTCCTCTGACTTATCTTTCACTTTTATTGTGTGATGTTTTTTTTCAGGCAATTGCTGACCTAGTAAACCTGAGGCAGCCACGACATACATGGTTCTGGATTATTGTTAAAATGTTTTTCCCTCCTTTTTATGATCCTGAAATAGTGTATAATTGATCCTCTGAAATTACATACACACACCAAAAAAAAAAAAAAAAAGCTAATACTGTGTAACGGTAGATTTATTATAACATATTCCCAAAGTTTTGCTTTGCAAAGATCATGTGAAATTGACCCTTAATGAAGGGTCATGTTAAAATGTAATCTAATATAGTTATTTTTATTCTACATTGCTTTTATGCTCTAGAAAGCAGTCCACTGATATCCTGGAAGAACAGAATCCTTTCCTTTAAAATCCTGAGATGCTGAGGTAGAGACAGCAGTTCTGGAAACCGTTCCTTTTCAGCTGTGGTGCTTTTCTGAAAAAAAGAGAAGGACTGACAGAGAGAACCATGGTGTTTGTTTTAGATCTGGTAGAATGGGTGGTTGTTCTCAGCTGGAGTCCATTATAATGTAAAAGTTAAAAAGTTTTACCATATTTCCTTCCAGCTGCTATACCTATATTTAAAGAAATTTAAGTTTGCGTCATTTGTTGTAAGCTGATGACTTCTCATGATACCATTTTCTTTGTCTTCTAGATCTCTGATAGATAAACTGAACAAAGAGAACAAAAATTGATTGACTGTATGTGACTTTGGGAATACTTGCAATGGGCTAAGAATGTCCATTTAAACATGTCTGTATAAGCAGATATAGGCAGTTATGTACTAGCTCTTCCAACATTCTGGACTGGCTAGTCACAAGTCATCTCTGGACCAGGTGCTGTATAAATTAATTTCAGAGAGGCTGTATCTCATCTAAAGCATCACACTTCTACTTGTATAGATGATGTACCAATATGCTCAGTATTCTTGTAAGGTAACAAAACCTGTTCATCCCACTTTACAAGATGGTGCTCTGAAGAGAATATGAATGACTTGCTTGGACATCACACAGGAAAACTGAAGAAAAACTGTTTTATCTCCTAAAGTGTGGGCTAACACAATGACCGTTAAACAACTCTCTCTCTTCTTTACTTGACATTGTGGTATACAATTATGAAACTTGGTATTTGTGTCCTGTTAAGCTATGTTTTTGTCTGCAATCACTGGAACAGTACTGAAGTGCGTTGGTGACTCTTTGCCTTCAGGAAGGTAGAGGAGTAAAATGCTTCTAATTAAAATAGAATCATTAAGGTTGGAAAAGATCTCCAAAATCATCTAGTCCAACCATCCCCCTACCACCAATGTCACCCACTAAACCATGTCCCTAAGCACCACGTCCAGCCTTTCCTTGAACACCCCCAGGGACGGTGACTCCACCACCTCCCTGGGCAACCCATGCCAATGCCTGACTGCTCTTTCTGAGAAGAAATGTCTCCTAATTTCCAACGTAAACCTCCCCTGGCACAACGTGAGGCCATTCCATCTAGTCCTATCACTAGTTACTTGTGAGAAGAGGCCAACCCCCAGCTCTCCACAGCTTCCTGCCAGGTAGTTGTAGAGAGCAATAAGGTCTCCCCTGAGCCTCCTCTTCTCCAGACTAAACAACCCCAGGTCCCTCAGCCGCTCCTCACAGGACTTGTGTTCCAGGCCCTTCACCAGCTTCATAGCCCTTCTCCGGACAGGTTCCAGGGCCTCAATGTCCTTCTTGTAGTGAGGGGCCAAAAGCTGAACACAGTACTTGAGGTGTGGCCTCACCAGAGCTGAGTACAGGGGAACAATCACCTCCCTGGTCCTGCTGGCTGCAATATTCCTGATACAAGCCAGGATGTTGTTGGCCTTCTTGGCCACCTGGGCACACTGCTGGCTCATGTTCTGGCAAGCATTGACCAGCACCCTCAGATCCTTTTTCTTCTCCACAGCTTTTGAGCCACTCTTCCCCAAGCCTGTAGTGTTGCAGAGCAGTGCTTATAGTAAGTAAAGTATTTTCAAATTCTTGTGCTGCCCTACCAGCGAGGAGGCTGAGGGTGCACAAGGAGCTGGGAAGGGACAGAACCAGGACAGCTGACCCAAATTAGTAAATGGAATATTCCATACTGTGCGATGTCATGTGGGGCAATAAAAGTATAAAAGGCAATAAAATGGGCTGGGGCACTGGCATTGCCTGGGGATTGCAGGTGGTGAGGAACTGTGCATTGTTTGTTTTGCATATTATTTTGTCATTATTATAATAACAAGCCAGGATGCCACTGGCCTTCTTGGCCACCTGAGCACACTGCAGGCTCATGTTCAAATGAGCCTTGACCAACACCCCCAGATCCTTTTCCTCCACACAGCTTTCCAGCCACTCTGAGCCAACACTGTAGTGCTGTATGGGGTTGTTGTGGCCAAAGTGCAGGACCCAGCACTTAGCCATGTTGAACCTCATCTCATTGGCCTCTGCCCATCGACCCATCCTGTCCAGGTCCCTCTGCAGGGCCTTCCTGCCCTCTGGCAGATCAACACTACCCCTCAGCTTGCTGTCATCTGCAAACTTACTGAGGGTGCACTCAATTCCTTCATCCAAATCATCAATAAAGATATTAAAGAGGATGGTCCCCAACACTGACCCCTGGGGAACACCACTGGTGACAGGTCGCCAGCTGGATTTCACTCCATTTACCACTACTCTCTGGGCCCAGCCATCCAGCCAGTTTTTAACCCAGAGTGTACCTGTCTAAGCCATGGTCTGCCAGCTTCTCTGGGAGAATACTATGGGAGATCGTGTCAAAAGCCTTGCTGAAGTCTAGCTAGACTACGTCAACAGCCTTTCCCTCATCCACCAGGCAGGTCACCTCCATAGAAGGAGATAAGGTTGGTCAGGCAGGACTTGCCTTTCATGAACCCATGCTGACTGGGCCTGATCCACTGGTTGTCCCGCATATCCTGTGTGATTACATTCAAGATGACCTGTTCCATCACCTTTCCTGGCACCGCGGTCAGGCTGACAGTCCTGTAGTTTCCTGGGTCCTCCTTACGACCCTTCTCAAAGATGGACATCACATTAGCAAGTCTCCAGTCATCCAGGACCTCTCAGGATGACCATGACTGCTGATAGATGATAGAAAGCGGCCCAGCAATCACATACACCAACTCCCTTAGCACCCTTGGGTGGATCCCATTTGGCCCCATGGATTTGTGACTGTCCAGATGGAGCAGCAGGTCTCTGTTTCCACCTGAACTGTCGGGGGTTTCTTCTGCTCCCCATCCTAGACTTCCAGGTTGGGAGGCTGAGTACCCTGAGGATAAGTGGTCTGGTTAGTAAAGACAGATGCAAAGAAGGCATTAAGAACCTCAGCCTTTTCCTTATCCATGTTCTCCCCTGCATCCAGTAAAAGATGGGGATTCACCTTGGCCTTCCTCTTGCCAGTAATATATTTATTAAAACATTTTTTTTGTTTTCCTTAACCATAGTGGCTAAGTTGAACTCATGCTGGCCTTTGGCCTTCTTGACTTTTTCTCTGCATATGCGAGCAACTTCATTGTACTCTCCCCAAGTTGCCTGTCCCTTCTTCCACGGGACATAAACTCTCTTTTTCTCCTGGACACTCTGCAAAAGTTCCCTGTTCAGCCATGCCAGGCTTCTTCCCCGCCAGCTCATCTTCCAGCACGCAGGGACAGCCTGCTCCTGTGCCTTTAAGACTTCCTTCCTGAGGAGTGTCCAGCCTTCCTGGACCCCTCTGCCCTTCAGGACTGGCTCCCTAGGGACCCTCCTCCCTACCAGTGTCCTGAACAATTTAAAGTCAGCCCTCCGGAAGTCCAAGGTAGCAGTTTTACTGACTTTACCAAGAATACGAACATGAAATCTACGATTTCATGGTCACTCTACCCAAGACAACTCCCTACCACCACATCTCCCACCAGTCCTTCTCTGTTCGTGAACAGTAGGTCTAGAGGGGCACCCCCTTCGGCAGGCTCATGAACCAGCTGAGTCAGGAAGCTGTCTTCCACACACTCCAGAAACTCCTAGACTGCTTCCACAGGTCTGTATTGTATTTCCAGCATATGTCCGGGAAGTTAAAGTCCCGCATGAGAACAAGCACTGGCAATTGAGCGACTTCTGCCAGCTGCTGATAGAACATCTCTTCTGTCTCTTCATTCTGGTTTGGTGGTCTAAAAGAGACACTCACCAGGATGTCTGCCTTGTTGGCCAGCCCCCTGATCCTTATCCACAGGGACTCTACCTTATCACTCCCAACCCCGAGCTCAACAACATTGAAATACTCTCTAACACAGAGAGCCATGCCACTGCCCTTCCTTTGTTGCCTGTCCCTTTTGAAGAGCTTGTAGCCATCCATTGCAGCACTCCAGTTGTGGGAGTGGTCCCACCACGTTTCACTGATGGCCGACTAGGTCATAGTTTGCCTGACACACAATTTCTTTTCCTCCTGTTTATTGCCTATGCTGTGTGTATTGGTGTAGATGCACTTCAGTTGCATCATTGCCCTCACCCCCAACCCTGGCATTGCTCCCCCAGGCTCATCCCTATTGAGCCTCATTTCACCCTTTTCCCACTTCGTACCTAGTTTAAAGCCCTCTCAATGAGCACTTCCAGCTCCTGAGCTAGGATCCATTCCCTCTTTGAGACAGACGGGACTCATCTGCAACCATCAGGCCAGGTGCTGAGTAAACCTGCTGAGTAAAAGATCTTTTAAGGTGAATAACAGCTGTGACAGTAGACCATGAAAGCAGTAAATATCCCCTAGATTTCTGCACACTGCTTAGACACCTCTCAGTCTTGATGGTAAGAGATGTAAATAAAATTAAGGTCATGAGCATTTGTGCTCATTAAAGATTATTCAGCAGCAGGTTATACTGATCAAGTCTAATTGGGATAAGTATTAACACCTTTTTTTTTTTCCCCCCTCTGTTGATCCTGTATTTTAAGGAAAGAGGGAAATATTTCAGTATGGATAACATATAATTCTATACTTACAGTGGCAAACCTATTTAAATCCAACTGAATGTAGCTAACGTGGCTGAATAACTCACAGAAATATAAATCAAGGTCATACTGTCCTCATTATTAATACCTAAGGTCCAAAACTGGCAAATGGTTTTACTTGGTCAACAAATAAAATAGAATGAAAGGTGGGGGAGGAAGAAAGGAGTAATTTTGAGCTGTCACAAAGTTCCCTCAGGAATATCAAATTAACCAAAAAAATAATATTGTAGTGTTCCAAATTTGTATTAGTCCAAACACCATAGATTATTTTAATGACAAACACTTAAAAATTAAATATATCTTTCATGAATAAAGTTACTTATTTATTTTTTGCATTCAGTAGTTCAAAGTTTCAATAGTTTGCAAAATGCAGTGTTAGCCTATTTTTATGAAAAATTTCAATTTTACACATTCTGTTCAGTGTAGTACCCACCTGGGAAGCTCTTGAATAAAAATAAACTGATCTCAAAGATACTGAGTTTTTTTTTTTTTCTTTATCTGCTTAATAATCATTACTTCTTGTTACAAGTGCACTTCTAAAGAAAACCCATGGTAGTTTCTGGACATTCTTATTGATGGGTAAGGGTGCTTCCCATTCTTATTCCTCGGAAAGGGTACTTATCAAGACAATACTGATTTCTCTTTTCCTTCTGCTCCTCCTATGTGTGAGACAATCCCATATGCAAAGGTACCTTGGTGGAGCTGAGAGGGAGTTTCATTTAACTGGTTGCTCTGAATTGCTCTATAAATCTCTCCACTGACGACTGACAACAAAGGGTGATTTCAATCACTCATTGAAACTGCGTATTTCTCTCTAACAATAAGAACTGCTCAGACTTAAAAATGTAATTAAAAAACACATATACATGTCTAAGATGGGTTAGATGAATTCCTCATTGTATTGACACATATTACACTGCGTGTTAGATGTGCATGAGCAAATGGTTATCACCTGCCCTTTTCCTTGGTTTGTTCTCCCAGAAACATAGATATGTTAACAAGCAGAAGTTTCTGAACGGCAACGGTGTCCTAGCCTGGTATATTAGAAGAAGCTGCAGTTGACTTCTCTTTACTTCATTGGACCAAGCTGTAAATTGCTTTAGTTCAGGAGGTGTTATGTATCCTATTTGGCTACCACAAAAAGCTTGCAACCTGCTTGAAGTGGATCAACGTGGACAGGTCAGCGTGATAAATGCTTTAGCAGTGCCATTTTCAACTGCTGCAGTCAAAATGGGGTGTTACATGCTTGTAATGGTTGGCATTGATATTGACTTACCTAGATGATCCTTTACATGTATGTGGATGAACAAAATAAAAGTTTGTCTGCTATACTTTTTTTTTTTTTCCTACTATTTTGCTGTGACCAAAAGCATTCCTGGCATCCTACTGGACACTGATACTAACACAAGTGTTAATAGTGAATGACCAGTTACACTGAGGCCACATCAATTAATACTTCAAAGTAGGTACAGCAGGTTTGACTTCAGCTACCCACGATATCCTCATAAGTATGCCATCAGCCACTAAGATTATCAGAAAAGCTGAGCTTTTTTCTTCAGTGAAAAAGGATAAGACAGGTCAAGCACTAAGATTAAACTCTGAGAACTAGTCTAATCAAGCAGTTATGGATCAAGAGATGAACGAGAACATGCGATCCTGCTTCCTGTTCTGTTTGACAACATACATAACTGCATGAGCAAACAGACTATACCCTTTACAAAAGTTATTTAGAGAAGGGCAGGCATAACTCTGTTCCAAACAGGAGAGACAACTTGCACCACGGGTGAATTGGCTGTTACCTGGTGCTAATGAGAGAGAAGCTTTGTCATATCTTAGGAAATTTGTGCCTCTATAGACTTCAGTGGGGAAGAAAGGTGGGGAGGGGAGAGATTTGTCAAGGATACGATAACACAGGAGTGCCGCTAAATGTAAGTTCACTAATTCTTTCTTACGTATTTCCTACATGATGCCATTCTCGTATACAACTTTGTGTTATATAAGTGGGCTTATTTTCATTTCTTCATCTTTCATGCCACCTTATTTAGATATATCCCTACTACTCTCTTCATCTGTGTATGTTCAGGTATCCCTATGAATGAGACTTGCAGCAGTACTAAGAACACTATTAAAGCTATCTGCTGAATAGGTCCTAGTATAGCTTTTCTTGGCTTCGCTCTGAGGGAAGTCATTTAAAAGTAACAAGTGTATGCTGTTGGGAGTGAGGTTCCTTTCAGACCTTAAAGGACACAGGTCACAGGCAAAGTATTTCCACGTCTGAGCTTGGTCCTACCAGTGCTCCTGGCCAAGGAGCAGAGCAGAGATATATGGCTTAAGTTTCCTACCCAAAAAGTAGGGGAAAAAAATGGAATTCCTCCTCTTTCCCTTACTACTGATAAAAACAAACAAACAAACAAACAAACAAACAAAAACTTCACATTATAGGAAAGAATGTGGAGAAGTATACATCTGGAAATACATATACAATTTTTGTCGGTTTCCCCTGCTAGTTGATATGGAAGAGGAGAGGCAGGCAAACATATCAGTTTAAATGGATAGAGTAAAATTCCTAATAACCTCTTAAATATACCACTTCCATTTTTTAATTAATAAAATAAAAGCAAAGCAGATCAATTCAAGAAGCCCAAAACTTAAGGGGCATGCAAGGGCTTTAGGACTTGTATTAGTGTATTGGGTTTATGTGGCAAGATTTTAGTAGCATGGTGGCTGCAGAGATAGCCTCTGTGACAAGAGCCCAGCAGCTGCCCCATGTTAGGTGCAGCTGGTTAGAACCCGGTCCAGCCAGCTCCAAAAGGGACCCATCGCTGGTCAGAACTGAGCCAGGGAGTGATGTTGGTTGCACCTCTGTGAGAGCAGATTTAAGAAAGGAAAAGTCTGCTGCACCACAGCAGCTGGGAGAGAGGAGTAAGAAAATGTGAGAGGAAAAGCCCTGCAGACCCCAAAGTCAGTGCAGAAGGAGGGCAGGAGGTGATCCAGGCACACAGCAGAAGTTCCCCTGCAGCCTATGGAGAGGCCCCTGGTGGAACAGGCTGTCCCCCTGCAGCCCATGGGTCCCACATGGAGCAGATCTCCATGCTGCAGCCTGTGGAGGAGCCCCTGGTGGAGCAGGTGGAGGTGGCCTGGAGGAGGCTGCGGCCCATGGAGAGCCCCCGCAGGAGCAGGCCCCGGGCCGGAGCTGCAGCCCGTGGAGAGGAGCCCACGCAGGAGCAGGGGGCCTGGGGGGAGCTGCCGCCCGTGGGGGACCCGTGCTGGAGCAGTTTGCTCCTGACGGATGGACCCCGTGGTACGGAGCCATGTGGGAGCAGTTCTTGAAGAGCTGCTGCCTGTGGGAAGCCCCTGCAGGCTCAGTTTGGGAAGGACAGCATCCCGTGGGATGGACCCCATGTGGAGCAGGGGCAGAGAGTGACCGTGAAGGAGCAGCGGAGATGAAGTGTTAGGGACTGACCACAGCCCCCCTTTTCCCACTCCCCTGCACCGCTTTGGGGGAGGAGGTAGAAGAAGATGGATGGGGGATGGGAAGGTATTTCTACTTTATTTTTAGTTCTCATTGCTGTAGTCTATTAGTAATGGGCAATAAATTACATTAATCTCCCTTATTCTGAGTCTGTTTTGTACATGATGGTAACTGGTGAATCTCCCTGTCCTTAGTTCAACCCCTGAGCCTTTTTTCATCTTATTTTCTCTCCCTGTTCTTTTGATGAGGGGAAGTGAGAGAGTGGTTTGGTGGAGCTTGGCTGCCCATCAAGGTGAAACCACCACAGTTAGATACTACCATAGGTAGGGTAAGAGATATAATAATCTGAATTAGTGACAAGGTAGGGTACAAAAACAGGGTTAACATATAATCTGGCCAATTTAAAATCCTTTCTAAAGGTGAAACAAATCACTTTCTGACTATCTGGATTTGCCAGGAGAGTTTTTCGTATATATTTGTTTTCATACTTTTCATATATATTTGTTTGTGTAGGAGAATTAAAATCAGTTCCAATTAAAATCAGTTCTATTAACAAAACAAAATATTTTGGTGCTATTTTAATACCAGTTTAGGAGGTAACATAACCCTATGAAATTGCTTGAAGTAATTAAAAGATTGCTTTCAAAAGATGTTTTTCTGTCTGGTCCCACTGGTGATATTCTAGGTGAAATAATTATTTATTCAATAAAGAGGAAAGTATTTTTTAATAATTTTAATATTTTAAATGTCTTTCAATAATTACTTTAATAATCATTTTATTATTATAATATTTTAATTATTATAATATTATAATTATTTATTATAGTAATTATATTTTAATAATTATTAAAATTATTATTCAATAAACTCAAGTTGCTGTGCCTCAAACAATTTCTGTCAGAAATAGGTAGTCGCAGTGCCGGGTGTGACTCCAGCCCCCCTCACATCACTGGTGAAAAGCCTCACTGCTTGTTGTGGATGCACTGTTAACAGAGTGCACTATTAACAGAGTGCTTGGACACAAAGAAGATAGTAGCAAAGGCAGTATGAGATAGCAATTCAACCACAAATCTGCAAGTGGAGTGTAGCAGAGGTAGGAAAAAAAATGTAGTATCTTTGGCCATCTTTTATTTAAAAAGAGGGAGTTGTGTAATATTCATTTTCTCGCAACTGGGGAACTCACATAAGCATTTCAAACCTTGTGGTCTTGTCCAAAGATCCCAATATCCCACAATAGCAGAAAAGTAGATGGGTGGCCTGAGACAACTGAGTAGAGAAGTCGAGGCTTCTCTACTCCTGGTGAGAAAAGTAACTGGACGGCTGTCAAAGTTTCTGCTCTGGGATCTGTATGGATTTCCAAGAGAAATAGAAATCCACGGGCATGTACTATCAAAACAACACTGAATACAAGGTAAGAAGTAGGAAGTGCTGCAGATGGCATTCACCTTGCCTATATTTAATTACATAAAAGCAGGTATCCAGTCTAACCAAAAGTTTTCACAGATAGCAGAGGTATACAAGCCTACTCCATAGGCTGAGTCATCCCATCCAAGGGTATTAACACACAGGAAAAAAACTGCTCTCTGGAATTTCCTGTCCACACTAACTAAAGAAAGAACCTAACGATAACATAAAATAACTTTTAGACAGCTAGATTAAAATGAAACAAATGTCTTCTTCATTATTCTTTCAGATTCTCTGATTTACCTATCTTTATGATGAGGTATTAAGTTTAAATTACCTAGTCTTTCAAAAACTACTTAATTTGTGTTATAAACATATATCCATGTTATAATATTGACATAGGTGATGACATTGGCAAAGTAAATCTAACCCTGACTGTAATTGTGATTGGATACCTAATTGAAAATATCCAGTCAAATATTAATTTATATATAACTGTGGTGATAAAGACACATTTATTTTGATATTGTTGCAAATATAATACCTTGAAAAACAGGGAGGTACTGAGATGTAATAGTTACAATTACGAAAGACAACACTCAGAAGGACTTCTAAATAAGCATAAATTTCTGTAGAGTAGGGAAGAAAATTCTGATAAATTGTCCATCTGTTGAGGTTTAACCCGGGAGGCAGTAAAGCATCGCACAGCCATTTGCTCACTCTCCTGCCACAGTGGAATGAGGGAGAGAATCAGGAAAAAGGTAAAACTCATGGGTTGAGATATAAACAGTTTAATAGGATAGAAAAGGGAGGGAAAAATATAATAATGATGACAAAAGAATATACAAAACAAGCAATGCACAGTTGCTCACCAGCTGCTGACCGATGCCCATCCAACCCCCAGGCAATGCCAGCTCCCCAGCCAACTTTTATTGCCTCACATGACATCACATAGTATGGAATATTCCTTTGACCAGTTTGGGTCAGCTGTCCTGGTTCTGTCCCTTCCCAGCTTCTTGTGCACCCTCAGCCTCCTCGCTGGCAGGGAAGCACAAGAAGCTGAAAAGATCTTTACATAGTGTAAGCACTGCTCTGCAACAACTAAAACATCAGTGTGTTATCACTGTTATTCTCATCCTAAATCCAAAACACAGCACCAACATACCAGCTACTAGAAAATTAACTCTATCCCAGGCAAAACCAGGACAACACCATATTCAAATTATTCACATAATTCACCAAGAAATTTATTTAGGAAATGTTTAAGTGTTAACAACAGAATGGAACATAAAATTTTCCAACCCGATCCCAATATACCAAGTTTCCATTCAGTAGCTTTTTCCTAGCTATTTTTCATTAAAGTATGTCCTCCTGAAAAACATTTTCATAATTTGATGCCATCAAGAGATCAGAAATCCACTACTTTAGTTTCTTCTAAATGTTTAACTCTTTTGTTTTTAAAGGAAGTTGATTTAATCTCTGTGTGTACAGCTTCAATATCTGGGGGTCACAATGTTTTTTTTGTTTTGTTTGTTTTTGTTTTTGTTTTTGTTTGTTTCTTGCATATACCATTTTAAAGAGTCCTTTGGTATTCACTATTTCATCTCTCCAGAGATACCATACTCTCTGTAATCAAGACAATTCTGTTTTCTTTGATCAGCTAAAAAGAATGTGTTCTTTAACTTTTTCTCTGTATATAATAGTTCTCCAACATCATTTTTATTCTCATTTCTTCCTTCTCTCCAGCCTTTGACATTTTTTTTTCCCAGATGCACTTCTTGTCTAACTTATCAGCTGAGAGCAGAATTTTTGATTCTTTCTGTCAAATGAGGGAATCTCCCCAAGCATTTTCTTATGATTATTTATAAGTATTGCCATGTGAACTGCAAATCGCTAAGCATGCATAGGCAATTAATGTCCATTTTATATGAAATACGAAGAGTAAACATCATTAATTTACTATGCAACAAGATTTTAAAAGCAGGACGCTTATTTAGTATTTTTCCACACAAATAGCACTCATCTAAGCTTCTCACCTCTGCATTTAGTCCTTCTACTATTTTAAAGAATATGTCGTTCAATACCACGTATGCTGTGGATTATAAAATACATATAGCGTTAATAATAATAAAACTCTGACATCTTTTTCTACACTTTTAATAATGGATTATTCCCCTGTAAACCTGCTAGGGTTTAGAAAAGCTTGGGTGTCTTTTGAAGCTTTCTGAGGAATCTTCTCCCAACAGACTTACTCTTTTTATTCACATTTAGAAACATATTAAAACATTACAAGTAGAATCAATTTCTGACATTCTTGAGGGATTTGTGGATAGGAACTATCCTTCCTTTCTCCCTGATTATTTTGTTTGGTGCTTCATCAATACAGCAACATTCTTAAAATGGAGAAGCAAACTGATCGGTTACTCAAAATGACAAGTATTTGTGCAAAATAAGAAAGCTGATGCATTTACTTGTTTTCTCTCAGATGTAAAATCCAAAGAGATTTTCTGAAGCCTGGCCAGCTTTTCTAACTCCAGTGAGAGATAAGAAAGATCAATTTTGCACATTTTGAAAACTGCAGATTCTTCATGACTCTTGGACACATTGTATCTCTTCTGTCTACCAGGTTGAGTAGGTATACCGTATCCTTGAAATGTTTGAACTTCAAGCCTTTTTAACATTTTTTTTTTTGAGTGTGGTAAAGAAATGGCATAAGTCATCGATTGGTAAGTCATTGAAACCTTGATTGGGTTTCAGCTAGGCAATTAGAAGTCTGGATTAACTGTTGACATCTAAATAAGGCCTCTGAAGTTAAAAGATGGTGGAAACAAAATCAAAAACAAACATCTATTTTTTTTTAAATGTCTTGAAGACAGAGACTGTTTCCTAACAAAAATGAATAAAAATTATTTTCAGTGATAATAGGTACATTTTGAAGGAGTCTCTACTTTTGGCTGTTTCTCAGCTACAGGCAGTAGTTCACCAGAGCTGTACATTGGGATTCTTACAGCCATAGTTTGTAAATGTGTTAACTTGGAACTGTAATTGCAACTCATAACTATTAATGTTAAAAAGTTATTACCATTCAGGGCTTTTGTGAGGTGTGATAACTTCAATCTAGTTTTCATCACACCATCCATGTTTACTTTTGGAAAAACCTTATTTGATCAGATAAATATTCGGAATATATTGTAAATAATAATAAATGGCTTTGCACTAGATTGCCAGCTATATTTCAGTCTCTGAGTTCTACAGCACTTCAAAAAAACAATCAACCTTTTGAATCCTAGTTTATGAAATCTGCTGAGTTCTTTCAGTGAATTACAGCCTTGTATTTGTATGGTAGTCATTTATTATTTCAAACACTGCATTCCTGTATTTCAGGCCATTAAAAAGTACTGAAATAATAATCTGAAATTTTAGTCATTTTACTATAAACTATGACAAAGCTATAAATATTACTTTTCAGTCATTTACAAATAAATATATTGATGAGTATATGTATGTAAATGTATTTTTAATTCTTGTAATATGCATTCTTTAAGTATTGATTTCATATCTGTCATTTTCATTGTTTTCAAGTATGTGTAACTCCATCTTTTTTCTGTTTTTATTTTTGGCAAATATCTGCTTTGTGGATTCCACTGAACTGTGGAATTCAGTGCTGTTGAATGTGCCTGGAGCACAAAATAGAGACAGTAATGGAAGAAACCTCCCTATATGAAAGCATGGGTGGATAAGAGACTATTTAAAATATTTGCCTTTTGCTTCCAAAGTATATCAAAGCAGATAGATTGGGGAAGGTCAAAGTGGTCATCTGAACAGTAGGCTTTTTGAATAACCTACTGCGGATGATGTTGTAAAGGTCATCAGTCCATCATGGTTGTGATATAAAGAACCCAACCAAGCTCCACAAAGAGCACTTCCTGCTACACCTCTCCTACTCCAATTTCACACATTTAGCTAGTGAGTTATTTATTAATTTTATTCCTCTGAAACATCCGGTGTAAGAAGCTGTTGGAGGAAGTATCCTGGTTTTGATAGTCCTTTCATCTGTTCTGCTGTGAGTCATCTTATGCTCCACCTGCTCTGTCATACAGAATCACATTTAGAATCTCTTTGAAACACTGCTTTAAAAACATCTAAGTGTTAAACAAAATGTGTACAATGAAGGTGTTCTCCTTACATAAAATCAAACCGTTAAAAATGTTGTTATGCAAGGTCTAGAAGCTCTTTTGTTAGAACAGACAAGGGTACATTCTTCACTATTTGAGATATCCAATAGAGGTTGCATTTTCTTTTTTTTTTTTTTTTTAAGCAAAGCTGTAGCCATTCTGGTTGATATGTGGTGACATATTAACATCCTAACTTTTTTACTTTATTTTTTTATTCTGGAGTAAGTAGAAATCAGATGTTAGAAACAGATAAAGAAAAGAATCAGAATGAGGTTTCTCAATTAACTGGCAATTAATTATCATATTGATGCTTCCATATATTCTGAAAAGTTACTAGATCCATAAGTTGTTCCAAGTCAGTGGATTTCTTGTCAAAGTAAACTTTTACTAAGTTGGAATAAGTATATCAGAATTCATCTGTAAATGTTTTGATCATTTTTGAAATAGAAGGGCATTCATTGTTGCAGGGTTATATTGAGTCATGCACTGGAATAAAATGTCAGAGCTGTACATGTGTATTTATAGACATTTTTATCCAGGTTGACAGTATTTTTCATGTATCCTGTCTTCCTGTAAATTCTTTCTGGTACTATTAATGTAAATGCCTGGTATTTATTCTTGCCTCTTGCTGGGTATGTTGTCATATGTCTCCATTGTTCATGTTCTAAACAGAGAAGGGAAGGAATGTAAAGAACATAAATCAAATCTGAAACAACAGGCACAGAGAAGAAAAAGTAAGAAAGAATCCTTCACTGTTTCTTATCAAGTAACAAATTGTCACATTATTTTTCCCCCTCATTAGCTGGGATAAATAGCAGTATTTTGTTGCCAATGGGTAAGTAAGAATTTAAGTCTCACTTTTCCATGAAGATGAAAAGTAAAAACTCTTTACCGTGACCCAGGAGTTGTGTCAGACTGAATAAAGGATGGGATAAATAATGCAAACCACCTAAACTAGGCATTTTTTATTAACCACATTTAAATAATCTTTGATCTTGCTCTCTGACTTCTGTTCTCAGAACAACATGAGAAACTATCTGGGAGCAAAACTAAAGCCATCTCCCTGAGCAAACAGATTACTTTCTGTGATCATGGAATACATTAGCAAATGTTCTACTACTGTGAAAGCTTGCATGCCCTTCAGTCTCTGAATTGCTACTGGGTATATGAAGAGCAGAGTAAACTGTAGCAGTTACTGTATAAATGCTGGATGGAACAAAACAAAGATACAAATGATTTTGGTAAGAGTTTAGATTTCCTTAATCTAAACTAGTCAGGATATTCTCTTTGGTGGCATGGTTGAATGATTTCCATGTTTTCTCATTAGTATGCATTGACAACAGCTCAGTTTCTTATCTGTTTCTTAGCAGCTGGTTCTGTGGTTCTTACTGTTAGAAGATCTGTGCCATGGATCTGCTTACGGGTTGGGCATTCTCTTAGTTGCATATACAGGAATAATAGTAGCACATGATCCAACTCTTCCATGGCCTGGAAAATCTCATGTTTTCCTCTTTTTTTTTTTTTTTTCTGTGGGGTATGGATGTTGATTATCATTTATTTTTATTTTTTTCCTGATGATCTGGAGAATGTAGATCTAACACCATCTTACAATAGCTGGAGGATGCTTCTTGCCTAGAGTGAGATCTTCTGTAGAACAACTGTTTCTTACCCATCCTTAGCCAGGTACCTTTTTTCAGAGTTTATCATGTTGAAGTGCAGTATAATGAAAATGACATATGAATGGTCCCATATGAAGTAAATTAAGCTGTCATGATGCGAGATGTTAGATCCCCACGTGGATAAATACGTAGTTAAGAGATGAGAAAAAAATGACCAGCCTCCAAAATGGAAGATTTTTCCTAGTCCTATTCAATTGATTTATAAATCATCTAGAAAAGGGAGTATGTGGCAAAGTGACAAAAATTAACAATGGTACAAAATCCTTCAGGATATATTTAGTTTTATCAGCTGTGAAATGTCTCTGGGGCATCTACAATATTGAATGACTGGACAATAAAATGGCAGATGAAATTCAGCATTGACCACTACAAAATAATAAATATGTGGGTAAAAATAATCATTGACTATATATAAACACAAAGCTGAGACCTATTAGCTATTACCATTCAGAAAGAGATCTTGCTGTTATGGTGAGTAGTTCTTTGAAAATTTTAGCTCAGTGTTCTCTGGAACTCAAAAAGCCATGTTAAAAATTATTATAAAAAGATTAACGAACACAAGGGAAAACAATATTTTACCAGTACCTAAACCCATGATGAGTCCACATCTTTAACTGTGAAGGTCTTCTATTCAAGCTTATTCTTTTACAACTTCAAGATATAGGAAACCTGAAAAGGTACCTCAGCAAGGATGATCAGAGATATGGAAAGCTTCTTTAAAAAGACAGGGAGTGTGTAGCCTGGAGAAGACTGAACAGGGTTTCATGATGATTTTTAAAATCATGAATCATATGAAAGTGGTGAAGAGCACAAGAATTGGAGGCAATTATTATTTCATCAAAAGAAATTAACTGACTGTCTGTGAACAAAGATCAGGAATTACTTTTCTATATAATCAGTAATTACACTGTGGATGTCATTGTCACAAGATATGGATGCCAAAACCTTGAATGGAGTCCAAAAGAAATATTGGAAAAAAATAATGGAAGAAAGTGTTATTAAACATGAACAGACAAAGACACATCCACTTCAGGAAATCCCCTTTCTTTTTCAGAATCTGACATTGTTAACAGAGATGATAAACCAGGAAAAATAAAATAAATAAAAAAAATCCATACCTCTCCTATTCTTACGATTTTTCTCTAGGCATCTACTGTGAGTCCAAACAATGGTGCATCTCTTCTTGGCTTAACAAACAGTATTTCATTTCTTATCTCTTGTACTACCTTGCACTTCTCCTCTGACATGACTTTGCAATAATCTGGGATAAATCTTCTCTAGCTCCCTATTTGTGGATACAGTGTCTGTGCCTCATCTTCTCCAGCTCTCAGGTATGCATTTCTAAGTCACAGACAGGTAGCACCTTCTTTTTGCATGGGGAGAAAAGTACTTACAATTCTGAGTTTTCCTAACACAATGACAAACCTAAAAATGCCTTTCAGAGAATCAGATGAAGATATGCCAAAATATGTCACTTAAAATGACTAAAGTTCTGGGGAAAAAAAAAAAAAAGACAGAGGGAAATGCCACAAAATAAAGGCTATAAAGTATCATAGAATCATAGAATGGCTTGGGTTAGAAGCGACCTTAAAGGTCATCTAGTTCCATCCTCCCTGCCATCTGCAGGGACACCTCTCACTAGACCAGGTTGCTCAAAGCCACATCCAACCTGGTCTTGAACACCTCCAGGGATGGGATGGGGCATCCACAACTTTTCTGGGCAACCTGTTCCAGTGCCTCACCACCCTCTGAGTGAAGAATTTCCTCTTAACATCTAACCTTTCTTGTGCTGGGCCCCCAGACCTGAACGCAGTACTCCATGTAGGGTCTCACAAGAAGAGATTAGAGAGGGAGAATCACCTCCCTCGACCTGGCCACTACTCTGTTGATGCACCCAGGATGCACTTGGCTTTCCAAGCTGCAAGCATGCACTGCTGTTTCATGTCAAGCTTTTAGTCCGACAGAACCCACCAGCACCAGTCCCAAAACAAACCCAAGACAAATATGCTAAATAATAGTTCAGGAAGCAAATGTGAATTGTGGTTACCCTAGTAATTCAGATCTGAATCAGTTCCCATCTCTGATGGATATCTGTGGCTTCTTTTTTTTTTTTTAATAATAAAAGTACATATTTTCTACTGTGTCTAAACACTTTTCTTTAATGCACTTGGCAGATAAACAGTCAGTGGTAATACTGCTGAGTACAAAGTGGATAAACAGTAGTCTGTAGTCCCCATGACAACAGGAACCACCAGATAGTGTCCAGTCAAACTGCCTAGAGTTATAGTAGAGTTGGTTTTAAGACTGCTGTAACAGCTGAAAAGGAACCAAGGAAACCCAGGAGGGGAGCTACCATTAAACAGAGTGGACAGTCAGTTCTATCCTTACTCTTTGCTCCAAGACAATTTCATTTAGCAGTAAAAAGTATTTAACGGAACACTTGTAAAATACTTTTTTTAGATCTGATAATTATTTTCATGTGCTCATCCCCTAGAAATGCAGACTATAATACTTTGATGCCTGAATGTGTATGCAGAAGAATAGAGTCTGATCTTGACAGGACCTTTCAGATTATTTTGCCATAAACAATATCAGTGAGAGTATGAAGCTTTCGGTGTATAAAAATGGTTTAGAAACTGGCAATAATCTGAAAAAATAAAGACTACAGGAAATAGCTTGACATGGATTAGAGTTAACTAATCAGACTCTGAAGATTAGAAGAAAAGGGCAATGAAGAAATCTGTAAAGGAAGGGATTGCATAAACTCAGTTTAGAGCAGAATGAAAACAACAGTGGTAATAAATTCCACCAAGACTTTAATGTAACATGAAATCTATTTATACAAAAGAGAGATAGAAACCAGACAAGAAACTAAAAGTAGTGCAAAATGCATGGGGATAAGGATTATTTTTTTTCCTACACTAAAGAACATAATAACCCTTATATAATATGCTGCAGATAGCAACACACAGATCTATAATGTTTATTTACTTGAAATTTCTTGAACATTTTTATATGAAAGTTACAATACGAGTAAAAATTCTTTTCTGTTCAAAGGAATTTCTCCCCCCTCAACACACACACCACCCTCTTCTCCATCTTTTCACCCTTTCCATCCCTTTTTGACTCTTTCTTTCCTGTCTTCCTTCTCCCTTCTGCACCTCTTGCCATTATGATAGTTTCCTGCCATTTTCTATTTCTGGTATGTATTTGTCGGTTTTCATTGTGGAAAATATTTTCGTGAACTCTTGTGAATTCTAGTATTTTCTCAACAGAAAAGTAAAGAATTCAATAAACTGCATTTGCCCATTATGTAAACATGCATATTATGAAAGCCTCGAGGGTCACCAGTAAAAACAAACAAACAACAACAACAAAAACTGTTTTTTCAGTTTTAGAATATATTTGCCTAGATAATTTTATTTTGCCTTGCAGGGTATATTTGAACTACTGCTTGCAAGCTGTTTTTAATAGAGCTGCTAAATATTGTCAGAAAGAATGTGTTAACAATACCACTTAATCAAGAATATAAAGACTGCAAAGTCAGAACATGAGCAAGCAAATTTAGAGAAAGGTGGCCTGAATTATTAAAGAGAAAAGAAGCAAAAGGGAAAGTTATATTGTATCATAACCAGGTCACTGTGATGATCATTATTTCAATCCCATGTAACCACTACTTCTTGCTTTATTGGCCTGGTAATTGTTTCTGTTCATGACATAGATAGAACAATAATGCCTATCTAGAAATTTGATCAGTCTAGAAGTGATACTAATTACTTGCTGTCTACACAATTAAATAATTCAATGTAATTTCAGATACTCTAGTTTCCAGAATGGTTTTGTCAGAGGTAAGACAATATTAACCGCTCTTCAAAATCAGGGCAAGAGAAGGAAATATCTGTTCCTCGTTGGAGCAGTACTACTAGTCAAAGATGGTTTAATTCTTCACTTAGTGTGTCTTTAAAAACAAACAAACAAACAAACAACAAAACAAAAAAAAAACAAAAACAAAAAACTAACTGTTCAATTATAAATGCGTTATATTTACTCTAAAAGTAATGGAGGGGTTTTTTTTTATAAAAAGCCTCCTGGATTTTTACACATCCCACAAATATGCAACAAGTTAAATAAGCATACAGTTTGGTCCTGGCATAATCTGCAAGTGTTAAAGAAAAGCTGACGGGCTGTTGAGTGCTAGAATTACACAGTAAAACATAGTAAGTAATGTTTATCAGTCTCAAGTTGTACACTTTATTTTCTGTTAGTCATTACCATTGCAAAAGTTGTTGATGTTGGGAGAAACAACAGCACTGTATTAATTTTCATTGCTATCTATAAAAATATAATACGATTATTGGAACTATGCTGATGTAAGTTACAATAATTTGATTTGAAAAACACCTTTCTCAGTATGTTATAACTAGTTACATAATTCATTAATTGTGACTTCAGTATCTTTTTGTGTTAAGGGACAAGATGATGCTGTGTGCGATGTAGTATCTTCTGTAATAGCATTGCCTCCCATCTAAATCTAAGGTCTACTTTCACAGAAGAAAGAAAAAAAAATGGAGGTCAGTGTTACCTACATTCACACTATGCTCCTAAAATATCCTTTTAAAGACATAAGAAATGCCATATTAACAGTATTCAATTCTTGGTGCAATTATTTTTGAAAATCATGTTATAGTTCTACAGGATTGTACAGATGAATATTTTACTGCTCTGAGGCTTATCAGTAAATCAATCATCTCACTACCTTTCTGTGTTTAGTATTAATATGTTGTTCCCTCTGATGGGGAAGTAGGAGATCAGTAATTTACCCAGAACACTGCAAAAAAATCTTAGCAGAGCTAGGATTAAAATTAAATTTCTTCATCTTCTGTTATAAACATTAGGCTATGTTTGTTGTTGTTGTTGTTGTTGTTGTTTGATTTTTTTGTTTGTTTGTTTTTGTTTTCATTCTCATTTTTCTGAAGATCAAGTTAGGAACCTAAACTTAAAATGAATTTATCTGCATACCATGCCCAGTGTACAACTCAATATCAAGTGTAATGTTTTTAAAATGATAAAAACACAGAGCCATGCATTGCAAACCAGAGGCAAAATTTATTTCAGCAAGCTGTGCTCATGCGCAAAGTGTAATGCTGGCATCAGTGACATCCCAGTGGATTTTTTTCTTTCACTCTGTTTTTCCTTTTTTTTTTTTTTTTATCTCTCTCTGTGTTAAGCTAGTAAGAAATTTGTGCATATAATAATCTAAATAAGTCTCAGAGCTGGTGAGCAACAGCCAACCAGAAATATTTCAATAAGGTGAATTTGTCCCCTGAAAATGCCATTTTCTTCCAACTATGCCTTTTTGCTGCAATGAATTGGTTTCAATTAAATACTTTTGGAAAGGTTTCCCTGCTCTTGGATAGAATTTCTGGCAGGAAAAAGTGAACAAGTGAAATCCAGAAGAACAAGTGACCTAGTAGAAAGGATATTTATCTGGGATGTAGAAGACCTGGATTAAATCCCTTACATGAAGGATTTAATGCTTTCTTACCTCATGTTCCCAACAGCTAGTAATTCCAAGGCTGTAGTCACAGTATCATATATCATTGCCATCGAGGAATTTTGCTGAAATTCCAAATGCTTTAGTGAACTGGAAAAATTATTTTCTACCAACTTCTCCCTGAGATGAATAGAGGTAATTTTTTTTACAGGATTCAGGGTGTCAGTAGAGAGTATTCTGATGGTTTTAATACTTATGTTAAAACATACATGAACTTTAAAATTAAATCCGATTAAATGAAACCTCTGCCAAAGAACTGATCATGCAGTGTTCATTGCAAATCAAATGCTTGTGTCACAGACTCAAAAGAACAAGAGAAATTCCATTTCATAATGTAAGTATAAGCTGAACTTTGGAATTAAAGCCATATATATGTTCCTGAAATCCTGCGACTTGGGTGAGATATGTTGTTTTCATAAACTGAAGTATATGCAATCAAAATAAATTTGTTTTTGTTTCAGGTAGCTGCAGTACACTCCATCAACGTAATGAGGTCATGGCTGAACTTAATTAATTTTACATGGATATACTGTTTCCTTTTTAACTTCTGGTTGTACCACTGAGTGCAAATAACACTGATGGATGATGGATGCAAATTTTTGAAATGGGCCAGGCACTAAAGTTCACTTGTAAATTGAACCTTTAAAGAGCAATTTAATTTTTAATTTTCTGACTAGTAGCAAACTTTACTAAAATAAAATAAAATAAAATATAAAGTAAACAAAACAAAACTGCCATTAATAACCCTAGGGTAAAACCTGGAAAAGTGAAAAATTTACCTGAATTTCTGAGAAGTTTTGGACCATGTAGTAGACAATATAGTTTATCCTATATAAGATGAGTGTAGTGGGAATGGAAGGCATTCATGGTTCCTAGTCCAGTACAAGGATGTCAACTTTGTACTGATTTAATTAAAGTCAATAGAAACTTTGTTGTTAAAAGCATCTTATATGTTATGTTCTTCTCTGTCATTGCATTTGCAGAACATTTAATTAAAAAAAAAAAAAAAAGGAATTACATGTTGAAAATTTTAGTCTAGCTTTCCAGATTCTCATTTTCACTTATAAAAGAATTATGATTTTCTTCTCTGCAAATTTTAACATTTTGTGGGAGGTAAAAATTTTGTCTACAAAAAGACCAACATACTGTTTAATATTCAAGTTCATGAAGAGCCGAGTTAATTTTCTGAGTCTGTTAATCCTGGCTGCATGGGCACTCAGCTTGAAACAGAGGAATAGAACTGAACAGGCTTCAAACTAAAGATTTTTGTGGCAATTGGAGATATGGGCTCTAGAACCTTGAAGCAGATGAGGGAACTGAGTACAGCTTTCTCATTTCTGAGCAATTTCTTTAATTATTGCACTGAATTTTCCTTTTCTCCTCCCACCTCCTATCCCCCAACCTTCCCCCCAGAACTGAAAACCCTTTTTGAACAGATTTATTTTATAGGAAGGAAACAATGGATACCTTATATTGTTGCACTCATCACACAGACAAGACTTTAAATTTGAACTCACATAGAACTTATGTGAGGTTCAATAGACTGCAATTCATATCACAGTGTTTGTTATGTTCAAATATGGAGAAAAAATCAGTTCAAATAATTTTGACTGAATTAGGCAACTTAAGGTACTATTGAAAAACAAATGCTCTTTGGCTTACACAACTGTTTTTCACCAAAGACGTACTTTAGGTATGAAAGTGAGCTTAATCTTTCCCTTAGCCTGAAGTAGAGCAGTGGGGTGCTATTGTAATTTCCTTTAATACAGGGGGAAATGTAAGAAAAGGAAAGAAAATCTAAAAAAAATCTAAAAAAAAGCCACACATATATTTGGGGTATTCATGTGGGAGAGGAATAGAACATTGGCCTATAGCTTCTAGAGCAAGCACCCTAACCGTTTCATTATTACATAGGAGGTTTGTAGGAGGCTTCACCACCACATCAGAAAGCAATTATTGAGTTTTGTGAGGGTCTCATTCCTCCTTCCTGGTGTATTGAAGTCAAATTGAAAATGTCTTTTTGTTTATGGCTTCCACTGGGAATTTAAGAATTGCCTTCATTTGCAGAGCCCACTGGGTCTTGCAAAAGACCTGGCATTTATCTTCTGGGACTTTTATCTTCTGGGATTTATCTTCTGGGACTTCAGAATTTGTAAACATGTAGAAAAAACAAAGGGGACTGGGAATATGATTCAGCCTCTCTAACTGTAGATATTTTGATCTGAGTTAGTGGCTCTGAGTTCACTCTAAAAAAAGGAGAAATGCATGGACAACTTGATTTCTTACCTCTTTTATGCAGCTCCTTCAGGTGAACTGGACAGTATATGTGCCTCTTTCTCTTCATTTTGACCATACTGTAATCTAGGTTGCTGGAGAAGTTGACCTGGTAAACTGTATTTAGGAAGTCTTTGAGTAAGAAAGGAGCTACCTGGTTGTTTTTGGAAATGCTATGGGCAACAGTCATCAAACAACAATATTTAAATAGCAAGATTGAATTTAGAAGTATAAGGGTCAAATTACTGTCATGTCCAGGTGAATGAAATTCCTGCTGAGACCTGATTAATTCAGAAACTTTCAATGGCTTTTTTTTTTTTTTAAGAACTATAGAGTATAATTATTCAGTTAATCAGGTTGTATTTTTCTATCACCCTAATTCCTGTCCAACTTTTTAGATCAATTCATGTCTAATTAGCTTTATATAGTGGTTAGAGAGAATGCACTAATTCTAAGCCATATGACTGTTGATGGCTTACAGAAGAAATGTACAACTAAGTGAAAGCTTAAAACTAATTTTCCTCTAAAACTGACTTTGTCAATATTTACCTCTTCATTGTAATGCCTTATCTTGCACTGTCATTTTTGTCCATTGGATACCTACTTCTGATGATTTACCAACTGCTAACATTGTTCTAACAATACATTGAGAAAAAAATATTATGACAAAATAATTAGAGAAATTGATTTTGAATCATTTTTGCATTCTTTTCAAGGCCTTAAGTTGAGAAAAAAAGTATTTTTCATTGTTTATTTCTGTTTAAAGATTAATATAATTCTTGTGAAAAATCTTAAGACTGACAAAACTAAATATTTTACCTGACCAAATTGCCTCAGAATTTAACATTCCTCTTTTTCATATATATACATATATATACATTTATGTGTTCCTCTGATACACTTTTAGATTATTAATAGATAATTACATTTAACCAATATGAAATAAGTACAAAAATATCTGATACTTCAGCAGCTAAGAGTTATACTGCAAATATTGACTTGAACTATGATGAGATGAGATATTACGGTTCATTAAGTAAAATGGTCTATTTTCAATCCACAGAAAGGATGTATGTAAGCACTAGGGTAAAACCCCGATGATATACAGAGCCTCTGAATGAAAGGACACTAATGTCACATGGGAGAGCTTAAGTAGGATCAGGTTTACGATCTATAAAAATAAGAAATAAATAATTTTAAAAAGATGCTTCGAAGAAGAAACCTCACAGTTCTTTTCTTTCTCATATGATTAACTGAAAATTGTAGTCATGTCTGTAATGTCTGTCTTTGATAAAACAGCATGCCATGCTGCTTTTGACTAAAGTTCACTGCAGAAAAGGAGAGAAGTGATAATAAAAGGGATTTCCTCTGACTTAAAAACTGTATAACTGTAAAAAAAAGTAGGAAAACATCTATTTTTCATATATGTTTGACCTGTCTTCCAGTCTACAGAGCTTCATGACAGAAAATGAACTAAAGCCACAGAAAGACACATGAACTGACAGTTTTCACGTGGAAGAACTCCTGTGCTATACCCCCCTCTGCTTAAACCCTCAGGACCTAAAGCATTGATCCAGGTATTTACAATGCATTAGAAAGCCAGTATCTCTTGAGCAGAATCCACCAAAAAATATCCAAAATGTTCTGTTTAAAGCACTATCTGCACTTTCTGATACTAAGCAGAATAGGTGTTTTTTTGTTTGTTTGTTTGTTTGTTTGTTTGTTTTTTTAAATCTCATCATCATTTATCTATGATATACAAGAAGGGGGATCACTTTCTGAAAAAATGTACTGGATAAACCCATTGAGATGAACTAGTTGAACAGCCAGGTCCAGATGGTGGTGATCAGTGGGACAAAGTCTAGTTGGAGGCCAAAAACAAGCTGTGTACCCCAGAGGTCAATGCTCGGTCCAATCTGGTTAAAGAACTTCATTAATGATCTGGGGCAAACTGTACCCTCACAGGTTTGCAGATGACACAAAACTGGAAGGAGTGGCTGATATACCAGAGGGTCATGCTGTCATCCAGAGGGATGCTGACCATCTGAATAAATGGGCCGACTGGAGCATCATAAAGTTCAACAAGGAGCAGCGGAAAGACCTGAGCCTGGGGAGGAACAACCCCAGGCACGAGTACCTGCTGGGGACTGCCCAACCTTCTTCTATCTCCTGCCCCAAAGCAATGCAGGGGAACGGAGAATGAGGGCTGTGGTCAGTCCCTAACGCTTTGCCTCTGCTGCTCCTTCACGGTCACTCTCTGCCCCTGCTCCATGTGGGGTCCCTCCCACGGGATGCGGTCCTTCCCAAACTGAGCCTGCAGGGGCTGCCCACAGGCAGCAGCTCTTCAAGAACTGCTCCCACATGGCTCCGTACCACGGGGTCCATCCGTCAGGAGCAAACTGCTCCAGCACGGGTCCCCCACAGGCGGCAGCTCCCCCTGCTCCTGCGTGGGCTCCTCTCCACGGGCTGCAGCTCTGGCCCCAGGGCCTGCTCCTGTGGGGTCTCTCCATGGGCCGCAGCCTCCTCCAGGCCACCTCCACCTGCTCCACCGGGGGCTCCTCCACAGGCTGCAGCGTGGAGATCTGCTCCATGTGGGACCCATGGGCTGCAGGGGGACAGCCTGTTCCACCAGGGGCCTCTCCACAGGCTGCAGTGGAACTTTTGCTCAGACTCATGGAGTACCTCATGCCCTTCTCCTGCACTGACCTTGGGGTTTGGGGTTTCTCTTTCCTTGCTCTCCCAGCTGCTGCTGTGCAGCAGGTTTTTGTTGTTGTTGCTGTTTTTTTTTTTTTTCCCTTTCTTAAAAATGGTCTCACAGAGGCACAAACAGCATGGCTTAATGGGGCTTGGTTCAGGCCAGCAGCAGGTCCCTTTTGGAGCCAGCTGAAACTGGCCCTTACCTAACATGGGGCGGCTTCTGGATTCTTCTCACAGAGGCCACCCCTGCAGCCCCCCACTGCCAAAATCTTGCTACATAGACCCAATACGACTAGACAATCTTTTTTCTCCCAAAAGTATATGACAGAATATGGCTGCTCCCTTTTATTCTCTTACTCTCTGGTTCTGTATGTTACCTGAGATATAAAAGACTTGTTCCTGACACAACTTATTTATGTCCAAGTTTTTTAGAGGACATTCATTCCTTTTTTTTTTTTTTTTTTTTAGTGTGATCTCTCTAGCTAACTGCCATGAAGCTGTTAACTTTGTATGCCATACCTAAATACTCAGAGACAAAAAAAGCATATTTGAGAGAAGCTTGTTATAGTCCATTGGCCAGGTTACTTGCTAGCCATTCTGCTTATCAGAAATCATCAAAGATCTTTTGTTTGTTTGTTTGTTTGTTTTGTTTTTGTTTTAATCTAAAGGAAGAATCCAGAATGTCAAGAATTTTTAGGCAGTGAATTTGTTTACAAGTTTTTGGGGAATATACATTTTGGATTTTGGAAACTAAAAAGGAGAGTAAGGCAGTGAAAACTTGTAATAGGTCCATCTGTCAGCTGAAGAGTAAGTACTGAGTTCACCGAGTTAACCACATCAGAGGCAAATAATTATAGAACAGAGCTACTTTCTACCCAACACTGAAGTGGATGGTGAGGTTCAGAAACTATGGTCAGACCTTCAATGCTTGCCTATTTTTCTCTCACGTGATTATAGTGTCTCTTACAAATTGCTCTTAGATATGGAACAATCACTGAACTGCTTCACAATATCTGTAGATAGTCTGTGGGATTTCTTCTTTCTGCCTCTTCACTGTGTGTGGGATTTGCTTATTACACAAGATATTTTACTTGACGTAAAAGCTGGCTATTATTACGGAGGCTATTTGGCGTTTAATTACTCATTTCCTTTTATTCTTCTCTCTTAATCTTATCCTTTTCTCTAATGCTTTCATTATTTCTTCCTTTCGAAAAAATGCTTAGTACTCTGGTTTGTAATACAGCAACTGTAAATGTATTCCTTTGTTTATCCATCCACAAAGAAAGAACCTAATTAGATACAAAAATCAGCAGCAAATTAAGAACTTCTACTGTTGTCAAACAAAAGAACGCAGACAGATGAGCAGAGAAAGAGCCTGATGGTTACTTTTCTTTCCTGGCAGATAAGACACCTAAACTCTACTTAATATTTAATAGTTTATTCAAAGTACAACAGCAGTAAAAGAGATTAAGAACATCCAGCTACACAAAATAAAATAATAGTATTAGTGTATTTTCTTTAGACAGAAGTCTGAATACCTTCTTGCAAAGAAGGAATATGAGTATAGGTCTCCCACAGAGGCTGAAAAAGAATTAAATGAGATAAATAATAAACAAGAAAGTGGTAACATCTCCAATTTCATCAGCACTCCCTTGCTGACTCACTTTTTTTGAAAGAAAGCAAAACTTAAATCTTTCATGTGCTCCGAAATAATTCTCATTGGGTTGGGTTGTGTTTGTGTAAGGTTGTATTTTAAATTTAGGTCAATCCAAACCACTTTTTAAAGACAATTCCCTTGGCTGGGCTTTCAGGATTTCAAATCAGGCAGATGAATAGCTGTCATTATCGCAGACATAGGACTGACTGTCCTTTGGCCCCTCTCTCTAGATATATCCTTCCTGGTTTGCAGCATTTTTTCCTTAGCAAAGAGCCTTTGATTGCACTAATTTTTCCTCTGCAAGACCAGGACTTTTTCTATAACATCTTGTGGATTGAGTGAATGTACTTTAACAGTATGACTTTTTTTTAGCAACTCTAAGTCTTTTTTTAGCAAACATATGACTATTGATAAACAGTGTGACTAAATCTCCTTCTCAAACCAATTTACTGTTTAATTTTCAATGAAAATAAAGCTTAAAATAATAGAAAAAATGTTATTAAAAACTGCTAAAACTCTATATTTACAAGCTTCTATTATTATAGAATCCAGGAATCATGGAATGGTTGAGGTTGAACAGGACCCCTGGAAGTCATCTGGTCCAACCCCTTTGGTCAAGCAGGGATACCTACATCCACTTGTACAGTCCAAGTGGCTTTTGAATATCTCCAAGGATGGAAACTCTGCAACCTCTCTAGGTAACCTCTTTAGTTCCATTGCTCTGTTACCCTCACAGTAAAGAAATGCTTCCTGATTGTTGTGGTTTAACCCTTTTGCATTTGTCACAGTCCCTTCAGACACCTGCTGAGTCATGTTTTTATCCACAGCCAGAGCCACTTTGAGGTGTTATTCCATGACCTAATCCACAGATACTGCAAGGCGTACCTGCTATGGCATGAACTTCTGCAAGGCTACAGGTGCTTCGAGCTGTATTTGCTCTGTCCTGGTTTCAGGTAGGACAGAGTTAATTTTCCTCCTAGTAGCTGGCAGGATTCTATGTTTTGGATTAGGATGAGAAGAGCGCTGATAACATGCTGATGTTTTAATTGTTGTAGAGCAATGCTTACACCAAGCCAAGGACTTTTCAGCTTCTCGCTCTGTCCTGCCAGCGAGCAGGCTAGGGATGCAGCAGGAGCTGGGAGGGGACAGACCCAGGACAGCTGACCCAAACTGGCCAAAGGGGTATTCCATACCATCTGACGTCATGCTGAACAATATATAGGGGTAGCTAGCCGGGGTGGAGGGGGGGGCTGGCTGCTCGGGGATAGGCTGGGCATCGGTCAATGGGTGGTGAGCAATTGCATTGTGCATCACTTATTTCGTACACATTATTACTATTAATACTATTATTATTATTATTATTATTATTATTATTATTATTATTATTCCTGTCTTAATAAACTGTCTTTATCTCAACTCACAGGCTTCACTTTCCCGTTTCTCTCCCCCATCCCAGAGAGGGAGGGGGGAGGGTGAGCGAACGGCTGTGTGGTGTTTGGCTGCCAGCCAGGCTAAACCACAACACTCTGGAGTGGACTTACCTATGGCCACAGACATTTTGATGTATACGTGCTCCCATACGGACTCATCCACAGGTCACGATCACTCTGACTAGACTTCACTCTGGAGTTCCAGCCTGTCCATTACAGCAGCACAGGAACAACAGCAATGCCTTGGCCATCTGCCAGCCCTGGCACATGGCCATGGCTGTTATCAGAATATTTCCAGGCACAGCAAAGCAAGATGATAAGGAGCAAAGAGCAGAAGGGAAAGCAGCCACTAACAAGCACGGGATGCTACATACAGTAAGGTAAGCAATCCATGTAACAAGCACGGAAGCCCACCAACTAACAGATAAACAGCTATAACATTTATAAATTTTGTCTGTACACTCCACACTCAATTAAATCTGTCGTCATCTCAAACCCTTCAAGGCCCATATTGGACAGCAAAAAGGACTGATGTGTTATAACCCAGCAGGCAGCTCAGCCTGTGGTGCTGAACACCACACAGCTCAGTTTCCTCAGGTGGAATGGGGTAAAGAATCAAAGAGGTACAAGTGGGAGATAGTTTACTAGGTAAAGCAAAAGCTGTGAGTGCAAGCAAAGCAAAACAAGGAACTCATTCACTCCTTCCCATCGGTAGGCAGGTGTTCAGCTGCTTCCAGGAAAGCAGGGTTCATCACATGGAATGGTTTCTTGTGAAGACAAACACCATCACCATGACTCCAAATGGTGCACCCCCCCCCCGCTTCTTTACCCCAAGGTTATTGTTTAGCATGACATGACATGGTATGGAATATCCTTTTGGCCAGTTTGGACGAGCTGTCCCGGTTCTGTCCCCTCACAGCATCTTGTGCACCCCTAGTACTCTTCACTGGCAAGGCAACGCAAGAAGCAGAAAAGTCCTTGGCTCTGTGTAAACACTGTTCTGCAACAACTAAAAGCATTGACATATTGTCACCATTATTTTCTTAAAAAATCCAAATCACAGCATTATGTGAGCCTCTATGAAGAAAATTAACTCTATCCCAGCCAAAACCACAACACTGATGTTCAGATGGAACTCCTGTCTTTCAGTTTGTGCTCATTGCTTCTTGTTCTGTCATTGGGCACCACTGAAAAGAGCCTGGCTCCATTTTCTCTGCACCCTCTCTTCAGATATTTACATACATCGATATGTACCTGGGATAAGACCTGGGAATTTCTTTTATTATTTTTATTTTCTTATAGGGGGATACCAGCTTATTTGTGTGTGTGTGTACTCTCCTGTCTCATCCCTCCCTCAGATTTGCTTCTGACAGCTGCTCTCTTTCAGAATAGAAGAATACCTATTAAAGTTTAAGCATGCTTAATGAGACCGTTGATGATTTCGGTGGGTGAGGGTGTTTGGTTGTTTTTGTTTCGTTTTGTCTAGCTAAGCCAAAGTAAAAATGCATTGAGCAAACTGCAATAATCAGACTATTTTCATATTTTATATATATGTATATATATATATTATATATATCACAGAGCAGCCTGATGTCTTTCATAAACCTAAGATACATCAAGGTATGCATTTAAGAGTGATTAACTCTTACTTCCTTGGGTCCTTTCCTGCTAGGGAAATTAAAGCCCCACTGTTGACCTACAACACAAAATGAAGCAAATTGTCTGTTACAGAGAGCAGCTGAGAGGGTGGTACTGACTGACATGAAAATAATTATAAGCTGGACTTCTACAATGAGCTTATTAAATATTAAAAGTCATTGTTATAATAGCTTAATCATAATAAAAAAATTTTGGCTATGTTTGATGTCAATTTAAAACTGATTATCTGTGACAGATAATATGAGCTTGAGTATGATTTTTATCATATAACTACAGCCACTTATTTCATTTGAAACTCTTGGGGATTCAAAATGTTTCAGAGCTACTAAACTGACAATGATAAGGCCAGTATATAATCATTGACAGTACTGTTTTGGGGAGGAATGACAGTCTCACAAGAGTAATAGCTTGATATTGGACCTAACACTTCTGAGTTCAAACCATTCCAGTTCACAGTTATACAGTAATGCTTAAGTTCCTCTGTTTAATGTCCATCCCTCCCCATTCTCCTTCCCCTCCCACCTTTATTGCAGTCATCTGTCCAGTAATTACTGAGTATTAATATCCCACTGGACTTTTCGATACTATTAAATGTCCAAATTGATAGCAGCTGAGTAGAAGCTTTATTTCCAACCTCACCTTCCTCAGTCATTTACGTAATACAGCAGTTTACCACACCTACAGAGTGAGCACTCCACAGGGTGCTGCAATCTGAATGATGGGCAAGAATCAGCGCTCTGATTCTCCTTTCTCTGTATGGGATTCTCAATATTCTCTGTTTCAAATGTCCAAGAGTGATTTACCTCAGTTTAACCAAGAGATGAAATTGTATGGCCAGGTTGTTTAGGAATAACAATGAAACTACTGGTCAGAAGGAGGAGGCTCAGTTGTGCAAGAGACGAGTAAGGTTGTACAGCCTAATACTTAAATGCAGAGTTGAAGTGCATGTCTCCCATTTAGGATTCATGTCGTATAGTTTTCACATGCATCACATATACGTATGTATGCACATCTATGCATGCATAAATATTAGCATTCACTATACCCCACTGTATTGTATTTTCCATTGTCTAGCTGCTGAAAGAGAAGAGAGAGAAAAAGATTAATTTGCCAAAAGAAAGTAAATACTTAAGGAACCTTGAAAATGTGTAAAATGATATTAATACATTTGTGTTTGGTTTAGTATTATGCTTGATATTAATGTATATGAAGAACGATTACAGGCAAAATTCATTTTATATGTTTATATGTTTATATGTTTAGAACAAGCTATGATATCATTTTATATGTTTTATGTTTATATGTTTTATATGTTTAGAACAAACAATGCCCTTCATTCTTTCCTTGTCTCATCCCAAGGAGTACTCTGGGGGAAACTGTTTCTACTGTAATAATGATCTATGTTTTTTGTCTGATGGAATCTGTTTATATTAATCTGTTTCTCAAATCTACCCTATGCCACTAAATGTACAAATATGCTGATGGAGAACAGTTTATTTACAGTGGTTAGAGAACCTCTCTGTTTGCTTTTATTTAAGTATCCAATAACTGCAGTGATAGAGAAATGTCTAGTTAGTAAAAATATCAATGAATAAATATATGAAAAAGCTGCCCATTAAAAAATGACCATAGATTTTATTGCAATTGCTATAGTTCAAAGCTCTTTCTAGACACTATTAAAAGTGATCTTCCTTTGAAGTTCTTTGTAAATATATGTATTTGATTTCACTATAAGATGCTTTTAGTTTGTTCAACTAAACACTCCAATAACATGGGGAGTGGAAGAAAGGAAAAGAGGTAAATACAAGATAATATAAAGTGAACCTATATGATAGTTTCAAAACGTTTAGCACCACTGCATCCAGTCTGTATTTTGTTCATCATATATTGTACATCTAATTGTGCCTGATTTTCTTTCACCCTACCATACAGAATGTCATTCAGGCTTGATCTGGAGACACCAAATGTCTACTTTTTACTCCTTTATTTTTGTTACAATAGAAAATGTGTGGTGTTTAGCGCTTATTTGCAAAGTAATCATTACTTTCTTTTAGATAAGTGTCCTGGTTTCAGTTAGGACAGAGTTAATTTTCCTCCTAGTAGCTGGCAGGGTGCTATGTTTTGGATTAGGATGAGAAGAGCTCTGATAACATGCTGATGTTTTAGTTGTTGTAGAGCAGTGCTTACACCAAGCCAAGGACTTTTCAGCTTCTCGCTCTGTCCTGCCAGCGAGCAGGCTGGGGGTGCAGCAGGAGCTGGGAGGGGACAGACCCAGGACAGCTGACCCAAACTGGCCAAAGGGGTATTCCATACCATCTGACGTCATGCTGAACAATATATAGGGACCGGCTGCTCGGGGATAGGCTGGGCATTGGTCAACGGGTGATGAGCAATTGCATTGTGCATCACTTATTTCGTACACATTATTATTATTAATACTATTATTATTATTGTTATTATTTTTCCTGTCTTAATAAACTGTCTTGATCTCAACTCACAGGCTTCACTTTCCCGTTTCCCTCCCCCATCCCAGAGAGGGAGGGGGGAGGGTGAGCGAACGGCTGTGTGGTGTTTAGCTGCCAGCCGGGCTAAACCACAACAGTCCATTTGGCGCCCAACGTGGGGCTCGAAGGGTTGAGATATCGACAGATTTGACCAGAGTGTGTTAAACTAAAATTGGTATAAGTATTCGACCTGCTTAATAGTTGCTAGTCACAATGTTGATTGCCTTAATCTCAAGTCTGCTGTGCCTGTTTCCCAAATTGAGTTTTATAGCACGTTACTTTCTGTATGTGCTCCCTGTCGCGCTGTTTATCCTTTCCGGGCCCTGGTTTAAGATTGTTATGGTACTGTGTGGTGTAACGATGGCTTGTGAAATGATGAGACTTCTGGTCATGACTCTAACCTGGTATTTGTACTCAGCACTGTCGTCGACTCTATACTTCGGAAACCATATCTCAGAAACTATTAGTGATTACACCTATTGCCTTTTTTCATCAGGGAGTCAATCTGTGGAGGGGACAGGGGAAGATATTTTTTCCTACCTGTTCACTCTCCCTTCCTCCTTCACCACCCTCTTATCCCCCGAGCTAGTTACGGTAGCTCTCCAAGATGTTGAATATCTTTGGGATACTCAGACCAGCATGTTCCTGTTGTTATGTCTCCTGAATGCGCTTCAGGTTTTGTTTAAGGTTAAACAACTACTTAGGAATCTCATCCGGAGATCTGTCTTGAGGCGGGATAGTTGCGAGTGGCAGGGAGTGTGGGAGGATATGGGCAGGTTTCTAGAGCAGTGGGCACCTCCAGTGTTTTGGACATTCACCCCTGAACAACTGCAAAATCCTAAAAACCTGGTAGAATGCTTGAAAAAAAGGTGTCATGACTGGCAGTTCCAAAGTGAACACAAATCACTGTGGCGTGCTGGAGTCTGGCTTGTGCCTATTGAGCTGCAACTGATGCTACTATCAACCTAGTGACAGACCCTGCGGCCGTTCCAGTCCCGGCTCCTGCAGCCGTTCCAGCTCCAGCTCCTGCAGCCGTTCCAGTTCCAGCTCCCACAGCTGTTCCAGCTCCAGCTCCTGCAGCCACTCCCACTCCTGTGGCTGGGTCAGAGAAACAAACTGTAGCAGTGCAAGTTGTCCCTGCAGAGGGTATTCCAACCCCTGTGACAGACCCTGTGACTGGGTCAGGGAAACGAACTGTAGCAGTGCAAGTTGTCCCTGTAGACAAGGTGAAAAAATGGTATAGAGACTCAGGTCGTTTAGAACGCAGACAGTCTTCTGCTAAGTCTGGGTATGGAGAAGACGGGGCTGGGCCATCAAATGTGCAGGAGGATGAAGATGAGGATGAGGATGTCGAAAAATCAACAGTAACTACCCGAACCCTATACCAGCATGAGCTACGAGATGTGCGAAAAGATTTTGGTCGCTGTATAGGTGAGCAGCTTGTCACCTGGCTGCTCCTGTGCTGGGACACTGGAGCCAATTGTGTGGAATTAGAGGGCAGGGAAGCCAAGCGGTTGGGATCCCTTGCTAGAGATGCAAGCATTGACAAAGCAATTGGAGATGGAGCACGATCTCACAGCCTCTGGAGGCGTCTCCTGTTAGCTGTGAAGGAAAGGTATCCCTTCAAGGAAGAACTTGTATGTCTACCAGTCAAGTGGACCACCATGGAGAAGGGAATTCAGTACCTGAGAGAATTAGCCGTACGGGAAGTAATTTATAAGGACCTAGACGACGCACAAATATCCACAGATCCAGATGAAGTCCAGTGTACTCGACCCATATGGCGGAAGTTTGTACGGGCTGCACCATCATCATGGGCCAGCTCATTGGCAATAATAACCTGGAAAGATGGTGAAGACCCCACAGTGGGTGAAATGGCTAAACAACTCCGGGAGTACGAAGGAAATCTCTCCTCTTCCCTACAGGCCTGCGTCTCGGCTGTGGAGAAACTCTCTGAAGAGTTCCACCAACTTAAAGAGAGTTTATCTTCCCCCTCCCCCCCTGAACGAACCAGTGGCCACCAACTAAAAGAGAATACTTTGGAGAAACTTTGTGAAGAGGTCCACCAACTTAAAGAGAGTTTATTTTCTTCCCCACCTGTACAAACCAGTGTCTCGGCTATTAGGGGTAAACGTTCATCCGTGCAAAGACAATATGGTGGGTACACACCCCGCGCCACCCTGTGGTTTTACCTACGTGACCATGGAGAGGACATGAGAAAATGGGATGGAAAATCTACTGAGACCCTAGAGGCACGGGTACGTGAGTTGCAAAAGAAAACAATGGGGAGAAAGGGGTTCTCTGAAAAGTTTGCTGCTCCAGCTTCCAGCAGGCAGTCCTTTAAACACAGAAACGAAGATTCTGACCAGGACTAGAGGGGCCCTGCCTCCAGCCAGGGGGAGGAAAGGGACAATCGAGTTTATTGGACTGTGTGGATTCGATGGCCTGGCACGTCTGACGCACAGAAGTATAAGGCTTTAGTAGACACCGGTGCACAATGTACTCTAATGCCATCAAGCTGTAAAGGGCCAGAGCCCATCTGTATTTATGGCGTGACAGGGGGATCCCAGCAGTTGACTGTATTGGAGGCTGAAATGAGTCTAACCGGAAATGAGTGGCAAAAGCACCGTATTGTGACTGGCCCGGATGCTCCGTGCATCCTTGGCATAGACTATCTTAGAAGAGGATATTTCAAGGACCCAAAAGGGTTCCGCTGGGCTTTTGGCATAGCTGCCTTAGAGACAGAGGACATTAAACAGTTGTCTACCTTGCCCGGTCTCTCAGAGGACCCTTCTGTTGTGGGGTTGCTGAGGGTTGAAGAACAGCAAGTGCCAATCGCTACCACAACTGTGCACCGGCGGCAATATCGCACCAACCGAGACTCCCTGATTCCCATCCATAAGCTAATTCGTCAACTGGAGAGCCAAGGAGTGATCAGCAAGACTCATTCACCTTTTAATAGTCCCATATGGCCAGTGCGAAAGTCTAATGGTGAGTGGAGACTAACAGTGGACTATCGTGGCCTGAACGAAGTCACGCCACCACTGAGTGCTGCAGTGCCGGACATGCTAGAACTCCAGTATGAACTGGAATCAAAGGCAGCCAAGTGGTATGCCACAATTAATATTGCTAATGCATTTTTCCTCATCCCTCTAGCAGCAGAGTGCAGGCCACAGTTTGCTTTCACTTGGAGGGGAGTCCAATATACTTGGAATCGGCTGCCCCAGGGGTGGAAACATAGCCCTACCATTTGCCATGGACTGATCCGGTCTGCGCTGGAGCAGGGGGAAGCTCCTGAACACCTGCAGTACATTGATGACATCATTGTGTGGGGTGACACTGCAGAGGAAGTTTTCGAGAAAGGGAAGAAAATAGTCCAAATCCTTCTGAAGGCCGGTTTTGCCATAAAACAAAATAAAGTTAAAGGACCTGCACGAGAGATCCAGTTTTTAGGAATAAAATGGCAAGATGGACGTCGTCAAATCCCAATGGATGTGATCAACAAAATAACAGCTATGTCTCCACCAACCAGCAAAAAGGAAACACAAACTTTCCTAGGTGTCGTGGGGTTTTGGAGAATGCATATTCCAAACTACAGTCTGATTGTAAACCCACTCTACCAAGTAACCCGTAAGAAGAATAGGCTTTTGAATAGGGCCCTGAGCAACGACAAGCCTTTGAACAAATTAAGCAGGAAATAGTTCATGCAGTAGCCCTTGGGCCAGTCCGAACAGGACCAGATGTAAAGAATGTGCTCTACACCGCAGCCGGGGAGAATGGTCCCACCTGGAGCCTCTGGCAGAAAGAACCTGGGGAAACTCGAGGTCGACCCCTGGGGTTTTGGAGTCGGGGATACAGAGGATCTGAGGCCCGCTATACTCCAACCGAAAAGGAGATATTGGCAGCATATGAAGGAGTTCGATCTGCTTCGGAAGTGGTCGGTACTGAAGCGCAGCTCCTCCTGGCACCCCGACTGCCGGTACTGGGTTGGATGTTCAAAGGAAGGGTCCCCTCTACACATCATGCAACTGATGCTACATGGAGCAAGTGGGTTGCACTGATTACTCAGCGGGCTCGAATAGGAAACCCCAGTCGCCCAGGAATCTTGGAAGTGATTATGGACTGGCCAGAAGGCAAGTACTTTGGGATATCATCAGAGGAGGAGGTGGTCCGTGCTGAAGAAGCCCCACTGTACAACAAGCTACCAGAAAATGAGAAGAAATATGCCCTGTTCACTGATGGGTCCTGTCGTGTTGTGGGAAAGCATCGGAGATGGAAAGCTGCTGTATGGAGTCCTACACGACGAGTTGCAGAAGCTGCTGAGGGAGAAGGTGAATCGAGTCAGTTTGCAGGGGCAAACCCATCTGGGCTGCTGCATTGTGGCAAGATTTTGCTGCCCGGGTAGAGAACCTGGTTGTAAAGGTACGCCATGTAGATGCTCACGTGCCCAAGAATCGGGCTACTGAAGAACATCAAAACAACCAGCAGGTGGATCAGGCTGCTAAGATTGAAGTGGCTCAGGTGGACCTGGACTGGCAACATAAAGGTGAATTATTTATAGCCCGATGGGCCCATGACACCTCAGGCCATCAAGGTAGAGATGCAACATACAGATGGGCTCGTGACCGAGGGGTGGACCTGACCATGGACACTATAGCACAGGTTATTCATGATTGTGAAACATGTGCTGCAATTAAACAAGCCAAACGGTCAAAGCCTCTCTGGTATGGAGGACGATGGCTGAAATACAAATATGGAGAGGCCTGGCAGATTGATTACATCACACTCCCCCAAACCCGCAACGGCAAGCGCCACGTACTTACAATGGTGGAAGCAACCACCGGATGGCTGGAAACATATCCTGTGCCCCATGCCACCACCCGGAACACTATCCTGGGCCTTGAAAAGCAAGTCCTATGGCGACATGGCACCCCAGAAAGAATTGAGTCAGACAATGGGACTCATTTCCGAAACAACCTTATAGACACTTGGGCCAAAGAACATGGTATTGAGTGGGTGTATCACATCCCCTATCATGCACCAGCCTCCGGGAAAGTTGAACGATACAATGGACTGTTTAAGACTACACTGAAAGCAATGAGTGCTGGGACATTCAAAAATTGGGAAACACATTTGGCAAAGGCCACCTGGTTAGTCAATACTAGAGGACCTGCCAACCGAGCTGGACCTGCCCAATCAAACCTGTTACGCACTGTAGAAGGGGATAAAGTTTCTGTAGTGCATGTAAGAAACATGTTGGGTAAGACAGTCTGGGCTACTCCTGCCTCAGGAAAAGGCAGGCCCATTCGTGGGATTGCTTTTGCTCAGGGACCTGGATGCACTTGGTGGGTAATGCAAAAGAATGGGGAGGTCCGGTGTGTACATCAAGGGGACCTAATACTGGGTGAGAATAGCCCATGAGTTGAATTGTAGTATGTTAATTATCATATAACACTGTATGTCATCACTACCATGGTTGCTATATATCATAGATGAAAATGGTGATTAATTAGAAATTATTGGAAAGAGTGTAACCTGAGCATGACATAAATGGTATGGAATAAGGGATGGATATCTGTCCTGGTTTCAGGTAGGACAGAGTTAATTTTCCTCCTAGTAGCTGGCAGGGTGCTATGTTTTGGATTAGGATGAGAAGAGCGCTGATAACATGCTGATGTTTTAATTGTTGTAGAGCAGTGCTTACACCAAGCCAAGGACGTTTCAGCTTCTCGCTCTGTCCTGCTAGTGAGCAGGCTAGGGATGCAGCAGGAGCTGGGAGGGGACAGACCCAGGACAGCTGACCCAAACTGGCCAAAGGGGTATTCCATACCATCTGACGTCATGCTGAACAATATATAGGGGTGGCTAGCCGGAGTGGAGGCGGGGGGCCGGCTGCTCGGGGATAGGCTGGGCATCGGTCAACGGGTGGTGAGCAATTGCATTGTGCATCACTTATTTCATACACATTATTACTATTAATACTATTATTATTATTATTATTATTATTATTATTATTATTATTGTTATTATTTTTCCTGTCTTAATAAACTGTCTTTATCTCAACTCACAGGCTTCACTTTCCCGTTTCTCTCCCCCATCCCAGAGAGGGAGGGGGGAGGGTGAGCGAACGGCTGTGTGGTGTTTAGCTGCCAGCCGGGCTAAACCACAACAATAAGTTAAAAAGACAAACCCTCCGGTTTCTAAATTTAATTCGTTTTCTCCAACATTCAAAAGTATTGTTCTAACAATAATATTGTGTACAGACTAGTATTACTTTTCTGCTTCTGCTTTCACTTATGTCTTCAGAGAGAAACAAAAAAAGAGTGTTTTTTATCTTTCTAACATTTTTTCCCTTTGGTTTCTTTTTGGCATTACATTATAGTTCAAGTGACATTGTTTTTATTTTATTTTATTTATTTACTTATTTATTTTTTCATAGGAATTATTTCTGTTCAGGATACAGCCTTCTATCTCAGATCTACAGCATAAATATTATGCTATGAGATATATAATTTTAGATTTCACTGTACTAAATATAAGTAGGTTTAGTTTAAAAAGTAATCTGTTAGTAATCTGACCAAATGTAAACATCTAGATATGACATCCTTAAAAGTCACAGAAAAACAGTAGCAAAAAAAAAAATCTAGTCAAACTCTGTACTTAATCTCTTTTTAATAGTTCACCTCTTCCTAATATAGTTTTAAATTAAATTTTTATTTAATAAAAAATAATAAAATTAAAGTAAAAAGTCTTATGGTTTGAATCCAGAAGTCAGACTTTATTCAGAAGTAAAGAGTATTTCTTACTTACTGTTTAAAAAGAGAATATACAGCTACTAGCTCATATGTATATGCCCATATTTAAGTGTAAAAAGTAACATAAAATCTATATGAGATACAGACACAGACACAGACACAGATTTCTAGGTTGGAAGAGACCTCAAGATCATCGAGTCCAACCTCCGACCTAACACTAAGTACTCCACTAAACCATATCACTAAGCTGTACATCTAAACGTCTTTTAAAGACCTCCAGGGATGGCGACTCCACCACCTCCCTGGGCAGCCCGTTCCAATGCTTAATAACCCTTTCGGTAAAGAAGTACTTCCTAACATCCAACCTAAAACTCCCCTGTCGCAACTTTCGCCCATTCCCCCTCGTCCTGTCACCAGGCACGTGGGAGAACAGACCAACCCCCACCTCACTACAGCTTCCTTTAAGGTAACTGTAGAGAGCGATAAGGTCGCCCCTGAGCCTCCTCTTTTCCAGGCTGAACAAGCCCAGCTCCCTCAGCCGCTCCTCGTAAGACTTGTTCTCCAGACCCCTCACCAGCTTGGTCGCCCTTCTCTGGACTCGCTCGAGCACGTCCATGTCCTTCCTGTAGCGAGGGGCCCAAAACTGAACACAGTACTCGAGGTGTGGCCTCACCAGAGCCGAGTACAGGGGGACAATCACCTCCCTAGACCTGCTGGCCACACTGCTTCTTATACAGGCCAGGATGCTGTTGGCCTTCTTGGCCACCTGAGCACACTGCTGGCTCATATTCAGCCGACTATCAACCAATACTCCCAGGTCCTTCTCGGCCAGGCAGCTTTCCAGCCACTCATCTCCCAGCCTGTAGCTCTGCTTGGGGTTGTTGCGCCCCAGGTGCAGGACCCGGCACTTGGCCTTGTTGAACTTCATACAGTTGACCTCAGCCCATCGCTCCAGCCTATCCAGATCCTCCTGCAGAGCCTTCCTGCCCTCGAGCAGATCGACACACGCACTTAGCTTGGTGTCATCTGCAAACTTACTGAGGGTGCACTGGACGCCCTCATCCAGATCATCGATAAAGATATTAAAGAGGACCGGCCCCAGTACCGAGCCCTGGGGGACACCACTTGTGACCAGCCTCCAACCAGATTTGACTCCATTCACCACAACTCTCTGGGCCCGGCTATCCAGCCAGTTTCTAACCCAGCGAAGCGTACGCCAGTCCAAGCCCCGAGCAGCCAGTTTCTTGAGGAGAATGTTGTGGGGAACGGTGTCAAAAGCCTTACTGAGGTCAAGGTAAACCACATCCACAGCCCTTCCCTCATCCACCAAGCGCGTCACTTTGTCATAGAAGGAGATCAGCTCCTCCTGTTTGTTACCCATGCTGCGTGCATTAGTGTAGATGCACTTCAGCTGGGCCATCGCCTTCTTCCCCAGCCTAGCCATTGTTTCCCCCGGCACGGCTCCAACAAGCCTTGTTTGAGCCCCGTCCCCCTTCTCGCCTAGTTTAAAGCTCTCTCTATGAGCCCCGCCAGCTCCTGGCCTAGGATCCGTTTTCCCCTTGGAGATAGGGACCCATCTGAGGCCATCAGGCCGGGTGCCGAGTAAAGCTCCCCATGGTGAAAAAACCCAAAATTTCTGTGCCGGCACCAGTCTCTGAGCCACCTATTAACCACGTGAGCTTTCCATGTCCTCTCCGTGCCTCTCCCTCCCCCCGTAGGGATAGACGAAAACACCACCTGCACTCCCGGAGATGACTTCGTCATTCTTATTGTTTACCTTGCAGTTGCAATACTTGTAACATAAATGATGTTATAATAAGTAACAGTTCATCATCAAAAATACTGAATAAAGTTAAAACTCTTATCCATAAAGCCTCTCTGTAAAATCCTTCATTAAATGTCCACTAAAAACTTTTTTACTGACATCTGTCATTGAGGAGTACTAAGTTCTAAAGCAATTACTAAAATTGCTTTATCAAAATCACATAGCGCTAACTTTTGAAGTATATAATCTGGTTCAAAGACAAATGTTTTACATCAGTGTGCTGTTACATCTTGAGTTTACAAAATTTAATCAGGGCATTAATTCAGGTTTGCTTCACAAGATGAGTTTTCCACAGGATCACTCTTACTGTCATTAATTGCTATCTATTCTTATCCTTTAATTCATTACCATCTTATTTCTAAATCAGCTTTTTCTTTATTTTGTCTAGGTTTAATAGATTATTGGATTTGCAGATGTTTTGGTGATCCCATTTAGCCTTACAGAATATTGGCATGGCATCCATCTGTACTTGTGTAGTCACTCTGCAACTTTAACAAATTAACCACCAGCATCACTTTTTGGGTTGTTTATTTCATCTTAGTACAGCAAGTTGTGTCATTTCTCCAAGCTACATCTAATTTCTTGCCATTCTTTCATGTATTTATTTTCCCTCTCTTTAAAAAAAAATATCCTCCTTTGTTTCTAATTTTTGATGGCTCTTAAAACCATCTCAGAAGGTAACTTTATCCAAACTCCAATGAAATTTAGCCTAATGCGTATCAGTATTTATGACAGGTTAAGTGAGTTTGACCCTTCAAGGATGTACTCAAAAGGGCCTTACATTTTCCCTTATTGTCTTTAATACCTTTCAGATAGTTCAAAGTGCTTACTACGCTAGTGTTTTAGTTTTTTTAAGTTGATGGAAAGTGAACAAAACCCCATATCACTGTGTGAAAGTTTTCAGTTTTACAGTAGCTTATTGTCAACCATTATCTGAAAAGAGTTTGTAAAAATTGCATGTCTTGTGAAGATGGATTTCATATATCATTTTTTTATTTTATTTTTTTCACAGGGGTCATCTTGTAGAACACCCAATTTAAAAGTACCCTGAATTCAAGTCAATTATTTCTAAATAGCCTTTACCTTCAAAGTAAAAGGGATCATATGAATTTGCCTATGACCTTCTGATACTTGCTGAAGAGGTAATGATGCTATAAGCTGTTATGTTCTATTTGACATTTGTAACAGTTCAAAATCTTACTAGGACTCTGCATTTTTATTAAGCTAGAAGGATTTTTGACTCCTGAATATTTTCACATACTGCTTTTGTTATTTCCATATAGTATTTCTTATCACATGTACAACTGCCATTGAGAAACTATGTACTCAGTATATGCAATCTATTACCAGCAGACTAGTGAAGATAGAGTAGGAAGAAGACTCCTTTCATTGCCTCTATGTATGCTATATTTCATTCTTTTTAAGATTTGTTGGTTTTCACTTTTGTGAACAGCAAATGTCATAGCAAAAAGATCAGATCTGTCAAATGCAGGTATCCTAATGACTTCAATAAATTTGCTTCCACACTTACTATCTTAAAGTAAAAGACAAATGTAGAAACAAGCCTTCCATGCTCAGAAAAGAAAAGGAAATTGTCTCAATTTGTGTAGAGGCTTTATACTCCACAGCACTTTAGGAGTGTTTCCTGTGCACTGTAATTTGAGAAGGGCAAAATGATACTTGTTCTAGTACATGGTCATTCTATTTAATCTGTGGTATTTAAATGAGGTACCTCTGTGAGTGCCCTGTTGTTGTTGTTGTTGTTGTTGTTGTTTTCTTTTTCTGACAGACAAAAAAAAAAGTATTGCTTTTTAATTATATCACTTTTTATTTCAAAAGTTAATATTGTGCAAAAAATGCATCTTGATGTTTCTATTCCAATATTTTATAAGTGGTCAGAATGTTCTTCATTAAGATATTTTTTCCTTTGGAAAGGTTGTGGATGCCCAGATGCCCCATCCCTGGAAGTGTTCAAGGCCAAGTTGGATGGGGCTTTGAGCAAACTGGTCCAGTGGAATATGTCCCTGCCCAGGGAGGTTGGAACTAGATGATCTTTAAGGTCCCTTCCAACCCAAGCCATTCTGTGATTCTGTGATTATATTTGTTTTATGAATTCTGTCAAATAAAATTATTGTTGTGTAGATGTGGAAAGATTCAGATTCAATAAAAAGGTAATAGAAAATGTCATTTATTGTCAATAAAAATAACCTGATCCTTTAATGTTTCATTTTTTATGCCTTCTTACCAGCTGTAATGGGGATGGACAATAATGGCCCATCTGATTTTTGCATAAAAAATTACAGTTCAGTATGAACACTTGTACATTTTTAAACTGGATTTACATTAGTGAAAGGTAAGAATTAAAGAAAACCATTCTTGTGTTTGTTTTTTTTTTTTTTTTTCATTCAGCTGAAGTTAGCCTGGTAAACAGAAATAAATAAAAGAGAACACCAAGAGAACTGTGTGGCCTTTGCTCTTCTCTTATGATTTCTAAAGAGGGAAAACAAACAAACCTCTAAACATGTAGATGACTTTTAAATAGACATGATAGACAATTTGAATAAATTTGAATAGAAAGCATCTATAGGACCTACAACCTATTAACACAGTGGTTTATTGGAACCCTCTTCTTACTCCTGTAATGAAATGTTTATTCTCTTTATAAATATGAAAAATAAGGTTATGTTATTCTGTATTTTAGGGAAGTGAGCACTGAAGCGTATCTGGTATTTGTGTATTGTCAGAAAAAAATCTCATTTCATTAGGAGTATTCTCTATTCCCAGGGAAACATTATGTCACAGTATCAGCTTTTATTTTAGCTGAGAAGATACAAATGTTTCTAATAAGATCTTTTTGTCCTTAGTTAGCAAAAATGAATGCACCCAACATAATAACATTACAGAAAATCACCATGGAAAAAGAATACTGTTACCATAATGAAACAGACACTTCCATGATATTCTACTCAAAGCCTTTATTTCTCTATACAACTTTGACCTGCTGACAAGAAGAATCAGTTTTTAATGTATTTTGTGCTAGCACTTTGTGTCAGGAAATCCCGATGCTTTGTGACCAGCTCTCATACTTATAGGTTAAGAAAAGGGATGAGATACTGCTGAAAGGGCAGTGTTAACACTGCTGATAATACGTAGTAAATCCAGTAGACACAGAACAATTCTTTATACTGTTTCTGACCACTTCTTTTTGTTTCTCACTTGCAGTCTTTGTGAAGGGCCCTTTCATTTTCACTGCATTTATTTATACTTGGTCTGTTTTGCTCTTTTCTATTTCAGTCTGTCCTCAAGTAAAACACATTCCGAAAAGCAGTTCTGCTTTGTACTCTGATTGCCAGTCAGATGTTTTATAAATACATTCTTCATAAAACAGAGCCTTGGGCAGAGGACACAGACTTCTACCACATAACTGTCTTGAGATTGCAATTTTAACAGGATTACAGTAGGCATAAAGAAAATGGGATTTAAATTAGTGCGTCTATAAATCCTGAACTATGAAGAGACAAGTACCTCTGAAGAAGATCTACAATGTACAATGTAAGTATTTCAGAGGTTTTAATTTTTATTTATTTATTTATTTATTTCATGCCAGAAATTGCTGGTCATGGAGGGAATAGCACAGGAATTGGTTTGAGTTCTCATTTCCATATCTAAAACCATATATGAGCTTGGTCAGATCACTTCACTTTTCAGCATAGTCTTGCATGGGCTTTATCTGTTGCTCCAAGCTTTCTCATCGACATCTCTGTAAACAATGAAGCAGACTGGTCTGTGCTAGAGCAGTAGCTAATTAGCTCTCTGCTTAAGTTATCTTTGATCTTAAAAGTTTTTTTCTGTCTGTCTCTCTCCCCATCCTGAGTTGTTTAAAGACAAGCTTTGAAAGTGCTTGCAGCAGCACTTCAAGGCCAGGGGTCCCCTCTCCCCAGTAGGCAATGAATGCTTGTGTCTCCTCAAAATGGGAGTATTTTGACATTTGAGTCTTTGTTTTAAATATGATAGCTCAGTCTTGAAATGAAGGATGGACAGTGTCTTTACCAAAAAATGCCTTCTGCATTCCCTTTCAACATACAGAAAACTCTGTGTAGGATAACAAAATATCTCAGTTCCTCGGTGAGTGCTCTAACACACCTTTCTTCATGTAAATAAGCAGTACATCTTTTATTGTATTCTGTAGGTGCAACTTGCATGCAATATTTTTGTAAGAAAAAAAAGAAAAAGAAAAAAAGGAAAAAAAAAAAAGGATAAAGCCATGAGAACATTTTGGACAGTGAAACCCAATTGAATGGAATTTTTCAGACTATGAAAATGTGTTCGAAAGACAGGCTTTAAGTCACCTGAGCTCTAGGCACCTACACTGAAAGCAAGCGGTCCCCTCCTCAGCACACTAGCTGTTCTGGTGCTGTCTGAGACACCAATTTCTCTCCATGAATTAGCAGTGCTAGAGGAAGGGCCTAGCACTGCAATCTGTACTTCACTTCAGAACCTAGATTTCTGTTCTTTGACTGAAACATAGAAGTTAAATCTTAGTTAGTCTGAGTAATCTGTAAAGTTAGTGGAGAGACGTAGACAACTCCAGCATTTACCAAATACCTGAATTGCCTGTGGCAATAAATAAATAAATAAATATCAATCCTTTATCTCTTCACTCATAGCAGAGGGCACACATAGCTCCATTAAAATCAACAAAATTAGATGGGATGAATTTAGAGCTTATCTGTTAGGTGTTTTTCTTTTCCTTTTTTTTTTTTTTTTCCCTCTGTTTCTAAGGATCATATGTCTCTGTATGATCTAGACTTTAAGTTCTTATAAAAAAGAAAGTCTCTAAAGCTCTACTCATTGGAGATGAGAGGTTGATATACTTAATGTATCACCGCTAGTAGTATACGCATACCTATCCATAGTTTTCTCATGTCTTTGTAGGTGCTATTTTGCATCTAGCACTTGGCATCTGTAACACTCTAGAAAGGCACAAGTTTTCCTGACAACCCTGTGCATAAGTTTGAGAATTTCAAGGGCATTCCAGATAGCACTTGACATTATTTTTCAGAGCAGTTAAATCTTGCCCTGAATGTCAACTTTAGAGCAAGTTGAAGCACCCTCTAGTTCTGCTGACTGTGTTGATGAGACTTTCAGAGGCAATAATGGAAGCCTAGGCTCCTAGCTCAGAAGTTGATAACTGCCTGTAGACATTTCAATGTAGTTGTGCAAATGTGGAGCTGAATCCCATCACAAAAACTCACTTCAGCACACAAAGGGGTTTAGTGAACCCCTCCTAAAATATCAAGAGCATCCACACTGGGCTAATAGTTATGACAGTCCATTGGTGGAAAACCTACATTTTTCCAGACTGGCAGATGGAGGCCAGGTGGGATACCTGAAGGCACCTCAAATGGCACTAGATGCTGATACAGTGGAATCAAGTTGTCACTGTCTTTGCTCCTGTTCCGCACAAAGAGGTAAGTGCTCTTATCTCATTGACTTGCTCTGAAGACTAGTATTTAGCTAAAACTTTGGAAATGGAAAATATGACAAAATAGAAGGATAGGAGACTAAATTTCCCTTGCTAGGACTGCAGCGAGGAGAGCAATATCCAACCTGATGCTTAGAAGGCAAATCATCTCCATCTGAACACAGTTTAAATGATTCCGTATAATGTATTTGAGTTAAATACTTACTGCTTACCAGCAGCGTTAGGTAGCAACATTCAAATCTGCAACTCTAACACTAAGCATGTGTTTGTTTCCACAAGTAGTGGAATGAATGACTGAATACATCATAAATGATTCAATATTTCTTCATTCAGAAAAATGTTTTCTAAGTACCTGTTCAAAGAACTGTGTCTTCAGAAATATTTAGGAGTGGAAATTTGGCCTTTAAAATTCATTCCCTGATGAAACTGGAATGAGAACAGAGCAGAAAACACTGAAACACGAGTATGCAGCATGTTAGATGAGATACACAGCCTATCAATCTGTGCTGATTAGAATTAAAGTGTTTTTCTTGTCCATAATATGAAAAACAGAACTGTTTAACTTCACATTTGTTTCTGAGCCAAATTCTTTGAATCCCTCTATATTAGAACGCAGAAGGCAGTTTTATCTTCCTATCTGCACCTTCAGTCTGGTCCAGAGACTGAAAAGGAAATACCAATACTGCCTGGCAGGTATTTTCACACATTCTTTAACTCATAAGGCTGTACTATATGGCATGTTGTAAATCATTTGAAACTTCATCACTCTGAATGATCTGTTAAAAACTAAGTTAGAAGCCTTCAAATGGTTCCCTCAAAACATTGCCCACACTATTAAAATAGAGCATATAGCTAATTCCTGCAACTTTTATCTGCCCCTGCAACTACTTCCCATAAGAAAAAGTGTACAAATTGTACTCTGTAGGAAATGGAGGTGCTGAATACCTTTATTTCCATTTAAAATTTCACTAGATGTCCCCTTTAAAATCAAAGTACTTTGATAAGGAAGATGGATGTGCTTAGCTTCTCAAACTGCAGCTCTGCAGGAGAGTTATCTAAATCAAAGTTTTGTATTTCACCTAGCTGATATTTAACAATCGTTTTGCTTTGTTTTCAGAGTACATTACTTGAGTGAGAAGGGACATACATAGAACCTAATGGCTGCAAGCAGCTGGCGACAAGCACAGTACAAAGGTAGCAGTCAGTTTCCTGCATGGCTCTGATAATACACCTGCATTGTGAAAGGAAACACTCTGCGTGTTCAGCTGCTGCTTTCTTCATAGCAGAGATGCTATTTGTCTACACTTATACCAAACTGCAAACCATTTTTGTGATGCAGGCTGCTGCGGAGAGTTCATTACTTTGAATCAAGGGATGAAATTCTACTCATGGATTATTCTCTTTACACAAGTATTTTAATGAAACCATCCCAAAATAGCAGCTGGGGCAGAAAACATACAAGGAAATCCTAGTCAAATCAGGGGTCTGTCGTTGCTTTCATGGAAGACAAGTTTTGCACTGCCACTGTCGCCTCCCATGAAATGTCCCATTAAGATCATTGGAAATTTTACATTGTCGTTAGTGGACTCTAGCACAGTTGTGTGTTTGAACCTTGGTACTGAAAAATGAACTTAAAAGGACATGAGATTAATTGTTTTCTGAGTTTTGACACAGGAAAAAGCAAAGTGCTCCAATTCTCCTTCCACACTTTCAAGTCTCATCCTTTATTGATATTCAGCCAAGTGTTAGGATAATTTTGCATCAAAACAGTAACTTCAAAGCATAATGGGACTCTGAGATCTTTCACAAAGAATAAAATGAAACAGAAATCAAGAAGATTGAGCTGATTTTCTCTGTCCATGACACTGGGCTCTCTGCTGATTTCTTGTTTATTTTTTAATTTGTTATTTCTAATGAATTTGCATGGCAAGTTCATGAGGCTTTGGCAACACAAAGTTTAGGACACTCTCATTTTTTATTAAAGTGAACAAAGAGCTCCCACTCACTCAAAGATTGTTCAATGGATATTGTAAATGAATGAGACATTTATTTTTGTGCCAGCTCAACTATCAGTGTCGACCAGATTTGCATATATTTTGGCAAGTGCACTGCCACAAGTTGTAATAAAATAGGCCCTTTATACTTGAGTCTAATTTACTTCAGTTATATTCATTTTATTTACTTTCTTTCTTTTTATGTTAAAGGAATTTCTGTAAAGGATAATTTGGAAACAGCAAGGTCAAAGAAATGTCTGCTATATAGCTGTTATCAAGCATTTCTCCACTGAGAAAAAATAAGAACATTTTCTGGAGGAAAAAAAAAAATCCCAGGTGCTAAGAATTTAAGATTTCTGTTTTTTTTTTTTTTTTTCTTTTTCTTTAATCACTGTTAGGATTCACATTGCATACTTATATATCATGCTTATTACTTGCTGCTGCCAGCTGTATTTTTTTTTTTAAGAACTCACTATGCATATTTTACCCTCTTCAGTGACATTTCCTACCTAAAGGCTGCTCACAGGAAGGCAAAAATATGCTCTTACTCTATGAAGTATTATTCTGGATACAGACTTTTTTTACAAGTCGTGGTGCTGGTATGGCTGCAGGAGCGATTTCAAACTGATTTTCTTTAAATATGTGGAAAATTGAGGGAGAGAAATGCTTCATGAGTGGTACTTTGGTTTTTACGGGCTCATACCATTTTATTTTATTACGCATTAAGAATGTGCTTGAATGAAACAAACCAAAGAAAAGCAACAATGAGAACAGCACATTTAAACTCAGTGAGTTTAATTAAAGAGGTGTAAGTCCATGTATTTGTGAAATCTGAATAAAAATAACTGTCTGGTGTCATACAAACATATTGCAGGATCAGGTTATTGGTTTTGTTGTATTTTTTTAAGTCTTGGGTTTGCTGCTGTTCATAGCATCTTGAGAAGATACTGGACTGCTAATTCAAATAATAAAAGAGCAATGAAAAGAATCCTGTCTTTCTAACAGTTACCTTGTCTCCCTACTGAAGAAAAAAATACAGAGGATCTAGACCTCCCCCCCCCCCGATTACAGAGTATCTCTAATACAGAAGCCAGATCCAAAGAACTAATGTCATTTTTTTTCAGAGATAATAAACAATGTCTCTGTGACGAATTTCAGGAATATGTACCCTTTCCATAATTTAATAATATTAAATGAAAAAAAATGATTAACCACAAACCTCTGAAAGGCTGAATTATTTTTTCATGAAACTCATCTAACAAACTATGCACAAACAGAAAATATTCTAAATGGAAAAACAAAATCTGGAATTTATCTTAACACACTTAGGCTAAGCAGAATCAACATCTACAAGAAGCTCCAATACTTTAATAGGCCCACGGTGAAGTAATGTGCCACTCACAGAAAGAAAATCAAAAACTGCCTCAAATTGCTCTCCCTACTTTTTAAAGCAGGTATCAGCTGCTGCCCAACTTACATCAGCTGAAATAAAATTGTCTTTACCAGCAATATCAAGGATGACAACATAAATCCTCAATAATGATTCTGAAGTGTACTAATTTGGAGAAGTATCATGAGATATAACATAGCCAGCAGTCAGATATTTGTGAAGTATGTATTCCTTGTAACTAAAATAATATTCAGCATGATAAGATAGATAAAGAATAAGTTACTATGAAAATATATAGCTTTAATTTGCAGACATATAAACACTTTTGGTACATTACAGACATATGATGCCAGAAATCAAAATAATCAGTTTTAAGCATAACACTAATTTATCTTGTTCACACAGAGAAATCTGATGTAATCATCATACAAAATATAGTTTTCAGTTCTTAAAATGAAGTGAAAGTGAGACATCACTGATAAACCTGCTGCTTTATTACAGAGGATACAGCGAAGAATAAATTATCAAGAAAATATGCCGCCAGTCTTACAAGTCAGATTTTGGATCTAATCCAAAATCAAAGCCAATGAAAAGGAGCCAGGAATGGTAGCCAGAAGTCAGAAATAAGATCTTTCACATGAAATACCAATCCAGAAAGGAGCAACAGTCACTACAAACCAAGTCCTATAATTCCCTATAAAATGAAGTAATTTTTGTTTTCATCTGGCAGATCAGATTCAGAAGTATCACATGAAAAATCTATTACACAACCAAACTGATGGAGTACTAACAACAGATTGCTAAAAGTACCAAAAATATTACCACTTCTGTGACAAATAAAGATTTAGCCATTCCCTTGCTTCCTCATATCTGGCATGTTTACAAGGATGAGCATGGGGTTTTGTCTTTATTTCCTGTAGGAAATATTAAATATAATTTTCCATAAAAATGACCAGCAGACTTCTGGAACAAATGATAGTGTGGGTGAAAGCTAGAGCAAATGAAAGATGGTATGCCACAGCAGTTCAGATTCTCATTACAGTATCTTGCATTCTTTCTCAACAGGAATTGCACTTCTTGTTAATGCCTTTTCTATCCTACTGTAAAAGCTTTACTTGTGAGGTAATAAACATTTTTTTTTAATTCTTTACTAGTGCATTTTAATGTTCTTATTCTTTTAATTATACACACATCGGAACAGACATTCCTCTTTTTTGTGTGTGTGTCTGTGTAAATCTCTGTAAGCCAAAGCATATTTTATATTAAAATCAATATATTTAAAATATACTTTATGTTTATCTTATGGACAGTACCTCAACCAGTTCCCTGCTCAGGAGCATCTGATGCCCTCTTGTGGTTAAAAATACTTTTAAAACTTGAGCTTAAAGAATTCTTACCTTCCCGTTTTTTTTTTTTTTTTTACGGTCACTGATCATATCAATTAATGAAAGCTGCAAATGATGTCCATGTTTTTATAGACAGGGTGCTAGCTGTTAGTACTAAGTTTTCATAAAAAAAGCTGTACACTGAATTTGAATTTAAAAAACTGTAAACAGCTATTTACAATTATAATATTATTAAGTTATAAATTAGTGGTCCTTCACTGCAATCTCTGTCAATACGAACCACAACTAGGTGTTTCAGAGTTGTCTAAGGTTTTCCAGATATTGATTTGAATTATCCACAAGGAAACATCATATGTTGGAAATCTCCATTGGTTTCTTCTCCAACATGTGCAGGTTAATTCTTCCATTTAATGGGATTTGTACTTCCATGTTTTCATCTGCTCTGTGATGCTTTTTCCCTTTTCTCAGACAGATGTAAATGCCCATCCCAGTTACTAAAGCAATTGAACCCAAGCTTATTATTGACAGAGCTACTAAAGTAGGCATGCAGGATGCTGACTCCATTTTTTGATGTGTAGGCTCTATGGATATTTGCGGCTGCTTTTCTTCTATATTGATATCAGGATCCTTTCTTAATAAACTTTCAATGTAGCTCTCATTGCTAACTGTGTCATTGACGAAGAGATTCACCATGACAGTGGAATGGAGAGGTTCTGGATAGCCGTGATCACTAACTTTTACAAGCAGTCGATACAGGCCATAGTCATTTTGCATGAGCGACTCTTCCAAGGTGATATTACCAGTTTTAGGGTCAATTCTAAATGACTCTGGCCGGGGCCCTCTTCTTCCTATGATGCTGTATGCTATGACTGCATTCATGCCAGTGTCTTTATCGACAGCATAGACCTCAGTGATGGGAGAGCCAGGAAGGGTAGAAGGAAGAACCAACAAATAAGACATATTAGACTGTGGAAACAATACCAAAGGGGGGTTGTCATTTATGTCCAGAAGAAGGATAGTTATTTTTGCAGTAGAAGACAGCGCAGGATCACCACCATCAACTGCTTCGATCCACAGCACATAGGAGCTTTGCTGTTCCCTGTCCAGGGAGACTTTAGCTCTCAAAACTCCTTTTCCAGTATCTATGACAAAAATATCACTTCCATTCAGGACTGAAAGGGCAACCCATCCATTTTGCCCTGCATCAGCATCTGTGACACTGATAACTCCGATTTCACCAAAACCTGGAAAGTTTTCTGGCACAAAAAAGCTGAAATCCTTATTGATGAATCTTGGACTATTATCATTTTTATCCAACACAGTGATGGTGACAGTTGCTATTGACTCTCTTGGAGGGAACCCAGAATCTACTGCTTTCACAGTATATCTGTATTTCTCCTTTTCTTCTCTGTCCAGTTGAGTGGCAACTGTAAGAACTCCTGTGGTTTTATCCAAAGAAAAATAGGAAGGAGCATCAGGCCCTAAAAAATAGGACACTTCCCCTCCTTCTCCACTGTCAGCATCTGTAGCATGCAGTTTGGTCAAGAAAGCATTGGGAACATTGTTTTCCTCAATGGATAATTCTATCAGCTGTTGAGAGAAAACTGGTGAGTTGTCATTGTCATCCAAAACTTGTATTTTGATTATTTTGTTTACGTTAAATCCTTCTGAGTTCCATGCAACTACAGAGATTTCATACAGCTGCTGTGTCTCATAGTCCAAAGGTTTTGTGGTCTCTAAGAGGTATTCATTGTTGTATGGCTTGTATGGTGAAAGTCTGAATGGCCCATCACCATCCAAATAGCAATTAACTTTGTATTTTTCATCAGGGTCTTTGATGGTAAAAAATGCTATTGGTGTGTTAATAGGCTCCAATTCCTTTAAGTACACCACTCCTTCCACTTCATTAGCTATGAAACGAGGGACAACTTCAGGTGGCCTCATCATGACTTTGATGATGGTCACTAGCACTGTGATCACAGCAGGGATACAACCAGGACCATTGCCCAATATGATCAGCCTGTGGAGCCTTGGGGCGTCCCCATCAATCTTTCTGGAGAGAGTGATGGCTCCTGTGCTTTCATCCAAGTGGAACAAGTCTCTGGATGGCTGAGGGACCTTCTGGCTGTAGGAGTAGGTGATCTCCGCATTGGACCCAAGGTCCAGGTCTTCTGCATGGACAGTGGCCACATGTGTCCCTAGGCTGGAATTCCCATAAAGGGTGACGTTGAGCTGCGAGTCGCTAAACTGGGGGCAGTTGTCATTGATGTCGCTGATGCCAATAGTAAGCGTAGCACTGCCCACTAGCGGAGGAGTGCCCCCATCCTCAGCAATGATGACCGTGACATACTCCTCCCGTGTCTCTCTGTCCAGAGCCCCCATGACAATCAGGTAGGGGGTCCTCTCTCCGCTTTCATTCTCCTCCACGTCCAGGGTGAAGACACCGTAGTTATCTCGCAGACGGTAAGTCTGGACACCATTGGTGCCCACGTCGGGGTCAAGGGCAGGGTGCTCAATAGCCAGGCGGGTGTTCACAGGTGCGTTCTCAGGCACCGAGAGGCAGATGTGGGGCACAGGGAAGTGGGGAGCGTTGTCATTGACATCTCGGATAGCGATTTTCACCTTCACCAGGCGGAAGTACTCCTGCGGCAGCACCAGCACGTCCAGCAGCAGCAGGCATGACTCGGACGAGAGTGAGGAGGAGGAGGAGGAGGACGTGCTATCTGCCTCCCCAAAGACAGTGGCCCCACCATTCTCCATGCACAGAGCCTCCCGGTCGATCTCCAGGGCCGAGGTATGCAGCTCTCCGGAGCGGTTGTCCAGATGCACGTACTGTCCCCCCAAGCCACGGGAGGCCAGGGTGAAGGAGAGGGGTGGCTGGGGGGCTGTGGGGCGCTGCCCGCCAGCCATTGGCAGCCGCAGGTCACGGGCCAGGCTGCCAATGAGCACCCCGGCGGGCAGCCCCTCGTTGAGGCTGTAGAAGAGCTCAGTGGCGCGGCTGTAACTGGCGAAGCAGTTGAAAGGTCCAACGAAGAGGAGGAAGAGGAGCAAGTGCTGGGGAGAGAGAGGCACAGGGGTGTGGGGAGAGGGCGGTGTTAGAGGAGGAGGAGAGGCAGGAGGCAGCCACCCCCTTGCCCATCGCCTCCCCTACAGACACAGCAAGCAGAGAGTGAAGCATCTGCAACCTGAAGCCATTCTCCCTCTAATAGGGGAGAGGTATCTCCCATCTTGTCCCCCTCCTTCAGCCCCCCGCCCCGGTACAGCAGCTACTCCCAGGGCATCACCATCTGTACCCTCTAGCCAGCACCAGCTGCACTCCCCCTAGCACACGCTCCCTTGCCAGGGCTGACCCAGGGGCACCATACCCCCCATTCCCCCCTTCCTGACCTTGTCCCCCTTCTCACCAGCGCTGCACCCACCCTCCCACCCCAAGAGACCCCCAAACATTTCCTCCCCCACTCCCCATCCCACACCAGCAAGGTAAAACACGACCCTGCCTCCTCGCCCCCATAACCCATCCCCCGGCCCCAAAGCCCCGTTATTCCCGCATGCCCCTGATCACCACGGCCCCCCAGCTGTCCCCACACCACCTCGCAGCTCCGCTGGGCTGCCCCAGCTTAAAAAACCTTTAAATACGAGTTGAGCAGAGGGGCCGCGGAGAGGTAGCGCCAAGGAAGTTGCCGGCGTTGGCTGACAAGTGCATCCCCAGCGCCCCGCGGAGGGATGGGGGCTCCCCGAAGTAACTTCGGGTGTCGTCGCCCCGGGGGATCTTCCCCCCCTTCTTTTTTAACCGCTCTTTCCTTTTTTTTTTTTTTTTTCGCCGCTCTCCGCTACAACCCGAGCCGGCAGCAACAGCGGAAAAAAACTTTTCGCGGCTGCTGCGATCGGGGAAAAAATAAATAGGAACAACAAAAAAAGCACACAGAACCCAACACATATATAGGCATGCATATATATATGTATATATATAATTTTGCTCCTGCGTGCGAAGTCGGGCTGGGGAAGCAGGAGCCTCCCCTGCCCTCCCGCCTCCCCACCCTCACCTGGAGGCTGCCGCGGGAGCTGCTGGTGCTGCCGCGGCTGCCCGGGGGCCCCATGCCCGGCCTCCGCCGCCGGCTGCGCCCCAGCAGCGCGCCCGCTCCGCCGCCCGCCCGGCGCCTCTCCTCCCCGCGGCAGCCCGAGACCGTGCCCATGCCCCCGCCGTCGCCTCCGCCTCCGCCGTGACGGGCTGGGCCGAGCCGGGCTGTGCCGGGCTGTGCACCGCCCACGACACTCCCCCGACCGTCCAGGGGGAGAGGGGGGACGGAGGAGAGGGGGGTGCGCGACCGCGGAGGTTGCGGTGGAGGATGCGGAGAGGGAGGGCGGGCAAGGGGAGAGGGATTAGGGGGCTTGGAGGGAGGCGCTGGGACCACCAGAGGAAGGAGATGCTCCCGTCTGGAAACTGCAAGGAGAAAAACAAGATATGTCCTTTATTTATTTATTTATTTATTTATTTTTAAAATAATTTTTTAAAATAAAATGAAATAAAAAAAATATTAAATAAAAAATAATTTAAAAAGACACGAGATGTCCTTCTGTGGATCTAATAAATAAAAATATAAATACATAAATAAATTTATTAATAAAAATCACGAGATGTCCTTCTGTGGATTTAATAAATAATTAATTAATTAATAAAAAATCTAGATTTGTCCTTCCTTAGATTTAATAAATAAATAAATAGATAAATAAAAACCACAAGTTGTCCGTCCGTGGATTTAATAAATAATAAATACTTTAATAAATAAATAAAAAACCACGAGTTGTCCTTCTGTGGATTTAATAATAATATTAAAAAATAATAAATAAATACCACAGGTTATCTTTCTGTGGATTTAATAAATAAAAAAACAAATTAATAAATAAAACCCACGAGTTGTCCTTCTGTGGATTTAATAAATAAATAAATAAGAAACTTGAGTTGTCCTTCCATGGATCTAATAAATAAAAAATTAAATTAATGAATTAAAACCACAAGTTGTCCTTCTGTGGAAAGATGCTGTGGTGTGGCTGCTGTCAGGCAGAGCAGGAATTAAAAGCTGGCTCAGTTTTAAGTAGCGTTGCCAAGCCCTTGTGTCTGCATGAAATGAAAGTACTGTTTTGAGGAGTCTGTGACTATTTGCTTGGTGCAAGGTGCACGTCCTGCTGAATTAGAGCAGTGACTGCAATTTCCTGCTGCTTGGAACCCAGAGGTCTCTTGTGGCAGAAAATTATGCGCTCTCATTTTATAGTCTCCAGTCACATTTGGCTAGACTGTGAAACTGCCATAGAACTAGTCATGAAATTATCATCTCTTGGGAAACTTCAGATAGTGCAAGCCCAATTACACGTTTCCTTAACATCTCGGACTATCAGAAGGGTAGCTAACCTGCCTTGTGTTCCTTGCACTGGCTCTCTGCAAGCTCTAGGTATTTAGCCTTAAAGCGTTCAGTGGTCTGGATCCAGGCTACTGATGAGAGTTCAAGGATTAAGATTCTGGAAGGCAATCACATTTGTCAAGTACAGTGGAGCTGCCCCTCACATAGGTAAAGTTTGTACAAGAGATCAAACTGTCTAAATTGCATGGTCTGAGGACCACCTTGAACATCTCCACACTCCATGGCAACCAGCTTGTGCAAGCATTTGACATCAGCTTGGATAATAAAGACACACAGGACAGCAAAAGTATTGCTGCCAGTCCAAAAGAATCAAACAAACAAAAAAAATACTGTTCCCTTTTTCTCCCACAACTCCAATTAGAATCACAGTCCAAAAGCAGCCTTATGCCCAAGTCCTTTGTAATTCTACAACTTTCAAGAGCAAACAATATGTGAAAAATACAGATCATAATGTTTAAACAGCTCTTGGGATGCTCTTGGATATTTTGGGGATGAAGGCAGCAGCACAAACGAATAGAATAGAATAGAATAGAATAGAATAGAATAGAATAGAATAGAATAGAATAGAATAAACAGAACAGAATGGAATCATAAACATCCAACACTGACTTCCTCCAAGGCCATAAACAAATTGCATTAATTCCTTTGCCTAATATCCTCCAGTCATGATATGTAAATACTACGATATAGTTTGACTGAATTAGAGCTTCTCCCTATTCTTTGCAAAGTCAGTGGCAGCAGAATCAGGCTCTGTTTTATTCACTGGATCCCTTTGAAATATACTACCATTTAAATATCCATTTCAATCCAGAAATGACATTAGCACAAAAATCATAAGTAACTTAAACATTAGAACACTAGAGTATTAATAAGAGGGCCAGCTATATTTATTATTCACTAATCTCTACAGTTTGGAAACCACTCAATGTGTACTGCCCTTATAAATAGTTTATATCTTTACCATTCAATTTTAGCACAAATAGAACAGGCAGTACAGTATATACAGTTCACAGCAAACATGTATAATTTAAGAAGGGAATCGAAGTATCCAAGTCCTTTACTAAATTCTCATCCATGTGAACTGTTCTGCAGATCACTCAGTTTGAAAAGCTCACATAAACTCAATCCCATTCCAGTTAGTTTTAGCTGGACATGACAGATGCTTTTAGTTGACTCATATCTGCTCTAATTTTATTCATTTCAGTGGAAAAATACTGACTCATTTGGATTTCAGTTAGATTTTGACACTGATTTATGTGGAGATTGAATTTCATAGACTGATTATAATCTTAGTTTTAGTGAATCAGTAGTCTTTTTGCAAATGAATCTGAAGTCCCTATAAAATTATATCTTAAACTTTTATTTTCCACTGATATCTCAGTTTATCTCTCTTCTTATCCTCTTAAAATTACTGACCTATTACTGTACACTTTTTCTTAACCATCAGAGCCACTGCATTTCCCTCAGGCTTCTGATAGAGTAGGCTATGCCTCTGCTATTACAGTAGTCAGTTTTTCATTACACCTGATACATTTTCTTTTATTAAACCACAAGTGTAGCAGCAGAATGTAAAGTTTTCTGGAGCAGCTGGTACCTCTATAATATTTTATCTCGTTAGACACCAACAACATCTAATAAGTCTTAAAGGCTCCTTGAAGACTAATGTGTCCAATAAATCTCTGGTTAAGGAGAAATTCTCCAGCTGTGTATGGGATATAGTATGAGGGGTGGGAAAGAAGCAGTGAAGAAGACATATAAAATTTGCACTTTTGCACTTTTTTTTTTTTTTTTGTCTTTTCGTGAGTCACTTCCAAAGTCCCAGGAAAATATTCATTGCTTTTATTATGTTTCTATATTCAGGTATATTCCACCCACAGGAGTATTGCATCCAAGATTCTGTTTGTAATTAGTGAATAAGAAGGAACAAGTAGAAGCATTGCTGTGGGATTCCTGAAATGCCACAGACCCAAGTAAATTGCAAAACAAGAGTGAAGTCAAGTAACAAGCCATCCAGGAAGTGCCATAGTTATTTATAAATACATGGGAAGAAGTATATTATTACTATGGTAAAATAGAGTATTACTTTGACTTAACTAAAGAGGGTATAGGAGGTATTGATACTCAATTGAAATGGCTTGTTTCTGTGGGCAGTGTTCCAGTGGCAAATAGAAACATTTCCAGATGAATCAATCTGGACCATCACTTCTGAAAGGAAATCTCAAATGCAATTTTTTATTTTGTTTTATTTTGTTTAAGTTTGGCAACTCTGACCAACATTTACAAGAGATACAGACAGTCCCCTCAACCTACCAAAAAACTTATCTGTTAGAGTCTGTGGTTCTACTGAGCAAGGTTGTGGTGTGAAAGAACCATCAGTGAGATTCTACTGATTCAGCTGACAAAAAAAATTGTTAGTGCAGTAGTCAGTGTGACCCTTTTGGCTAGGTGCCTTTCAGTGGGGAAACTCAGTCAAACAGAATGAAAGCGCTGGTGTTAGTATTGTTTCCCAGTCCCAGAAAAACAGTAAGGTATAAGACCTTACTAACAGGCTGTCACTTCTCTGAAGAGTTTGAACTGCAAGAGATACAGGACAAGTCCAGGAGGTCCTTTTAACTCTTAGTGATACAAACTTTTTATTGCTTTGCTGCTCAGTAAGGAAATGGCTTATATCCTAAACTTCCTGTGCAGGATTGTGGATTACAATGCGAAAGACTCTATGAATATTAAATAGTGGCCTTGCTTGCAGAGGTGCTGAGCATCTGGTGCTCACATTTATACTGAAAGCTGTGATCATTCCATGTCACTGTAGATCAGACCGAGCATGATCATCCTGTTTTGAAGCACATAGTGGGAGAGGTATCTTGGCACTGCTTTCCCTCGTGACATTGAAAGATGGTCAAAAACTTGGGGTCCAGATTAGATACAGAAGAATTGGATCTGGAAGATTGACATCTCTTTGGATATGCGTTGCTCAGATCTCCAGTAATGTTTTCAAGGACTGGTTCTTTGCGCACTCTTGCATGTGTTTGACAGGAAGGTTGAAAGATGTGCATGAGATTTTCTTTTCTAGCCATCTCAGCTGTTGGGAACTACTGTGTAACACACATATCAGTTGTTAAACACTGGAGGAGAAAATACATTTGACAAAAAGCATCCTGCAGTCTTTGAACCAACTGCATTTGACCAACTTTTCCCTCAAATTCTTTTGAGGTTTCATAAAAACACAAAAAAATTTGAGGTTTCATAAAAATACAAGTTCTTCGGTTATGATGTTTTGCATATGGTCCCAGCTGTTTTGCGTATGTCTCTTTTTGTCTAGAAAAAAGCCAAAATATTCTAACAGTGAGAAATATTACCTTCAATATATTTCTAGTCTGATCACAACATTATTTTTTTAAAGAAAAACTAAAGTTTATCAACTATGCATAAGTTTTTTGAAGTAATTAGGAAGTAAGGATTTAACTCATTTTTAACTCATAACTCTTTCCTCTTTTTAACCAGTACTTTTTACACTGTGTTACACAGTGTAATAACATTCACTTTCACTGACTTTTTTGTAAGGCTTAAAATAATAATGATACAACTTTTGTTTCATACAAGCCAAAGCACAGAGTGAGGTACAGAACTAATATGATACAGCTAGAAATAATTAATACCTTAAGTCTTTGTGATGGTCCTTATCACATTAGTTCAGGGACAGTAATCCAGCTTCTTCCAGCTAGTCTTCTACATACTGCTTGCAAATTATGAGAGTGTCATGAATATATCTTTTAATTGACTTCACATTCACATTAAGAGATGGCTTCTGAGCTGAAGTTACAGCCTCCTAATGTTGAGTAGCATACTGCTCCCAGTACTGGAGAACATTGAAGAAATCCTGTGGTATGCAAAGTAGTTATCAGATACAGAAGTGTGTGCCTCTGTATCTTTATTCTGGTCTCCATGTAGGCTGCCATGTGTCAGGTTGCTCCTCCAATCACAGACTGCAATTCCATTTTGTTTTCTGAGATGAAAATTGGAAGATGGTAACTGGTAGATAGTGGGTCCAATGCAGTAATACAGATTTTTTTTTTTAATTATTATTTTTTCCCCATGATTGTTGCAGCTCCAGTGCCCACTGTATCCCAGCTTCTCTCCTCTTAGTTCCTCTGGAACAGTCAGCTGTACATATTTTACTTTATCAGATGAACTATCTAGCTTTGCTCTGAAATACATACTTTATGTTGCAGTTTCACCTGAGGTCTTTGGCCACTCAGAAAGTACAGTTGCTTCCTTGACAATTAAGTATTTTGAATTTTTCAAGGGACCAGAGTCCATCATCTTCCCTTGGACTGTATTCAGGTAAAAATTCTTAATGGATTTGATAACTCAAATTCCCTAGTACTAACTTACTCCTTGCTCACCAAAAAGATCCAAAAAAACTTTTTATCAGACTGGGACAATTATATTGTGTTCTTGGTTTTGTGATAAATTGCTTCTGTTATTTAGACAAGAGAATTGACCAACTCCTAGTGGGTTTTAGTACATTTTTATGTCCTTGATGAAATGAAGATAGTGAAACTAAATAATTTAGGGCATAAGGGCATAGTAAGCTTTTTATGTAAAGAAAAAAACAAACATATTTGCTTTATGCCTCAGAAGTCTTGTAGCTGTTTTTTCTTTTTTTTTTTCTTCTTTTTTTGTCCATATTGTTGCTTTGATCACTCAACTTGCTACTCAGATGAGTTAACAGCACTTTTTTTTTTTTTTCTGCAAATGGACAGGGTTGTCTTGGCAGACATTAATAAACTGTGAGAGCCAAGATTACCTGAAGTTCATGAATAAACAGGTTTTCCTGAGTTTTCAAAAGCCTTTAGTCACATCAAAATCTTACTTCCTTGTTGTTCAGCTTTCATGTGTTATGGAAAGAGAGGGTTACTCACTAGAATGGGAAGTATTTGCTTGATATAACTTAGATATCTAAAAAGATGTTTTATGGAATTGAAAGAGAGAAGTGTCTCAAACAGATGAGATAAAATGTCCTCTGGACATGTCTGTATCTCTTCTGACTAAAAATGTAGGCTAGAGGGAATAGCTCTGATATAGTTGTTTAAATTTTATCTGTTTAAAGGTAGATTATTAAGAAAGAGAATGCTGAGTGTGTAGTTACAATAGTTACACTGCAGATATGGCTTTAAACCATAACTTAGAATAATTAACAATTGGAGACCCCTGTTGAATCTGAAGAGACTAAATACTGGACTATAGCAGCACACTTATCATGAATTACCAATCAAGAAATATTCTCTGATGTTACTTCACAACCATATTAGACAATAATTACACATGATAGGAAAGGAAAAAAAAATCATAGTTTCAGAAACTCAATTTTCATGATATGCATTGTTACGATCTAGTAGCTCTATTCAACCAAAACCAATTTTTTCATATGTGTATTACTGCACTCAGATTAAATCAGATTTAACTCAGAATATATCTGACAGGAAGAATACATTTGAAATTTTTACCTCCAATTCAATAGCACTTTCATTTGACAAAACCAAAATATTTTAAGCAATGCTGAAAAAGTCAAGTTTACTGTTTGACTTCTTCCTTTTCCTCAGTGCTGCGCATTTCTAGGGCTCCACATAATAACCATTTAATTCAAGACATCAGAAATGCAGCAAGCAGTTTAATAAAACTCAACAGGCATTTCCAGCATTTCCAGATGGTTTTCACTCCATTTACCTCTACTCTCTGGGCCCAGCTGTCCAGACAGTTTTTAGCCCAGCTAAGCGCGTACCTGTCTAAGCCATGGCCTGCTAGTTTCTCCAGGAGAATACTGTGGGAGGTCGTGTCAAAGGCCTTGCTGAATTCTAGGCAGACTACATCAACAGGGTTTCCCTCATCCACCAGGCAGGTCACTTGATCAGAGGAGATGAGGTTGGTCAGGCAGCACTTGCCTTTCATGAACCCATGCTGACTGGGCCTGGTGGTCCCGCGTACATTGTGTGATTGTGTTCAAGATGACCTGTTCCATCACCTTTCCTGGCACCGCGGTCAGGCTGACAGACCTGTAGTTCCCCAGATCCTCCTTATGACCCTTCTTATAGATGAAATAACAATTAATGCAGCGTTCACATTTTATTTTAGTAATGTACTCTCTCATATGGCAGTTTTAACACCTCAACCATGATGTTTGTTAGTAATTTCCCATTCTTTAGGGATATAAATATCTTGATTCCATTTGTCTAGCCAATGAAGAAGAGCATGGAACTGCCAGCTGGAACAACTTTTGCATAGTAGATTGCCCTTCTGGTACATCTCTTCAAAATTGATATCTGCCTACATAGCACTTCTATGTAGAGAATCACAGAATCACAGAATTGTAGGGGTTGGAAGGGACCTCAAGAGATCATCGGGCCTAACCCCCCTGCCAAAGCAGGTTCCCTAGAGCAGGTTGCTCAGGTAAGCATCAAGACAGGACTTGACTATCTCCAGAGAAGGAGACTCCACAGCCTCCCTGGGCAGCCTGTTCCAGTGCACCGTCACCCTCACCGTGAAGAAGTTCTTTCGCATGTTGGTGCGGAACTTCCTGTGATCCATTTTGTGGCCATTGCCCCTTATCCTGTCCCCACAAACCACTGAAAAGAGGTTGGCCAAATCCCTCTGTCTCCCACACTTAAGATATTTATAAACATTGATAAGATCCCCTCTGAGTCTTCTTTTCAATAGAATATGTACTATAAGTAAATTGACTGAGGAGATGTTGTGGTTTAGCCCGGCTGGCAGCCAAACACCACACAGCCGTTCGCTCACCCTCCCCCCTCCCTCTCCGGGATGGGGGAGAGAAACAGGAAAGTGAAGCCTGTGAGTTGAGATAACGACAGTTTATTAAGACAGGAAAAATAATAACAATAATAATAATAATAATAATAATAATAATAATAGTAATAATGTGTACAAAATAAGTGATGCACAATGCAATTGCTCACCACCCGTTGACCGATGCCCAGCCTATCCCCGAGCAGCCGCCCCTCCACCCCGGCTAGCCACCCCTATATATTGTTCAGCATGACGTCAGATGGTATGGAATACCCCTTTGGCCAGTTTGGGTCAGCTGTCCTGGGTCTGTCCCCTCCCAGCTCCTGCTGCACCCCCAGCCTGCTCGCTGGCAGGACAGAGCGAGAAGCTGAAAAGTCCTTGGCTTGGTGTAAGCATTGCTCTACAACAATTAAAACATCAGCATGTTATCAGCGCTCTTCTCATCCTAATCCAAAACATAACACCCTGCCAGCTACTAGGAGGAAAATTAACTCTGTCCTAACTGAAACCAGGACAGATATCCACCCCTTATTCCATACCATTTATGTCATGCTCAGGTTACACTCTTTCCAATACCTTCTAATTAATCACCATTTTCGTCTATGATATACAGCAACCATGGTAGTGATGACATACAGTGTTATATGATAATTAACATACTACAATTCAACTCATGGGCTATTCTCACCCAGTATTAGGTCCCCTTGATGTACACACCGAACCTCCCCATTCTTTTGCATTACCCACCAAGTGCATCCAGGTCCCTGGGCAAAAGCAATCCCACGAATGGGCCTGCCTTTTCCTGAGGCAGGAGTAGCCCAGACTGTCTTACCCAGCATGTTTCTTACGTGCACTACAGGAACTTTATCCCCTTCTACAGTGCGTAACAGGTTTGATTGGGCAGGTCCAGCTCGGTTGGCAGATCCTCTAGTATTGACTAACCAGGTGGCCTTTGCCAAATGTGTATCCCAATTTTTGAATGTCCCAGCACCCATTGCTTTCAGTGTAGTCTTTAACAGTCCATTGTATCATTCAACTTTCCCGGAGGCTGGTGCATGATAGGGGATGTGATACACCCACTCAATACCATGTTCTTTGGCCCAAGTGTCTATAAGGTTGTTTCGGAAATGAGTCCCATTGTCTGACTCAATTCTTTCTGGGGTGCCATGTCGCCATAGGACTTGCTTTTCAAGGCCCAGGATAGTGTTCCGGGTGGTGGCATGGGGCACAGGATATGTTTCCAGCCATCCGGTGGTTGCTTCCACCATTGTAAGTACGTGGCGCTTGCCGTTGCGGGTTTGGGGGAGTGTGATGTAATCAATCTGCCAGGCCTCTCCATATTTGTATTTCAGCCATCGTCCTCCATACCAGAGAGGCTTTGACCGTTTGGCTTGTTTAATTGCAGCACATGTTTCACAATCATGAATAACCTGTGCTATAGTGTCCATGGTCAGGTCCACCCCTCGGTCACGAGCCCATCTGTATGTTGCATCTCTACCTTGATGGCCTGAGGTGTCATGGGCCCATCGGGCTATAAATAATTCACCTTTATGTTGCCAGTCCAGGTCCACCTGAGCCACTTCAATCTTAGCAGCCTGATCCACCTGCTGGTTGTTTTGATGTTCTTCAGTAGCCCGATTCTTGGGCACACGAGCATCTACATGGCGTACCTTTACAACCAGGTTCTCTACCCGGGCAGCAATATCTTGCCACAATGCAGCAGCCCAGATGGGTTTGCCCCGGCGTTCCCAGTTGTTCTGCTTCCATTGCTGTAGCCACCCCCACAGGGCATTTGCTACCATCCATGAATCAGTGTAGAGATAGAGAACTGGCCACTTTTCTCGTTCAGCAATATCTAAGGCCAGCTGAACGGCTTTCACTTCTGCAAACTGACTCGATTCACCTTCTCCCTCAGCAGCTTCTGCAACTCGTCGTGTAGGACTCCATACAGCAGCTTTCCATCTCCGATGCTTTCCCACAATACGACAGGACCCATCAGTGAACAGGGCGTATTTCTTCTCATTTTCTGGTAGCTTGTTGTACAGTGGGGCTTCTTCAGCACGGACCACCTCCTCCTCTGATGATATCCCAAAGTACTTGCCTTCTGGCCAGTCCATAATCACTTCCAGGATTCCTGGGCGACTGGGGTTTCCTATTCGAGCCCGCTGAGTAATCAGTGCAACCCACTTGCTCCATGTAGCATCAGTTGCATGATGTGTAGAGGGGACCCTTCCTTTGAACATCCAACCCAGTACCGGCAGTCGGGGTGCCAGAAGGAGCTGCGCTTCAGTACCGACCACTTCCGAAGCAGATCGAACTCCTTCATATGCTGCCAATATCTCCTTTTCGGTTGGAGTATAGCGGGCCTCAGATCCTCTGTATCCCCGACTCCAAAACCCCAGGGGTCGACCTCGAGTTTCCCCAGGTTCTTTCTGCCAGAGGCTCCAGGTGGGACCATTCTCCCCAGCTGCGGTGTAGAGCACATTCTTTACGTCTGGTCCTGTTCGGACTGGCCCAAGGGCTACTGCATGAACTACTTCCTGTTTAACTTGTTCAAAGGCTTGTCGTTGCTCAGGGCCCCATTCAAAAGCATTCTTCTTACGAGTTACTTGGTAGAGTGGGTTTACAATCAGACTGTAATTTGGAATATGCATTCTCCAAAACCCCACGACACCTAGGAAAGTTTGTGTTTCCTTTTTGCTAGTTGGTGGAGACATAGCTGTTATTTTGTTGATCACATCCATTGGGATTTGACGACGTCCATCTTGCCATTTTATTCCTAAAAACTGGATCTCTCGTGCAGGTCCTTTAACTTTATTTTGTTTTATGGCAAAACCGGCCTTCAGAAGGATTTGGACTATTTTCTTCCCTTTCTCGAAAACTTCCTCTGCCGTGTCACCCCACACAATGATGTCATCGATGTACTGCAGGTGTTCAGGAGCCTCCCCCTGCTCCAGCGCAGACTGGATCAGTCCATGGCAAATGGTAGGGCTATGTTTCCACCCCTGGGGCAGCCGATTCCAAGTATATTGGACTCCCCTCCAAGTGAAAGCAAACTGTGGCCTGCACTCTGCTGCTAGAGGGATGGAGAAAAATGCATTAGCAATATCAATTGTGGCATACCACTTGGCTGCCTTTGATTCCAGTTCATACTGGAGTTCTAGCATGTCCGGCACTGCAGCACTCAGTGGTGGCGTGACTTCGTTCAGGCCACGATAGTCCACTGTTAGTCTCCACTCACCATTAGACTTTCACACTGGCCATATGGGACTATTAAAAGGTGAATGGGTCTTGCTGATCACTCCTTGGCTCTCCAGTTGACGAATTAGCTCGTGGATGGGAATCAGGGAGTCTCGGTTGGTGCGATATTGCTGCCGGTGCACAGTTGTGGTAGCGATTGGCACTTGCTACAGTTCGTTTCTCTGACCCAGCCACAGGAGTGGGAACGGCTGCAGGAGCTGGAACGGCTGTGGGTGCCGGGACGGCTGCGGGAGCTGGAGCTGGAACGGCTGCAGGAGCCGAAACCGGGACGGCTGCGGGATCTGGAGCTGGAACGGCTGCGGGAGCTGGAGCTGGAACGGCTGCAGGGTCTGTCACTAGGTTGATAGTAGCATCAATTGCAGCTCGATAGGCACAAGCCAGACCCCAGCACGCCACGGTGATTTGTGTCACTTCGGAACTGCCAGAGTCATGACACCTTTTTTTCAAGCATTCTACCAGTTTTTTAGGATTTTGCAGTTGTTCAGGGGTGAATGTCCAAAACACTGGAGGTGCCCACTGCTCTAGAAACCTGCCCATATCCTCCCACACTCCCTGCCACTCGCAAATATCCCGCCTCAAGACAGATCTCCGGATGAGATTCCTAAGTAGTTGTTTAACCTTAAACAAAACCTGAAGCGCATTCAGGAGACATAACAACAAGAACATGCTGGTCTGAGTATCCCAAGGATATTCAACATCTTGGAGAGCTACCGTAACTAGCTCGGGGGATAAGAGGGTGGTGAAGGAGGAAGGGAGAGTGAACAGGTAGGAAAAAATATCTTCCCCTGTCCCCTCCACAGATTGACTCCCTGATGAAAAAAGGCAATAGGTGTAATCACTAATAGTTTCTGAGATATGGTTTCCGAAGTATAGAGTCGACGACAGTGCTGAGTACAAATACCAGGTTAGAGTCATGACCAGAAATCTCATCATTTCACAAGCCATCGTTACACCACACAGTACCATAACAATCTTAAACCAGGGCCCGGAAAGGATAAACACCATGACAGGGAGCACATACAGAAAGTAACTTGCTATAAAACTCAATTTGGGAAACAGGTACAGCAGACTTGAGATGAAAGCAATCAACATTGTGACTAGCAACTATTAAGCAGGTCGAATACTTATACCAATTTTAGTTTAACACACTCGGGTCAAATCTGTCGATATCTCAACCCTTCGAGCCCCACGTTGGGCGCCAAATGGACTGTTGTGGTTTAGCCCGGCTGGCAGCCAAACACCACACAGCCGTTCGCTCACCCTCCCCCCTCCCTCTCCGGGATGGGGGAGAGAAACGGGAAAGTGAAGCCTGTGAGTTGAGATAACGACAGTTTATTAAGACAGGAAAAATAATAACAATATTAATAATAATAATAATAGTAATAATGTGTACAAAATAAGTGATGCACAATGCAATTGCTCACCACCCGTTGACCGATGCCCAGCCTATCCCCGAGCAGCCGCCCCCCCACCCCGGCTAGCCACCCCTATATATTGTTCAGCATGACGTCAGATGGTATGGAATACCCCTTTGGCCAGTTTGGGTCAGCTGTCCTGGGTCTGTCCCCTCCCAGCTCCTGCTGCACCCCCAGCCTGCTCGCTGGCAGGACAGAGCGAGAAGCTGAAAAGTCCTTGGCTTGGTGTAAGCATTGCTCTACAACAATTAAAACATCAGCATGTTATCAGCGCTCTTCTCATCCTAATCCAAAACATAACACCCTGCCAGCTACTAGGAGGAAAATTAACTCTGTCCTACCTGAAACCAGGACAGGAGATCTTGAAGCAGAACACAAAGAAACAATCCAGAGAGCTTTAATGTAACAGAAACCTAATATATTCGCATTTGGATTATGTGTATCATGCTACAAAGATAAAATCAAACAAACAACCAAAAATAAACAAAAAATCACAAAAGACAAACCCAAAATATCACTCCCATGTGTTCTGCATATTATGCAAGGTATTTTTCCACATATGGTCATTGACATTAAAATGTTTTTCCTGAAAGAATGTTTCATCTGATAATGAGTAGTTTGTTTAAGTTTTAAAAACATTCGGAAATTGGAAGATCAAGACAGGGGAAGAGATACTAAGTGAACCATGGCAAAAAAATATATATTATATCTTTTTCATATTGCATCTACTATTAACTCAGATCTGTCTGATGAGTCTGAAACTTTAAGGATTATCTCTACTCTTTTACTGAATAAAAATAGGAAGATTAACCTCTGAAAGAAGTAGCTGGCACTGTGTAAGCTAGAAATCTTCTTGACAGTGAAACCATTTTGTGGATGTCTAAAGATCATAAAACAGAAATATCTGTGATATGTACGCCATATGTATATGCAGTGCATAAATTACTAATTGTTAGTGAGAGGCTTTCATTTCCCTCACACTTGGATTGCCATGCTTAACCTTCTGCAACAGAAACATCCTACTTAAGGGTAGGAAGGCTCTGAAAAAAAAAAAAAAAAAAAAGGCTAGATCGATGGACCAGGTCCAATTTCATGACATTCAACAAGGTGGTCATAACAACCCAATGCAGGGGTATAGGCTTGGGGAAGGGTGTCTGGGAAGTTGCCAGCAGAAAAGGACACGAAGGTGCTGTCAACAGCCAGAAAAAACATGAGCCAACAGTGTGCCCAGGTGGCCAAGAAGGCCAATGGCAGTGTGGCCTGCATTAGACATGGTGCGACCAGCAGGACTAGAGAAGCAGTTGTCCCTCTTTACTCAGCACTGGTGAGATGAAATCTCGAATACTGTGTTCAGCGTTGGGCCCCTCACTACAAGAAGAATATTGAGTTGCTCTAGCGTGTGAAGAGAAGAGCAACAAAACTGTTGAAGGGACTAGAAAACAACATATATGAGGAGTGACTGAAGGAACTGGGGCTGTTTGATCTGGAGAACATGAGGCTGGGGGGAGACCTCATCACTCTCTATAAATACCTGAAAGGAGGTTGCAGCCAGGAGGGTATCAGTCTCTTTTCTCAGGTGACAAGTGATAAGGTGTGAGGCAACAGTCTCAGATTGTACCAAGGAAGATTTAGACTGGATATCAGGAAAAATTTCTTTATAGCAAGGTTGGTTAGGCATTGGAACAGGCTGCCCATGGAGGTGATGGAATAGCCGTTCCTGGGTGTATTTAAGAGATGTGTGGAAGGAGCACTTAGGGATATGGTTTAGGGGTGGACTTGTAGTATTAGGTGGATGATCTTGAAGGTCTTTTCCACTTAAAATGATTCTATAACTCTATGATTCTATAATCCTTCTCTTGTCTTTCAATTTTGCACATCCTGATATTAGCTTTTATAGACAAAAATACAGTTGTTTCTGTATATTGTAACATGATGAATATTGATATTTTTATTGTTTTTTGAAGACAAAATTATCTTTGATGCTCTATACAGCCGTCTATTGATTTGTATTTAATTATTTGATATTAAATTCATTACCTTCTAGTTTTATGATTATATTTCTATTGTTACCAAAAGCATAACCAGACTAAAAGCTAGGTAATATAAACTTTGTGTGTGTGTATGTGTGTGTGGACCATTCAGAAAGCTGGGAATGTGCTATTGAGTGTTGCTAGTTCCACAAACAAACAAACAAAATGCCCTCGCCTCGCCTCGCCTCGCCTCTCCTCCCCTCCTCTCCTCTCCCTCTTATAAGGGACAGAGGAACTCACAACAACCTAAGATGGATGCTTGTTCTCCCTTTACAATACTTGAGAATAATTATATTCCACAGAGTAGAACTCAGAACAGCTTATAGATTGATCAGGGAACCATTTAAAATTATGGTCTCTGTGAGGTGTCTAAAGCTCACTCAGGGGAAATATCACACATTTGTACTCACCAAATATATTTTGCATCTTGCTTAAAGTTACAGATTGATGTGACCATCCACTGGAAAAAATTGAAGGCTAGGTAGAGCCTTTGACTCAGCAAAGAGGTCTCAACTTTCCACGAGGGATGGAGGAAGAGGAAACATCTTGTTTTAGGACACAGGTAAATGCACATGAGCTGCTACTCCATTTTTGTAAAATGGGCTGATGGTAGAAGCTTCGCCAAGGAAGATACTTTCAGTAGATCCATCTGAGCCACGCCTGAGGAAGAGTGTTTAGGAGTTAGCAAGATCTTCCACATTATTTGTTAGTTAGCTTTTGCCAGTTCCACATGATATGCCAAACTCATGTGTTTTTCTCTGTGCACTTTAGGTGCACTTTGGATTCCATACTGAATATGGTAACTTTCCACAGGCAACCTGTGTATTCCTCACACACAGTATGGGTAGGCACCTGATCATTATAATGTTCAAATCCTTTTCTTGATCAAGATCCAAATGCCTCGCATGACTGTGTATTTTTCCTCAACGCTGAGACTTACTGGGTTCCCAGGAAGACCAGTGAGTGATCTTAACACTTCACCTGCTAATCACACACTCAGCTTAATTGTTGGTAGAAATTTCTGGCTCTGCATGGCCATTGGTGCTGCATGAAGGGGGATAGGATATAGATTGTTCTGTGGTACTTTTATATTTGTTGCTGCAGATGGAGGCATTCAGTTCACTTCCTCTTAAGAAAACTGTGGGGATGTGGAAGGTGGAATGGTTCCAGACTGACTCAAGACTGCATATGTGCCGTTCCATAGGTTGCTGTATAGAGAAATTAAAATTTTGTATGTTGGGAAACAGGCAGAGAAACTTCCCTCATTAGAAGTAACAAGAGGCCAATTAACTTCACTTGCTACACATAACTAAAAGGCTTCCATCTTTGCAGTTTTGCTTTATTGTTTTACAAAGTGGTCTGTCCTGAGAACAGCTTCAGAAGCATTCCTGAGAAAGAAAGGCTTTTGGAATCAGGTGAGCCAAAAAAATTGCTAGTGTTAAAATTCCTAATCTGGAAAGAGAAAACTCAATACCTTGTTGTGGGATGGTTTGCCTTTAACTTACATCTGACTTTACCCAACAGCCCTACAATGTTAAAGAAAAACAAACTACAGTAGATGACCAACTGTAACAGTATGTCATTCATAAATAGAATTGTCAGTATCAAATAATCATACTTTATAACTGGCACTGGAGTCAGACAGAGACAGGCAACTAATGACATTTTTATAAATCTACTTTCTCACCTAACATGTGGTACTCCCACTTTTTTAAAAAAATAAATCCCTTCCCTCCACCCCCACCCAAACTAAGAAACCAAAACCAAAACAAAACAATAGCAACAAAACCCTCAGCTTTCCCAAGCTGTTATCTTGCTTTCTGAAGAGATATCACCTTTCTTTGGCTTCCTGCCATTTTAGTTAATCTTTAGTGCTTTAAAAATAACCTCATTGTGTTTGCAAATAATATTTGTTAGGGAGAAATCGGAAGTATTTTCTTCCCAGGGGTAATAGGAAAAAACCCAAAACAAAAAAACTTCAGAAAAACAAGATTATTTTTGATCACAACATATGAAGGCAGAAGAGGCAGAGTAGACACTAGAAATAGGCTAAGGGCTGTGCCATACTGTCACATGCATAATTCATTTTCTATATAACCTAAAGCATCATATATAATGTTTCTTGAAAATAAGTATGAAGATAAGAAACATGCTTAGGTAGTCCACTCGTGCTGTACACCAGAAGGAGGAAAGAATTCTATTCCTCTTGGCACTGAGGGAAAAAGCTCTAGTAGATAAACTTGTATTACCTTCATATGTGAAAAAATTAAACTTTTTTGATAACCTTGAGTTAAATGTAGGAAAATATTGTGACTTTCAGAGGAAGATCCAGACTCCTCACAACACTGCTGTATTTATCTATATGTACCCAGGACCAAAATGTCTTTGGAGACTGATATTTAAAAATGAGTTGACTGCTAGCACTTTTCTCTGACAGCTTGAAGCACTGGATCTGCTCATTTTGAAACATCACTAAGCTGAACTGGTCAGAAAAGTTATAGTACCCAGTTTCACTCATGAATGACTTTTTGTGTGTGTGTGTGTGCGTGTGTGTGTGTGTGTCTTTCTAGGGTTTACCTTATCTTGCCCAAAAATTTACAGAAATTGGTCATGTGTGTACTGAACCTGGGATTTCACTTGGAAAAAAAATCTACCAAATATGACATATAACAGGACTTTGCACTGTCCTATTCATCCAGAGTAATAGGGTGAGAGATAATATTTAAAATCCACAGTATTTTATGTGATCCCTTATCTGAACATGCTTATTTTTTTTCTTCTGTGTTCATCAAAATGAGTACATTTACTGTCTCACTAATCACTGTAAGTCATGACAGAAATCCAACAGACGAGTTTATTTTAATTTATATTACTGACATGCAACATAAGACTTTAACCATGTTATCCATATTGACTAACTATGAGATGATGAACTCGTGGCTGAATGCTAATCTTTTGACTCACCTAGCATCCCTGTCTTTTTGAATGCATTGCATTATTTTATTTTATTTTATTTTATTTTATTTTATTTTATTTTTATTTTTTACTGTACATACGCAGTATCTATAATGCAACTAAAAGGCTACGAGTTTGATAGGTTAAAGACAAATATGCATTTGTTAATCTTTATAAAGACAATTAATAGTATACCGCAGTTTACATCATCTTCACTTTAGAAGAAGATTAGTTGGTGAATTACTCCATCAGTGACATACTATCTTGTTTTAAATAAAGAGAATTTGTGGAATCTGTTCCAACATTCTAACAAAACATCTAACCTCCAGGGGATGGATTCTTCTCTTGCAAATTCTCACTTCTTAAGCATGACCCTTTTGACTTGTTTTTGAAATCATCTAGAAAAAAGCATACATATCTGGGTTTCTCCCTTTTAACCATATAGATGGCTCGCCCAACTCTATACATTTATCTTGTGGGTGTTTGGACATAAGTTCGTGGAGATAAGCTAGTGACTAAACCTTTTGATTATCAATCAGCATATTTTGCTCCACCTTTTCATTGGGTAAATTGTTATGCTGCCCTTGACACTGTGGTTATCTTGCAAGTGGCAGATCCATGTTTATAAAGGAATTCTGTAAGCTATCCTCATTTTGTGCCTAGTTTATCAGGTTACCATGCTTATGATTACTTACTGCTTTTTTAAGGTTTGATTTTTTTTTTCCACCTGCTTAGGGTTCCTTTTGACATATTACAGCACCAATGGATTTCACTGGCAGAGAAGAGTTTGTTCAAAATAAAGGAGTAGTATTTATTCAAGGGACGCAGTAGCAATCAATCAAACAAACAAACAAAAAACATCTAAATAATAACCTCCTTTATATTCATGTTACATTACTTATAACCTAAAATTACCTCATATTCCATACAGCCAAATTATGCTTTCTTCCCCTCCTGCACTTTAGATCTTGGCTGACACAGTGTGAATTCTAGCAGGCTTTGCTTCTCAGTTTTCCCTTTAAGCAGTATTGCCAGTGGCTTAGATATCAGCCATTTTCAAACTCTGTGAAATGTTTAATCTGAAAAACTATGGAGGTTTCAAGATTAAGACACCTTTTCCAATTTTAGATCTTTCTAAATCTCATCATATTCATGATTCCATACTGATAGAATAAGCGATAAAAGAATTAATGCCTGTGCCATCCATTTGAACATTGAAGATTTGAAGGCATTACTAGCAATGTACTGACTATTAAATTAGAATATATACATGCATAAAATTACTGTTTTATTTCCAACATTAAATTTGAGTTTAAAGAATGAAATATTATCCCATTATGCCACTTTTCTCTTCATTAGAGTTATTTATTTGTTATTTTCATTAGTAATGATCAACATGAACTTTTGGGACTATTTTTATAGTAAGAAGACTATGAAAACATAATTACCTGGTGGAAACAGTTACACATCCATTAAAGATGCACTGGTACTGTTAGCGTAGCAACCACATAACCACCAAGTGATTATATGAAGGTGCTTTATTCAGCGCTGGAAGCCGGGGCAGGTGCCCAAATCTGGCTTCCAGTCCCATTACATCCCGATCGTTATTTATACATTCAATATTACGTAAGGTATACATATTCATTACAGGTTGCAACATCAGCCTCGCATTCCATTCCAATTAGCTCTCTTCCCATTTGCACATGCGTGGTGCTCTCTGGTGGTCGTCCAGGTGGTCGTCCAGATGAAGTAAGGAGTCTTCCTCTCTGTTAAACTTTTCACCTTTCTCACTCGACACATGCTCTCTCCGCTCCTTGGTTCTGGTTCAACTCATTTCAGCATTTTCAGGTTCTTATCAAAGGTCAGGTTGTACCCGTTCTCTCACAGGGGTCCCTTTCAAGGATTTATTTGACTGTTCGGTATACTCCCTAAATATCTTAGTATAGATAAATTTGATAATGTAAATACATTTGATAATGCTTATCTATATTTTATGACCCGTCACCTAACAAACATTAAAACATCCATTTGGTTTTCCCCATAAGAAACATTAAAACATCCATTAGGTTTTCCCCAACACTAACAGTACAACTAATTTTGAAATGCTTGAAATTACTGAAATAAAGTTTGTCTGTGTTGTAGCTAAATTTCTAGAAAACACAAAGAATATGTTAGAACTCTATTTAAAAACTAGACTAAGGGATAAACCTGTCAAATGTGAAACCAGATATATGTGACATATTTAAATATACAGAAGTAAGGTTTTATACTTTGTATGCCATCAAATCCAGTATATCAGTCATTCCTTCTACCAAACCCTCAGAACAATAAAAAGCAAGAATAAAAATAATGACCTCATTCCAATTTACTACACTTAACAGTGATAAGTTATAGTAGGGTGGTTTTCATTTGGAATAGACTTTTATTTCTTCTTTTCCCAAATCCCTGTTCATGTTTCAACACAGAGATAGAAACACATCCTTCCATTTTACATTCCTAATTTTGTTTCATATTGGTTTTAAAAGGTCCAGAAATGCATTGTGCAATATTTTCCTTATAAAACTTCAGTCTAATTCATCAGATTTTATATTGATAGCTGATCCTAACAGTGGTAAGGTAGTCTGGATATTAAAATTTTTTCTTTCTGTAGTGTTGGTTATATTGACAAATATAGTCATAAATACTCTCATTGAACTGTTCTAGTAAAATGTCAGTTGGATGTTTGTATTAACTTATATAGAACTGGAAGATCAGGCTCTTTCCTGAACACACCCTACACAAATCTTCTGGTATCAAGTTGTACCTTAGGTGTAGTTAAAGGATGCAAATATTTGGCTTCAGTGAGGCACTGGTACCATGTTTATTTTTCAGGATTAGGAGTATGGGATTATTTAATGATCATATAGAGATAAAACTTATTTATATTGGTGTAACTTATTTTTGCTGTCAAAGATGCTTTTGCTGTCTAGCCTATTTTTTCCTGTTTCTTTTAATTCCATTTTGTTTACCCTGTCCACACCCTGTCCCCTCCCAGCCTGGCATTGCTTTTCACTCTACCAGCTTCTAAGGTGAGCAATTTTTTTCATTAATACACTTTGATACCTTGACTGATATTTCTATTTTCACTAGTCTGAATGTAGTACTTCATTTTTTTGTTTGTTTTTACATTATTTATAGCAAATTTGCTACTTCTGTTCTTGTATCTGTTCTTGTTTTATCTTGTTATTCTAGTTTGTGTTCTTTTCCTACCCTGAATAGTTGCATTAATTAACGGCACCATGCTACCTAAGTTATTATTTTTCATGTCAGGGAAAGTTTAATTACAGCTGTGGTAAAAAAGGATTTTGCAAATTTGTGTACATTTTGGGAGTAAGCAAAACATCTACACTTTCTGATTATTTTGATTTTACTATTTTGCAAAAGTGTTTCTGACACATGAAATATTTTTATCCCAATTGTTATGTGAACTATTTTTTTTTAATTCTTGATGAATTTCCTTGACTAACCATCCATTCACAGTATCAACATGACAGAATGGAGAGATCTACATGTAGATATTCTTAAAATTGTATCTTCCATGGCAGATGCTATTTTCGAATCCATGTAAATCCATGTTCAATATAGTGTAATATATAATTTATTGTGCCACAAAGGACTCAAGGAACTTTTAATAGGATCAGCAAGTAGCAAAGGCCAATACATAGAATGCTTTGGCGATCTTCTGAGCTCTTGACAAAGAGCCATGGCATTAGAAAAATGTGAGTGCCAGGTATATATGTAGACAAAATTTTACTATATTTGTATATTTTGTTTTGGAGGATGTTACCTCTTACTTTATTCAGTGTAAAACACCTGGTACAGTGCTCAGAGTACTGTATTGACCTACATTTAACATTTTCCAATCTCTTTGCTGCTTGCAGAACTCAATCTTTATCTTGATATCATAGTGATTTAATAATAATTGCCCTTGGCCTTTTGTGACAAGCCTCTTCCAGTGACAAGGGCTTTGTCTTTATGCATCTCTTCCATTTCAATGTACTGCAGAGTAGGCTATCTCCTGCAGTTTGCATTAAATAGTTCTTGAGCGCAAGCAATCAAGCACAGCTCCTCTTTTTGCTCTGGAAAACCCACGATCTGCAGGCTGAGGACTACTCTCTCAGTTAAATGCTGAATCTCAATCAGCATGATTTTCCATTTTCTTTAAATAGACCATGTATTCTCTTTATTCTATGATTTCACTATCTGCTTTTCCTATTAGGTCTGATACAAAAGAAAAAAAAATGCAACTTTGGCAACAAAGGATTGGATCTATAAATGGGACGTAAGCTCTGTGTTAGATGCTATGTTAACATTTAAAAGATGGGTCTCATGCATTTAGTGACCAGCTGGGTTCTACAGTTTGAGCTCTGTAATATCTAGGCATTACAAGGGGACAATAGACTCTTAAGTGTACCACTCCCATTATCCATTGAGAAGTTCTAGAAAGATTTTTAAACTTATCTCTCTAGGCTATCCCTAAAGGTCTCATTACACCTTTTCACTGCTTTCTAATTTAGCATAACTGAGATAGTGGCTTAAAATGTTGTTTGATATTAAGATGCATTCAGTTTTTCCTCTTACAGCTGACCCTTACTGGCTGGTATAATGAAAGAGAGAAAATAAAAAAAAAAAAAAGGAAAAAAGCAGAGAAAACTTATTCTGAAACTGAGAAGTATGATATAGAAAAGGTAATGAACTCCCCATTTACTCAGCTCCGTGCCCAGACTGTAAGACTGCAGATCATTTTCTGTCTGATTCTGCAGCCATTTGATTAAATTGTGAAAACAGAACAGCTTTAAAGTGAGCAAGCTCAACCTTAACCTGAATAGCTATTGCCTTCTGGTTATAGTAGTACCCAAACTGCTAGCAGCAGGAGGAACTTAATACTTGTATGCTCCATTGCAGGCAAGTACTTAAACCAGAGATTCTTGAATAAAATGAGATTTTCTTTTCATCTGTATTTTATTTGTAGGTACTGATCTTGTAGGGTACCAGACCAGGTCCACTAGAATAAAGACTAAGGCATTTCTAGCTTGCAAATCCCAACAGGACTTAGAAGTGAGGTATCAACTGGGGTTGCATATCACTCCTTTTGAAACAGAATTTCTGGTACCTTGAGATCTTCTTATCACAAACTTGACTTGCTCTGCTTCCAAAGATCAATAAAAGTGACAAGTGACTGAGTAAATGAGAAGGATGAACAATCCCTTCCCTCAACCTGCTGGCCACTCCTCTGTTAATGCAGCCCAGGATGCAGTTGGCCTTCTGGGCTGCAAGTGTGCACTGCTGGCTTATGTTGAGCTTTTCATCCACCAGAACCCCCAAGTCCTTTTCTGCAGGGTTGTTCTCAATATATTCTTCACCCAGTCTGTACTCATGTCTGGGATTGTTCTGATACAGGTGCAGCATTTTGTACTTGGATAACTTAACATTTATCTACGGTTGCAAATGATTTAAATTTTTCTTAATTTACAAATCTGCCCTCTGGATTTTCAGAAGTCTGTATCATACCTGGAGCAATGTGTATAGATAAATTAGAGATAAAGGTACAATCTAAAGTATCTGTAAACTGCTGTCCAGGAACTATGATTCTTTAACACACAACTACTTTTGCTATTACTGTATGTCAAACCTTACACTAAGACCGCAGATAATTCATCTACAACACAGTGTAAAAATATGTAAAAGCTAATCTGTTGTGTTTTGATCCAAGAAAGATTTACATTTCTCCTGGTGTGACTGATTCCTTCTTGTTCTGTTCTCTGATGGCTGCTTCTTTCACCAAGCTCTCCATGATCTTAAATCCTCACTCTTGACAGATATGTTTTTCACCTCACATCTTTTTTGTGTATATCTTTCATTTTCCACTTCCCACATAATTCCTTTTTTCAGTCCCCTTGAGTTTCTAAATGAACATTCACTGTATTTAACACTTTGAGTTAGAATAAAAAAAATTTTTAAAAGTACAGACTTGAACTGCTTGTGTGCTTAAAACAAAACTGACTACGAAAAATACTAAGTTATATGTTTCAAGAGAATTAGGGTTAGCACACTTAGAGTAGTGATCATGTCTTCTGAGAATGGAAAAAAATGTGGTATGTCTCCCCAGGCCCATAATGGAGTGGATACAAGGTGAAAAACTATTCTTTTAGGTGTTTTCTACAAAGAGTCATCTGGTACTGGCTATGTTTGCACAATGTGGTGAGATTCCTCAGTTCTGTATAACATCTGGACATTGCAAGCACTGCAGTGGGATTTTGGAGACTCAAATTCCACCCCCAGCAGATCCTCCACGCTGTGTAATCGTAAGCAAGATGCATTGCCTTTCAGTGGTTTTGCTTCCCTTTGCTGTGTCTTCCTACATATCTGAATGTGATAAAAATTTCAAAACAAATTAAGTGGAAACCATCTGCCCTAATCTTAGATCATTAACAATGCCCTCTGTCTTCTGTCCTATGATCCACGTCTTTTGCTGCTGCATACTTTTTCATATCTTACTCATGTATATCTTGTATAACCCTGAACATCTAGGTTTAGGTGACTAATTACAACCCCTCCTGTCTTTTTCTGAACATTTTCTTTGCATATCACCACTGAGAGTAGCAGCAACTCCCAAACACACGTTCAGGCAAAGAATTCAGCTCTCAGACATGTTAGCAAGTGATAGAAGCATTTCTCTATCACCTCGCCGAGGCATGAGTGCAGGTAGTGGTATAGTTATCCCAGAAATATCCCTGACTTAGTAAAAAGAAGGAATACAGCATGAGTTGAGCTTCCACAGTACCATTATAATATCATTTATAATAGCACAGCTTTCTCTTTCCCCATAGTTAATGCTAGCTATATTCTGACCTAGTTGGCTCTGTCTCTTCTACTTTGCTGTTCAGCTCAGTGATGAAGGGAATGTTAATCTGTATTCAACCTGACTTTTGCTAGTAGAGTCACAATGAAAAGTCTTCCTCTGTTCCCTTTAGAATATCCTTGATGAAGTTATTGCAATACAAGAGTCAAAGGCTTATGGAGAAAGGAATATTTAAATGATTCAGTCAGTTGGAGGAGTGAAAAAGCAGATGTTGTCTTGTCATGAAAATGGTATAAATTGTGTGGGCATCAAAACACCTGTTTTCTGATCTTTATCTTTTAAATAAAATGGCACATTTAGCTTTGTCTCTGACTTCACTGAAGACTGCACACCGTTTATGGCAGAGAGGAACAGAGTGCCTGAAGCAGAGTTTGGAACACTATGTCACATGTAGCTTCCACCCCCAAATTTATCTAAAATGTGAGAATATATTTGAGATCTACTTCATAAACCTTGAAAACAGCACAGTTTATATGACAACTCAAATAGCCTCAACAATCAATAATAGTAATAGTAACAATAATAATAACTAATAATGTGTAATTCTGTAGTCCCTTTTTCCTGAGACCTCAAATAATTTTACAAGTAACTCTAAGTAAATGTCACCAGCTCCCTGTACAGTAGACAACATTTTACTAATCTCATACATCCTTACTTAAAAAGGTGAGCATCACTTTTGGAATTTTAAAGCATTTTGATACCTCAAGAAAAACATAAATAGACTATTTGGTTATAAAGAATAAAGAATCATTATTTTAAAATTGCAGAGAATTGATATTTATTGCTCATCACAATTTAAGACTAGATTATTAATGTTTTCAAAAGGGTCTCATTGATAAAGAATTATAGGTATTATGTGAAAATAAAATCTAATTCTTTGGTATTACAGTGAATTCCTAGTCTCTTATACCTGTTATTCTTTTAGAATTCTCACTAATCAATCAGCTGTAATTGGAGATATTTGAATAGCTTCAAAAATGTCCCTTTGGAACCTAAGCATAATTACAATTCAGTTCAATCTGGACCTCTAATTGGTTAAATTACTTTTGAAAATTAAATGTCTAAGTCATTAATGCCCAGATGCTTACAATTATATAAACCTTTAACTCCCTCTGAAGTGAGAGTTAAAAGACCAGACAACTTTCAGGCTCTGATGTTATGTATATTTGGCCAATGTTACCTTGGACATACTACTATGTAGGTTGTAACTGGGCAGTTTTACAATACATGACTCAGAAATAATTTCCCTCTTATTGCTGTATTTTGTGAACACTTAGTCCACATCAAAACGTATCCATGAGCAATTTTCAAGCAGAAAAGTGAAAGATAGATTCTACACCATCCATTTTGTCCTATTTTTAAAAATATCTAGGCCTGCTTCAAGCCTACAAGTTGTGTGGAAGACCGTATTATGTCTTTCAGATTTAGAAAAAAGTTTGATGAGGAACACTTCTGTATTTAACCATACATGCAAAGAGTTAACTGGGGCCATCTGTTTCTTCAGGACAGAATTCAGTCTTCTTGTGAATCAGCTAGTAGGAATCTCTCTTTCCCTGTCTGCTTTCCTGAAGTAACTTTTAATATAATATCAGAAACAGGAAGAGAGTTCTATTTTACATTTGATTCAGATGTTTTGAAACATTCAGAAGCTAATACAGTTGCATTTGTGTTTGGAAGAGGAAAACATGGCAAGGAAAGGAACAGGACATATGGGATTTGTTTTAGAAGTTGTTTAGAAAAGATTGTTAATTCTGCATGACTTTCAGCATCATTGTTTTATGAAAAGATGGTTAATTCTTCATGACTTTCAACATTATTCTTCTATGCACCAATGCAAAGAAGGAAAATTTGTCTTTGTTTCTGAGTAAGAAGATATATCACTGTTCTATTTAAATATCTTCATATGGCAAATAGCACAGTAGTAAAAGGCTTAAGGAAACATACCTGCATTTCACAAATGCACACTCACATATAGAGACCTAGCTGTGATATATTATTTCACTGTTGACAGAATAAAAAACCTTTCCTGTAATCAGTGAACTGACCGAAACAATATCGGAAGATTTTTTCATTGTCTTCTGTAGGGAATTCTGAGCCCATCGCTATTGCAGTTGTGGAATGTCTGATAAAGATTATTTGTAAGCATACACAAATATATAAAATCATAGTATGGCTTGGGTTGGAAGGGACCATAAATATAATCTAATTTCAACATACCTGCCATGGGCAAGGATACCACCCACTAGATCAGGTTGCTATAAGCCCCATCCAACCTGGCCTTGAACACCTCTAGGAATGGGGAATCCACAACTTCTCTGTGCAACATGTTCCACTGCTTCACCACCCTCTGAGTGAAGAATTTCCTCTTAACCTCTAATCTAAATCTCCCCTCTTTTCGTTTATAACCATTTTCCCTTGGCCTATCATTATCTGCCTGAGCAAAAAGTCTCTCTCCATTTTTTCTATAAGCCCCCTTAAAGTATTGAAACCTGCAATGAATTTTCCCTGGAGCCTTCTCTTATTTAGACTGAACATCCACAGATCTCTCAGCCTTTCTTCACAGGAGAGGTGCTCCAGCCCTGTGATCATCTTCATGGCCCACCTCTGGACCAATTCTAAAAGATCAACATCTTTCTTGTTCAGAAGGACTCAGAGCTGAATGCAGTACTCCAAGTGGGGCCTCATAAGGGCAGAGTAGAGGGGAACAATCCCCTCCCTCGACCTGCTGGCCACTCTTCTGTTAATACAGCCCAGGATGCAGTTGGCCTTCTGGGCTGCAAGTGTGCACTGCTGGCTCATGTTGAGCTTTTCATCTGCCAGAACCCCCAAGTCCTTCTCTGCAGGGCTTCTCTCAATGAGTTCTTCTCCCTGACTGTTCTCATGTCTGGGATTGCCCCGACCCAACTGCAGCACCTTGCACTTGGCCTTGTTGAACCTTATTAGGTTCATATGGGCCCACCTATGTATCTTGTCCAGATTCCTTTGAATAGCACCCCTTCCTTCTGTTGTATCAACTGGACCACTCAGTTTGGTGTCATCTGCAAACTTGCTGAGGGTGCACTCAATCCCATTGTCTATTACAATAAAGATATTAAACGATACTGGTCCCAAGACATATATGTATATTTTTATATTTGTATAATCAGGATTTTGATGACTATCTAGTCCTGTATGGTGTTTCTCTCTACTAATAAATTTCATGTTACTAGGGGTTTAATATTAAAATATTTAATGTAGATTGGGGAATTATTATGATTCTATGTTTCCTGAAACAAATAGACCTGTTTCCTCTCAAGTGAAAGCAGTCAGGTTGTCATATTCTATGGAGAAACAGAATTTTACTATTTCATATATATATATATATACATATATATATATATATATACATAAAACGTGTTCTGCAGCGGAGCCGGGGATCAAGGCGGGAGGGCTTTTTTTCCGGCATCGAGGCCACTCGAGGCAGCTTAGGGAGCCGCCAGGGCTCGGCAGCCCTCACCAGGGAGGCTGACGAGGCGTAGGAGGAGCCAGCAGCGCCCCCTGGAGGGCAGACTTTAAGCTGTTCAGGACACTAGTTGGCAGACTCACTTGGGAGGTAGTTCTGAAGGGCAGAGGAGTCCAGAAAGACTGGGCACTCCTCAAGAAGGAAATCTTAATGGCTCAGGAGCAGTCTGTCCCCACGTGCCCAAAGACAAGCCGGCACGGAAGAAGACCGGCCTGGATGAACAGAGAGTTGTGGCTAGAGCTTAGGAAGAAAAAGAGGGTTTATGATCTTTGGAAAAGAGGGCGGGCCACTCAGGAGAATGTTTTAAGGATGTACAGGGACAAAACTAGAAAGGCCAAAGCTCATCTGGAGCTCAATCTGGCTACTGCTGTTAAAGATAACAGAAAATGTTTTTATACATTAACATGAAAAGAATGACTCAGGAGAATCTCCATCCTTTACTGGATGCGGGGGGAAACTTAGTTACAAAAGATGAGGAAAAGGCTGAGGTGCTCAATGACTTCTTTGCCTCAGTCTTTAGCGGCAAGACCAGTTATTCTCTGGATACCCAGTACCCTGAGCTGGTGGAAGGGGATGGGGAACAGAATGTGGCCCTCACTATCCACGAGGAAATGGTTGGCAACCTGCTGCAGCACTTAGATGTGCGCAAGTCGATGGGGCCGGATGGAACTCACCCGAGGGTACTGAAAGAACTGGCGGAAGAGCTGGCCAAGCCACTTTCCATCATTTATCAGTAGTCCTGGCTATCGGGGGAGGTCCCAGTTGACTGGCAGCTAGCAAACATGATGTCCATCTACAAGAAGGGCCGGAGGGTAGACCTGGGAAACTATAGGCCTGTTAGTTTGATTTCAGTGCCAGGGAAGCTCATGGAGCAGATTGTCTTGAGTGTCATCATGTGGCACTTGAAGGGCAAGCAGGCGATCAGGCCCAGTCAGCATGGGTTTATGAAAGGCAAGTCCTGCTTGATGAACCTGATCTCCTTCTATGACCAAGTGATGTGCCTGGTGGATGAGGGAAAGGCTGTAGATGTGGTCTACCTTGATTTCAGTAAGGCTTTTGACATCGTTTCCCACAACATTCTCCTCAAGAAACTGGCTGCTCGTGGCTTGGACTGGCGTACGCTTCATTGGGTTAAAAACTGTCTGGATGGCCAGGCCCAAAGAGTCGTGGTTAATGCAGTTAGATCCAGCTGGAGGCCGGTCACTAGTGGAGTCCCCCAGCGCTCAGTACTGGGGCCAGTTCTCTTTAGTATCTTTATTGATGATCTGGATGAGGGGATTGAGTGCACCCTCAGTAAGTTTGCAGATGACACCAAGTTAGGTGCATCTGTTGATCTGCTCGAGGGTAGGAAGGCTCTGCAGGAGGATCTGGATAGGCTGGACCAATGGGCTGAGGCCAGCTGTATGAAGTTCAACAAGGCCAAGTGCCGGGTCCTGCACCTGGGGCACAACAACCCCAAGCAGAACTACAGGCTGGGAGGTGAGTGGTTGGAAAACTGCCTGGCAGAGAAGGACCTGGGAGTATTGGTTGAAAGTCGGCTGAATATGAGCCAGCAGTGTGCTCACATGGCCAAGAAGGCCAACAGCATCCTGGCTTGTATAAGAAACAGTGTGGCCAGCAGGTCTAGGGAGGTGATTGTCCCCCTGTACTTGGCTCTGGTGAGGCCGCACCTCGAGTACTGTGTTCAGTTTTGGGCCCCTCGCTACAAGAAGGATATCGAGGTGCTCGAGCGACTCCAGAGAAGGGCAACGAGGCTGGTGAGGGGTCTGGAGAACAAGTCTTACGAAGAGTGGCTGAGGGAGCTGGGATTGTTCAGTCTGGAAAAGAGGAGGCTCAGGGGCGACCTTATCGCTCTCTATAGGTACCTTAAAGGAGGCTGTAGAGAGGTGGGGGTTGGTCTATTCTCCCACATGCCTGGTGACAGGACGAGGGGTAATGGGCTAAAGTTGTGCCAGGGGAGGTTTAGGTTGGATATTAGGAAGAACTTCTTTACTGAAAGGGTTGTTAGGCATTGGAATGGACTGCCCAGGGAAGTGGTTGAGTCACCATCCCTGGAGGTCTTTAAAAGACGTTTAGATGTAGTCCTTAGTGATATGGTTTAGTGGAGGTCTTGTTAGTGTTAGGTCAAAGGTTGGACTAGATGATCTTGGAGGTCTCTTCTAACCTAGATGATTCTGTGATTCTGTGATTCTATATATAGAGCAGGCCACATCTCTCAGTATCTGAGAAACGTAATTAGTAAATTGAGTATTCTAAAATAAGTGGTATAGATTAATGTTAAATGAAGGTTTTGTCTGAAGACAAGAGGACTGCAGATGTCTTCAAAGTTTGTCCTGCTCGTGTGGGCTTTAATCCAAAGCATTAACCTATTGCATATGATGAAACTGAAATGATTCACAGCAACAGCAGAAGGTGTTAATGGCAACTTCTATATATGACATTTCAAAATATTTCAGGAGACAGAAGATAATTGAAGCATCTGGATCTCATGTATCTGTGACAAAACTGAGCTAATTAGTCTTTATAACTTGAGATCTCATTTTGGCAGGCAGGAGAATTCACTCAGCTTTCATAATGACTAAAAAAAAATGCAAATTCGTTTTTCATCCAATTAAAGAAGAGATCTATTTTTAAAAAAATTTGTTAAACATAAAGAAGAAAGGTATGTAAGTTTAGCAGCTGAAACCCGGAGAGTACAGAAAGAATAACTAATTAATGAGTTTATAAGATACTCAAAAAGAAATGTTTACAGTGGCTTCACAGACATGATGAAGGCAATCCTGAAAAAGCTACCAAACTCTCTGATCTTACTTACACAGGGCAAAATAAAAGTCAGAGGTGGAGACATTTTTTTCCTTGTGAGAGTAAACATCCCATCTGTTTTTCACTCCTCCAGCAAATGAAATTAAGTTTATTTGTGAGGAAAAAATAATGTTTGTTTCTGAATTTATTTAACATTAAGCAAGTTCCCTTACAAACATAATGTTGATTGGATTAGCTCCATTTTTTCCCTTAAGAAGACAGATTATATATCATAGTGTTATCTGAGCATGCCATTGTTTATAAGGATGCTCCTGGGATTTTCTCATCTTTGAACCATTTCCACAGATTCAAAGAACAAGCAAGAAAAAAGATATTCATTAAAAACACATGTAATATAAAATTCTGCTCTGAATAGTGGGCATGATTGTGGCTTACCCCCCCCCCCCTTTTCTTTTTTTTTTTTTTCCGATAGAGTGGTGAAAAAAACGAATATGACTAGGGAAACTTGGGTATGGCCAGTTAATGGCAGCATTCTGGGACATATTTAGGTTTGGGACCTTGTGTTCTAGCAAAGAGATTCCCAGGTACATGGGACTTCAACAGACCTGAGGGACTGTTGATTCCAATCTCCAGCTACCTCAGGTATATACCTGGTATATTATGTCTTATAATACTCACCATAAACAGCTAGAGCCCTCATATTAATTCCCTCTCCCCCCACCCATTCCCGAAATTTTTCATTTTCATGATCAAAAATCATTCAATTTTTAGTTTACAGGTATAAGTGACCAGTAGAAATGCATTTAGTCTTACAACATTGTTGTCTATAACTTCATTACCTACTTTGTTGTTTCCTTCAAGAGATGTTTGAATCAGGAAGAGGTATTTCTTCTCAACATTTGGTTTTGCTAGGTTAAATACACGTTCCTTTGTTTGTTTTTAAATAAATACACATTGATATGCAAGACATTTCACTGAAGGCTAGAAATGTTTTCTGTTATAAAATTCACTTAAATGGATGATGTTGGGCTGATAATGTTGTCTTTCTCCATTGTGACATCAGTTAGTTTTTTTTTTTAAAAAAAACAAACAACCCAAATCACCAGTTTATTTGTTTAGTGACAAGAAGAAGGCTAAATACATGTCTGTCAATGTTCTAAAGCAACTTTGGAGTTGGCAAAAGATGATTAGAAATAATCATTTTACCTAAAAGATTAGCCCCTTCCGTTAAGCGCCTGCAGATGATCTTCAAACCGGGACCCCTCTTTCCTAAGTTAGTTACCCAAGGTACATTTACATAGTTCTTAAAAAGAACTGCCTGCTGTTTAGCAACAGCTCACTTCCCAAAGACCAAACAGAAAACAATCCTTTACACGTGAAGGACCACATTTGGATGAGTTGATGGTCTGCCTGAATGTTGGCTTTTAACTTGACTAGTCTGACAAAATGTTATCATGTCATTCATGCTGTAGATTCCTGTTCTTTGTGTCTTTACCTTTTCTGTGTAAAATGTTCTGTTTACTCCTGTCTCTACTTAGAATCACAGAATCATAGACTGGCCTGGGCTGGAAGGGACCTCAAAGATGATCTAGTTCCAGCCCCCCTGCCATAGGCAGGGACCTGTAAGCTTTAGTTTATTTATTTAGAAGTTATTTACTTATCTGACCTAGTGTGTTTTTCTTTGCTTTGCTTTAGTCAGAAAATTCTTTGAATCTGCTTTTCTATTTTATTTCTTCCTCACTGCTATAATGTCTTTTGTGACTATAGAAACTCAAATTGAACAAGCACAATCTAAAGACATTAAGGAGGATTATTCTAATGGAAATAACCATATAAATGATATGGGCTAAGTTCACTGTGCTTTCTTAGATGATGATACTGAGGCTTTGAATTTGACTTGGGGTTCTGTGAGAATGCAGAGAAACAGAAGACTAACATAGATTTTTGGTATGGACAGCACTTACGTTGAAGAAAGCCATTTCACCCTACTTAGATGGGAATGCTTGTTCCTAGGTAATAGTGAATCCCATTCATCTAGCCTGGAGGTCATTTAAATATGAATCATTAACATTTTTTTTTTTCCCACTGTCTTTTCTTGTTACTGAAAGTCACAAAAATATTGTATGTAAAGAACATAGACAATTGAAATATTATTAAAGTTCTTTTAAGACTGTTTCTGGATTACATATATGTCAAATAAAAAAGATGATCAATTTTTCCACTGCTGTTAGGAGTGATATATTAAAAACAGTCATTTGATTAATGACAACCATAAGATACCTTGTTGGGGATAGTATTTTCACAGATGTTTTGAAATTATACTAGGTTACACGAAGATAAGAGGAAAGACTGTTGATGTTTAACATACCAGTTAAAAGAACACTTGGACTGATTATCATGTATAGAATGATATGCACCTCACTTGTAAGAGAGAAGAAGCAGTTTATTTTATTGATACAATGTAGTGATCTAACAAAGCTTATTCATAAATAAGACAGTTACTTAATAAGATTCAAGACGGCAAGGCACACTTGGATATCTACTGCACAGACGACAGGGTTGGGCAAACTGTCAGGAGACCCTCCAGTTGAGTCACAAGGTTGAGAATGGACCCCCTTGTGTTCCAAACTCCTTCTCAGACAGGAGCCTAGGTGCAGCTGGACCCAAACTTATTTCCAGACTTGGTGAATGATTTATGTCTAAATGTTGAAGAGACCCTCCCATTGAGTTATGAGGTTCAAAAGTCCCTGGTCAAGGGGAGGTCCTGTCGTTAAGCCTGCTGCTGCTGCACAAGAGAGCTCAACAGGCTCTTGGGTTGCTCACTATTTATGGGGTAAGATGGTTGACTCATAATCATATTTGCATACTGTGGTGGTTTTACTCAGGTGGGCAGCCGAGCTCCACCACAACCACTCTCTCACTCTCCCTCCTCAAAGAGGAACGAGGAGAAAATATGATGAAAAGGAACCAAGGGTTGAGATAAGGACGAGAAGATCGCGCAGTAATTATTGTGATGGGCAAAACAGATTCAGCATAGGGAGAGAGTAAGATTAATTACTTATTACTAACAAGCTAGAGAAGCGAGAAACAAAGGAAAGAAACCAAAAGCACCTTCCCCCCCATCCACCCTCTTCCACCTCCTCCCCCCGAGCGGTGCAAGGGAACGGGGGAATGGGGGTTATGGTCAGTCTGTAGCGCTTCTTCGCCGCCGCTCCTTCTCAATCACTCTCGTCCCCTGTGCTGTGAGGTCCCTCCCATGAGATGCAGTCCTTGCTGAACTGATCCGGCGTGGGCTGCCCACAGGCAGCAGCTCTTCAAGAACTGCTCCAGATATGGGTCCATACCATGGGGTCTATCCCTCAGGAGCAAACTGCTCCAACCTGGATCCCTCATGGGCAGCAGCTCCTGCCAGGGCACCTGCTCCTGTGTGGTCTCCTCTCCACGGGCTACAGGTCTGGCCCGGAATCTGCTCTGGCAGGGATCTTCCACAGGCTGCAGCCTCCATCGGTGCAGGTCCACCTGCTCCACCGTGGTCTCCTCCACGGGCTGCAGCGTGGAATCCTGCTCCACCGTGGTACTCCATGGGCTGCAGGGGGACAGCCTGCTTCACCATGGTCCTCACCACAGGCAGCAGGGGACTTCTGCTCCGGCGCCTGGAGCACCTCTCCCCCTCCTCCTTCACTGACCTTGGTGCCTGCAAGGCTGTTCCTCACTCCTCTCACTCTCCCAGCTGCTGTGTGGCACAGCATTTTTTTTCCTGTCTTAAATATGCTCTCACAGAGGTGAAAAACAACATCACTTATTTGCTCAGCTCTGGTCAGCAGTGGGGCCCTTACCAAACATAGGGCAGCTTCTAGATCCTTCTCATAGAAATCACCCCTATGGCCCCCTGCTACCAAAACCTTGCCACGTAAACCCACTACACATACCAGCTGCAGATTTTATTTATTTCCAAATTTGGCTTGAGTTGGATATTGACCAGCGCTCTGATCAAGTGCATTGCTAAGCTAACTCCTTGGCTAATGTGTGTTATCTGCCTAATACACATTGGATACAGCTGTCACAACCAGACACATTTAACATGACACCCATTTGTGGTTATCAGTCGAGCAGGGTTTCGTGTGAAAGGCCAGACTGGTGGGTAGGGAGAGGCACACTGTCACAATGATGAAACTGGATAATTACCAGTTGCCACTTATTCTTAAATGTGGTTGAAGTTTAGGAAAGACTTGAGAAATGAACACTTCATTTCACAGGTACTCTGCAGGGTCTTACTAAATTCTTTTAGTTATTAATTTATTTTCCTTTGGAAAATAAGCAAAGGTTCATCACACAAACATATTGAAAGTACAAAGGAGATTCTGATTTTGTTAAAGAATATGTCTTTCAGTGCTGCCACAGCAAGATATTATTAAGATACTGGAACTTTGGAGTCAATCGGGTATTTACTTAACAAATTGTTATAGTTTACAGAGGATCATTTCCTACAAGTATCCATGTTTGTTTGTTTTTGTGTTTGTTTGTTGTTTTTTTTTTTTTTTTAAAAAAAAAGGATAGTAAAAATCATTAACTGATGACTTCGTTCTGCTGTTCTGACTATAAAGATGTATATAAACACCCACCTTTTCAAAATAACAGGCTTCTTATTTCAAATGATGCATACTAGTTTCAACATAAGAATTATTCATGAAAAAAAGTAATTGGTTATACATGTACATTGCCATACTTGACTGCCTGATTTTGCACTGGGCTAAGCACAGGCTTGGGTGTGATACCAATTGTGAAGACATTGCAAATTCCTTTGTCTGTATAATACAACTGCATGCAATCTCCTCCAGTGATCAGACTTATAAATATAATAATATTTTTTCATCCATTTTAATGCCTTTGTGAAACACTAGGAAGGAAGGGAAATTGTTGGCTTCAAATCCAATGAAGCAGATTGCTATCTTTGAATAACTAACTGATTACTTGAAGTAACTGACAGACAACTTTGAAATTTAAAATATTTCAGCAGAGATGTCTCACAGTCAGGTTCACATAAAGCCAAAAAAAGGAAAAGGAATATAATAGAGCTTGTGTTAATGTTGAGCATTTCAGAAACTTTCTGACATCATGCACTGGCAGTGAAGAAAATAAACGGCCTAAACTTTAGTGTTATAAAAGAACAACAGAAATATAAGAAGGAAAATAAATGTAAACATAAACAAATATACATAAATACAAAATACAATACAAATATATAATAAATAGAAAATGCAAATAGAAATTTAGCAAATTTTTAAATGTCTATAAAGAAAATAGAATCAAATATACAAACTTCCCCATCCAAAAATATAAAAGTTGATATATTAAAAATCCAAAGGGTATGTTTAATATTTCTTTAAAACTTAATGATTTCTTTAAAGAAAATATAGAAATTACTTAATTAAAGCATTTTTTTTTACTCTCAAAGCTTAATGATATCATTTATAAGATGAATAAGCACTTTTGTTTTAAAAGCTATAAAAAGTTTAACATCACCATCACTGACTACTCAAGATACAGATTAGTTAAAAGATACTAGAGTTTGTAGATTAACAGAACTGCATTGCAGTAGTTTGGCAGGATAGAAACTACTTTAAAATGTATGACCTACATAGATCACTTATGACTGCAATAGGATAATTGTCAATATCCTTAATAGTAATTTTTTGTCATCACAGTAACTGTGATTCAATTGGTATATATTTCCTCTTTGAAACTGAAGACAAAGCTAGCGTTGAATTAGCTGTCACAATCAAATATTTGTGAAATGATAAAAGCACATGTTTTTAATTGCAAATAATGAATGCCAATTAGCATAGATCAAAAAGCTTCACTGTGAAGCATTACAGACTCACTGAATAGTCACAGTGAAGTCATCTCAGGCTCAATAGAGTGGTCATCTTGTAGCAAGACTGAAAAATAAACTTGATTACTCTTTGAGATATTTTTTATTTGAGATGGTTTTGTTACAGCCTTCACTGATATCAAGAGAACAAGTCAAACCTAAATATTTCTTGGAGTGTGTTTAATGTTAGAAAATAGAAACTTTGTGGGGGACAAATTTAAAATGGGCAATTTTTCAGAACTACTTTGCAGTGTGAATATTTAACATCCATGCAATTACTTTTTCTATAAAAGGCACACTGGAACATTTTAAATTACAATATTTAATGTTTTCTGTCTTCCCCATCTGGTTATCAATGAATTAACTAAGCCTTTCCATTACTGAGGCACTTATATTTGGTTTCTTGTCATATAAATTATTTGATGTACTAAACATAGTATGAACAAATGCATCATTTGCCACAGAAAGGAAAAAAAAATACACACACACAAAACAGTTTTATATTGTATTTATAGCATCTGTCCAAGCTGCTTATAGCAAAATTTTATATTTTAAGCATAGAGACAAAATCAAATATGAATCAACGTCTCCTTTTTTTTTTCTTCATGTTTCTTTCTGAACTCTGATTATTTTGATTTTATATTTATATAGGCTTTTTTTTTTTTTAGTTACCTTTACTGATTTCTATTTTTTTTTTAGTTACCCTTACTGAAATCAGTGAGAGTTATGAATATATATATATATATATTTATTTTTATAACAAATAAAATAATCTTACAAGACTTGGCATATGTGAATCACAAACACCGACAATGGTGCAGTTCCTGCTCTGAAGAGTGGATGGAAAAAGTAAGAGTGACTATGACCAAAAATAAAATAAATACATAAATAAATTAAGGAAAAGAAAGAAGAAGTTAGTGTCAATTAGATCATACATTTAGCTAGCATGTTAACTGCACAGCACATTGATTCCATGACTGTCCCCTAAGATAAAGAGCGATTAAACAAATTGCAGGGAATTGAAATCCTTTCCAGCTGAATGCTAAAATCAACTCAAATTTATAGTAAAAGTTCTTTTATATTTACAAGTTATTTGTTTGTTTGTTTGTTTGTTTGTTTTTTTAGTCCCATCTTGTAGTGGAGAACTGTTACTGACTTTTACAAGATCAATATAAAACAAATAAACCTAGTACTCTTTTACAGATATGAGAAACAATATTGAAATTAGAGTGTACAACTATGAGAAGAAAAACTGAAAGATTTTTGTGAGAGAAACTTCTTCTGGTCTCACATACACGATGTTTCAGGAAAACCATTTAGATTTGCTCAAATTTATTTGTTGTTCACAGCTAATATGAGTAACAGCTGACCTGGTTCTTGTTCATAAGCAACCATTTGTAGCTGTAATGTAGATAAATGCTTCTACTTTTATGAGCTGCAAATGTCATGTGGTATATTTATTTTGCCTGAGCAGCTCCACATAATTCAGGAAAGGCACTTCCAGACTGATCATAAGATTCACATCCATGTGAGCATCTAGAATAATCATTCCTGGTTGGCCCTTTTGGGAATAATTTTCAAAAAACACATAGTTTACTACTCTAAGTAGCTGAAGCCAAAATGAAATAACAGTAATCAAACAAACAAACAAATAAATGTTTAAGACAAATATGTGTAAAATTATTTCTCTTGTCCCAATCTTATATTACCAACAGTTAGGACCAAAATCTACCTTACAGAAAAGAACTGCTTATTTTACTATTATTTTTCTTGACTTAGACTTAAAATTCATCAGGATAACAAAATTACAAGATTAGTATTCTTACTTATCTTCCTAGTGAGTGCTGTCTACAGTACACTTGAAAACTTGGCATAATGAGTTTCTGAAGGCACAGTAATTTGAAAGATACATGGAAATAGTATCTAATGGGATTTACAAATAAAATTTCCAGTCTTTGTTTAACAGCAATGAAACAGAAATATCAACAGTAAAGACCATCAATCTACAAACCATGTGGAAGAATGAGAAGATGTTTCAGAAGTGGAAGATCTTTTCCAATAATGTTTATGTTCTATTGCTATAGGTTTTAAGCACTTTCAGCATTTTCTCTTTGATTTACTGACCATGTTATTGATATTTTTCAAAGGTCTTTTTCATATTGCCTCTTATTTTCAGAATCAGAAAACAATTTATTTGTGATAACGTTGTTTATAAACCTCTAAAAGATTTGCTATGTGCACAGAATATTCGTAATGTGTCTGCACTTAGCTTTTAAATTATGAGTGAAGAAGAAAGTGTTTTGCTGTCATGTGTAGGAAATGTACTTTTTTTTTTTCTTGATGACCATGAGTAAGATTAATTTTTCCTAACTTTCCAAACAATAAGCTCTTTTTTTTTTCCAGTTGTGAAAAACAGAGGAAATAACTATATATGTGCATGTAAATAAATTATATCATATATGCAAATATATGTGCAGGGATATGGAGAAGGTTAATTTTGAGGAAATACAAAAGAAAAATGTTCAGAGAAGTTACAGTTAATAGCAAAATTGATTGTAAACTCCAACATGATCATCAATATTACTCTTTCATTAATGGAAAATTTACTTAATTATTTACGTTTATACAACAATTCTTAAAGCACTGACAAAAGTCTTATCTAGATGAAGAACTTTGTCTAAATGGCCATCATTTTCTAATACACATTTCCAAATCTTTAGGGAGGTACCTGCTCTTTTACTCTTTTAAATGGCATAACTCATACCACGGAGTCATTTAACAACAGCTTTGAGTTGGTGTAACTCCTGAAAGAGTCAAAAAGCCCCTCTGAGGGTTTCCACCAATCTATTTTTATATTCAGATAGAGAATATGAAGTCTTCTTTAAGTTCCTAGACTTGTATGCTATTTGGATGTCCGAGACCAGGTTGCTTGCAGCCACTTTACATGTGTACAGTATAAATATATATATTTAAGCTATTTTTCTTTACTCCTTGTACAGTCAATAGAGAGAAACAAGGACTTCCATGACAGAAATTTTCTGAAGTAGAAGTCTGCATTAGGTCAGGTAAATCCCATTCCAGATTTCTGGACAACCTTTTCCCCATTATTTCCTGCTCAGATTTGCAGTAGATGTTATCAATTTTCTTGGTCTAAGCAGAGGATTAAGGGCTTCATATTCAAGTAAACCATCTGAATTTAATATCTTCTCTGTCCATCACTGACTGATCTTTGCCTTCACAGGTATTTATATGGAGAATTATATCAATGGATATTTCTTCAGGAGTTATTCTGCCCATCACTGGCCTGATTACACAATTTGTTGCTTATAAAAACTGGATGGGAAAATGGATTTGAAGGTGTCTTTTCAGCTTTATTGTATTACTAATGTGAGGCTGTACAGTTAGTACATACAGTAATGGATCAAAGCTACTAGGAATTGCTAACCAAATAGAATTTATTCTGCACATCATTATGTTTTGATGTATAAATGACAAATTAAACAAACATCACAATTCCAAAAATCAAGGAAAAGCAATCAAATAGTCAAGAAAAAAATTACTCCGTCTCATATTACTATTCAAGTGGGGAAAAGGAACCGTTGAGCTGTTTCTGTCTTTATTCTTTTAAAAAATGCTGTTGTAAATTAGGAAAAGGTGTATAACAAATATGTGAACAGGATTGCCTTTTATGTCATGTACAACAAACTTATTTCATAGGTACTGGTTAGAAAATGATTTTTATTTTCGGTGAAAATACTTGCATAATTCAGAATCTTGAGTCATTGGCATTTGCAGTTCACTGTCAAATCTTTCCTGCAATGTAGAATAATGTGAACACATTCTCAGCAGACATGAATATTCAAACAATAAAGAAGTGAAATTCAGTTAAAGGGAGCTTATAAAAAAAAAAAAAAAGGTAGGCAAATTGGCAAATTTTACATGGGCAAATAGTGATAGGACGAGGGGGAAGGGGGAGGGCGGGGTTGGGACGGGGATGACAGTCTTCCCTCTTTTAGTGTTAAACCAAAAGAGGGAAGATTTAGATTAGATGTTAGGAGGAAATTCTTCACTGAGAGTGAAGGCACTGGAACAGGTTGTCCAGAGAAGCTGTGGATCCCTGGAGGTATTCAAGACCAGGTTAGGCCCTGGGCAATCTAGTGGGTGACACCCTTGCCCATTGCAGGGACAGGGGTTGGAACTAGATGATCTTTAAGGTCCCTTCCAATCCAAACCATTCTATGATTCTATGAGTCATTTTATAATTGCTGTAGCAATGAAAAATGTGAAATAGAAATATTATTTAACCTGAAAAGTTTTGAATGATTTTCAATAACTAATATGATGAAAAATATTTTCCCTGCTTATAAACAGTTTCCCCTTTTGGGGGAAAAAAGAATAATAAGGTTCACCTTTATTTTTCAGCTGCAAGGGAAGACAACAAACTATGATATGATGTGTGAGTTATGTGCAAAGTTATGCTTTATTACTATTATTTATTACTATCTCTGTTCAGAAGTTACAGAGTATGGGGTTCTGTCAACAATGGCTATGGTTTACCCATCATAATCTGACCTGACACAATCAGCACAAGAAACATTTATAACTACATAGAAGTTTAACCTTCACATCATATGACATAGCCAAAATATAAACCTCAGAAATAAAAGCAGATTTTTTTCCCTTTTGTAATCCATTTAAAAACAGTTGTTGAACTGAAACAAATGTCTGGAGGAAATTAGTGGAATGCCATAGATGTACCCACAGAATAAATTCCAAGCATTTTAGGAAGATGTCATGAAACAGAAGGAGTAGGTCTCTGAGAAGTGCCAATGTTTTTGCTCCTTTTACTATGGAGACAGCATACAGTCATTATCAGATTAGGCAAATAATGTCCAGATATGTATATTTAGGCAAGACAAATGCTATTCTGTGTGACTACATATAGATTTAAGATTTTGATATCTGTATTTTTTTGCTCAAACATTCAATTTTAATCTAGTTATTTTGGTTCTTGATGTTTGAAGCAAATCACTTCCATTTTCTTACTAGAATTTTATGCATCTGTCTTCACCTAAGTATATTGTTGTTTTTTGTTTGTTTGTTTGTTTGACCCAGCCATTTAATTATTTCTTTTTTTCTTTTTTTTTTTTTTTTATTTCGGAAAATATATTAACTTATCCGAAACTGAAGATTTCATTGTACTGTTGGATAAATGCATTGAGCATGGGTAAAGATCATTTGCTACTATTTATTAAACTATGTGAAGATTTAAAGTATGTTAGATGTTTTCCAGTTACCAAAGTAAAGTTCAGCCTCAGTTCTGAGCTTCATAGTAGGCAACACAGGGGGAGAATACGTGATCAGAAAGTATTACATGAATACTTTTTTTTTTGTTTACATGTGGAAAAGTACTGATAGCTTATTTGATACAACTTCACGGATGGCTTTTTGATATGCATTGTAGAAGAAGGTCTTATAGAAGAATTTGAATTAGGGGTGGAGATATTATATATATGTGTGTGTATATATATATATACACCATTTCCAGAGGAGCCATTTATATAGTAACTTCTGGAAGAATCACAGTAGTAGTGACAGGAATAGATAAATAAACCAAGCTCTTAGGCTGGCACAAACAGCAGCTCCCTGGTGCAGGCACACACACAACCCCTCCAGGCTCACCAGCACATGCACGCTCATTGGTGCGCCATGCACCAGCACAGCCCCTCTGCCCACCCAGCACCCCTGTTCACATCCCAGCCCCTCTCACCTGCTCCATGGGTCCCCTACTCAACGGCTGCTCCAGTGTGGGGTTTGACAGCAAATGCACACGGACACCCCACGGACACCTGGTTTGGGGCAGACTGGTTTGCTGCCCCCCAGCAGCTGGCACCAGGCACATGGGCTGTGACCCACGGTCCTGCTCCAGCCACCAGCCACCAACACAGAGCCCCTCACTCATGTCGCTCATCCCCATCCCCCAGCAGCAGGTCTGGGTACACACACCACTACTGCCCCAGGGGCTGGAGGCTGAAGACCCCCACCCACTCCAGGAGCTGATATTGAGACCTCACTTTTCCCAGCAGCTGGCACCCTGTCCTCTCACTCTGGTCCCCCCAGTGTTGTGAGCACAGAGCCCTTGCACAGGGTGTAGAGTAAGATTACACAGAGTTAAGAAAGGATGTAAGAAAACTGATTATGATGACTGGGCACAAGGCTCAGCCAGAGAAACATACAGACCAGCCCCAGTTTACACACAACCAGCCCTTTCACACCCATCTTCTGTCTAATCCTCTTCTTTGTTCCTCTTTGATCCCTTTCTGTTAAACACTGCTTAATAAGTTTTGCACAGTCTCACAAGCCTTCTTTGAATAACTCAAATCCTCATTTTTTTTAGTTTTTTAATTATTATTATTATTATTTATTTTTATTTTTTTTTCTCCCTTCTTACAAATCTAGTTTGTTCTTATTCAAAGCAGTGCCTGGAGTTTCTTAACGGCCTATCAATTAGTGACTGGAGATTTTTGGTCTTCATCAGTTTCTCTCTTATCTGATCCCACCAGGTTTGTGTCTTTTTGTGTTCTTATGTATTTCTTTCCCCTTTACTTATTTTCCCCCTTGCACTGGAAAGGTACAGATAAAGGTCCGATCAGATAACATGTTATAACATCAGATATATGTATGTTATATGTATGTTATAACATCAGATGTATGTTATAACATCAGATAACGATCAGATAACGATCATGATAACATACAGGTGCTCTCACACTCAAGACACCCTTACACCCTTACATAAAGGAGATTATCTCACATATAGACATATATATATTTTAGGCATCTGGGTTAGAGTGGGTGAATGACAACTGTTAAACACAATTATAAGTGTCCCAAGTCCACTTAAAAATTAAATGTCAGGCATCTGGTGCTCCTGATCCAGAACTCAGGACTGGCATCTTGGTATTGCATACCACATAAAATGTAGATGTAAAATGTAGATAGATCTGAAGTCCTGCATGTAAGTACCTTTCAGTCACTTCATGTTGACATGAAAGTGAGTCGCACAGGCCCAGAACCAAAGTATTTTGCCCCACTAATCCTCACTTTCCTTGCTCATTGTAATATCCCTGTATTCCAAGTTCATTTTTAGAGATTTTCAAGTTTTGTTGGTTTTAACTTTGTATTTTTAGCTATTCATTCTTTGGTGACTTTTTTTCTGTTGAGAATGTCTTTATAAATCAACCTCTCTCTCTTCAGAAAACAAACAAAACAAAACAAAAGCCACCATAGCATACTGTATTTTAAATAATAACAATAAAAAAAAAATAGTATGTTGATCCAGGAAGTATAAAACTGAATCTTGGTCAGAATTACTTCAGTTGCTTCAGAAACTACTTTTTTTTTCGTTTTCATGTAGTATTGGAAAAAGTATAAAAACAATTGGAGCAGAATCCAGTGAGCTACTGAATGACATAACTGATTATTATTCTTCACTTCTCCCTATGAATCTCTCAGGGAGCTGCAGAAATGGGGCTACGCCAGAAGGGGGGATGAGCTGGGACACTGTCCTGAGGGCCTGAACATGGAAGACAGAGCTGTGGGCTGGTGACAGGGTCCATAGACAACTCCCAACATGGCAGGTGATGAACTAGGTCCAGGGTCCATCCATGGGATCCAGTCAAGAGCAGAAGGGGATTGGGGCCACAGACCGGCCTGAAGACAGGCACTCCTACAGCATAGCACAGGACAAGTCTAGGTGCCCAAGTCTGGGCTTGTCCGTCACCTCTGGGCCCATGGGCAGAAGTGAAGAGAGGTTTCAGGGTAGAATGGGCATGGCCAGTAAGGACTGGTAATGCCCTGGCTGAATCTGTGATGACTTTCTGCAGAGTTGCTCAGCTTCAATTTTGGGAAATATTGTTGGTGGATTTGGTACGTAGCTTATTTTTTTTGTTCATCTTTCTGGGAGAGTTAGAGAAGCCTTCTCTTTTTGTACCTGGTGTTTGCCCTGGTGGCTTTCAGTCCAGTGACAAAGAACTTGAAGTGTCTAGACTCCCAGTACAGGGGATTGTAAGAGGTAGGTACTTCCAAAGAGGATTCAGAATGAAAGAGTTAAGCATGAATCTTTCTTTGTTTGTCAAGACATCTTAGGAGATTTTCTTTACTGTGGCTAGCAACTAACTGGTCATGCTTTGTGATATCTGTGTTGAATAGTAAGAATCTGTCCTAAATTTTAAACTTCCGTCAGTTTTTTAGAATTGTTAAATAAATAATAAAGACTATTTGGATAGTCCTATGCCTTGTATGCATGTACACAGTTGGTGTTTTTTTGTTGTTGTTGTTTGTTTCATTTTTGGTAAAAATACCTTTTGTTTCTAATAGCCTATCTCTTTTTCTCTCTAATTTTTAGTCTTTCTAAACCAGTCATATTATTTTTCTATTATATTGCTCCACTCTATGAAAGAACATGCTGTTCTCGCCCTGCTTTCTCTTCTCTTCATAAAAACGAATTGCTAAGGCAAGATATTTGTTCACAGCTGTTTTAAAACTGTCTTCATTGAAATCAATGGTAAAACTCCTATGTCAGTTCAGTGGAGCCAGGGTGTCATCTATCATTTCGTATGTCGCTTAGGTTGACAAATTACACCATTTTATTTCCTGAACTGTTTCTTTTCTGTTCAAAAGGATTTAAGAACTTCTTTAAACATTTTGAATAAATGAAAGTCCTGGAATACTGTTTTGTCAATCTTTAGAAATGTTAGGAGGAAAACTGAGAGAATATTAAAACTCACAATAGGCTGAACATAAAGGCATTTTCCCCCGGCAATGGAAGCAAAATTTAGTGCAAAGCATACATTTTAATGCTGTTTCTGAAACAGGAGAAACAGCCCAAATGCCAGATCCTCTACTGAGATTACATTACCACTTACCCCATGTATTCATCAGACATAACAAGAAAACAATTTTGTCAGATTTTCAGCAGGCTCTTGTCCTGCTGAAGGTGCATATAAGGTGAACCCACACAGCCATTTGCTCCCACACCAGAGGGATGGGGGAGAGAACTGAGAAAGGTAAAAGTGCAAGAACTTGTGGGTTGAGATACAGACAGTTTAATCAGAAAAAAAAAAAAAAAAGAAAAAGGAATAAAAAGTTAGTGATGTACAATGCAATTGCTCACCACCAGCCAAGAAATGCCCAACGAGCCCTGAGCAATGGCAGCCCTGGTCAAATCCCCTCAGTTTTACTGTTGAGCATGATGACACATGGTATGGAATATCCCTTTGGCCAGTTTGGATCAGCTGTCCTGGTTCTGTCGCTTCTCAGCTTCTTATGCACCCCCAGTACTCCTAACTGTCAGGGCAGCAAGAAAAGCAGAAAAGTCCTTGGCTCTGTGCAATCATTGCTCTGCAACAACTGAAATATCAGTGTGTTATCAGCATTATTCTCATCCTAAAACCAAAACAGAGCACCTGTGAAGAAAATTAACTCTATCCCAGCCAATACCAGGGCAGTAGCCAGCTCTATGATTTAAGTCATTCTTATACTGAAGCAAACAAATGCTAGACAAGAAAGAGCTGAATTTTACTATACCAATCCAGTGCTGATATAGAGTTCATTAAAAATCCTCTGTTAGTGATGCAGTCAAGAACTATCTGACAGAAACCAGTTAGATCATTTCTACAGCTGACCAATGCCCAGTTACTGTGATTTGTGGTACTCTTATGTGGGAGATAATCTGGCCAACACAAATTCCTGAGCAAATACATTGGCAGCTAAACAACATTTACAGTTTCACTGAATTTTCAGTTTTTATTTCTTGAATAGTAAAAGAAGAAACATACAATTTTTTTTTTACTACAATTGTGTTAAACTGCATCACAAACAGTGACGGACTGGTGGGAGATGTGGTGGTCGAGAGCTGTCTTGGGCAGAGTGACCACGAAATGGTTCAGTTCTCTATTCTTGGCGAAGTCAGGAAGGGGACCAGTAAAACCGCTGTCTTGGACTTCTGGAGGGCTGACTTTGAGCTGTTCAGGACACTGGTTGGCAGAGTCCCTTGGGAGGAGGTTCTGAAGGGCAAAGGAGTCCAGGAAGGCTGGGCACTCTTCAAGAAGGAAATCTTAATGGCAAAGGAGCGGTCTGTCCCCACGTTCCCAAAGATGAGCCGGCGCGGAACTAGGCCGGCCTGGCTGAACAGAGAGTTGTGGCTCGAGATTAGGAGAAAAAGGAGGGTTTATAATCTTTGGAAAAGAGGGCGGGCTACTCAAGAGGACTATAAGGCTGTTGCGAGGCTGTGCAGGGATAAAATTAGAAAGGCCAAAGCTCATCTGGAGCTCAGTCTGGCTACTGCCGTTAAAGATAACAAAAAATGTTTTTACAAATACATCAACACAAAAAGGAGGACTAAGGAGAATCTCCATCCTTTACTGGATGCGGGGGGAAACTTAGTTACAAAAGATGAGGAAAAGGCTGAGGTGCTCAATGTCTTCTTTGCCTCAGTCTTTAGCGGCAAGACCAGTTATTCTCTGGATACCCAGTACCCTGAGCTGGTGGAAGGGGATGGGGAACAGGATGTGGCCCTCACTATCCACGAGGAAATGGTTGGCGACCTGCTACAGCACTTGGATGTACGCAAGTCGATGCGGCTGGATGGGATCCACCCGAGGGTACTGAGCGAACTGGCGGAGGAGCTGGCCAAGCCGCTTTCCATCATTTATCAGTAGTCCTGGCTATCGGGGGAGGTCCCAGTTGACTGGCAGCTAGCAAACATGATGTCAATCTACAAGAAGGGCCGGAGGGTAGACCCGGGAAACTATAGGCCTGTTAGTTTGATTTCAGTGCCAGGGAAGCTCATGGAGCAGATTATCTTGAATGTCGTCACGCGGCACTTGAAGGGCAACCAGGTGATCAGGCCCAGTCAGCATGGGTTTATGAAAGGTAGGTCCTGCTTGACGAACCTGATCTCCTTCTATGACCAAGTGACGCGCCTGGTGGATGAGGGGAAGGCTGTGGATGTGATCTACCTTGATTTCAGTAAGGCTTTTGACACCGTTTCCCACAACATTCTCCTCAAGAAACTGGCTGCTCGGGGCTTGGACTGGCGTACGCTTCATTGGGTTAAAAACTGTCTGGATGGCCAGGCCCAAAGAGTTGTGGTGAATGGAGTCAAATCCAGTTGGAGGCCAGTTACTAGTGGAGTCGCCCAGGGCTCAGTGCTGGGGCTGGTCCTCTTTAATATCTTTATCGATGACCTGGACGAGGGGATCGAGTGCACCCTCAGTAAGTTTGCAGATGACACCAAGTTAGGTGCGTGTGTCGATCTGCTCGAGGGAAGGAAGGCTCTGCAGGAGGATCTGGATAGGCTGGACCAATGGGCTGAGGTCAACTGTATGAAATTCAACAAGGCCAAGTGCCGGGTCTTGCACCTGGGGCGCAACAACCCTAAGCAGCGCTACAGGCTGGGAGATGAGTGGTTGGAAAGCTGCCTGGCCGAGAAGGAGCTGGGAATACTGGTTGATAGGCAGCTGAATATGAGCCAGCAGTGTGCTCTGGTGGCCAAGAAGGCCAACAGCATCCTGGCCTGTATAAGAAGCAGTGTTGCCAGCAGGTCTAGGGAGGTGATTGTCCCCCTGTACTTGGCTCTGGTGAGGCCGCACCTCGAGTACTGTGTTCAGTTTTGGGCCCCTCGCTACAAGAAGGACATTGAGGTGCTCGAGAGAGTCCAGAGAAGGGCAACGAGGCTGGTGAGGGGTCTGGAGAACAAGTCTTACGAGGAGCGGCTGAGGGAGCTGGGGTTGTTTAGCCTCGAGAAGAGGAGGCTCAGGGGAGACCTTATCGCTCTCTATAGGTACCTTAAAGGAGGCTGTAGAGAGGTGGGGGTTGGTCTATTCTCCCACGTGCCTGGTGACAGGACGAGGGGGAATGGGCTAAAGTTGTGCCAGGGGAGGTTTAGGTTGGATATTAGGAAGAACTTCTTTACTGAAAGGGTTGTTAGGCATTGGAATGGACTGCCCAGGGAAGTGGTTGAGTCGCCATCCCTGGAGGTCTTTAAAAGACGTTTAGATGTAGTCCTTAGTGATATGGTTTAGTGGAGGTCTTGTTAGTGTTAGGACAGAGGTTGGACTAGATGATCTTGGAGGTCTCTTCCAACTTAGACGATTCTGTGATTCTGTGTGCTGTTTTTAACACGGTGTTTTGTGGTATTTTTAAGATTTGGCACTCTACAGAACAAACCAATACAGTATTAAACGAATATGTAAAGAAAGATCAATGCATTATAAACTATTTATATATTCCCAACCTCTTAAATGTACACTTTTTTTTTTCACATTCATCTTTTCTGAAAAAGCCCTCAGACAATTTCTGCTCATTTGTAAAGACGTACTCACTTAGTCAACTGTTGTGACTACTTTTGAAGTAATGGTAGTGTTTCATTAGCAGCTAATTTCTTTAGACCTAGAAATACTCAGAGATGATTATATAAAAGTCAGCCTCCCTCAAGGAGTTGTTGAAAGACAGTGGGTTGCCAATTAGCCCTCTTCCCTCAGGCCTCCTTTTTTACCTTGAAATAAAAACAGTAAAACTATCCCCTGCTTGATTAAATACTGCACTCAGTGTAGAGGTACTCCAGGTATCTCCATGAGCCAATAACACAAGTGGCATCTGTGTAAATCAGAAATTCATCTCACCTTCCTCTAAATGTATGTGATGGAAATCCCTGTTTCTGAATATTTTTATGATATGCTCCATTTATGGTCAATGGAGAGAAACAGCCAACTACAGAGCATTTTTGTACAGCTCAATTATGGAAGTTCAAGGATGAAAACTGCGTACTAAACAGTGCTAACATTTTAGCTCATTATATGCCTTTGCTTTGAACCTTTCCAGCTAACTTTCTCCTGTACAGCTCTGCTAAGAAGTGAACTCTATGAAGTGTTGATATGAATGGCTTGATGTACTGTCAGTGGATAAGTACCTAGCATTTATTTAACATTAGAAACATTGGCATAAACTGTAATTAATCTCATCCTACACTAAATACTTAAACATTAGGTAAGAGAGTTCAGTGTAAACATGTCTCTTTCTTCCCCTTTTAATTCTCGTATGGTCATACAAGAACATAAGCTGACAAGACACAATCCCAGATGTGGAAAAATCTCATAAGGACTTATAAACATGGTCTTATGAACAGTTGGCTTTTTTCTAAGATTCTCCTAGTGTATCTTATTTTGTTTCTTCTTTTAGTGTCAAACTTCATTTTCAAAGTAGATTAATATTAGTGTACTCCATATTTGGTTCTTTGTATTCAAATATATTTATTTTGGATAGGAGAAATCTGGAGTAAAAAAAATATAATTATTTTTTCCTTTTATTTTTTTTATATATATATTTTTTAAATTGAAGTTTTCTGTCAGGCTGGCAAGTTTTTGTGACCAGTGTCTGACAGACTTTGGTATTGTAATAGTATTCATGTTCTTATTTGCAAAATGTTAAGTATAATTTACAAAATCTTGTGATTTGTGTGAGCAGAAGTGTAAGGAGGTAAATTAGCTAACACAAGTCTGAAAATATAAGAACCATTTTTAAATTCATATTGTGTATTCTGCTTAGACTAAAGAAGACGACGAACTGCAAAACCTCAGGGATACCACATAAATATTTCCTGAGAATTCTGACAAGTATCCTTAATGTCTCTTACAATATAGGTGTTGAATGTTAGCTGAAATAAATCCCACCCACCCTATTCAGCTCAGAAGGAAGCACTGTGTTAAATTAGCACTTATTTAATACCAGTCTTTAATTCATTCTGAAGTATGAAGCTTAGCTTGTGTCGTCCTGTCTGCAAAAGATAAATATAAGGATGTGAATCGCTATGTTTTCAGCTGAGTTAACCACCCAGACTAATAAGCCTTTTAAAATGGCCTCATGAGCAGGTTTTTAATATCTGAAAACAATCAATGGAAATATAGCATTTGAGCCAGATGACCAGAACTGTAACAGATTTGTATAGTGTTTGTTTTGTGTTCCCTGTCCCCCAGATAGTAAGAAGGCATTCTGTATCATCTGTTTGAGCTACGATGAGTCTGTTAGAAGACCAGAATGAGAAGAACAGTATGTCCTAATGGGACTTTGACATCCTTTCATGCTTTACTGAACTTGCAAATACCCCAGTCAGTTCACCTATCATTAATTAAATTTACCCCGGGTTTATTAGATAAATACTGTCCAGTTCATTTGTCCCTATAATAGCACTGTGTGCTAGATACTGCTAACATAGGGTCTGTGATCAGAGATAAATTTTCTGTAATTTTGGAGTGCTTTGAGTTAATGTAGTACTAAGAACCAGAACTCCAGATGAAACCTATTACTGTCTTGCATTACAGAAGTTCATATCAGATAATCTGCTCAAGTGAAAACAAAAAATGTTGTTGTTAGTAATATTGTAAACAGATTTCAGGAAATTAGCTTCTTTTTATACTCTGCGAAAGTGGTTCCCTTACCTGAGCAACAATGATTTAGACATGTACTGTTTATGATATACTTGTTTTGTGAATTCACGAAGGATTTCAGGGCTATTAATTAGTTTGTGTTCACGGACAATAAGTTCAATATACAAACAAAACAAAAACAACTTGTCAAGTTATACTCCTAATATAAGATGCACATCTGCAGGAACACCTCACTACTAAAATTAGTGAAAGCATACTTTAATTTGTCTATATAGTTCACATGTTAATAAGAGATGAACAGGAATCAACAATGGATGGAGCACCACTGGACCTTTAGCTCGTAAATAAAGAAGAACTTGTGGGCAATATGAAGGGTGGAGGTCGTCTTGGGCACAGCGATCACAAATTAATAGTGTTTTTGATTCTTGGAAAAGTAAGGAGGAGGATTAGAAGAACTGCCACCCTGGACTTCCAGAGAGCAGACTTTGGCCTGTTTAGGAGACTGGTTGGCAGAGTCCCTTGGGAGGCAATCCTGAAGGGCAGAGGAGTACAGGAAGGCTGGACACTCCTCAAGAAGGAAGTCTTAAAGGCACAGGAGCAGACCATCCCCACATGCTGAAAGATGAACCGGCACAAAAGAAGACTGGTCTGGCTGAACAGAGCGCTGTGGCTAGAGCTCAGGAAGGAAAAAAAAAAAGGTTTATGACCTTTGGAAGAAGGGGCAGGCCTCTCAGGAGGACTACAAAGATGTTGTGAGGCTGTGCAGAGACAAAATTAAAAGGACCAAAGCCCAGCTTGAACACAATCTGGCTATTGCTGTTAAAGACAATCAAAAATATTTTTATAAATACATACATAAAGAAAGGAGGACTAAGGAGAATCTCCATCCTTTTTTGGATGTGGGGGGAAACATAGTGACAAGAGATGAGGAAAAGGCTGAGGTACTTAATGCCTTCTTCGCCTCAGTTGTAAATAAGACCAGTTGTTCTCCAGATACTCAGCCCCCTGATCTGGTAGATAGGGACAGGGAGCAGAATTGAAGCCCTTATCATCCATGAGAAAATGGTTAGCGACCTGCTACTCCACTTAGAGGTACACAAGCCTATAGGGACAGATGGGATCCACCTGAGGGTTACTGAGGGATCTGGCGGAAGTGCTCGCCAAGCCACTTTCCATCACTTATCAGCAGTTCTGGCTACCAGGGGAGGCCCCAGTGTACTGTAGACTGGCAAATGTGATGTCCATCTACAAGAAGGGCCGAAAGGAGGATCCAGGAAACTACAGACCTGTCAGTCTGACCTCGGTGCAGGACAGCTCATGGAGCAGTTTGTCTTGATTGCTATCATGCAACACTTACAGGACAACCAGGTGATCCAGTCCAGTCAACATGGGTTTATAAAAGGCAGATCCTGCTTGATGAACCTGATCTCCTTCTATGACATGGTGATGCACTCAGTGGACGAGGGAAAGGCTGTGGATGTGGTCTACCTAGACTTCAGTAAAGCTTTTGACACTGTTTCCCACAGCATTCTCCTGAAGAAACTAGCTGCTCAAGGCTTGGACAGGTGTATGCTTCATTGGATTAAATAGTGGCTGGGTGGCCAGGCCCAAAGAATTGTGGTGAATGGAACTGAATCCAGCTGGAGTCCAGTCACTATTGGTGTCCCCAGGGCTCAATACTGGGGTCAGTTCTCTTCAATATCTTTCTCAATGATCTGGATGACGGTATCAAATGCACCTTCAGTAAGTTTGCAGACGACACCAAGTTAGGAGCAAGTGTTGATCTGCTCTAAGGTAGGTGGGCTCTGCAGAGGGATCTGGATAGGCTAGACTGATGGGTCGAGGCCAAATGTATGAAGTTCAACAAGGCTAAGTGCCAGGTCCTATACCTCGGGCACAACAACCCCAAGCAACACTACAGGTTGGGGGAATAGTGGATGGAAAGCTTCCCATCAGAAAGATTCCTGGGGCTATTGGTTCACAGCCAACTGAATATGAGCTAGCAGTTTGTTCAGGTGGTCGAGAAGGCCAACAGCATCCTGGCTTGTATCACGAATAGTGTGTCCAGCAGGACTAGTCCCTCTGTACTCGGCTCTGGTGAGGCTGCACCTCGAGTATGGTGTTCAGTTTGGGGCCCCTCACTACAAGAAGGATATCGAGGCCCTGGAACGTGTCCAGAGAAAGGCTATGAAGCTGGTGAAGGGCCTGGAACACAAGTCCTATGAGGAGTGGCTGAGGGAACTGGGGTTGTTTAATCTGGAGAAGAGGAGGCTCAGGGGAGACCTTATTACTGTCTACAACCACATAAAAGGAAGATGTGGGGAGCTGGGGGTTGGCTTCTTTTTGCAGATAATCAGTGATAAGACTAGAGGGAATGGCCTCAAGTTGAACCAGGGTAGGTTTAGGTGGGATATTAGGAGACACTTCTTCTCAGAAAGAGTAGTCAGGCATTGGAAAGGGTTGCCCAGGGAAGTGGTTGAGTCACCATCCCGGAGGTCTTTAAGAAACATGTAGATGTAGAACTTAGTAGCACAGTTTAGTGGTGGACTTTAGTACTAGGTTAAAGGTTGGACCAGATGATCTTGGAGGTCTTTCCCAACCTGAATGATTCTCTGATTCTAAATAATGTTTCTCTGGAAAAGTGTCACAAACATATAATGACTACCACAATAAGTCCTGGCTTAATTGTGAAACTGCAATTATTTTAAGAAAAACAAATAAACAATCAAAAATCTAGAATTTATTCCATATCACAGCACAAATGACATATGCCAGAAGAAAGGAAGGAAGGAAGGAAGGAAGGAAGGAAGGAAGGAAGGAAGGAAGGAAGGAAGGAAAGAAAAGAAAGAAAGAAAGAAAGAAAGAAAGAAAGAAAGAAAGAAAGAAAGAAAGAAAGAAAAAGAAAGAAAAGATAGAAAAAGAAAGAAGAAAAAGGTGTGGGAGGTTTTAAAACTCTGTGGTTAGCACAATCAGAGTGTGAGGAAAGTATAGTAGACTTTGAGTCTAAATCTGTTTCCAGAGAACAAAACTGATCTGGAATCTTGTAGATTCTAGTTCAAGTCTGTATTATCAGAAAGTTACTACTTTTGCTTTTCATCATGCTTCATCAAACAGAAACTTTCTAACAAAGTATTGCTTAAAAAAAGAAACAAACAAACAAACACTTTCTTTCAAGCAACCTTAAGCACTCAAATGTATTAAAGGATGTTTTAACCCAGTGCTTGGGATTCCGCCAAGGACGTTGGTGTTCCACAGGTGTGTCCTATTTTTATTTACTGCTGTATAATGTTTGTTCTATGATCTTTGTGCAAAATGCACTTATCTGGAGCACTTCCTGAGATATTGCAAAATATTTTTGTGTATATTTATGAATAAATATTCAGTGCCAAATGAAAGTCTGACAGAGATGGAGCTTGAATATGAGACTGCTGATCACCCACAGTGCCTTATTGCTGCCTTAGTCCTTGACTGACTTGGACCATTCCAACAGGTTATTTCCTATAGAGATTATGCATAGATGGAGAAAACACTAAGCTATGTGTCGGTGAGCCTGCCTGTGTCATTCGATGGCACTTGCATCAATTGCTGGCTTTCCTTTATTTAGTATTATCAAAGGTAGCCATCTTTCCACAACTGTGTTATAAAACTTCAAATGCTATTTGAAGATGTTGTATATTGGTTAAATCAGTGAAGATCCACAGGTCTGCTATGAAAAATGCTGACAGATAGGCTAGGAATTATTAAAGATTGGCCCTAAGGGGCCTAAAATCTAGAGAAAAATGCCAGAAGACTCATAGTTTATATTTCATCATCTCTATTCGAATATGTTTCAATTACCTATCGATGCATGCTTTGTTTAGAAACTTATTATTTTTTTAAAGATTTTTGATGTGCTTTAATTCAATAGCTTATTATTCATCCAGACTTTTTACCTTTTTACTCTTTTTTTTTTTCCTTTGGGGGAGGGGGGAGAGGGAGGGAAGATAAATTGGGGATTCTGTAAGTATAGAATCAGTCCTTGAATTGTTGTGGTCTTTCTGAGTATGGTGAGGACATTGCTAGAATAAATTTTAGAGTTCTCTTGGCCATATTAAAAGCCTTCATTTAAAGCACTGTTCATTTTAAAAAGGATTTAGCTATAAGTATTGAATGAAGCCTGTTCAGAAATACATGTATATCATAGTGTGTCATCTGTCAGCAAGGTCCCAATATATCTGAAGAAGTCAAAAAATATTTATTAAATTAAACAAAATTGGATATGCAGCTATCAAGCCATATTGTCTAGCAACCCAAATAGATGTCTCTGAGATCAGACTTTTTTCTGAAGTGTCTTTACTATACGAGAAATAAAGACTTTTACACTGGAGAGTTCTTAGAGCTGGATAATTTAGTATTCCCATACTACTTACCCATCACCCGGACGTTAGACAGTTCAGACCATTAGTACTTTTTTGCTATGAAAAATTTAGCAGAAGGCAGAGATTTGAAGTAGAAGGCTTATGAAGACTTTGCTCAGAAGCTAAATGTTCTCATTTTTGCTTCACCATTTTCTGACATACTTGTAAATGTTTTAATTTGTGTCTGATTATGAGACAGAGACCATCATAGACCTTACTTCATCCCTGACTTTGGGCAAAAAAAAAAAAAAAAACGAACACCAAAAACCACCAAACTTTTTGAAAATGATTAACACACAAGCTTCAAACATACCAAAAAGATTTCCCTGAGAATGCATATCAGGGTCCCATCTGTCTCTTCTGCCTTTTTGCACTGCTGCAGTTCTGCCTTAACCTAGTTATCCCAAAATTATTATGAAAGATTATTTAAAATTTACCTCTGTGTGTTCCTAGAATAAGAGCACAGCTGATCTGCAAAACTGTTTAGCAGTTTTGATGTACTTCAAGAGCTTTTCAGGAGCTTGAACTTTGTTTGTTTGTTTTATTTGTTTTGTTTTGTTGTTCTTTTTCTTTGGAGGAAATGCATTGATGGTATTTTTCTAAGCTGTAACTGCTGCAGCTGTCTTCTGCAAATTACAGAATCTTTTAAAACGTCATAATAGAATTTACTTCAGCACTATGTGTGGGTGGTCTATTCAGTGGTCTGTGGAACATTAAAATATTAAGTACTAGAAAATAGTTTGCATGTACTTTCCCAGATTGAAGTCTGGACTTTCAGATGCACTTAAATTCACATAAAAAAATGTGAATGATCTCAAGGATTGAGCTCTGATTTCTCATCATCTCATGCAGCTCCAGAAAACAATTTGAAACAGATCACCACTCTGAGATGAACTGCATTATCTAATTTCTTATCTTTTATCACAGAAAAGTGCATTTTCATAGAGGTAAAAGAGTAAGGAAATCACTGCTTAATCAACAAGAATATAAAGGCAGGTTCTTTTGATCTGCATCCACACATTTTCACTCTTAGCAGAACTTTGTTATAATTTCAATAGAACCAAACATTCTGACACAGGAAAGGTTGTTGTTGGTGTTTTGTTTTGTTTTGTTTGTTTGTTTATTTTGGTTGGTGACTAGAACAGTTTTCTGGGAAAGCAAAATTGTACAGGCAAAACTTCTCAGGTACAATTATGTTCAAAACCTGAGCAAATGTTCTATTTAGAGCATTATGATGTGGATTTTGAGCTAGTGATGTGCGGTAGGACACTGCATGTACAGAGAATTATGCCCTCTATGTAACTGAATTAAAGGGATGCTTATTTTCTAGATCACCAGAGGGCTTTGATAAAATAAATGTGACTCAATGCTCAGTTCAGAAAAACTGACAATGCTTCCAAAGATGTGCAGTACCAGTACTTCATATCCTTAAGGGAACTTGGGCCAGTAGCTTTATGAAACCCAAGCACACAGTCATTTTGGTGCAGAGCTAGCTATACTTAGGCTTCCAAACTGAGTTTAAGGTGCATACTAAGCACTTGCCTTCAGTATCTAGAAGTATGGATATTTCAGCACTGCTAAATAAAAAAATGGGTCAGAAGGGGATTCAAGGACTAAATAATAATAAAAATAAAAATAACAACAACAACAACAAAAGTACAGGAAAGACAGGAAAAGGCTGCAACCTTATTTCTTACATGTTATTTTTGTAGATTGGTTCTCAGTTAAGTACATACTGGTGTGAAGCTGTAAACAAGGATTTATCCAATTAATTTTGTCCATTCAGTACTTGAATCTTGAAATAACAGTTAACAGCTACTACTTTATTACTCTAAGATATTGTTGCAGTTTGTCTAATACGCTTTAAGCATGTTTTGAAATTTGTTCTCACAGTTTGATGCAGTAATAGACTTTTTCAAGTTCTTCTTTTACCATAAGAAATATTATTTTAATTGTATGTCCAGGAAAATTATCATAGCATAGAATCATAAAATAGTTTGGAAGGAACCTTAAAGATTTTCTAATTCCTCACCCCCCACCCTCTCTGCCATGGGCAGGGACACCTTCCACTAGACCAGGTTCTCACAGCACCATCCAACCTGGCCTAAAACACCTCCAGGGATGGGGCATTCACAACTTCTATGGGCAACTTGTTCCAGTGCCTCACCACCTTCCGAGTGAAGAACTTCTCCCTAACATCTAATGTAAATTGGTTTGAAGCCATTACCCCTTGTCCTATCATTACACTCCCTGATAATGAGCTCCTCCCCATCTTTCTTGTAGGCTCCCTTTAAGTACCAAAAGTTTGCTATAAGGTATCTCCAGACCCTTCTCTTCTCTAGGTGGAACAACCCCAACTTTCTCCTATCTTTAAAGGAGAGGTGCTCCAGACCTCTGATCATCCTTGTGTCCCTCCTCTGGACTCACTCTAATAACTCCACTTCTTCCTCGTGCTGGGGGCCCCTGAGCTGAATGCAGTACTCCAGGTGGGGTTTTATGAGAGCAGAGTAGAGGACAAGAATCACCTCCCTTGACCTGCTTGCCATGCTTCTTTTGATGCAGCCCAGGATAGAGTTGCTTTTCCGGGCTGCAAGTGCACCTTGCCAACCCACATTGAGTTTTTCACTCATCAACACCCCCAAGTCCTTCTCCTCAGGGCTGCTCTCAATTGATTCATCATCCAGCCTGTATTCATGCTTGGGATCGAGGTGACCCAGGTGCAGCACCTAGCACTTGGCCTTGTTGAACTTCAGGAGGTTCACATTGACCCACCTCTCAAACCTGTCAAGGTCCCTCTGGATGGACTCCTCTCCAGAGTGTCAATATCACCATACAGCTTGGTGTAATTGGCAAACTTGGTGAGGGTGCACTCAATCCCACCGTCAATGTCACTGATAAAGATGGTAAATAGTACTGGTCCCAGTACTGTCCCCTGAGGAACACCACTTGTCACTTGTCTCCACCTGGATATCAAGCCATTAACCAAAACTCTTTGGGTGTCACCATCCAGCCAATTCCTTATCTACCGAGTAGTCCATCCATCAAATCAATGTCTTTCCAATTTAGAAACAAAGATGTTGTGCAGGACAGTGTCAAATGCTTTGTACAAATCCAGGTGGATGACATCAGTTGTTCTCTTATCTACCAATGCTGTAACCTTATTGTAAAAGGCCACCAAATTTGTCGGACATGACTTGCCCTTAGTGAAACCATGTTGGCTGTCACCGATGATCTTTGTTTTTCATGTGCCTTAGCATAGTTTCCAGGAGGATCCAGTTCATGACCTTTCCAGGCACAGAGGCATGGTAACAAAGTATTTATGCTTCAGGTCATTTGTCACCAAAACCAAACATCTTGCTTAACAATTAGGCATTGTATGTCTCGCGTGAATTTCCATAAAACAGTATGTTACAAAATTTTGCTTTATTATTCATTGGTTTTATAGCTTCAGTACAGGTTAATCTATGAAGTATAAAATTAATGTGTTTAGTTGTAATGTACTTTCTCTCAGGTATTCTTGCAAAGTTCATAACTATGGCATTCATCATTTTATCTTTTTGAATTGATTGTTTATGTTGTAGTTGAAAGACAAGTAACTTAATGGAAATACAGTATTATTATAACTCAAACTATACCAAACAGTAATGTGTTTTATTTCTGCATAAAGCTTTTACCTTTTGTTGAAGCCAAATATTCTTGACAATTTTTCAAGCATATGCCAAAATGGCTGCTTTTCACCATTGAAAACTGGCAAATTAACTGAGGAGCTAACATCTGAACACTGTTCCATTAGTAGTTCCAAACTATTTGAGAAAGGATGGTTACAAATTCTTGGTTTGCATGTGGAATTTAAATTTGTCAAAAAGCACAATAAAAGGATATCATACAATCTTGTATGATTTATTCAATACTTTATGATGTTCTGTAAACTGCATTTAAATGCACCAACAGTACGGGTTCGTATGTATGGTTCACTGTATCTGAGAGCACAGATTTATTATGGAAAGATATATACAGGATCCACAGAAGTACATAAATTAGGAACACTGGGTAATTTATAATGGGATTATTGATGATCTATTGATCTAGTCTGAAAATTTGAGTCAGATCTCTAGAACACATTAATTCTCTTAGATGTATTTAAATAAGAGCATAATTTGTCTTTGAGATGGCATGCCTTGAAGGTGTAGCTACTACATGAGAACCCTCACATGGTAGGATCATAATATATGTGTATAAGATTCAAAATAATTCATAAAAAAGTTGCATTTAACTTTCACCAAATGCTAAATGTCAAGACTTGAATGGATAACGAATGCACAGTCAAGGCAATGCCAAAACAAAGACACATGTTCTACATCTCTTTGAATTATAGAACTCCCATATTCTTTTAGACCTCTGAATGGAATAATTCAGAATTAAGGATAAAACACTAAAAATATCTGCCAATATATGACATATTTTTTATGACAGTATTGAAATCTGTCCTGACTCAACTGTTGCAAAAGGCACATTGGGTTAGAGATCACCTGTGAGGTAAATAAAATTCTAAACAGCCTAGACTAGTTTTTACCTGAGATCGCACTCAGTACTCATCATGATATTTAGAACATTATGATCAATTCAGATGTTGATTTACACCATAGAATGGCCCAGATGTAGGACCTTGCACTTGGACTTTTTGAACTTCACGCGGTTAACTCAGGCCCACCTCTCAAGCCTGTCCAAGTCCTTCTGTATGATATCCCTTCCCTCCAGTGTGTTGATCACATCACACAGCTTGGTGTCATCAGCAAACTTGTAGAGGGTGCACTCGGTCCCACTGTCCGTGTCACTGACAAAGATGTTCAGTAGTGCTGGTCCCAATACTGACCCCTGAGGAACTCCACTTCCCAATGATCTCAACTTGGACATTGAGCTGTTGACCACAACTCTTTGAGTATAACCGTCTGGCCAGTTCCTTAGCCACCGAGTGGTCTATTCATCAAATCCATGTCTCTTAAAATTTAGAGTAAATTTAATTTAATTTAATTTAATTTAATTTAACTAAATTTAGAGTACTAAATTGTGAATTACAATTTTACTAAATTGTAAAATGTTTTAGTCCTTTGGTACCAGAGGGACTGCAGGGGTGGCCTCTGTGAGAAGAATCCAAAAGCTGCCCCATGTTAGTTAAAGCAAACCAGCCACTGGTCTGAGCCAAGCCAGTGAGTGATAGTGGTTGTGCCTCTGTGAGAGCAGCCTTTGGAAAGGGAAAAAACACTGTGCAACAGCAGCTGAGTGAAAGGAGTGAGATAATGTGAGAGAAACAAACCTGCAGACACCAATGTCTGTGAAGAAAGAGGGAAGCAGGTGCTCCAGGTGCTAAAGCAGAAGTTCCCTGAAGCTTGTGGAGCAGACCACAGTGGAGCAGGCTGCCCCATGCAGTCAAAGAGGACCACGTCAGGGCAGATCTCTACACTGCAGCTCATGGAGGATCCCATGCTGCAACAGGTGGATATGGCCTGAAGGAAGTTGCACTCTTTGCTGTAGGAACCGTGGCCTGTGGGAAGTCTGCATTGGTGCAATCTGTTCCTGAAGAACTGCAGCATGTGGAAAGCACATTGGAGCACTTCTTGAAAAATTGTGGGAAGGACCCATGTTGACTCAGTTCATGAAGAACTGTATCCCATGTGGTACAGGCAGAGTGTGAGGAGGAAGAAGCAGGAGAGATGAAGCATTATGATCTGATCACAACCACAGTTCCCCATCCCCTGCATCACTCATGGATGAGGAGGTAGAACAACCAAAGTTGAAGTGGAGCCTGGGAAGAACGGAAAGTTTTATTTTGCTTTTAGTTCTCACTGCTCTATTCTGTTATAAAATGGCAACAAATTAAGTCTATCTTCCCAAGTCTGAATGTGTTTTGCCCAGGAATTGGTGAATGATTTCCCTGTCCTTATCTCTACCCATGATTTTTTTCATCACATTTTCTCCTTCTCATCTTGCTGAGGAGGGGGAGTGAAAGAACGGGTTGTTGGTCAGCTGGCCAATCAAGGCCAACCCACCACTTTTTGGAAAGAGGAAAGCTATCACTTTCTCTTAATTACAGCTTTGTATTAGAGACATAAAATGAAATTTAGGCAGTCAGTGAAGATTGAGTCAATACAGCCAATAGTTTGTAGATTTCATTGTCTCTACACTTCGTTGCAAGTCAGACACCTATGATTGGTCAATTAAATATCTCTCTAGACACCTTGGAGTTCATTCATGAGTGGCTCTGTTCAGTTGTCTAAACAAAAGCTCCTATTGTCATTTCCCACACAGCGGTACATCCAGGACATGCACATGGGATAGTAAATACACAAGAGGCTTGTTAGACCTGTGACCTTTTGAGTGGCATCCGAAAGCTATGTGAGAAGAAATAATTATGGAAGATAGTCTGCAATACAAAGAAGCTATCTTAGCTACAATCTTAACCTTTTTATTTTCTGACTCTAAATTGTACTTTAACTTCAAAAAAACAAAAAATAATAAAAAAAATCTGTGATTTAATCATTATTGACTGAAGGAGGCAAAAAAGAGATCAGAGCTATCCAGTCTATCTTGTAATATCACCTTGTGCCCGGGAATATCATTTAGTGTAATGAGAAAGATCTATATAGAAAGAGGCATGAAAAAGGGGAATCTAATGCAGAGACATCAATACGTTGTGTGGAAGTGTGAGCAGGAAATGACGGGTGGCTGGAGGAGAGATGGGCAGTTAGAAGTAAGTGGGCATTCATGAGTGATGTTTGCTGACAGCATGCCCACTGATCTGAACATATGTGGTTTTATTTATTTAAAAAATGTGTGCTTGGACTGTAAGAACTTTTCCCCAAGTTACAATAGTAGGGACATTTTTAATACATCACTTTATTTTTTCCCTCTTTCTGTATATTTACCTTGATAAGTTCTCCATTATCAATAGTTAGATTCATTGCCTTCTCTAAGAATTCCATTTGCCAGTAGAGTTCTTGGGGACAAGTATATCAATAAATGTGATGGAGACAATAAAAAATCATAAAGAGTAGCTTTCCATCTAAAATTATATAAAGGAGCCTTCTGTGTTTATTTTTTATTAATTTTCTGTTTTAACAGGATTTTTTTTTTTTTTTAACGACAGAATATAACATATAGCTCCGAGGCTTTAGGGATTTATTTATTTATTCATTCATTTATATATTTATTTATTTTTCAGGAGCTTGTAGATGTTGAATAGAAACATTTCATTTTGTTGTAGGGAACTTTTTCTCCACGTCAAGTCAGTCCTGAAAGTGAAGAATTAGACAATCATTGATATGCCTGTTTTAATTTCTGTGTTAAGAAGTTGCCTAGAGTTGATCACAAGAGAAAGTGTTGGAATGAAACTGTTTTCATTTAATCAATGTTCCAGAGCCTCTCTGTATTAAGAGAATTAATTATATTTCACCACATGTTTTTGAAATATTAGTTTGAGAAGTAATATTATGCCACACACATATAATTCTCCCCGAATCAAGATGTTCTTCTAATTCTTCTACTAACTGAGTGGAAACACTGGGATATAAACAGAGGAGGTGGATGTACATTTCCGTTATTTATTGCTAAGACCTGTATGAAAGACCAGTTTGAGGGAAATCCATGATGCTTACCCTACTGTTATGAGATGTTCCCATAGATTTTATAGAAGGATTAACTCTTTTAAAAACTTTCAGAATGTCCTTGCTGCCAACGTATTCCAGAGAAAGAACTGTGGACATGAGACCTACTTAAGTATGTAATAGTATATTTTGTAGAATGTCAAGAAACAGAAATAAAACATACATGAATTTTTTTTTTATTTTTTTTTTTTGAGACAAAACCCAAACCCTTTTATATATGTTTGTTAATATGACCTCTATTCTTAACATAATTTAAGGGTAGTTTTATCCATAAAAACAGAAAAAAACTTTAACACAAGGGTGAAGACAGTAGTGTCTTGTGCTTGGTAAAGTACATGCTGTTCCTCTGCAGTGCAAAAATGTAATATAATTGTGAGTCATGAATACAGGCCTAAGTCTCATTTCCTACAAATCCCTGGTTAGAAAGTACTTAAGAAAGTGACTCAGATTGGACTTGCAGTTTGATAAATATTTGTTTTTGGATACATAACAGAAAATATACACTTGGATTAAAAATGTTGATGTGCAGGAACTACCTAATTAATTACACAATCACCAATAAGTGATTGGTAACTCTGTCGCCACAGTTAATGATGTTTTTAGTATTCATCTTGCACATGGAGCAGTACAGGATTGGATACAGCGTAATATTTTAATGGCTTTATCATCTGCCGTGGAACAGAATTTCCAACATAGAAATTTGGAACCTTCAAAAATGGGAACTTGATAAGACACTAACTCTCAGAATACTGCAAAAGGAATAAGATTAAAAAAATAAAATAAAATCAAGGCCATTGAAAATGGCTAAATTAGAAAATTATTTGGGAACCAAGAGTGGAATTGGGCAAAATTTTGCTTAAATAAATTATAAATTTATTTTTTTCTTGCTTGTAAATAAATTAAAATGTTTCTGTGTGTGGTGGTTTTACTCAGGTGGGCAGCCGAGCTCCACCACAACTGCTCTCTCACTCTCCCTCCTCAAAGAGGAACGAGGAGAAAATACGATGAAAAGGAACCAAGGGTTGAGATAAGGACGAGGAGATCGCACAGTAGTTATTGTGATGGGCAAAACAGACTCAGCATAGGGAGAGAGTAAGATTTATTACTTATTACTAACAAGCTAGAGAAGTGAGAAACAAAGGAAAGAAACCAAAAGCACCTTCCCCCCCACCCACCCTCTTCCACCTCCTCCCCCGGAGTGGCATAGGGGAATGGGGGAATGGGAGTTATGGTCAGTCTGTAGCGCTTCTTCGCCGCCGCTCCTTCTCAATCACTCTCGTCCCCTGTGCTGTGAGGTCCCTCCCATGGGATGCAGTCCTTGCTGAACTGATCTGCTGTGGGCTTCCCACAAGCAGCAGCTCTTCAAGAACTGCTCCAGATATGGGTCCATACCACAGGGTCTATCCCTCAGGAGCAAACTGCTCCCACGTGGGTCCCCCACAGGCAGCAGCTCCTGCCAGGTCACCTGCTCCTGCGTGGTGTCCTCTCCACGGGCTACAGGTCTGGCCTGGAATCTGCTCTGGCAGGGGTCTTCCACAGGCTGCAGCCTCCATCGGTGCAGGTCCACCTGCTCCACCGTGGTCTCCTCCACGGGCTGCAGCGTGGAATCCTGCTCCACCGTGGTACTCCATGGGCTGCAGGGGGACAGCCTGCTTCACCATGGTCCTCACCACAGGAGCAGGGGACTTCTGCTCCGGTGCCTGGAGCACCTCTCCCCCTCCTTCTCCACTGACCTTGGCGCCTGCAAGGCTGTTCCTCACTCCTCTCACTCTCCCAGCTGCTGTGTGGTGCAGCTTTTCTTTTTTTTTTTTTTTCCTGTCTTAAATATGCTCTCACAGAGGTGAAAAACAACATCACTTATTTGCTCAGCTCTGGTCAGCAGTGGGGCCCGTACCAAACATGGGGCAGCTTCTAGATCCTTCTCACAGAAGCCACCCCTATGGCCCCCTGCTACCAAAACCTTGCCACGTAAACCCACTACACTGTGTTCATTGTAAATTGACAGAAATACAAATAATCAGATAAAGCAAAAAACATTATTGTGTTCTTTACCTACTGCAGAAATGAATGTAAAACCAGTTCAATTTGCAAATGTAAGAAGAGAAAATTGAAGATAAACTGACTGAGATGTATTGTTTCTATGGATTATGTTCTTCTATACATAGTGTAAGATACACTTATCTCACTACTATGTAATCATTAATCTTGTGAAATGGAAGGAAGAAGATGGTTTCATTTTTCAGTCACTAATATCTCTGCCGGAGTCAGAACCTCTGTAACCTACAATATAGAAAGCAATGTTTTATCTTACAGTCAATGGAGAGAAATCATAAAACTTAAGAAATATGACAAATCTTATAAAGCAGTACTTGACTGCAAATATTGAAACGAATCCAGTCAATGAGTCAATACTGTTATAAATGACTGAGTCCCAAATAGGATTGCAATCAAAGCTTACAATTTATTAAACAAATAGAGGCAAGCAAACAGCACTGGGTGTGCCGGCAGTCTCTGCTCCACCAAGACGCACACCTGTTACGTAAGGTGGCTGTTTTTTATGCTCCTAGGCTAATACATATTCATTACTACTTCTAGAAGAGGCAGGGTTATTATAATTGGTTTCCGGAATCCAAAACCCTCCCAGGGGTGCCTGTGTATCAGTCTCTGGTGGTCTCTGGGGGTCGCTCGGGCTGAAGGCTCGTGGTCTTCCCCTCAGGCTTTTGTCCTTCAGTCATCCTTCAGCTTCCCCTTCCTCCTTATTTGGTAGCCTCTGGGCTGGATTTCAGAAACTCTCGCAACATCCCATGCAGTAGTCAGCAGTTTTCTCTAAAAACCCACTTTGTTCTCTTATCACCTAGACCCGGGCCTCAATGTTAACCCTTCAAATCCCTTATTGACACGAATTGCTGGACCATTCCTTACAATACTGAAATTGAAATACTTATTCATAATGAATAAAAAGAAGAACTGTTTAGAAACTAGTATCTATTTTCAGAAATAATAGCTAGAACACTTCTCATAATCAACACAGAAGCTCCTTCACATTTTCCCAGTGCTCATATTCATTACCATTGTTACAGTATTGTCTTTCATTTAAAGACAGACCATACAAACTATCAAAATAATAACCACCGTTCATAGGGTAGAAAACTGTTGATCTGATTTCCATGGCTCTAATGATTTTTTAATTGGAGCTGAAATTACAAAGGAGCCTGGGAAAATATGTTTCTAGTCAGTGATGCAGTTGAGCCTTCATATTGGAAAAAACAAAACTCCACAAACAAAAAAAGAAACAAACAAAACCAGGTATTTGCTGAATAAAAATATTTATGTCTTTTATGGAAAACTTTTGAACACTGCTACAGCTTAAAAATAAAAATGTAAATTCTTTCACAGAGATTCCAATTGCTCATTTTGTTGCTGAGGACTTAGAGAAACATCTGTCAATATCCCAGTTTGATTCTTTATAAGTTCTAAATATTTCAAGGTGTACAGCTGATCAAGAAGTATTTGTATACTGAGAAATGACAGCATTAATAACATAAATGAATCTGCACAACTTGTAGCTTAAACATGTTGCTGCTTTAATTCATGAAGTAAGGAAAGATGTATTTCTTCTTACATCAGATTAGACAAACTTTATTCAAAATACAAATTTCATGCCTAGTGAAGACAGAAAATACAAGAACAATAAAATATTTGCTTTTCAACGTCAATATTCTGCAGTTATATACAATTTAAAACTATACTTCTCTTTATAACTTACACATCTTTTTTTTTCTATACCTGCATTCATGCCACTAAAAAGATGTAAAAGGTCGTTAATCCATAGCTTCACGTTCTAAGATTATTATTTAACCTGTGTACTAGATAATCAACTGATATTCAGGTGATAATATGCGTAAAGCAAACAGCTACATTGATTTCCTTTAGGAAAAGATTTGAACATATGTCTTGGAACACTTTCACTGGGTTAATTTAAGCAGCATGGTAACTGGGAATTTGATTCAGTTTCTCATGCATATGTTTGTAGTGCTTAGACATCCGCTGCCATATTTTTCAGCTTTGTATGGGTGAGTTGCAAAACTGGGGGGTTTCAAATGGTGTTGTTATTCATCTTTGGGTAGCTGAACACATCCCTAACCGTATAAAAATGAGGCATCTGTGGACTGATTAGCTGCTGTACAATGATATTTGGTGCTATTTGAGATGTTTGAGTGCATCCTGTTCCATCTTTTGCTGCCACTACAAAAGATCACAGGTCTATCATTGGTCCTGGAGGAGACAGCAGAGGAAAGGTAAGCAAAGGAGGGATTGCTCTGTGGCTAGGTGTTAGTGTCTGGGTATGTGTTGTGGTTTAGCCCGGCTGGCAGCCAAACACCACACAGCCGTTCGCTCACCCTCCCCCCTCCCTCTCCGGGATGGGGGAGAGAAACGGGAAAGTGAAGCCTGTGAGTTGAGATAAAGACAGTTTATTAAGACAGGAAAAATAATAACAATAATAATAATAATAGTATTAATAGTAATAATGTGTATGAAATAAGTGATGCACAATGCAATTGCTCACCACCCGTTGACCGATGCCCAGCCTATCCCCGAGCAGCCGGCCCCCCGCCTCCACTCCGGCTAGCCACCCCTATATATTGTTCAGCATGACGTCAGATGGTATGGAATACCCCTTTGGCCAGTTTGGGTCAGCTGTCCTGGGTCTGTCCCCTCCCAGCTCCTGCTGCATCCCTAGCCTGCTCGCTAGCAGGACAGAGCGAGAAGCTGAAAAGTCCTTGGCTTGGTGTAAGCACTGCTCTACAACAATTAAAACATCAGCATGTTATCAGAGCTCTTCTCATCCTAATCCAAAACATAGCATCCTGCCAGCTACTAGGAGGAAAATTAACTCTGTCCTAACTGAAACCAGGACAGATATCCACCCCTTATTCCATACCATTTATGTCATGCTCAGGTTACACTCTTTCCAATACCTTCTAATTAATCACCATTTTCATCTGTGATATATAGCAACCATGGTAGTGATGACATACAGTGTTATATGATAATTAACATACTACAATTCAACTCATGGGCTATTCTCACCCAGTATTAGGTCCCCTTGAGGTACACACCGGACCTCCCCATTCTTTTGCATTACCCACCAAGTGCATCCAGGTCCCTGAGCAAAAGCAATCCCACGAATGGGTTTGCCTTTTCCTGAGGCAGGAGTAGCCCAGACTGTCTTACCCAACATGTTTCTTACATGCACTACAGGAACTTTATCCCCTTCTACAGTGCGTAACAGGTTTGATTGGGCAGGTCCAGCTCGGTTGGCAGATTCTCTAGTATTGACTAACCAGGTGGCCTTTGCCAAATGTGTATCCCAATTTTTGAATGTCCCAGCACCCATTGCTTTCAGTGTAGTCTTTAACAGTCCATTGTATCGTTCAGCTTTCCCGGAGGCTGGTGCATGATAGGGGATGTGATACACCCACTCAATACCATGTTCTTTGGCCCAAGCGTCTATAAGGTTGTTTTGGAAATGAGTCCCATTGTCTGACTCAATTCTTTCTGGGGTGCCATGTCGCCATAGGACTTGCTTTTCAAGGCCCAGGATAGTGTTCCGGGTGGTGGCATGGGCCACAGGATATGTTTCCAGCCATCCGGTGGTTGCTTCCACCATTGTAAGTACGTGGCGCTTGCCGTTGCGGGTTTGGGGGAGTGTGATGTAATCAATCTGCCAGGCCTCTCCATATTTGTATTTCAGCCATCGTCCTCCATACCAGAGAGGCTTTGACCGTTTGGCTTGTTTAATTGCAGCACATGTTTCACAATCATGAATAACCTGTGCTATAGTGTCCATGGTCAGGTCCACCCCTCGGTCACGAGCCCATCTGTATGTTGCATCTCTACCTTGATGGCCTGAGGTGTCATGGGCCCATCGGGCTATAAATAATTCACCTTTATGTTGCCAGTCCAGGTCCACCTGAGCCACTTCAATCTTAGCAGCCTGATCCACCTGCTGGTTGTTTTGATGTTCTTCAGTAGCCCGATTCTTGGGCACACGAGCATCTACATGGCGTACCTTTACAACCAGGTTCTCTACCAGGGCAGCAATATCTTGCCACAATGCAGCAGCCCAGATGGGTTTGCCCCTGCGTTCCCAGTTGTTCTGCTTCCATTGCTGTAACCACCCCCACAGGGCATTTACTACCATCCATGAATCAGTATAGAGATAGAGAACTGGCCACTTTTCTCGTTCAGCAATATCTAAGGCCAGCTGAATGGCTTTCACTTCTGCAAACTGACTCGATTCACCTTCTCCCTCGGCAGCTTCTGCAACTCGTCGTGTAGGACTCCATACAGCCGCTTTCCATCTCCGATGCTTTCCCACAATACGACAGGACCCATCAGTGAACAGGGCATATTTCTTCTCATTTTCTGGTAGCTTGTTGTACAGTGGGGCTCCTTCAGCACGGACCACCTCCTCCTCTGATGATATCCCAAAGTACTTGCCTTCTGGCCAGTCCATAATCACTTCCAAGATTCCTGGGCGACTGGGGTTTCCTATTCGAGCCCGCTGAGTAATCAGTGCAATCCACTTGCTCCATGTAGCATCAGTTGCATGATGTGTAGAGGGGACCCTTCCTTTGAACATCCAACCCAGTACCGGCAGTCGGGGTGCCAGAGGAGCTGCGCTTCAGTACCGACCACTTCCGAAGCAGATCGAACTCCTTCATATGCTGCCAATATCTCCTTTTCGGTTGGAGTATAGCGGGCCTCAGATCCTCTGTATCCCCGACTCCAAAACCCCAGGGGTCGACCTCGAGTTTCCCCAGGTTCTTTCTGCCAGAGGCTCCAGGTGGGACCATTCTCCCCGGCTGCGGTGTAGAGCACATTCTTTACATCTGGTCCTGTTCGGACTGGCCCAAGGGCTACTGCATGAACTATTTCCTGCTTAATTTGTTCAAAGGCTTGTCGTTGCTCAGGGCCCCATTCAAAAGCCTATTCTTCTTACGGGTTACTTGTTAGGGCGGGTTTACAATCAGACTGTAATTTGGAATATGCATTCTCCAAAACCCCACGACACCTAGGAAAGTTTGTGTTTCCTTTTTGCTAGTTGGTGGAGACATAGCTGTTATTTTGTTGATCACATCCATTGGGATTTGACGACGTCCATCTTGCCATTTTTATTCCTAAAAACTGGATCTCTCGTGCAGGTCCTTTAACTTTATTTTGTTTTATGGCAAAACCGGCCTTCAGAAGGATTTGGACTATTTTCTTCCCTTTCTCAAAAACTTCCTCTGCAGTGTCACCCCACACAATGATGTCATCGATGTACTGCAGGTGTTCAGGAGCTTCCCCCTGCTCCAGCGCAGACCGGATCAGTCCATGGCAAATGGTAGGGCTATGTTTCCACCCCTGGGGCAGCCGATTCCAAGTATATTGGACTCCCCTCCAAGTGAAAGCAAACTGTGGCCTGCACTCTGCTGCTAGAGGGATGAGGAAAAATGCATTAGCAATATTAATTGTGGCATACCACTTGGCTGCCTTTGATTCCAGTTCATACTGGAGTTCTAGCATGTCCGGCACTGCAGCACTCAGTGGTGGCGTGACTTCGTTCAGGCCACGATAGTCCACTGTTAGTCTCCACTCACCATTAGACTTTCGCACTGGCCATATGGGACTATTAAAAGGTGAATGGGTCTTGCTGATCACTCCTTGGCTCTCCAGTTGACGAATTAGCTCGTGGATGGCAATCAGGGAGTCTCGGTTGGTGCGATATTGCCGCCGGTGCACAGTTGTGGTAGCGATTGGCACTTGCTGTTCTTCAACCCTCAGCAGCCCCACAACAGAAGGGTCCTCTGAGAGACCGGGCAAGGTAGACAACTGTTTAATGTCCTCTGTCTCTAAGGCAGCTATGCCAAAAGCCCAGCGGAACCCTTTTGGGTCCTTGAAATATCCTCTTCTAAGATAGTCTATGCCAAGGATGCACGGAGCATCCGGGCCAGTCACAATACGGTGCTTTTGCCACTCATTTCCAGTTAGACTCATTTCAGCCTCCAATACAGTCAACTGCTGGGATCCCCCTGTCACGCCATAAATACAGATGGGCTCTGGCCCTTTACAGCTTGATGGCATTAGAGTACATTGTGCACCGGTGTCTACTAAAGCTTTATACTTCTGTTGCGTCAGACGTGCCAGGCCATCGAATCCACACAGTCCAATAAACTCGATTGTCCCTTTCCTCCCCCTGGCTGGAGGCAGAGCCCCTCTAGTCCTGGTCAGAATCTTCGTTTCTGTGTTTAAAGGACTGCCTGCTGGAAGTTGAAGCAGCAAACTTTTCAGAGAACCCCTTTCTCCCCATTGTTTTCTTTTGCAACTCACGTACCCATGCCTCTAGGGTCTCAGTAGATTTTCCATCCCATTTTCTCATGTCCTCTCCATGGTCACGTAGGTAAAACCACAGGGTGGCGCGGGGTGTGTACCCACCATATTGTCTTCTTTGCACGGATGAACGTTTACCCCTAATAGCCGAGACACTGGTTTGTACAGGTGGGGAAGAAAATAAACTCTCTTTAAGTTGGTGGACCTCTTCACAAAGTTTCTCCAAAGTATTCTCTTTTAGTTGGTGGCCACTGGTTCGTTCAGGGGGGGAGGGGGAAGATAAATTCTCTTTAAGTTGGTGTGGAACTCTTCAGAGAGTTTCTCCACAGCCGAGACGCAGGCCTGTAGGGAAGAGGAGAGATTTCCTTCGTACTCCCGGAGTTGTTTAGCCATTTCACCCACTGTGGGGTCTTCACCATCTTTCCAGGTTATTATTGTCAATGAGCTGGCCCATGATGATGGTGCAGTCCGTATAAATTTCCGCCACATGGGTCGAGTACACTGGACTTCATCTGGATCTGTGGATATTTGTGCATCGTCTAGGTCCTTATAAATTACTTCCCGTACGGCTAATTCCCTCAGGTACTGAATTCCCTTCTCCATGGTGGTCCACTTGACTGGTAGACATACAAGTTCTTCCTTGAAGGGATACCTTTCCTTCACAGCTAACAGGAGACGCCTCCAGAGGCTGTGAGATCGTGCTCCATCTCCAATTGCTTTGTCAATGCTTGCATCTCTAGCAAGGGATCCCAACCGCCTGGCTTCCCTGCCCTCTAATTCCACACCATTGGCTCCAGTGTTCCCAGCGCCGGAGCAGCCAGGTGACAAGCTGCTCACCTATACAGCGACCAAAATCTTTTCGCACATCTCGTAGCTCACGCTGGTATAGGGTTCGGGTAGTTACTGTTGATTTTCTGACATCCTCATCCTCATCTTCATCCTCCTGCACATTTGATGGCCCAGCCCTGTCTTCTCCATACCCAGACTTAGCAGAAGACTGTCTGCGTTCTAAACGACCTGAGTCTCTATACCATTTTTTCACCTTGTCTACAGGGACAACTTGCACTGCTACAGCTCGCTTCTCTGACCCAGCTACAGGGTCTGCCACAGGGGTTGGAATACCCTCTGCAGGGACAACTTGCACTGCTACAGTTTGTTTCTCTGACCCAGCCACAGGAGTGGGAGCGGCTGCAGGAGCTGGAGCAGCTGCAGAGGCTGGAATGGCTGCGGGAGCTGGAACTGGAACGGCTGCGTGAGCTGGAGCTGGAATGGCTGCAGGAGCTGGAACTGGAACGGCCGCAGGGTCTGTCACTAGGTTGATAGTAGCATCAATTGCAGCTCGATAGGCACAAGCCAGACTCCAGCACGCCACAGCGATTTGTGTCACTTTGGAACTGCCAGAGTCATGACACCTTTTTTTCAAGCATTCTACCAGGTTTTTAGGATTTTGCAGTTGTTCAGGGGTGAATGTCCAAAACACTGGAGGTGCCCACTGCCCTAGAAACCTGCCCATATCCTCCCACACTCCCTGCCACTCGCAACTATCCCGCCTCAAGACAGATCTCCGGATGAGATTCCTAAGTAGTTGTTTAACCTTAAACAAAACCTGAAGCGCATTCAGGAGACATAACAACAGGAACATGCTGGTCTGAGTATCCCAAGGATATTCAACATCTTGGAGAGCTACCGTAACTAGCTCGGGGGATAAGAGGGTGGTGAAGGAGGAAGGGAGAGTGAACAGGTAGGAAAAAATATCTTCCCCTGTCCCCTCCACAGATTGACTCCCTGATGAAAAAAGGCGGCAATAGGTGTAATTGCTAATAGTTTCTGAGATATGGTTTCCGAAGTATAGAGTTGACGACAGTGCTGAGTACAAATACCAGGTTAGAGTCATGACCAGAAATCTCATCATTTCACAAGCCATCGTTACACCACACAGTACCATAACAATCTTAAACCAGGGCCCGGAAAGGATAAACAGCGCGACAGGGAGCACATACAGAAAGTAACGTGCTATAAAACTCAATTTGGGAAACAGGCACAGCAGACTTGAGATTAAGGCAATCAACATTGTGACTAGCAACTATTAAGCAGGTCGAATACTTATACCAATTTTAGTTTAACACACTGGTCAAATCTGTCGATATCTCAACCCTTCGAGCCCCACGTTGGGCGCCAAATGGACTGTTGTGGTTTAGACCAGCTGGCAGCCAAACACCACACAGCCGTTCGCTCACCCTCCCCCCTCCCTCTCCAGGATGGGGGAGAGAAACGGGAAAGTGAAGCCTGTGAATTGAGATAAGACAGTTTATTGAGACAGGAAAAATAATAACAATAATAATAATGATAATAATAATAATAGTATTAATAGTAATAATGTGTACGAAATAAGTTGACCACCCGTTGACCGATGCCCAGCCTATCCCCGAGCAGCCGGCGCCCCGCCTCCACTCCGGCTAGCCACCCCTATATATTGTTCAGCATGACGTCAGATGGTATGGAATACCCCTTTGGCCAGTTTGGGTCAGCTGTCCTGGGTCTGTCCCCTCCCAGCTCCTGCTGCATCCCTAGCCTGCTCGCTAGCAGGACAGAGCGAGAAGCTGAAAAGTCCTTGGCTTGGTGTAAGCACTGCTCTACAACAATTAAAACATCAGCATGTTATGAGTGCTCTTCTCATCCTAATCCAAAACATAGCATCCTGCCAGCTACTAGGAGGAAAATTAACTCTGTCCTAACTGAAACCAGGACAGTATGTCACTCATTTCTCCCAGTGAAAACAGACTGCAAGTTTCAGGGCTTCTCCAATCACCGTGATTCCTTATAAGGAACATCTTCCTGATCTCCATGGAAGTCCTAAATTCCTCTAAACTCAGAACTAGAGTTTGTTGAAGTATTTTGCACTTAAAATACCCAGTGGGAAAATGGGAAGTTAACAGTCTCTGGTAATTGTATGTTTGGATGATATTTCTGAGTACAAAAGAATCAAAGCAAACAATGAAAGAGCTTGTGTTTTGAAATCAAGAATTCTGAGTTCCGAACGTCCTCACTTTGGCTGGGATAGAGTTAATTTTCTTCATAATAGCTGGCACAATGCTGTATTTTGGATTTAGGATGAGAATAATGTTGACATCACGCTGATGTTTTAGTTGTGGCTGAGCAGTGCTTACACTGAGTCAAGGACTTTTTTGCTTCTCATGCTGCCTTGCCAGCAAGAAGGCTGGGGATGCACAAGAAGCTGGGAAGGGACAGAACCAGGACAGCTGACCCAAACTGGTCAATGAGATATTGCAAAGGGTCATGTGAACCATCGAACTGGAAGGAGTGACTAGGGAAGGGGCTGTCACTGCTTGGGGCTGGGCTGGGCATTGGTCAGTGATTGGTGACCAGTATCATTACGTATTACTTTGTATATTCTATTATTATTAAATTTCTCTTCCTTTTCTTCTGTCCTATTAAGCTTCCTTTGTCCTAACCTGTAAATTTTACTTTATTTATTTATTTATTTATTTATTTTTCCAAATCTTCCCCACTGCATGGGACGGTGAGTACCTGGCTGTGTGGTGTTCAGCTGTCTGGCAGGTTAAACCACAGCAGTGAACAATTTAGAATAATTTTGTCATTTTTGTATGTCCAACTATACTTGATCAAAACTGCCTAAATTTTGTTTCAACATTTTTATTTATGCATTTCTGGAGTGCTCCAGTTCATAAAAGCGTATATAGATTTTCTGTGCATAAAGGAGATAATGATTTCAAAATCTCCACAGAAAATAAAATCTAGCTTTTTAGAATATTCTGGAAATTTAATGTTCACATTCCAAGTATTCAGTTTCTCTAGGAAACTTGGTATGTGAAGCAAATGAGTCATATTCTGGACATACATAAAGAACACTAGTACTAATTTTAATTAATTTTCAGAACATTTAAATAGGTCAGTGAAGATGACTTTATCACACATTAAATTGTTCCTAAAATTGCTGCTGAAGACCTCTATATCTGGATTCATACTGCCATAAAAGATGCACGTTCTGTGTATAGCCTTCCAAAATGTGGCTTATGATATCTTTAGCTACTTTATTCTAAAAGGAACGAGTTCCGGATAAAGATGTGAAAAAGTTTCATTGTTTCATTGACATGAAGGCTGAAGCTGTGACCAAAGGATCAGGTAGGAGCTGCTGTTTAAGTGGGATGAAAACCCATCACTCACTGAGGTGATCATCTCTAGAGCAGATGTGTTCTGCAGCAGAGCTGGGGACTGCAATGTACAGGGGGGGTTCTTGAGCTGGGGAGGTCCCAGAGGAAGTGCAGAGACTGGTCAGGAACCAGTGGCTCTCACAAGAGCTCCCTGTGACTCTGGAATGGGAAAATGTCAAATACTCCTTCTGTCAAATGCCAAATCTCTAGTGAGATATCTTAGAGAAATGTTATCAAAGTTCAGCACTGTAGAAAACAACTTTATTTCACTGATTTTTTTTTAATTATTATTTTGTGTGTGTGTGTGTGTGAAGTAGGGGAGAAGGACCCCTTGATGTTTTAAGGGCAGTTTGGGCCACAGCAAAATTGCAACACTGTACCTTCTTTTTTCCTTTACCCCTGTATTAGATTTCCCAATTTTCAGTAAACATTTGTCATTGCTATGTGCATTTTTCCTTTGCATTTCAGCATGAAAAGAGAAAGGTGCATTTGCAAATCTGTTTTCTACAGTTTGCATACAAATGTCTACAATGTCATAGATTTTTATTTCCTGAATTTTAAAAAATGTATTGGAGCAACAAATGGTACTAATATTATTATATCAAAGGTGGAGCTGAGTAACCAGAAAGATTGTCTTCAGTTTCTAATTTTGAGTAGCATTTCTTAATAATATCACTAACTCTGAAAAATGAGGTAAAGTAATCACTGAGTGAAAGCTGCTCGAAATCACCTAAAGGACTTAGATAAGTGTATCAGCTTTTAAGGCATCCATATCCTTTTGCAAGTTTCTCTTCTCCTTGATTAACTTGATTGGGGTTAGAAATTCAGCTGTTATTGATCTGCTTTTTGGCCAGGGAATATTGAGTAATTTCTGTGAGTAATATGTTAGATTTTTTTTTCTTTTAACGAACCATACATGTGCAGTCCTGTTTCTTACTGTCTTGTGTTTTGATTTGGGTAATTTCTAGGTACCATGAAAGTTAAACACCACATCTTCCACTTTGATTTGGGACTTTGTGTCTATTATCATAGAATCACAGAATCATTAAGGTTGGAAAAGACCTCCAAGATTATCTGGCTCAGCCATTCTCGTACCACCACTATCACCCACTTAACCATGTTCCTAAGTACCACGTCCAACTTTTTTTTAAATGCTCTCAGGGATGGTGTCTCCACCACCTCCCTGGGAAACCTGTTCCAATGTCTAACTACTCTTTCTGAGAAATTTCTCATAATTTCCAGCCTGAACCTCCCCTGGCACAACTTGAGGCCATTCCCTCTTGTCCTAAAATTATCAGCATGCTTACTTCATTATGTCTTTATGGTGTTCAAAGGTTATTTAAAGGGCTGCATGAAGATTAAGATTTTTCTGATTTTTATTTTTTTTGACAGATGTTCCACTGCCAGGTTATTGTTCTCATAATCGATATCTTTATGACCACGAGTAAAATAATTGATCAAAATTTCTTCTTTCTATAGGAAAAGAATAGGATTAACTTATTCTAACTTCAGACATCTGAAAGTTAGATGTTTGCTCTATGTCTACCTAGACTTTTTTAAAGTAAGTGGAAATAGGCACCATTAAAGAATGAGTCATTTTATTCTGTCACGTATGCCTATTTTTGGATGGCATAAATAGCCATTTAAAAGTGTTTATTCTTCTTTGCTGACTTAGGAGGAAGTTAAAAATATATGAGATAAACCTCAACCCCTAAATACTTCAACACATCAAATGATACTCCTCTCCGTATGTCTCAAAATGAAAAGAGAACTACAGTTACTAAGATAAATATCACGCTAAGAAGGATATATTTTATTAACATGTAAAAGTAAACTGATTTTAATGGCACTATAATCCTAGGAAGCAATGTTATTTGCAACAAAAGAATAAATTTATACTTAATATAAATGATTCTATATTTGTATTGACAGCTTTAGCAAATTTGTACTATTCCTAAATTATTTGCTTCTGTTCCATTACTAGTGAAATCGAAGAAAATTTTAGAGAATTGCATAACTGGAATTGTGCAAGAGACTTCAAGCAGCAGCAGGAGCTAGCTTTCTGAGAGCCAACAAAAAAGTACTTATTAAAAAACAAAATCTCTATCACAACCTTAAATGACAAACAAACAAACAAAACCACCAACAACTGAACAAAGAAAAAATAAGTTATTTAACTGGAATGGTTGAACAAATATGTATTGAAGAGTTCTAAAATGTAGTAATGAAAAAAAAATATCTGTATTAATATACAGTAGAAAATAGTAGCCTTGTTTTTGGTTTTAATGTCAGTTTAGGGTCTAATGGGTCTATTCTGATGTCAAAGTAAAAAAATGAAGTGTATGATATTTGAAAATAGGCACACCTCTGTTCTTGTGGAATTGAGGACTAAATGAGTTGTTGCCTATCAAAATCCCTGAGGTGAGTATGACTCTAGAAAATTTGCAGAAATTATGTTAAGAATTAAGGACAGTAAATGACTTATTGGGGTGGTGAATTTTTAATGAAAATGAACATATGGGAAATTAACATGATATAATTAGATATATACATGTGGTTGTGTTTATATGTACATTCAATGTCATACGCTAGTAAGTGTATAGTTTGGTAAGGTACACTGGGAAACTGCTTTTGAAGACATTGGAGTCCATCAGTGCTGGTCAATTTTTAAGTACCACCTCCTAAGAAAGCAGAAAAAGGAAATTCCAAAATGTTGGAAGTGAAGACAGTGAAGCAGAAGGTCAGCTTGACTGAGCAGGGATCTTCTAGAGCTTAGGCTGAAAAAGAAAGTGTATGGCCACTGGAAACAAGGTTGGGCAACCTGGGAGTGCTATATTTTTATCCTCATTGTACCAGAGAACATTATTACAAGAAATATTGAATAAAATAGTTTAAAATAAATGACTAAGAATTCATATATTGCCATCTGCTTGCTCAGCTTGAAACACATGACTAATTAGCCTAGACGGTAGTATACTTATGTTTTTACAGTGGCTAATTTATTTTCCATTAGTAATAAATGTGTCGGAAAATATTCCATAATATCTCCTAAATGAGTTACATTTACTGAAGGTAAATGCAGTAAGATTGAAACAGATTCTGGATGGGACAATGGATTTACAGCAGCAGAGCAATCAGAACTCTGACTAAGCTGAGTCCTAAAATTTCAATGGCTCATAACAGCCTTTTCAATGGATTCTCCTATACATTTCATATATAGGAGCTCTTAAGTAGGCATGGCTGTTAATTAAAGATCATTCTTTCCAATGCATTTTAATCATATATGAAAGAACAACTAATAAAGGTTACCAAAACCAGTGCTGTTGTGTTTTTTCTGTGAAATTTCAAGAGTGGTGTTAGATAACTCATTGTTAGATGCCATTGGATTTAGTTGGACATCTGAAGGCTGTAATCTCTGACTATAATCATAGAAACATAGAATGGTTTGGGTTGGAAGGGACCTTAAAGACCATCTAGTTCCAACCCCACTGCCATGGGCAGGGACACCTTCCACTAGACCAGGTTGCTCAAAACTCCATCCAGCTTGGCCTTCACCACTTCCAGAAATGGAACTTCTCTGGACAGTTTTTTTCAGTGTCACCACCCTCAGAGTAAAGAATTTCTTACTAATATCAAATCTAAATCTACCCTCTTTTAATTTAAAGCCATTACCCCTTGTCTTATTAATATGCTCCTTGGTAAAGAGTCTCTCTACAGCTTTCTTTTAGACTTTTCAGTGCTGGAAGGCTGCTATAAGTTCTCTCCAGAGCCTTCTCAACTCCAGGCTGAACAACCCCCACTCTTTCAGCCTGTCTTCATAGGAGAGGTGCTCCAGTTCTCTGATCATCCTCATGACCTTCCCCTGGACTCACTCTGACAGGTCCATGTCTTTCTTGTGCTGGGGGCCTCAGAGCTGAATGCAGTACTCCAGGCTGGGTCTCACAAGAGCAAAGGAGAGGGTGAGAATCACCTCCTTCAAACAGCAACACTTCTTTTGATGCAGTCCAGGATACAGTTGGCTTTTTGGACTGCAAGTGCATACTGATGTCCCTGTTGGGTTTCTCATCAACTGACTCCCTCAAGTCCTTATCCTCAGGATTGTTCTCATTGATTCATCGTCCAGCCTGTATTAATTCTTGGGATTGTGACCCAGGTGCAGCACCTTTCCCTTTCCCTTTCCCTTTCCCTTTCCCTTTCCCTTTCCCTTTCCCTTTCCCTTTCCCTTTCCCTTTCCCTTTCCCTTTCCCTTTCCCTTTCCCTTTCCCTTTCCCTTTCCCTTTCCCGTCTTCTCTCTTTTACCTGAAGATTCTTCAAATTGGTTGAAATATACATTACAGTTGTATGATTAGAAAACTTTTTTTTTTTTTTCCAAATGGAGAAATAGTGAAAACATGTCTCTCTCATACACATAACACCTGATGATAAAGAAAATCATCAAATTCCTGCTGGCTGTTCACAACTGCAGTTACTCAAAGTGAGATTCTTGTTCTCAAAAGCTCAAAAACTCTATAGGTCAGAAATATTTGTTTGCTGTTTGGTGCTGCTTCTATTATCATATGCTTCTAAAACATAGATCCAATTTACCTTAGGCAAAGTTTATGGTTGGTTTTACATCAAAAGAATAGCATGGGACAGTTGCAACCAGCTGAGAAATTTTACTCCCACTATTATGCATTAAAGTTATTAAATTATGTTCCCAGCTCTGGGATTAACATGCTGGGAAAAGTTTTGGAAAAACAGAGAGGAATAAACTTTCACAAGTAGGCTTTTTCTACATACGTTTGTTTCTTCACATATGCAAAATCTTATGGGAAATACTTCCAGACCACTACAGCTCTTCATCAAGCTGATTACTTTAAAAACTGGCTAGACATGATCAGAAGTATGTTCTGATCTGAATTAAGCACTTTTTCATTTCTGGAATTTTATTCTCTATCATTACACAGAGCCAGAGCTTTTTGGACTGAGAAGTTCACTGTAAAGTGTTGAGATTATTTTTAGGAACTGGTCTACTATTCCTAACAATTCTGAACTGAAAAAAAAAACTGTCGGGAAAAAAAGAAAAAAAAAGTGAGTCTTTAGAATATGGAGGGAAGCCACATTAGAAAGTTTATTAGAGTTTAAAAATATGCTTTACTTGTGTATATGCCTTTCTACGTGCATAAAGAAACAGCAGTTTCTTTGTAATGTTAATTTTGGATGTAACAGAAAGATTATTTTTGTGTGTATGTTATCGTAGCCATTTTCCAACTGAATTCAGAAGAATTTTTTTCCCTTGATATATGGTATGGTATTATTTCAATATTTTAATCAATGTAGTTGACAGACATTTTAGAATGAGGCTGTGCAGTGTTTTGAGTTTTTCATGTCATCATTTCAACTTAGATAGTCATGTCTTTGAGAAGAAGAACTTAATATTTTGCAATCCGTTATGACTGATATTGGTTCTAAAATACATTGTTTATCTACAGAGATGAAAGCAAATTTTACTGTAATTATTAGTGGCCAGTAACTTTAAAGGAACATGTTACTCCTCTGATACTAGCTGCTCTAAAATACAGAGTTTTTATTGCTTTTCAGCCCTCCAGGAACAAGCAGGTTGAATTTACTGATACAACATGCACTAACATTCTACTCATCAATCAAAAAGAGAACATTTCTATTTTACAGCCTTAGAACTATTTTCGTATTTTTCCTATGGCTTTCCTGAAAAATATTTGTTATAAACTTTGACACATAAAATGATATTACTTTTCTTTGTGCTTTTCCAATATTATTTGCAGATTATTTAATTTTCCAATATTATTTGCAGTTTGAAAGAAAAACATATTCTTATAAATGTGAGTAGAAAAAGATGTAAAAAAAATCTTTCCACTTTGTACACACATGAAAAACATGGATTTGCCCTCTAATGCAGACAATTTGCTTACTTGATATATATATACATATATACATACATATATGAACAAAGATAACTTAATAAGAATATGTTTTTGAAAAAATAACATTAAATTCAGTCTATGTTCAACTGCGACTGAAAACAGTAACAGAGGACAAACTGTAGCAATGTTTAGTCCTTTAAGAGAATTCAATCTTTAATAACTCAATATGCTGCATGTGCTACAAATGCTACAGCTGCAATGCAACACTTTCCTTGCTCTGTAATGTAACTCAGTTATCCATAACTCACTTTAGCAGTTGCATCTGTTTTAAGAATAATAGCTCATAATAGCAGGGCCCTGAACAGGCTAATCTAAGGGTCTGTCTTCAGTAGAGTGTAGGACCAAAAAGCCTCCACAGGTCCCTGTCACAGGACAACAAGGTTCTTTGGATATTGAAAGAAAAAATAGCAACAGGCCATAGACTAAGTTTGATAGATTTTATTATAAGCGTACACACTGATTACCAATATAATTAAGTCTGAGTGGAACACAAGCAATTTAATCACAGGCAAAAGGGTAAGGGAAAAGCCATTTGCTGTGTAGGCAAGGTACACTACCATTAAAGGTTAGTCATATGGTGATCAGCTACAGTCAAGAAAGTTGTTGAACTCATATATTCTCCTTCACAATGTCAGCTGTCTCCATCACCAGGCATCACCTGGATCAGCCAGCAAGAGGTACCCCAAACTACTCTTACAAGGCTATGACTTTTGGTTGTCTGATGCAAGACTCTCAGGTTGCTGGTCCATGAATAGCTGTACAATTTGTTATACGACCACTGTCTGCTGAATAGTCTATCAGTATCCCTGAGGAGGACATGTGCGCTCATGACTGAGTGGGTCAACACAGCTGTGAATCGCTTGCAAATGGTCCATTGGTATTTTAAGGACTACCATGCAATAAATCACAAATTTCTCTGTATAAGCTGACTATGCAAGCACAGTACATAAGCATTCTATTTTCTGTCCTATGTCATACCTGATGAAAGGAGTGTCTTGCCACAGTCCCCTCCAATGAAGATTTTTCTATGATTTTTTGCTATACTTTGATGAAGTTCAAGCAATAGAAATGCAGCAATACAGTAAAATAGAGCTCTAGAGGCTCTATTCAAATTATTGGAAGAGTTTTCTATAAGGATACAGGTCACAACTGACAAAAAAGTCATGTTTTTATAGTCATTTCTTCAAAATCAAAACCTCATTTATAAAAATCATTTATTTATTTGTTTCTTTTTTACCCCCTTGACAAGCTTTGACTAGATAGCATTTTAATTTTCAGGAGCTTTTTATGTGGTGAAATATACTTATTGCTGAAAAGCCTGTGTATCAAGGTGTCCTGGTTTCAGTTAGGACAGAGTTAATTTTCCTCCTAGTAGCTGGCAGGATGCTATGTTTTGGATTAGGATGAGAAGAGCACTCATAACATGCTGATGTTTTAATTGTTGTAGAGCAGTGCTTACACCAAGCCAAGGACTTTTCAGCTTCTCGCTCTGTCCTGCTAGCGAGCAGGCTAGGGATGCAGCAGGAGCTGGGAGGGGACAGACCCAGGACAGCTGACCCAAACTGGCCAAAGGGGTATTCCATACCATCTGACGTCATGCTGAACAATATATAGGGGTGGCTAGCCGGAGTGGAGGCGGGGCGCCGGCTGCTCGGGGATAGGCTGGGCATCGGTCAACGGGTGGTCAACTTATTTCGTACACATTATTACTATTAATACTATTATTATTATTATCATTATTATTATTGTTATTATTTTTCCTGTCTTAATAAACTGTCTTTATCTCAACTCACAGGCTTCACTTTCCCGTTTCTCTCCCCCATCCTGGAGAGGGAGGGGGTGGGGTGAGCGAACGGCTGTGTGGTGTTTGGCTGCCAGCCGGGCTAAACCACAACAGTCCATTTGGCGCCCAACGTGGGGCTCGAAGGGTTGAGATATCGACAGATTTGACCAGTGTGTTAAACTAAAATTGGTATAAGTATTCGACCTGCTTAATAGTTGCTAGTCACAATGTTGATTGCCTTAATCTCAAGTCTGCTGTGCCTGTTTCCCAAATTGAGTTTTATAGCATGTTACTTTCTGTATGTGCTCCCTGTCGCGCTGTTTATCCTTTCCGGGCCCTGGTTTAAGATTGTTATGGTACTGTGTGGTGTAACGATGGCTTATGAAATGATGAGACTTCTGGTCATGACTCTAACCTGGTATTTGTACTCAGCACTGTCGTCGACTCTATATATACTCTATATATATACGACTCTATATATATACTTCGGAAACCATATCTCAGAAACTATTAGCAATTACACCTATTGCCTTTTTTCATCAGGGAGTCAATCTGTGGAGGGGACAGGGGAAGATATTTTTTCCTACCTGTTCACTCTCCCTTCCTCCTTCACCACCCTCTTATCCCCCGAGCTAGTTACGGTAGCTCTCCAAGATGTTGAATATCCTTGGGATACTCAGACCAGCATGTTCCTGTTGTTATGTCTCCTGAATGCGCTTCAGGTTTTGTTTAAGGTTAAACAACTACTTAGGAATCTCATCCGGAGATCTGTCTTGAGGCGGGATAGTTGCGAGTGGCAGGGAGTGTGGGAGGATATGGGCAGGTTTCTAGGGCAGTGGGCACCTCCAGTGTTTTGGACATTCACCCCTGAACAACTGCAAAATCCTAAAAACCTGGTAGAATGCTTGAAAAAAAGGTGTCATGACTCTGGCAGTTCCAAAGTGACACAAATCGCTGTGGCGTGCTGGAGTCTGGCTTGTGCCTATCGAGCTGCAACTGATGCTACTATCAACCTAGTGACAGACCCTGTGGCCGTTCCAGCTCCAGCTCCCGCAGCCGTTCCAGCTCCAGCTCCTGCAGCTGTTCCAGTTCCAGCTCCCGCAGTCGTTCCAGCTCCAGCTCCCGAAGCCGTTCCAGCTCCACCTCCCACAGTCGTTCCAGTTCCAGCTCCCGCAGCCGTTCCAGCTCCAGCTCCCGCAGACGTTCCAGCCCCTGCAGCTGCTCCAGCTCCTGCAGCCGCTCCCACTCCTGTGGCTGGGTCAGAGAAACGAACTGTAGCAGTGCAAGTTGTCCCTGCAGAGGGTATTCCAGCCTGTGTTGCACACCCTGTGGCTGGGTCGGAGAAACGAACTGTAGCAGTGCAAGTTGTCCCTGCAGAGGGTATTCCAACCCCTGTGGCAGACCCTGTAGCTGGGTCAGAGAAGCGAGCTGTAGCAGTGCAAGTTGTCCCTGTAGACAAGGTGAAAAAATGGTATAGAGACTCAGGTCGTTTAGAACGCAGACAGTCTTCTGCTAAGTCTGGGTATGGAGAAGACAGGGCTGGGCCATCAAATGTGCAGGAGGATGAAGATGAGGATGAGGATGTCAGAAAATCAACAGTAACTACCCGAACCCTATACCAGCGTGAGCTACGAGATGTGCGAAAAGATTTTGGTCGCTGTATAGGTGAGCAGCTTGTCACCTGGCTGCTCCGGCGCTGGGACACTGGAGCCAATGGTGTGGAATTAGAGGGCAGGGAAGCCAGGCAGTTGGGATCCCTTGCTAGAGATGCAAGCATTGACAAAGCAATTGGAGATGGAGCACGATCTCACAGCCTCTGGAGGCGTCTCCTGTTAGCTGTGAAGGAAAGGTATCCCTTCAAGGAAGAACTTGTATGTCTACCAGTCAAGTGGACCACCATGGAGAAGGGAATTCAGTACCTGAGGGAATTAGCCGTACGGGAAGTAATTTATAAGGACCTAAACGATGCACAAATATCCACAGATCCAGATGAAGTCCAGTGTACTCGACCCATGTGGCGGAAATTTATACGGACTGCACCATCATCATGGGCCAGCTCATTGACAATAATAACCTGGAAAGATGGTGAAGACCCCACAGTGGGTGAAATGGCTAAACAACTCCGGGAGTACGAAGGAAATCTCTCCTCTTCCCTACAGGCCTGCGTCTCGGCTGTGGAGAAACTCTCTGAAGAGTTCCACCAACTTAAAGAGAATTTATCTTCCCCCTCCCCCCCTGAACGAACCAGTGGCCACCAACTAAAAGAGAATACTTTGGAGAAACTTTGTGAAGAGGTCCACCAACTTAAAGAGAGTTTATTTTCTTCCCCACCTGTACAAACCAGTGTCTCGGCTATTAGGGGTAAACGTTCATCCGTGCAAAGAAGACAATATGGTGGGTACACACCCCGCGCCACCCTGTGGTTTTACCTACGTGACCATGGAGAGGACATGAGAAAATGGGATGGAAAATCTACTGAGACCCTAGAGGCATGGGTACGTGAGTTGCAAAAGAAAACAATGGGGAGAAAGGGGTTCTCTGAAAAGTTTGCTGCTTCAACTTCCAGCAGGCAGTCCTTTAAACACAGAAACGAAGATTCTGACCAGGACTAGAGGGGCTCTGCCTCCAGCCAGGGGGAGGAAAGGGACAATCGAGTTTATTGGACTGTGTGGATTCGATGGCCTGGCACGTCTGACGCACAGAAGTATAAAGCTTTAGTAGACACCGGTGCACAATGTACTCTAATGCCATCAAGCTGTAAAGGGCCAGAGCCCATCTGTATTTATGGCGTGACAGGGGGATCCCAGCAGTTGACTGTATTGGAGACTGAAATGAGTCTAACTGGAAATGAGTGGCAAAAGCACCGTATTGTGACTGGCCCGGATGCTCCGTGCATCCTTGGCATAGACTATCTTAGAAGAGGATATTTCAAGGACCCAAAAGGGTTCCGCTGGGCTTTTGGCATAGCTGCCTTAGAGACAGAGGACATTAAACAGTTGTCTACCTTGCCCGGTCTCTCAGAGGACCCTTCTGTTGTGGGGCTGCTGAGGGTTGAAGAACAGCAAGTGCCAATCGCTACCACAACTGTGCACCGGCGGCAATATCGCACCAACCGAGACTCCCTGATTGCCATCCACAAGCTAATTCGTCAACTGGAGAGCCAAGGAGTGATCAGCAAGACTCATTCACCTTTTAATAGTCCCATATGGCCAGTGTGAAAGTCTAATGGTGAGTGGAGACTAACAGTGGACTATCGTGGCCTGAACGAAGTCACGCCACCACTGAGTGCTGCAGTGCCGGACATGCTAGAACTCCAGTACGAACTGGAATCAAAGGCAGCCAAGTGGTATGCCACAATTGATATTGCTAATGCATTTTTCCTCATCCCTCTAGCAGCAGAGTGCAAGCCACAGTTTGCTTTCACTTGGAGGGGAGTCCAATATACTTGGAATCGGCTGCCCCAGGGGTGGAAACATAGCCCTACCATTTGCCATGGACTGATCCGGTCTGCGCTGGAGCAGGGGGAAGCTCCTGAACACCTGCAGTACATCGATGACATCATTGTGTGGGGTGACACTGCAGAGGAAGTTTTTGAGAAAGGGAAGAAAATAGTCCAAATCCTTCTGAAGGCCGGTTTTGCCATAAAACAAAATAAAGTTAAAGGACCTGCACGAGAGATCCAGTTTTTAGGAATAAAATGGCAAGATGGACGTCGTCAAATCCCAATGGATGTGATCAACAAAATAACAGCTATGTCTCCACCAACTAGCAAAAAGGAAACACAAACTTTCCTAGGTGTCGTGGGGTTTTGGAGAATGCATATTCCAAATTACAGTCTGATTGTAAACCCGCCCTAACAAGTAACCCGTAAGAAGAATAGGCTTTTGAATGGGGCCCTGAGCAACGACAAGCCTTTGAACAAATTAAGCAGGAAATAGTTCATGCAGTAGCCCTTGGGCCAGTCCGAACAGGACCAGATGTAAAGAATGTGCTCTACACCGCAGCCGGGGAGAATGGTCCCACCTGGAGCCTCTGGCAGAAAGAACCTGGGGAAACTCGAGGTCGACCCCTGGGGTTTTGGAGTCGGGGATACAGAGGATCTGAGGCCCGCTATACTCCAACCGAAAAGGAGATATTGGCAGCATATGAAGGAGTTCGATCTGCTTCGGAAGTGGTCGGTACTGAAGCGCAGCTCCTCCTGGCACCCCGACTGCCGGTACTGGGTTGGATGTTCAAAGGAAGGGTCCCCTCTACACATCATGCAACTGATGCTACATGGAGCAAGTGGATTGCACTGATTACTCAGCGGGCTCGAATAGGAAACCCCAGTCGCCCAGGAATCTTGGAAGTGATTATGGACTGGCCAGAAGGCAAGTACTTTGGGATATCATCAGAGGAGGAGGTGGTCCGTGCTGAAGGAGCCCCACTGTACAACAAGCTACCAGAAAATGAGAAGAAATATGCCCTGTTCACTGATGGGTCCTGTCGTATTGTGGGAAAGCATCGGAGATGGAAAGCGGCTGTATGGAGTCCTACACGACGAGTTGCAGAAGCTGCCGAGGGAGAAGGTGAATCGAGTCAGTTTGCAGAAGTGAAAGCCATTCAGCTGGCCTTAGATATTGCTGAACGAGAAAAGTGGCCAGTTCTCTATCTCTATACTGATTCATGGATGGTAGTAAATGCCCTGTGGGGGTGGTTACAGCAATGGAAGCAGAACAACTGGGAACGCAGGGGCAAACCCATCTGGGCTGCTGCATTGTGGCAAGATATTGCTGCCCTGGTAGAGAACCTGGTTGTAAAGGTACGCCATGTAGATGCTCGTGTGCCCAAGAATCGGGCTACTGAAGAACATCAAAACAACCAGCAGGTGGACCTGGACTGACAACACAGAGGTGAATTATTTATAGCCCGATGGGCCCATGACACCTCAGGCCATCAAGGTAGAGATGCAACATACAGATGGGCTCGTGACCGAGGGGTGGACCTGACCATGGACACTATAGCACAGGTTATTCATGATTGTGAAACATGTGCTGCAATTAAACAAGCCAAACGGTCAAAGCCTCTCTGGTATGGAGGACGATGGCTGAAATACAAATATGGAGAGGCCTGGCAGATTGATTACATCACACTCCCCCAAACCCGCAACGGCAAGCGCCACGTACTTACAATGGTGGAAGCAACCACCGGATGGCTGGAAACATATCCTGTGGCCCATGCCACCACCCGGAACACTATCCTGGGCCTTGAAAAGCAAGTCCTATGGCGACATGGCACCCCAGAAAGAATTGAGTCAGACAATGGGACTCATTTCCAAAACAACCTTATAGACGCTTGGGCCAAAGAACATGGTATTGAGTGGGTGTATCACATCCCCTATCAATGCACCAGCCTCCGGGAAAGCTGAACGATACAATGGACTGTTAAAGACTACACTGAAAGCAATGGGTGCTGGGACATTCAAAAATTGGGATACACATTTGGCAAAGGCCACCTGGTTAGTCAATACTAGAGAATCTGCCAACCGAGCTGGACCTGCCCAATCAAACCTGTTACGCACTGTAGAAGGGGATAAAGTTCCTGTAGTGCACGTAAGAAACATGTTGGGTAAGACAGTCTGGGCTACTCCTGCCTCAGGAAAAGGCAAACCCATTCGTGGGATTGCTTTTGCTCAGGGACCTGGATGCACTTGGTGGGTAATGCAAAAGAATGGGGAGGTCCGGTGTGTACCTCAAGGGGACCTAATACTGGGTGAGAATAGCCCATGAGTTGAATTGTAGTATGTTAATTATCATATAACACTGTATGTCATCACTACCATGGTTGCTGTATATCATAGACGAAAATGGTGATTAATTAGAAGGTATTGGAAAGAGTGTAACCTGAGCATGACATAAATGGTATGGAATAAGGGGTGGATATCTGTCCTGGTTTCAGTTAGGACAGAGTTAATTTTCCTCCTAGTAGCTGGCAGGATGCTATGTTTTGGAATAGCATGAGAGGAGTGCTGATAACATGCTGATGTTTTAATTGTTGTAGAGCAGTGCTTACACCAAGCCAAGGACTTTTCAGCTTCTTGCTCTGTCCTGCTAGCGAGCAGGCTAGGGATGCAGCAGGAGCTGGGAGGGGACAGACCCAGGACAGCTGACCCAAACTGGCCAAAGGGGTATTCCATACCATCTGACGTCATGCTGAACAATATATAGGGGTGGCTAGCCGGGGTGGAGGCAGGGGGCCGGCTGCTCGGGGATAGGCTGGGCATCGGTCAACGGGTGGTGAGCAATTGCATTGTGCATCACTTATTTCGTACACATTATTACTATTAATACTATTATTATTATTATCATTATTGTTATTATTTTTCCTGTCTCAATAAACTGTCTTTATCTCAACTCACAGGCTTCACTTTCCCGTTTCTCTCCCCCATCCCAGAGAGGGAGGGGGGAGGGTGAGCGAACGGCTGTGTGGTGTTTAGCTGCCAGCCGGGCTAAACCACAACACTATGAAAAATATGTATTTCTTTAAGATAGTCTGTAAGATATGGAGCTTACCACATTTATGTGTTTATTTTAATAGCCTCCAGAGTGTTTAATTCTGTGGAAGAGGATCCAAACTTTTTTATTATTATCCAACCTGAACTCAAGTTCTTCTTTACCATTTTATTCCATCACTAGAACAACTTCACAAAATTTTCTAAATTGCTTAGAGAATTCAAAGTTCACCAGTCAGTTATAGTGGGTAATAATTGGCTTCCCAGGTTTTTAAAGTTTGCCAATTTATCCTTAATTCAAACAGTATAAATCCATTTAATTTATCTGAAAGCTATATCATGATCCAGTAAGGCACTTAAAGCTAGAGTCAATAAGAATTGGGCATCTAAAGGAGAATTTAAGCAGAACTAAGTGAGTAAGGCTTGTAACCTATAATAATAATAATAATAATAATAATAATAATGGGAAAAAAATCCTTTCTAGCTGCTGTTGATTTGACATTAATGATCTCTAGGAGCACTGTGTTCTTATGCACACACAAAGAAGTACTCAAATCTAAACATCTCTCTACCCCTTTTCCATCTGTGCCTTACTGGCACCAAGGAACTGTTGTTTTTTCTTTGTAAGTCCTCATACATGACTGGAAGATACAACCTAAATCAACCTACAGCATTGATTATTTAGGTAGGCTGTAAGCTGGTCTGAGACAAGACAAGATGTATTTGATGTTCCTTGTAGGTTTTAATTATCAACACATTTCTTTAAGCAATCCTGCTGCTAGGTGCCTATGTATAGGGATGAGTGCTCTCTGTTCCTCCTTGCATAGCTGTGCTGAAATTCCAGGTCTGCTTCCAGGACTGGAACTTGCCCACCGACAGCTGAATTTAAAATACAAGTACATTTTCAGAGCAGTGTTTTGAAGACAGGTTGCTCCTCACAGTTGGTACCCTGCTCACTAGAAAATATAAACTCAACACCAAGTTATTTTCCTCTGTCCCCTTTTTAAGTGGGAACTTCCAGGAACAACTCGATATAACAGTTCCAGTTATGAGTGAAATGCAGATCACATCTGCAAGGAGAAAACAAAGAAAGCCAAAGCTCAACTTGAGTTGACACTGGCCACTGTGGCGTCATGGTATCAAACAGCAAAAAGGTTTTTTCTATCATGTCAACAGCAAGAGGAGGTCAAAGGGAAATAGTGGATTGATACCTGGAGCACATGGTCATCTAATGAGTAAGGAAAAGGAAGAGGCAGAGGTGCTTTTTTTTGTTTTGGTTTTGTTTTTTTTTTTTCTTCAGTATATAATAGTAATAACAGATCTTGGGCTGCCATGTCTTCAGAGTTGGAGGACCCAGACTAGGGGAGCAGTGACTATCCCTTTGTGGTCACTGGAATTATACGAGAATAGTTGTATCATCTCAGTGTTCACAACTCCATGGAGCCTGATGGGATTCACCCCAGAATTCTGGCTAAGTTAACAGACTTTACAGATGGACCCCTCTCAAGAATTTACCAAAGTTTGTGGAAGTCTGTGGAGTCACCACTGGCTTGAAGATAGCCATTGTTATACAGACAAAAAGGGCATGAAAGAAGACCCCGGAAACTACAGACTGCTTAGTCTAATCTCACTGCCAGGAAAAATTATGGAGATTATCTGGGGGGATATTGGAAGTCATTTAAAGAACAAAGATATTGTCAGACATAGTCATCGAAGTTTCATCAAGGGAAATCCTGCCTTAGCAGGTTGGTCTTCTTCAATGGTAAGGTCACCCATTCGGTGGATGAAGGGAAGGAGGCGGATTTAATCTTTCTGGATTTTAGTGAGGCCTTTGATACCATCCCTCACAGCATCCTTCTGGACAAATTGTCCAACTGGGAGATAAATAGGTTCATGCTACGCTGAGTGATGAACTGGCTCAATGGCAGAGGTCAAAGGGTTGTAGTGAATAGGACTACATCTGGCTGTCAGAGAGTTGTTAGTAATGTTTGCCAGGGCTCAGTTCTAGGGCCAGTCCTGTTTGACATTTTATCAATAATTTGGATGCAGGAATAGAATGCATCCTCAGTAAGTTTGCTGATGATACTGAATTGGGAGGGGTTGTTGATTTCCTGGAGGAACAAGATGCCTTGCCGAGGGAACTAGAAACACTGGCACACTGGGCAATCATCAACAGCATGAAATCCAACAAAGGAAAATGGACCTGGGCTAGAGTAACACCATATATCTACAGACTGGAAGACGAGTGCCTAGGAAGCACCTCAGCAGAAAGGCATCTGGGGGTTCTGGTCAACAATAGGCTCAATGTGGGACAGAAGTGTGCCCTAGCAGCAGGGCAAACTGCATTTTGGGATGTGTTAAACACAGCACGGCTAGCTGGTCAAAACAGGTGTTCTCTTCCCATATTTGACACGGGTGTGGACTCACCTTGAACACTGTGTGCAGTTCCAGGCTCCACAATATATAAAAAGATTTTCAAGGTACTTGGAGGTGTCCAGAGGAGGGCAAGAAATCTGGCAACAGGTCTGGAAGGCATGTCCTGTGAGGAGAGGCTGAGGACACACAGGTGTGGTGGTTTCAGCCTCATATACAGCTAAACTCCACAACAACGGCTCTCTCACTCCCCATCCTCATAGGGAGAAGGGAGGAGAAAGTATCATGGAAAAAGAAAAGGCTCGTGGTTTGAGATACAGATAATTTAATCAAAGGGGAAAGAAAAAATGATGAAAAACTTAAATGATCTTTGATCCCCCTTCCAACCAAACTATTATCTGCTATTCTGTTTAAAGAGTGATGCTCCCACCTCTCAACTCCATTCAACTCCATTCCTCCCTGACTTTAGGAGAAATAAAGAAAATAAACAAATAAATACATTAAAAAAAAAAGGCATGAAAGATATGTGTAGGGTGCATTCTACCTACCTTTCTCTGTATCTCATATAAGTTTTACACAGTGTAGCAGTCCATCACCTTTCACCCTACCAAATGAAGCAGTAGTCCTGCAAGTACAGGTCCCTGGTGATTCCTGTACTTGTTCTTTGAAGGAGAGGAGATGGCAGAGGACAAAGGAGGGATTGCTCTGTGGTTAGGTGTTAGTGTCTGGGTATGTCACTCATTTCTCCCAGTGAAAACAGACTGCAAGTTTCAGGGCTTCCAATCACCGTGATTCCTTATAAGGAACATCTTCCTGATCTCCATGGAAGTCCTAAATTCCTCTAAACTCAGAACTAGAGTTTGTTGAAGTATTTTGCACTTAAAATACCCAGTGGGAAAATGGGAAGTTAACAGTCTCTGGTAATTGTATGTTTGGATGATATTTCTGAGTACAAAAGAATCAAAGCAAACAATGAAAGAGCTTGTGTTTTGAAATCAAGAATTCTGAGTTCCGAACGTCCTCACTTTGGCTGGGATAGAGTTAATTTTCTTCATAATAGCTGGCACAATGCTGTATTTTGGATTTAGGATGAGAATAATGTTGACATCACGCTGATGTTTTAGTTGTGGCTGAGCAGTGCTTACACTGAGTCAAGGACTTTTTTGCTTCTCATGCTGCCTTGCCAGCAAGAAGGCTGGGGATGCACAAGAAGCTGGGAAGGGACAGAACCAGGACAGCTGACCCAAACTGGTCAATGAGATATTGCAAAGGGTCATGCTGAACCATCGAACTGGAAGGAGTGACTAGGGAAGGGGCTGTCACTGCTTGGGGCTGGGCTGGGCATTGGTCAGTGATTGGTGACCAGTATCATTACGTATTACTTTGTATATTCTATTATTATTAAATTTCTCTTCCTTTTCTTCTGTCCTATTAAGCTTCCTTTGTCCTAACCTGCAAATTTTACTTTTTTTTTTTTTTTTTTTCCAAGTCTTCCCCACTGCTATGGGACGGTGAGTACCTGGCTGTGTGGTGTTCAGCTGCCTGGCAGGTTAAACCACAGCACTGAACAATTTAGAATAATTTTGTCATTTTTGTATGTCCAACTACACTTTGATCAAAACTGCCAACATTTTAAGCTCTAGAGGCCCCTCCCAACAGAATTACTCTATTTTAAAGCTCTCCATCAATAGCTATTTCCTCCATTACATTTTGTAAAAATGAATTGTACTTATTTATACATACATGGGTATAGGAAAAGGATGGCACATATTGTTGTGCTACCACATCATGAAATTCTAGTCATGAAGTTTCTAGTCAATCCACTGGAGAATGATTACCTTTAATAAATGTAATATTTTGTAAGAACATGATATGACTTTGTGCTGTGATAGAAAGTTCTATCTATTTCTATCTGTTTCTATTTCTTACCCTTCATCTTTTCTAAGATAGGAAATTAAAATTAAATTTTGTTGAGTATGTACAAAGATTTTGAAATGCAGCTATCAGGTTCTATTCAGTCTCCTGCTCCATCTCCAGAAGATGAAAACTGGACTAAGGTATAAGGCAGAAAAAGTGCCAGAAACAAGTGACTTGCATAAATTCATACATAAAGTATAGCATTTCCCTGAGTATATTTGAAAAGTGACACCTTTCCAATACCCTCATTTTAGGAAAAAGAACATCATTAGCTCTCAGTAGGCTGATCCTTGCAGCCAACTAGCAAAAAAAGTTCTAGATGCTCTTTGATAGACATCACAGGATACAGAAAATATATCACGCAGAGCTGATTTATTTGCGAGTTTTACTCAAGCTTCCGCCTAGCCATAGAATCAGAGAATTATTTGGGTTGGACGGTACCCTAAAGATAATCTAACTCCAACCCCCCTGCCATAGGCAGGGATGCCACCCACTGGCTCAGGTTGCTCAAGGACCCATCCAGCCTTGTCTTGAACACCTCCAGGGATGAGGCATCCACAGCTCCTCTGGACAACCTGTTCCAGTGCCTTACCACCCCTACAAGGGAAGAATTTCCTTCTAATATCTAGTCTAAATCTATCCTCTTTTAGTTTCTCCTATCATTATCTACCTGAGTGAAGAGTCCTTCTCCATCTTTTTACCCCTTTAAGTACTGAAAGGCTGCAATGAGGTCTCCCCAGAGCCTTCTCTTCTCCAGGCTGAACATTTCCAGGTCTCTCAGCCTTTCTTCATAGGAGAGGTTCTCCAGCCCTCTGATCATCTTTGTAGCCCTCCTCTGGATTCATTCTGAGACCCACACTTTCTTGTACTGGCAGCCCCGAACCTGAGTGCAGTACTCCAGGTGGAGCCTCATGAGGGCAAAAGTTTGATGAAGAATGCAAGATCCTTATTTCCTGGTTTTCCTGTGTTCTGCTCTGGTTATAGGTCTTGTGGCATACTGGAGATTAGCAGAATGGCTGTGTGCAAAACACCACGATGCAGATACCTTTTTCCACCACCAACTACTCAGATAGTTTTTAATACAATCATTGTGCACTCTTCTACACAAAGGTGTGGCACTAAAATGAAAGAGTTCATATAGATATTTGATCATCTATTTTAGAGCATTTCTTTCTGGCATTACTTATAAAGTAAGTATGGATCAATATAGTAGCATTTAGAAATGAATCAGAAATACTGTTTTTGAGTGACTGACCTGAGATGCACACATCATAATATCAGTTCCATTTGCTTTGGAATTTTAACACTATTTTGGTGGATTTCTCAATTGCAGATGGCTGCATTTTTCAGCCAAAACTATACAGCCAAAACTACTAGATCCATTTGAGAAAGATGCATATACTGCTGGTATATCTTTAGAGTATGGATACATAGTAAAATACTTGTATAAGAATATAACTATGTAGTGTTAGGTCCAATAGTAAATACTTTTTGAAAGCAAATTATACAGCTTTGGAATTAATCAGAAGCCTTTCTCCTCTGATGCAATGAACTCCCTTTTTCAGAGAAAATTACATAGCTATCACACTGCACAGTTTAATCACAAATAAATGTAAGTTCCTATATATAGCTAGATTATTTTCTGCCAAGGTTTCTTCTTTTCAAGATTTCACAGCAAAGCACAAATCAGAATACAGATTCAGGGTATTAATTATTACTCCTGACTCCCTCAGTGCCAATTAATGTCATCACTTACCTCCAAATAAAATCAGAGATTCTGAGAGAAGTCCTTGACATTACTCAGAGCTGAGCAGCCATTTTTTGCTTCATATACTCCAAAGTAGTCTTCATTAGTGTTTAGCTAATTAGTTATTATTTAACTAATAGTGTTGTGCTATTGCTCTCAGATTAACGTTGATGTAGTTTTAAAGAGAAAATAAACATAGCTAGCTGTTATCTCACATGAAGATATTTGAAGGGTATATTTTGTGCTCCTGATATTAAAAATAATATGCTTGTTCATGAAATGTAATTGATGTGGTACCATATAAGATGCAAGGTGGTCGTGTAACATTCTTTGATATACTGCTTATAAGAAAAACATAACATTAAAAGAAATGTGCTATATATTCTTACAATAATTTATTGCAGGCTGGGGCATAAAACGACAAGGAAGGAGCAAATTCAAGAACCAGAACATCAGCTAACGAACGTTGGGTACATGGGTTTGATGACAGGTATAAGGCTGAACAGTTAAAGATGAGCTTGAAATCAGCGAGGAACGAACACAGAAGGAGAAGACACAGGAAATGAAATTGTGCTGTATGAGAACTGTAAATAGTAAATTGAGAGTCCTCTATTTAAATGCACAGTACACAGAATGTTTCCTTCTCTTTATAGCTATTTTTATATTATCATATTTATTACAGTAAATTAAATAATTAAACTTTCAGACATTGACAGTATAGAAACAGAGCTGGACCACTAACCTTTAAAATTAAAGGAAATTCTTATATGTGTGTGCTGTCTTATTTGCATGGGCGACAGGGGACAAGATGGAGGATTATTTGCTTTGCTTAGTTCTTCTTCCAAACCTAGTGAGTTCAGTGGGGTTTTCAAAGAGATTCCTTCATAACTTCTGAAAGAAGCAGCAATTTCATAATGTGGCAGATATGAGAAGCACTTAGGTCTCTACAAAACAGTGTATGCTTCTACACCCTGACTGTGACATAGCCTAGATCAGATTTGCAGCCCTTGATAGACATGTAGCAGATATTGAAGGCTCCAGAACAGATTTTCTAGCCCTAGGAACATAGCTAGTGGGATTTCCTGAATCATTCCAGATACCAAAATGTATGCTTAAAGTGTAATTTTCACACCTAACTGTAGCACCTAGACTAGCCCATCTCCCTGATAACTGCCCAATACATGTTCAGTAGCAACTTCTCTCTGTAGCAACTGACTCCTCTGTTAGATGAGAGAAGGAATGTATAGATCTCCTAATCAGGGCTGTCCTATAGTTTGTCTCCTTATGAAGACCATTTACTTTGTCCTCCTTGCTATTATCACTGCCCCCCATGCAGTCACTGTCTGTGTACTGTACCAGTGCAATGGTGATTAGCTGTCTGTCCTTCTGTGCTCCTTGCTTGTAAAGTTGCTTCCAACGTCAGCTCTCCATTAGACTTTTCACCCCACTATCCTATTACCTGTCTAACAAGAACTTTGGTCTGTCTATTACAGACAGCCATAAATCAGCAAAATTGTGATCAGTAGGTTTCTGCTCACTGGAATAATTAATGGAATAGAAAGGTCTTACCCATATTCCTTGACTTGAGTCTTTCTGTTGTTCATTACTACTGAAAAATCTCTCTGATCCATGCTCATTTTTTATTATTTTTATTTATTTATTTATAATTCTACCACTTAAATACTATATCATCTCTTCACCAACTTACTTAATTTACCTGCAAAACAACTACCTACTCTTTCTTACAGCTGGGGCCTCCTACATATGAGCTTGATCTAACCTAATCTTGATATTTTTAGTTTGCAAATCATTCTTTTCCTTGGTGAAAATATGTGTTAATGTTTAAAGCTATACAATATTTCATTCTCAGTAATTTCCTTCATCTGAGTTAGCGAAAAGAATCATGCAATAATTTTAGTATTTATAAGAACATTGCTTAATATTTATGTACTTGTTAGTCTGTTTTAAAATCAGAACATAAAGTCTTATTTTCTCCTAATGTTCCTGTGAATTTTCAAAGTTATTTTGCTTGTCAAATTGCTTTCATTCTTTACCAGAAAGCTTGTAAAATGTTATGGAAGACTATTGTTTTTCTATACTCTTTACTTTGACTCTAGCTTGCATTTAAATCAAAACAATTTAATCTGCTATTCTCGTGACAAAAATTTTCAAAATAATGTACTTCTATTATTTAATTTTTATTTGTTTTTATATCTCAGTGCATATAAGCTTTATTGATATCTATATCTATCTGTCTGTCTATCTATCTATCTATCTAAGTCATTATTTTCAGCAAAAGAATAATGTAAGGAAATGTAAAATACAAGATAAAATATGATAAAATGCCATTCTTCCTCTATTTTCCTATAACTTCTGTCTCTCCTTCAAAGAAAGAAAAAAATGTTTTAGCACTTAAAATTGGATAAATATACAACAGCTGGTATTTTGAATTCCAAAAGATTATAATGAATGCAATTACTCTAAACAAAAACACATACAAAAAGATAATTATTTAAGGATAAGATATATTTTGATATATCTTGCTGTATACATTCTTATTCAGAGAAAACAATATATAGTAATAAAAAAAAAATTAAAAAAAAATTAAAAGGAAAAGCATGTTAAACCATAAGTGTATAGCTGAATTGTCTGAATTTCTAGGACTTTCATGGGATCCTAGTACTGTACTATTTACTACAAGTATTTATCAATCCTAAAATGAAACAGTTTGAAAAAACAGTTCCACCAGGAGAAAAAGGAATCTTCCGTGTGCACACTTAGCTGGGTCTGACAGGTTTGTTTTGGGCTAATGGAAGTGCTTGAGCATTTCCCAGACCTCTATACACATAAGGATTTTCCATAAGTGAATTTTTACTTTCGTTGATATTCAGCTATCTTCAAGGGCCTGGCCTGTTACTACTCTCCTAGAGCAGAATATAGTTGAGGGATGCTGAAACTGGGAAATCTTTGGTCTTAATAAGATTTTTCCAAAATAAAGTGTTTTTTTTTTTTTTTTTTGAAACGCATATTTTGGAATTATAATTGGATTTTAATGTACATTTTTTATTTCCCATTACATCTTTATTGTTTTAATAATATTTCAACACAATGTTTTACTATATTTTTATTTATATGTTATTTTTATAATTATAAAATGATTTTATTAAGTGGACTTTTACAGCTGACTGCATCTAGGAGTAGGGTTTTTTTTTTGTTTGTTTGTTTGGTTGGTTGGTTTTGTTTGTTTGTATATTTGGTTTGGTTGCTTTTTATGTCCTTAAAATTCCCTTTAGTCTGTGTTAAACATCAACTTCTCTCACTGATTTTAAAATAGAATCATAACCATTATTTACATGTATTGTGTCAATGAAAAAAAAACAAAACTATTAATAAAAATTATTCACCGTTCTATCTTTAATCATGTTCTATACATATACCAAAGGGTAGTTACGGGTGATATGCCATGAAATACCTACTTTCCAAAAATCTAGAAATAAAAATAATGATACTCTAAATCAAAATATTTCAGGAACATTTTTTAGGTTTCAGTGGGAAATCTGGAAGTTGAAAATAAAATCTGAAGTTGAGCTTTTTTACACTGAGAATCTAGGATTTATCCACTCCAGTAGATAAAGGCTCATCTATGTATCTTGAATAACTAGAAATCATACTGTGCCTTTTTTTTTTTTTTTTTTTTTTGTAGTGGAGATTTCCATTTAATAAGGGAAATGATAGAAAACTACCAGAAGATATTCTTTGTCTGTGCTATGAACCATAAATACTGTCATAAAGCTTGGTAAATGGCAAATTTCCTGATGATTTAAATGCAGCTCACACTAGGAGTAGGAGGGCTTAGATCCTCCCACCTCAGAGGGCAGTTGAGACCCATTATGCCGCCCTAACCTCCTTCTGGTTCAGTGGGGGCTGAGTGTGCAGGGGTCTTCATAGGTCATGGACTAAATTTGGCTTTTTCTTTTATATCTTTGTATTAATAAAGATAATAAGGACTAGGTAGCAGAATTAGATGGTCTTTTCAATGGGACAGTGACACCTCTGTTTTTCTCATATGCTGTAGAAATGGAGAAAAGCAGAAGGGAAGAACATTGATGAAGAAAAGCCTGCTCCTTCTGTGAGATTTGTTTCAGTACTGGTTCAGTGGCAAAGCTCATCAGAAATTCCTCTTCTAAACATTTTCTACCAAAGAACAAGAGTTAGCAGATTTGTAATTATGCTTCACTGCAGACTTTTTTTTTTTTTTAATGTCATTGCAACAAAACCCTGCTGTAGAGCTTGCAAGAAACTTTACTTATCTATTTTCTACCTTGTTTGCAGGTCTGGTCTGTACCACTGGCTTCTTGGTGATCCAAAACATCTGTCTAGTACCTGGAGAGTACCATCAAACCGCTGACCTGGCCATTTATTGTGGTTTAACACCAGCAGGCAGCTAAGTACCTCACAGCTGCTCTATCACTCTCCCCAGGTGGAATGGGGGAGAGAATCAGAAACATAAAAGTGCAAGAACTCATGTGATGAGATAAAAACAGTTTACTGGGTAAAGCAAAAGCTGTGCATGTGAGCAAAGCAAAATGAGGAATTTATTCACTCCTTCCCGTCAACAGGCAGGTGTTCATCCACTTCCAGGAAGGCAGGGCTCATCACACATAGCAGTTCCTTGGGAAGACAAATGCCATCAATCCAGATGTCCTTCCTCCTTCTTTACCGCAGCTTTTATTGCTGAGCATGACATCGTATGGTATGGAATATCTCCTTGGTCAGTTTGGGTCAGCTGTTCTGGCTGTGTCCCGTCCCAGCTTCTGGTACATCTCAGTGTCCTCACAGGACAGCACAAGAAGCAGAAAAGTCACTAGCTCTGTGTAAGTACTGCTCTGCAACAACTAAAAACATTGGTGTGTTATCACTGTTTCCATCAAAAATCCAAAACAGAGCTGTGTAAGCTTCTATGAAGAAAATTAACTCTATCCCTGCCAAAACCATGACACCATTCTGTGATGTTGTAATGTCTGTTCTAATTAAATAAACAGTGCCAACAGATGTGTTCAAGTGCTTCCTGCCAACTCTCCATATTTTGAACTGGACTCCTTGATTCAGGTTGGGCCTGTGAAATGAATATTCTCCCTCACGTTGCCTAAGCCTAGTTCAGGGATAGGGATAACAGGGTCCACCCAGTATGGAGAGGAAAATTTTAGCAAATGGAAGCAAGACACACCACAGACTTGGTAAGAGGCTTTTCATTCACTGATGAGCACATACTTGTAAGGCTCACAGATCCAGGACACTCAGAGGATGAACAGTACCCGATTTCCTAGTTATTTCAAGATTTATTTTTCTCTTTTAAATAAACCATTCCCTAATGAAATACACCTGACTGTCCTCATTAATCGACCCATAAATCACTCTAAGCCTAGATATGTACCACAGGCACAGTAGCTGTGCCACCTGAAGACATGTCAAAGTTTGCCTTTATCTTGCCAGCTGAAATACTGAAAATCCATGTATACCTCAGACATCATACATGCACAGTGGCTTTAATCAGGACAGCTTCATTGCTTCCAGAATCTGAACTAGCTTGATTATCGATCATGTTTCTGATTACAGGTGTGGCATATCTTTAGAATGCAAAAGAGTAAAATCAGTGTAAAATTATTAAATGGAATTATTTTTAAATTTTGCTTGAAAAGTGCTAAGCATCTAAAGATATGGCATAGAGCATAATTTAAATATACACCCTAACAGCCTCAGTACACAACAGTAAATTCGAGATCTAGCCTTGGCTTTGATAAAAATTCCCTCTGGTGTTGCTAATTCACTCACTTCACCTGTGTTGCTTTTACTGTTGATGAAAACTCCTATAAGATCCTGAGAACAGGATTTAGCATTAGAGGTATTTATGAAAACCAATTTGCTAAAACTTTTACTCTCCCAAGGGATTTACAAACATCTTACTACAACTATTAAAAATGACATTTGTCTGTGCCCTCTAATATTTGCACTTTCTGTTCTCCATATTTTGTATATAGTATAGTTGAACTTGAACTATAGTGTTCAAGTAAATTAATGAAAACTGAAGCATATAAATTTAATCAATCATTAAAAAAAATCACATTATTATATATCAGTGATGTATAATTACAGGGTTAATAGTTAAAGAAGTCTAACACGAATGCCTTTTTTTTTAGAACTAGAGTGTTCAAGGGAATTAACGAAAACAGAAGTGCATAAATTTAAGCAGTCATTTAGAAAAAAAACACTTTATTATATATCAATGATGTATATTTACATGGGTTAATAGTTAAAGACGTCTAACACAAACACATTTTTTTTTTATTATTTTTTTTTAGGTTTTATGATGCATACAGGAGAGTTCTAAATCATCAGAAGCAAAAATTCCTGGATATACACTGACTTTTTTAGAGAGAGAGCGAGCGAGAACTCTCCTCAGTTAAAGCCTATCAGTCACAGACAGATTCCTGCAGGTACTATAGATAACTCTATTTGTAATAAACTTCAGATCATTAGTATTTCTACACTTTCATTTTAATTTTAGTGTCTCATCTGGTATTTTTCTCTGTTTCTTCACAGAAAAATCACATTCCATGTTTGACTACACAGCTTAGAGTGATTAAACAGTTCTTCAGTTTACTGAAGCACTGTAGAATCATACAATATCCTGAGTTGGAATGGACCTACAAAGATCACCAAGTCTGTTGGCTTTATAATAGTGAGCTATTTTATTATTTCTTTTTCAATTTTAACCTCAGTTTATTTGTCTTATGGAGTGAGTTAGCTCTGAAAGCAAATGTTATCTGCAACACATGGTGAATCTTACTAAAAAGTGCTCAACATTTTTGTAGACTGAAAAAAATGTTTTGATTTTAGTAATTACTTATAGGGAAGTTCTACTTTTGGTCATCCTGTTGCCTTCCTCTATACCTTTTCCGAGATGTATTTATTTATTTATAAATAAGAAGAGAAATAAACATAATATTTATGTTCCAGGAACAATGTGTGTTCTACAATGCCACAACATTGTTTTCTGATTAGTTCTCCATTCCTTTCCTAATAAATCCTAATAGTCAATTTGCATGTTTGGCTGCTTCTGAACATTAAGATGATTACTCTGTTTTCATAGAATAACTTATTATAACTCTTTCCCTTTGTAGCAGAAGCTAGTTCAAAGTCCTTCACAGTGTATAAAAAGTTAGAATTGCTTTTCTCCTTATTTTTTTCCCATGAGTATCAGTAACAATAATACTATTCAGCCTGTGAATCTAATCACCATAAAATATCATTAAGGCTAATTGAACATTTTTATAGATAATCACAAAGCTTACTCTTGTTATATTGGAAAGGGAAATAGATAAACTCTAATAATTTTGGATAGAGTTCTTTGTAATAAAGCAATTAATTTTTGTAGATTTTTTTTTTCTTTTGGCATTTCAATTTGTTAGGAATAATACCCCGAGTTTCTAAACCTGTAAAACAGATAAGAAATATTGGAATTTGTGGCTCTGACAGAATGTTGTGATGCAGCTACTCAGTTTCATTGTCCAGCATTTATTTGAATGACTGGATTAAAAAAATAAAAATAAAATAATAATAATAAATAAATAAATAAATAAACAGAATTTGAAGCTATCCTGTAAGGAAATGTTCAGTTAAAATGTTGCAAGATATTCAGACTGATTTAATAAAAAATGAACTCTTTTCATGAAATATTTATGTTTTGACTGATTGCTATATATTTTTAAATAAGTTTTATTTGTAAAATTTATGAAGTGTTGGCTGTATCTAAATTATTCAGCATATATATACACCATGAAGAATTTGCTGTTTTCTATGTGACCAGTGTGGCCAAATCAGGGATGGGACACTGAACAAGAAAATTTTATATAAATGTTACTGGTGCAAGTGTTCCTATGTAACACCAATGGTTAAGTCCATTGTCTTTACAAAAATGGGAAAGGTATGGAGAACAGATGAATTTTGCAACATGTTTTGAAGATAGGACATATTTTGCTTTAATGTTCTCTCTTCTCTGTTTTCATATTTGAGTACCCCTGACTGTACTTAAGTACAGTACTACTTATTAAGTACCACTTAATACAATGTTGTCATAAAATGCCATAAAGATTTCTGTTATTTTATAGTTTTAAGCTTGCTTATTAAGAACAATATGAAATACTACCTCAAATTCTTCTTCTTATTATTTTTAAATAGTGTTAATTGCTATCAGTGATCTAAATATACAACATATGGAATACTAGAAAAAATGCAGAAAATTTATTTGATATATATTTGATGTTGTAAGATGTTCTGATCTTTGAGTATATAATTTGAGAGAGAGATAAACATAAGATGCAAGATATTTTAAGGTAGGAAAGTCTTGGAGTGCAGAAAGGGAATGAATCTCTTTTCAGTATATTTGCAACAGCGGATGATTTCAAAGGATTTGCAGTGAAGTACATGAGTTCAAAGTGAAGTTAAGTGTCTCTAAACATAATACGAAGTTCACACAAAAATAAATCTAAAAACAAAAAAAGGCATATTAATCAGATATTCCTTTGAATAAGTTAATTGTCTTTCTCATCTTTTTGACAATCAAAGTATTTTTTTGATCATTCTTTCAGGGACTGATTTAACAACAAAAATGAAAGCCCCAAAATACAAAATATATTTTCTTGATCTGCCAGAACAGGAGATAGGTTTTGTTTGTTTGTTTGTTTTTTAATGTGTAATAAATGGCACTCTCTGTTCTATAAACCCTTAGTAGAATGACAAGCCCATGACAGATGTCTATCTTACTTTTCTTTGGTTTAGCACAAGTATAATAAGTTAATAAATTAAATAATTCTGCTTCCTTTTAGTAGAGGAAAACATCAGTAGTTATGCCTTTACCTGTCTCTAAGCCTAATAATGTGATCTCAGCAGTTTCATTTCTTTTGAGTCAATTGTCTGTGGCAGTCTGCTTAATAACTGCCTCTGACTTAAAGGGGAAGGATATTTTAGTCCCACAGCCTAGTTGAGTTTCTGGGAAATTTCTGTGTAGTGGTAGCAAACTGGCTCCTTAAGTTCTTATATGTTTTTCATGGACTCCTTGATAAAACTGTGCTCAGAAAACCTATAGTCTCTTTGTCACTGACTATGCCAATCTGAGTTTACTAACTTAACATGAACACAGATAATAAAAACAAAAGAAAGAAAAATCTGTTCTCCAGAACAGTCAGTCATATAAGGCACCAAAACCTTTCTCTTTGTACACCTATTCTCAAAGTCCAGAAAAAAAGGACTTCGGTGTTTCTTGAAGTCCTCACTGACTCACTCAGATTTCCGTGTTTCTCTTAAATTCTCTAACTCATTTTCTTGTCTTGCTTTGTTAACAGGCAAGTAACAGGTAACAACAGGTAAATAACAAATTTATAAGTCTTTAAATGCCCATTGGGAGAACAGCTGAAATCACCCCAAAATACTGATACCGTATGTATCAAAAAAAAAAAAAAAAAAAGCAATATCCTTCACTAACAAAGTTTCGCTTTAAGGGTTGGTTTCAATTTTAGATACTGAACTGACCCTTGAATCATTCCCTCTTTTGTGCAGAAAAAAGAAGCAATCAGTGCATTGGATGCTTTTCAAATGGATTTATTTTTTTTTAATACATCTATTTTGCCTGGATATATATATAATAAATCTATGTATATAATAGATGTCCAAACTTTCTCTCCCATTTAATAAACTATTGAAACATCATGAACATTTATCTTGACTTATTTGAAGGATACAAATAGATAGGAATGGGAAACAAGTATAGCACTTTAAATCAGTCATTTCAGAAATAGGGAAAAAGAAAATACCATGTCTTCAAGCATGCTTTTATCTTACGAAGATAAGAAAAGCAGTAGTAAACCTGCTCTTCGTTTTATATATGCATTGTAGACCTTGAAGCAATTAGGAAGAACTGGAGGAGATAATTGATATTTTATGTAGCTTTAAATAGTCACTATGCATAGAGAGAGAATTTCTGGCTACTTCTTTGCAGCAATCCTACACGTTATTTTGCTTAATAGAAGAATTCTAAATACAAAGTTCTGTCAACTAAAAACAATAGATTTTATTAAAACAGACTATATTTACCTATGTCACTGATATCACACATGCCACACTGTGATTGTAAGACCCATGCTATGGGACTAGATTCTTACTATATGATTTTGAAGTGCTGGTGACATTTTTTAGGGATCACTGACTATGATAAAAATACATACTTTAAAAATAATGCATACTGAATAAATATGTATTTTTTTAAAGCTGAACCAAGTTTATATGAAACAGACACATTTAACAAATTTGATTACAAAGTCACAGCCTATCTTTATTGTAAAATGAAACATCACAAGAAGTACAAATAGGAATATCCAGTCTGATGAGAGTATATGAGACGTAATGTATAAAGTCCCAGTAAATGACGTAAGTCTCTATTCTATCATAGAATCACAGAATCATAGAATATCCCGAGTTGGAAGGGACCCACAAGGATCATTGAGTCCAACTCCTGGCACCACACAGGTCTACCCAAAAATTCAGATCATGTGACTAAGTGCACAGTTCAAACGCTTCTTAAACTCCGACAGGCTTGGTGCCGTGATTATGTCCCTGGAGAGCCTGTTCCAGTGCGCGACAACCCTCTTGGTGAAGCACCTTTTCCTGATCTCCAGCCTGAACTTCCCCTGTGGCAGCTTGACACAATTCCCGTGGGTCCTATTACTGGTCACTAAAGAGAATAGATTGGCATCTGCCCCTCCACTCCCCCTCGTGAGGAAGCTGTAGACCACGATGAGGTCTCCCCTCAGCCTCCTCTTTTCCAGGCTGAACAGGCCAAGTGACCTCAGCCACCCCTCATATATCTTCCCCTCTATGCCCTTCACCATCTTCCTCGCCCTCCTCTGGACACTCTCCAACAGTTTAATGTCCTTTTTATACTGTGGTGCCCAGAACTGCACACAGTACTCGAGGTGAGGCCGCACCAGCGCAGAGTAGAGGGGGACAATCACTTCCCTCGACCGACTAGCAATGCCGTGCTTGATGCACCCCAGGATATGGTTGGCCCTCCTGGCTGCCAGGGCACACTGCTGGCTCATATTCAGCTTGCTATCAACCACAACCCCCAGATCCCTCTCTGCAGGGCTGCTCTCTAGTGTCTCGTCGCCCAGTCTGTACGCATAGCCAGGGTTGCCCTGTCCCAGGTGCAGGACCCAGCACTTGCTCTTGTTAAACTTCATGTGGTTGGTGATTGCCCAGCTCTCCAGTGTGTCTAGATCTCTCTGCAAGGCCTTTCCACCCTCAACAGAGTCAACAACTCCTCCAAGTTTATTATCATCAGCAAATTTGCTCAAAACACCTTCTACTCCTACATCCAAATTGTTTATAAAAACATTGAAGAGGACTGGCCCTAAAATGGAGCCCTGGGGAACCCCACTAGTGACCATCCACCAGCCTGATGCGGCTCCATTTACCACAACCCTTTGAGCCCTGCCCATCAGCCAATTGCTCAACCATCATATGATGTTTTTGTTTAGCTTTATGCTGGATAATTTGTCCAGTACTATCCTATGGGAAACTGTGTCAAAAGCTTTGCTGAAATCCAAAAAGATCACATCAGCTGGTTTCCCTTGATCGACTAGTTGGGTGATCTTATCACAAAAGGAAATCAAGTTAGTCAAACAGGACCTACCCCTAATGAATCCATCTTGGCTGGGACCAATGACTGCATTGTCCCCCAGATGAGCTTCAATAACTTCAAGGATAATCTTCTTCATAATTTTACCAGGCACTGACATGAGACTGACAGGCCTGTAGTTGTTGGTGTCTTCTTTCCTGGCCTTCTTTAAAATTGGTACAACATATGCCAGCTTCCAGTCTACTAGGACCTCTCCAGATTCCCAAGACTGTTGAAAAATAATTGAGAGAGGTCTCTTGATGATGTCAGCCAACTCTCTAAGCACCCTGGGATGAATCCCATCCAGACCCATGGACTTGTATGGATCCAGTTGGAGCAGCAAATCCCGCACATGTTCAGGGTCAGTTGGGAGTTTATCATTCCTACCATTATGGTCCTCCAGATCAGGGTATCCAGGGTCCCGAAGCCCATCATCAATGTTGAAGACAGAGGTGAAGAAGGCATTAAACATCTCTGCTTTGCCTATGTCCTTGTCTGTGAGGTGACCTTCTCCATCAAGTAATGGACCTGTTTTCTTTGGTCCTCCTTTTTCTGTTCACATACTTTAAAAAAACTTTTTATTGTCTCCCACACACCTGGATAGCTTCAGCTCTAATTGGGCTTTGGCCGCATGAATTTTCTCCCTGCATAGTCAAACGGCATCCCTGTATTCCTTCCACATTGCCTGACCCTGCTTCCAGCAGCCGTACACTTTCTTTTTCTGCCTAAGCTCCAGTAGAAGATCCCTGGTCAGCCAAGCTGGTCTGCTGCCCTACTTGCGTGACAGTCCATCCCACTTCATTTACTTAGTCTTTAATCAGCTTCTCTCAAAGAATTCAGTTCCCTTTTCACTGGCGATATCTGACAGCACTTCCTGAAAGCCATTCTACCAGATGTCATACTCTCTGCTTAAGTCTCAAAAACATCACTTCCTTAAGCTTATATCTCGCTCCTGTGTGATCTAGTCAAACAGCTCCAAGGAGGTCAAACACAGCTACTTTGTCACTTTCAAATCTCTATTCCCTCAATACCTTGGGGACTGCATGGTAACATTCTCCTTTATTTCCAGAAGGCACAAGATATAGCAGGACATTCCTTCTTCCAAAGGAAGAGAATGAGTAGTGACCTATAAACTGCTGTACTGCTTCCCAATTTCCTTCATTAAGTGGGCAGGATTTTCAGGGAGAGGATGGTCAGAAAAGGGCAGGAAGATGAACTTGGAAAGGACAGGAATACAAATATATTTCATGTAGAATATTTTGTAGTGGTTTAACATTGATGGGCAGCTAAGCACCAGAAAGCTGGTTAATGTTCAATGATCACCTCCTCAAAGTTCAGCAGTGATGCATCCCAACAAAGAAAAAGTCAGGCAAAAATGCCAGGAAGCCTGCATGGATGAACAATTTGCTCCTGGCCAAACTCAAACACAAAAAGGAAGCCTACAGAGGATGGAAGCAAGGACAGGTAGCCTGGGAGGAATACAGAGAAATTGTCCAAGCAGATAGGGTTCAAATTAGGAAAGCTAAAGCCTTGGGTATCAAAAGCAACAAGAATGGCTTGTAGATGAACATCAGTGACAAAAGGAAGACAAGAGAAAATCTGGGCCTATTCCTGAAGGAAATGGGAGACCTTGTTATCTGGAACAGTGAAAAGGATGAGGTACTGAATGCCTTTGCCTGGAAAAAGGCATTTCTGATTGGCCTTCAGGAATCCCAGGTCCCAGAGGCCATGCTGAAAGGCTAGGTCAAGGAAGATGTACCTTTGATGGAAGAGGATCAGATCAGGGAATACTTAAAATAGACATTTGCATGTCCATGGACTCTGATGAGACGCACCCACGAGTGCTGAGGGAGCTGGCAGATGTGATTGCAAGGACACTCTCAATAATCTTTGCTCGATTGTGGTAAATGGGAGAAGAGTCCAAAAACTGCAGGAAAGAAATGACACTCCTATCTTCAAGAAGGGCAAGAAGGAGAACATGGGAACTACAGGTCAATCATCCTCATCTCAATCAAGGTGATGAAAAGGCTAATCTTGGAAAATATTTCCAGGCACATAAAGGGCAAGGATGACTCCTAAATCATGATGAGTAGTCAGCATGGATTCCCCAAGGTGAAATCATGCATGACCAACCTGATAAACTTCTATAGTGAAATTACCAGCCTGACGGATGAGGGAGGAGCAGTGGACATTGTCCTCCTGGACTTTGGTAAGGTCTTTAACGCTGTCCCTCATAAGATCCTCACAGAGAAACTGTTGAAGTATGGGCTGGATAAGCAGACAGTGAGGTGGATCAAAAACTGGCTGAACGGCCAGATGCAGAGGAGTCAGTAGTGAAAAGTCTATTTGGGGGCCAGTAATGAGTAGAGTACCCCAGGGGTCAGTATTGGGTCTAGACTTGTTTAACATCTTCATTAACGATTTGGACAATGGAGTAGAGTGTACCCTTAATAAATTCATGGAGGACACTGTGGTGGTTTTACCCTCCTACACAGCTGAACTCCACCACAACCACTCTCTCACTCCCCCTCCTCAAAGGAGAAGGGTGAGAAAACACAATGCAAAGGGCTCAAGGGTGGTTATATGGGACACTCACCAGTTATCATCATGGGCAAAACAGGCTTAGCATAGGGAGTTTAATATAATGTATTACCTATCACTAGCAGTCTAGAACAGTGAGAAACTAAAAGCAAGCAAAACATCTTCCCCTATTCTAGGAGAACCTTATTCTAACTCCTCTCCCTGAGCAGTGCAGGGGAACGGGGGAATGGGTCTGCGGTTATTCTGTAATGCTTTGTCTCCACCGCCCCTTCACGGTCACTCTCTGCCCCTGCTCCACATGGGGTCCCTCCCACAGGAAGCCGTCCTTCCTGAACTGATCCTGCGGGGGCTGCCCACAGGCAGCAGCTCTTCAAGAACTGCTCCCACATGGGTCTGTACCACGGGGTCCATCCATCAGGAGCAAACTGCTCCAGCATGGGTCCCCCATGGGCGGCAGCTCCCCCCAAGATCACTGCTCCTGTGTGGGCTCCTCTCCACAGGCTGCAGCTCCGGCCTGGGGCCTGCTCCTGTGGAGGCTCTCCATGGGCCACAGCCTCCTCCAGGCCACATCCACCTGTTCCACCGGGGGCTCCTCCACAGGCTGCAGCGTGGAGATCTGCTCCATGTGGGACCCATGGGCTGCAGGGGGACAGCCTGCTCCACCAGAGGCCTCTCCACAGGCCGCAGGGGAACTTCTCTGTGCCTGGAGCACCCAGTGCCCTCCTTCTTCACTGACCTTGGTGTCTGCAAGGCTATTTCTCACTCCTCTCTCTCCCAGCTGTTGTTGCACAGTAAGATTTTTCTCTCTCTTAAATCTGGTTTCACAGAGGCACAACCAATATCACTTGTTTGCTTAGATGTGGTCAGCAGTGGGTCTCTTTTGGAGCCAGCTCACTATGGCTCTTATGTGACATTGGATAGCTTCTGGACTCTTCTCACAGAGGCCAACCCTGCAGCCTACCTGTTACCAAGCTCTTGCCACATAAACCCAAGACACCTTGTAAACCAACTGCTGGAAATAGCTGCTATTACCTTGAAATAAAAACTTATGATCTTTCTACGTGATTTTCAAACCATGGGAAGACAAAACATTTGGACTACTTGGACAATTTACATCCTGAGTGCTGATTTCTCAGAATATGTGTTCTGAAAACAGGAAGTGCAAATTGAACAGATTCAAGAATTTCTTCTGCTAGTGAATTTTGCAAACAAAATAAAAGTCTTGAAAGAAACAACAAGAGGAAATAGAAAGGGAAAGGGAGAGGGAAAGGGAAAGGGAAAGGGAAAGGGAAAGGGAAAGGGGAAAAGGAAGGGGAAAAGGAAGGGGAAAGGGAAAGGACAAAAGGCATGAAGATCTATTGCCTGGAACTGGAAGCAGTTTTATTTATTAATTTTTATTTTTATTCTTTAATTATCTTTTATTCAGGGTCTCTTTCATCTTATACTCATTCAGAGAACATGTATTCTCCTCTTTATGGCCCTGTTTATGTTTGGTTGATTGTTTTACTTATTTATTGTCATTTATTTATTGCAGTTGATATTTTTCTGCTTCTCTCTAACAAAATATTAGGATTGTCACAGCTTTTGCTTGTGACCGCCTCTGGTAACTGAGTCTCTATACATTCTACGCTCTTAAGTAGCTAATTTCATTTTTCATTTTTATCCTGGCAGGGATATTTGATACAACTTCTTGTGGTTTAAACTGGCAGGCAGCTAAGCACCACACAGCCTTTTGCTTTTACTCTCACTGGGGGAGAGAATCAGAAAAAAAGGTAAAACTTGTGGGTTGAGATAAAGACAGTTTAATAGGACAGAAAAGGGAGGGAAATAGTAATAATAATAATAGTAATAATGATAAAAGAATATACAAAACAAGTGATACACAGTGCAATTGCTGACCACCTACTGACTGATGCCCAGTCAGTCCTCAAGTTGCCTGCTTCCTGTTCTCCCCAGTTTTATTGTTCAGAATGATACCACATGGTATGGAATATTCCTTTGGCCAGTTTGGGACAGCTGTCCTGGTTCTGCCCCCCCACAGCTTCTTGTGCACCCCCAGCCTCCTTGCTGTCAGGGCAGCATGAGGATCTGAAAAGTCCTTGATTTAGTGGAAGCACTGCTCAGCCACAACTAGAACATCAGTGTGTTATCAATATTATTCTCATACTAAATCCAAAACACAGAACCATACCAGCTATTAGGAAGAAAATTAATTCCATCCCAGCTGAAACCAGGACACACATCAATTTCCACAAGACTCGGCTGAAATGAAAATCAAGTCAAGCCCCTTATTCCACTGATGGCAGTGGAAATCTTGAAGTATGCATAAATGACAGTTAAAGCATGTTTTACTGTATTTTCTATTGACTAATCAGGTGAAAACTCAAGAAAGTTGTTGAAAGAAAAAAAATAAAGCTGACAAGCTCTCTCTAGTTATACTGTTACTTTAGTATCAAGAATGTCTCAAAAACTTTCATTTCTGTGAAGACAATTTCTTCAAGAGATCAGCACTGCAATTCTGCTGACCAGAACAATGTGCAATGAATAAATGGTTCAGTTACTTTTTCTACACTAGCATGCATGTATTAATTTGTAACTAACGTTTTAGCAGTAGGAGCAGGTATTATGCTGAAAAACAAGAAAACTGAAGTCTTATTACTGTTCACAAAACATGTATTACCCAAGCTTACTCATCTTGTCAACAAAATAGCTGTATCAATGTATCCTCTGGAGGTGTTTTTTTTTTCTTCCCCCCCACCAAAAAAAAAAAAAAAAAGTGGGCCATAAAAATAACTCTTCTCCTGATTCAATATGAAACATTAACATCACGGTTTAAAGTTCTAGACCAAAACACTAACCTAACGAATAAAAATCCTCAATCTATAGAAAATGTATGTATAATGGGGTGGTTTATAGGCATACTAACTTTTATAAAAAACACAGTGAATCTTACTCTTAGAAATACACATTAGATATCTAGAGGTAGGTATGATAATTCTCATTTATTCTGTTCCAGTGTACACAACATTTGTATATGTTTAGTTACAAAAAATGTCTGAAATTGCCACATCCATTTTTCCAGGAATATAAACATTATAAACACTTTTCCAATTGCATTAAAAAAAAAAAAAAAGTATTTTGTAATGTATAGGGTTTATGGAAGTGCAGGAAAATGAACAAACAAGCAAGCAAACAAACAAAACCCACATTGAGAAGCATCCTAGTATTTCAGATAAAATGATGTAGCCATATGCCATATACTGGTATGATCTCATTATTAGTTAGATAGCTGTTTTTGAGTTTTCTTGTTAATCATAGGACAAAACAGGACTATATACCTTCTACAATAGAACTGAGGCATGAAGATACAATGGAATCACCAGTGTGAACTTATGTCGGTCTTGAATACATAAACTTCTCATAAACCAAAAGTCTCTATAGCTGCAAAATAATTCTTGGACATAGTTTGCCTAATCCCTTTTCATACCCTTATAAAATTTCTGAGATAGGGCTCTTATTGTATCTAACAAAACATGGAAGAGATATACTTTTAGTCTGTGGTATTTATTCTCAAAGTATGAGGAAGAAAGATCTGTTATTACAAATGATTAATATATATATATTTTTCTTTTCTTTAAGAGCCATTTGGTTCCTGATAGAAAATTAATTTCACTAACTTGTCAATCTAATTAGTAATATGAAACAGAGATTATCCAATTATTTTAAATGCTTCAGCATAAAACAACAATTAAAATTCCCATATATAAATGATTTACTTATATGAAATTCTAACTGAAAAAAACAGGTCTTTATTTGTTATGTGTCAGGAACAATTAACAGTATAAAAGCAACTGAAACATTAATTTTCATTCTGTTAATAGCAATATCATTAAATTGTAAATGACAATTCAACATTACAGTTATAGGACCACTTGGAACAGAAAGTGAGTCATTAATGTCTTGTTCTTGTTTTTATTATTATTATTATTATTGAATGAAATTATTATATGTATAGTTATATCATCATGACTAGCCAAAGTGGATAAATCAAATGTATTCTTTTATGTTTAATATCAGAATGAATCTAGGCAACATGCATTTCCTTTAATCTTGGTGAGTCATTAGGATAGTATATCAAAGCTTATGTGGCTTTAAGATCAGGAACAAGCATGTCCTGAACAAAATGAAATTTCTAGAGGTCTTCCATTAGAGGAATTTAGGATACGTAAGGCTCCCTATGGAAACTGTCATATTGCTTGTTTGCTTAACATTTTCCAAATAGAAAGATTTTTAACATAGCTTTTGCAACAATATAACATTTAGTTATTCTATTATAGTAAATCTATTAAGTTTAAGTCATCTTTCAGTCAAGAATATTCAAATGGTCTTCAGAGGTTACCGTATCACAGAATCATAGAATGGCTGAGGTTGTAAGGGACCTCTGGAGATCATCTAGTCACAGTCCCCTGCCAAACAGGGTCATCTGCAGCACATTGCACAGGGTTGCATTCAGGCAGCTTTTGAATGTCTCCAGAGAAAAAGACCCCACAGCTTCTCTGGGCAATCTGTTTCAGTTGTCACCCTCACAGTAAAGAAGTGTTTTCTCATATTCATCTGGAACCTCCTGTGTTTCAGTTTGTGCCTCTTGCCTTTTGTCCTGTCGCTGGCCACAACTGTGGCGAGGACCATGGTGAAGCAGGCTGTCCCCCTGCAGCCCATGGAGTAACACAGTGGAGCAGATCTCCACACTGCAGCCCGTGGAGGAGCCCCCGGTGGAGGACGTGGATGTGTCCTGGAGGAGGCTGCGGCCTGTGGAGGACCCCCACCAGAGCAGGGCTCTGGCCGGAGCTGTAGCCCATGGAGAAGAAACCACACAGGAGCAGGGGGTCTGGGGGGAGCTGCTGTCCATGGGGAACCTGTGCTGGAACAGTTTGCTCCTGATGGATGAATCCCATGGTACGGACCCATGTTGGAGCAGTTCTTGAAGAGCTGCTGCCTGTGGGAAGTCCACACAGGATCAGTTTGGGATGGACTATATCCCATGGGAAGGACCCCACACGGAGCAGGGGAAGAGAGTGACCACGAAGGAACAGCGGAGACGAAGTGCTATAGACTGACCGCAACCCCCATTCCTCCATTCCCCTGCACCGCTCGGGGAGAGGAAGTGGAAGAGGGTGGATGGAGGGGAAGGTGTTTTTGGTTTATTTCCTTTGTTTCTCACTTCTCTAGCCTGTTAGTAATAGGCAATAAATTTTATTATCTCCCTACTCTAAGTCTGTTTTGCTCGTCATGATAATTGTTGAGCAATTTCCCTGTCCTTATCTCAACCCTTGAGCCCTTTGTATTATATTCTTTCCTCCTTTCCCTTTGAGGAGGGGGAGTGAGAAAGCAGCTGAGGTGGAGTTTGGCTGCCCACCCAAGCAAAACCACCAGACTTCTAGGGCCTTAACATATGGGATTCCTCCAAGTAGGTCCCTAAGGAGGCCAAAGATTGCTTTCATGAAGTCCAGGGTTGCAATCATCCTTATTGCCCTGCTTCCTTGTTGCAAGATCCTGAACTCTACTACCACTCACTATAGCCAAGGCTGCCCCGAGCCTTCACATCAGCTGGTCCTTTTTTCTTTGTGACTACAAGGTCCAGAAACACATCTCTCCTCATTGGCTCCTCAACCACTTATGTCGAAAAGTTATAACTATTGTTCTGCAGGAACCTCCTGGATTGTTTGTGCCTAGCTGTGAGGTTTTTCCAGCATATATCAGGGTCCGTCATGAGAACTATGGCTTGTGATTGTGAGGCTACTTCCAGCTGTCTGTAGAAGGTTTCATCTACTTTCTTTTTGTGATCAGGTGACCTGTAGCAAACAACCACAACAGTATCAGCCATGGTAGCCTGCCCTTTAATCCTTACCCATAAGCTCTCAACTCTCTCTTCATTCGTCCCTAGTCAGAGCTCAACGCATTCCACTTGTTCTGTCACATAAAGAGTAAATACATTCTTACCAGTAAGTCTCACCTATTAGTTACCAAGAATAATCTTAATCCAAAAGTCAGGTGTCTAACCTGAATTCTTTGCATGAAAGTACATAGTACATGGAAGGATGACATTTTTTCTCTTGCCGATAGTAATCATAGAATCATTAAGGTTGGAAAAGACCTCCAAGATCATCTGGTCCAACCATCCCCCTACTACCAATATCACCAGAGGTCAAAGGGTTGTGGTGAACGGGGCTACATTTGGCTGTCAGAGAGTTGCTAGTAATGTTTGCCAGGGCTCAGTTCTAGGGCCAGCCCTGTTTGACATTTTATCAATAATTCGGGTGTAGGAGTGGAATGCATCCTCAGCAAGTTTGTTGATGATCATAGAATCATTAAGGTTGGAAGAGACCTCCAATATCATCTGGTCCAGCCATCCCCCTACTACCAATGTTGCCCACTAAACCATGTCCCTAGGCACCATGTCCAACCTTTCCTTGAACACCCCCAGGGATACTGATGCCACCACGTTCCTGGGCAACCTGTTCCAATGCCTGACTACTCTTTCTGAGAAGAAATGTCTCCTAATGTGTAACCTAAACCTCCCCTGGTACAACTTGAGGCCATTCCCTCTAGTCCTATAACTGGTTATCCGTGAGAAGAGGCTGGTAATGGTTCTTGATGCCCTGTACTTCCACACTTGCTGTGCAAAGTTAATCCTACATGATATCAATGGCTGGAAAATAAATAAATAAATAAATAAATAAATAAAATGTTATTTTCAACAGTCCTCAAAATATCAAATTTACTCCAATTATACAGAGGTCACAATATTCTCTAAATTATTTTATCTGTCTCCTCAATATAATGAAAAAAAAAGCAGGATAAACCTTTCCAAGATATATTAAAAGTATGTTAACTATGTCATATAGTAAGTTTAGTAAATGGGGCCGAAAGTATCAGCATTACAGATTTATTCGAAGTTGTTAAAATCCTGTAAAAGGTGTGTCTATGTATTGCCTTGCACTTCTGTCTAATCAAGTCTTCCTAATCCCCTGTAATCTAAAGGAATATATTCTGACACCTTGCTTTCCTTTGTTGTTCATAAAAATTTCCTAGAAATGCCACCAATATTGGTAACTATGGGTCAAGTCTCAAAATCTGTATGGACTTTTTACACAGAGAAACATGGAAGTTGATGCTTTTGTCTGAATAAGGTATTTGTAAAAGTAGAGAGTTCTGTAATGCAGCATTTGGCCCAGATTTGATAACTATTTGCCATGCAAAAGAACAGGTTACAGTGACAAGCTGAGAGCCCATTTTATGTTTGGTGGAGCTCTGTTGCACACAAATTTGCCTTATGAGTGGTTTTATTTCAAGTTGTGTTATCACTAGAGATTGCTTTAAAGTGCCTTGAAAATATCTAGTTCCTCTGCATATTCACCTTCTTATTTTTATGTATTTCTTACCTACTTGGCCCTTACTTGCTGGCTTTGAAATCAACACTGAAATGATAAAAGCATTATCAAGACTAACTTCAGCATAGAAAGTTTTCTATAAATACTTTCTCATATTATCCTCAAGCATTTAGGTTAATGATAGAAACATATCTACAATTGCAGATGGAAAAGATTCAAATGCCTTAGCCCAGCAAAAAGAACTTTATTCATAGACATTTCTCTGTTGCTTAGACCAGTCTCTTAACTAAAACAGATTACAAAAGCAATGAGGTTAACATAATTTGAGATAAGAAAATAAATGTAAGAACTAACACTATGTATTGAACGCTGACAAAATATTGCAGCCAAAATGAAATAGTTATAGAAATTATGAAATAATCAAACTTTAAGGGTAAAAGAAATGGAAAAGAACTGACTCTGACTGAAACATTCAGCCTTTCAGGAAGAGGACTATTATTGTATTAAATGCCTGTGGGCATGAAAAATATAATTATCCTTCTGTGTACTGATTTGGAAGACTATGTATCTTTGTTTTTTTTTCCATTCTACTTGGCATCCAATTGCAAACTAACTTGTAAATGTAGTCTCAAAATGTATAATCACTTCTGGAGCTAACAGGTGACAGCAAGTGTACTACTCAGTCATGCAGCAGGATTTTGCATGAGGATCAAGTACGTATAGTAGCCTTAGACAGTAATTTCCAAACAGTAGTTTAAAAAATAATTGGAGAGTGACAATAATTAAGGGGGATGCCTACCCTAAACTGTTTTCTGTTTTAGCTATGCCTGTTACTCAATACCCTTATTAGTAGGTAGAATGCATAATGCAATATTTGAAAATTTCTCTTATATAGAAATTCAGAAAATAAGGAATATATAGGCATACATGTAGAAAATAATAATCTTGTAATTGTATCATGGAATATATCATAAAATACTTTGTAGGAAAACACCAGTATGACAACAAATGAATACTTTAATTTTTGGACGTCGACAAACACAATATTTCTGTTGAGGGAAAAAAAATAATAATAAAAAAGATAACCATAATCATTCTGTCTCCTGGATTTATTTATTTATTTATTTTTCCTTTTAAAAAATAGTCAGCTTCAACACCTACTTGCACTTAGGCTCAGGGTTCTTTGATAAAGTCTTCTTCTGCATTAAAAAGTGTCAGTTTTGCTTTACATGAATTAACCTATTTCATGTCTTTCCAAAATGACCGACAATAATAATAGCTAAAAAGGCACATCATTTTAGTTACCAAAATTTATACGAAGACTCAAAAGAGAAAAAGGTGTATTATTAAAATGTGCCTGTCCATTTCTTTAATTTGCTGTGTTCAGAAAAGCATTTACTCATTATAGGTCAAGCAGAAATGAATATTATGTCATAAAATGAGTGAACACCTCTAATACTGTTCTTGGAGTAACAAAGTACAAGTTAAATTAGATTGAGGTGTAATTTATGCCATCTACTCTAAAAATCATCAGCTAATGGAATCCAAAGCTCTTTTCAGTGCTTCTATTTAAACAAACAGCACAAGGTACTATGGCATAGTACATTCTGTAGAAAAATAAAATAAAATAAAATAAAATAAAATAAAATAAAATAAAAATGTTTTGTAGGTTTCATAAGACCACATATGGTGACAGAATAATGCTACATGTTGAGATAGCATTAAAAATGTCATATTAGTATGACCATCCAAATGAGTTAATTGAAAGCATTTGGAAGAGACAAGGTAGAGACAGCTGTAAAAGTATAAATAGATCATTTAAAAATGGCAAAGAAAGGAAAAGCAGAAAACATTTTTCTAAAAAGTATACTGCTGTTATGGGCAGAAAATTATCCATTTGCAGAATGACAGCAGGGCATTTAGACATGACTGGAAAAATTCTTGCATTCTGAGATTCAGGCTTTCAAAACTTTCAATACTTTCAGGGTCTAGAATGGTACTTCAGGAGTATAATAGGCTACTGCTGATACTGAATATCAAAGAGGTATGGGGCGTGTGGTAGCACAGATCCCATTGATTTCATTACAGTTTTGTCATTGATCCCAACAGAGAACTTATAATTGGAGATGATTTGAAGCATAGAAATATGAGTTTTATATAATTTTAAGATGATGTCCTTATTTAAGGAATCCATATTTGAATTAGTGTCCTTTAGATATCTGTGATCTAAATTCAGTGGGATGAACAACTTTTCAGTATGTTACATTGTGTTTATTGCAATCCTGTTTCCCTGGAGGTTTGCATTTCATCTTTGCTAGCAAAAAGCCACAGGTCTTGTTTAACTCCACATAACCTCAGGAATTGGAGTTGCCAAGGTTTTGTCTGGACTTTTGTGTGCAGAATAAACTATAAACTATATAAACTATAAACTGGTATTACAGGTGCAGCATGAAGAGTACAAGCATGGCAGAGGCCTTGAGAGTACAGGCACATAATGATATCAGAAGGCACAGGTCTATAAATACTGTAGTAGTGCTCAATTAGTTGCCACCTCTAGAGTACAACATCAACAGCTTAATTTATAGATAAAAAAGAAAACAAAGAGTAAGTACACAACATATATAAAATGTACCACATATAGTAAATTTGATATAAAGTGGAATCAAAGCCAATGAAGTAATAGTGAATAAGGAGATGGTGTTTAAACAATATATGAAAATCTCCTAAAATAATCCAACAGTAAGAAGGAAGATCCTAAATTTTCCCAACAATATATTCCACCTGGAAAAGAATATAGAATGAATGATGATTTGCCATTTATTTATTTATTTATTTATTTTTTTACAGGAACAGGAATTTTGAACTTAACATCAGAGAAAAGTGGTAGATAGTGGGAAGCATGTGTGTAACAGTTTCACCTATGTTATTAGCTGTAATAGATATTATTTGGATTATCAATATTAGTATTGTAATTGGACTACCAAGTCCTTGATTAGATTGCTAAAACTTAGACTGATATAAAAATAATTTACTGATTAAAAATCTTAATTCAGCTTATATGGTATGATTCCTCAGCACACATAATACCGAAGGGTTCCTGTTATATTTTGCAGGTTGGGTGAAAGGCAATCTGTCTCTTGGTTGGACAAAGTTTAGAAAGAAAAGCATCAGGCTTACGTGGCTAAAGATACACAAAGCGTAGTTATACTCAGTTTTTGCTAACTTAATTTGCCTATACAGTTATGAAGTTTAATATTTATGATTCCTTTTACAAGAAATATATTTTACCCACAAAGCTATTTATGTTACTTATATTTGAAACAATCTTTTGAATTCAAGAAATTTTATTATTACCATTCCACATATGCGGAGCAGAGATACCAGGAATACTTCTACCTACTATTTCATTAAAATGTCAAAGCTCTGTCCAAGCAAACATGTATGGTTAGAATGCAGCATGATGTGAAAATACCAGCTAGTAATCCAGCTGTGATACCATATTACTGTCTGCACCTTTTCTAATGAATGTCATGCTCATGTGACTATAATCTTTCTAGTTACAGAGCTAGCTGTCTTTCTGCAAAGCTAGATACACCCTAGAAGTAACAGTCAGATTGCTAAAGGTACTTAAACATATAAAAATTCAGATAAATGCCTGAGAAGAGTTTTAAGAACAACCCTCATACATACTTATCTGAGAAGAGCAGAAGATCACAGAAAAGTCTGTTTGGTATAAAGAAGAAATATAAGCTTCTGTTCCTCAGTTTCTTAGTGCTTTAATAGCTGAACTGTCCTTTCCTGTTTACATGAAATGATGATCAGGGATATATATTTTCACATTTAATTAATCCCTCACACTCAGATGACAAGCATTTATTTAAACTTTATTTTCAACAACAGCACTGAAACAATGAACTGTTTGGAGCAATGGCAGACATATTTGTCAGTGTGCATAGAAAAACAAAACAAAACAAAACAAAACAAAATAAAATACAATAAGGAATCTGGCTTCCACTTTTCCTTCTTTTATTTCTCTTGTCAATTACAAACACAAGCAGATAAATCTAAATGCAGACAGAACAGAACGGATGATCAAGGAAAGACAAGCAGTCGTCAAGTTAAAACTCAGATAGATTCAGATTTCATACAGGAACTCACTTCCCTAATGACTTTAAGTAAACCTTTGATTTTTTTTTATTTTTTATTATTATTTTTTTTTACGTTTATTGTCATGAAGCAAAGCTTTGTGCATTGCTTGAGCCCACTTCTGTTAATATGAAAAAGTAATTTTGCACAGAAAGGCTTTAGCAGTAGAGTTAACTTCATTTGATCTTGAAAACAGAGTCTGGCATGACAGTTACAGCAGGGTCAAATACCCTAAGTGGAAGAATTTATTTACTTTTTGAAACTGAACATCAGCTTTTGTTCTTCATATTTATTTTCGAGATCATTTAGGCAATAGATGCAATTCATAGGTGGTAGAAATAGAGAGATCTACAGAAGAAACTTCTAATGTATTCACAACATCAGCTAATTGTAATGAGATCTTTATGCCACACATTAGGAAGTAAGCTAGTGCAAGTCGACTCATAGGAAACTATTTCAGAGTAGAGTCTGGTTTAGCATAATAATAAAGGGGTTTGTCATTCTCTGAAAAAAAAAAATGCTCTTATACTAGCTCTTATACTAATGCTAATAATAGCTGAAAAGACAGATAAAACTATGTTAAAAAAAAAAAAGCTTTTGATCTTAGGGACTCCATTTTTATTTTTTATTTTTATTTTTTTTGGGGGGGGGGGAATGTAAAAGAGGAATGGAGAAGACTGCATCTATATCTGCACTTTATTCTTTGTTTATGGGACTGGCAATTACAGAAAAAGGGTCCAAATTTTCTCTGTTGAAAAAAAAATGAATTGAATCAGATAGGATAAACAATTTCACTAATTTCCATTTATAATTTCAAAGCTGTGTCTTCTGGAAACCTTAATGGAAATTCTGTAGGATAAAAGCAAAATACAGAACAGAAGACATGAAAAAGCCTTTAATTTACGTAAGTGTTGTTATCTACTTCGTACTGTTAAGGTAACTCAAAAGAAAAAAAAAACAAAAACAGAATCACTACAACTTGGAAGCTGACATTCTGTGAAATTTCTGTCACAGAAAACTGATCAAATGAGATCATCATTTGTTGAAAAAAAAAAAAAAAGGAAGCTGTGGTTAACTAACGTAACTCACTGCTTCTGGTCTGAAGCAAATAGGTGTCACTTCCAAAATTCAATTCAGTTTCTATTTCCTTTCTGAACTTTTTCTCCACAGTAAGAGGTTTGATCAAAGAATGCCTGAAGGTGACAGTTAATGGTGATTTCTACCTCAGAATGAGAAGAACAAGGTAAAAAATAACATATATATATATATATATATATATATATATCAAACAGAGTAGATGAATTTGGGCAACTAAATAGGCGTCAGAGGAATTTCAGCAGTGGAAAATTTTATAAATTAAAGAAGTTCTATTCTGCTTTTAGCATCACTCAAATCTAGCTTGCTTCTAACTTGTTCCACAGTTTTCCTTTAAATACTTTTATAAGATAAATATTAAGTAAACTTAGATAGGATGCTGTTTGTATTCAACGTAAAAGAACTTCTAAACTGGATGTTACTTAGATCATACGGCAATTCAATGTCACATCAATTTCATGCAGATGTTCCATAATAGGAGAGTAAAGATTAAACTTGTTTAGAATTCTGTTGAGTCTGTTGGCATTCCATTGGTGATAATAATGAAAAGAGATGAAAAGCTGTAAGAACAATAAATATTATCATGTGCATTTAGGAATACAGTTAAAATCAATGTTTATTATACTTGTATCTAAATACACATGAAAAGAGATATGCAAAGGAACAGACAGTAGCTGACAGTAGTTCTGGGACCAATCAAGCAGCATGATTTGATTGTTAAAGTTTAGGTCACTGATTCTCAAAGAAGTTGAGAATGACAGAAAACAGCATATATATAGAAAGCCAAACTTTCTAGATAAAACAGTATTTTAGCTCCTCCAGAACACAAACATCTCAATTTACAGTTACTTTGCTGAAACTAAGTTTGCAAGCTAATTAAGATGATTAGCAGTAATTAAAATTGTGTCCCCCATCTCACATTAGAGGCAATTAGATTGTTTTTCATAGCTATAAAGCTTTACATGCATGATTGGGCCTTAGTTTTAAATACAGGCTGGTGGAGAGGGAAAGATTACTTTCTGGAGGATTGTCTGAAGACATAAAGATCAAAAGTAGATAGTGTTTCCAAAAAGCTGAGAAATGCTGAAATTAATCTTGAAAGTTTTGGGAACTTTGTTAATTGGCTGATCAAGTTGTAAGAAGCTGAGCATTTGCTGAAAGAACAATGAGCTAGTACCCTTACAAGTTTATCCTTGGTTAATATAGTCTGGGAAGAGTGCAGGAACATAATATGACATTGCTATCTAATAAAACTGTACTCCAAGCTGGTGGTGTAAGCAGTGTAAGCTGGTGGTGTAAGGTGTAAGCTAGTGGTGTTTTGTACTGTTATGTCCAGTAAATTTCTTCCTCAGAGGAAAAAACAAAGAGTATTAAAATCTTTAATTAAACATGCGCTTTCTCAATACTTTGGAATTGACCCTACAGGGATATTTGAAGAAAGGACTATTAAACTCTTATTCAAGTTTTATTTCAGTGAACGGCACAGATTTGGGTTCTTCCCCATAAGTAATAATTATTTTTCTTTGATTTTTCTGTCTCCATGGTAACTCCTTTCTTGAGAATCTCTTTCTCCTTTTCCTTGGGAAAGCCCAGATATGATCACTACCCTGAAAACCATGTAAATCATTAATTTAATACATTTTTTACAGTCTTTATTAACAGGTAGAAACCTTCTCCTCTTTCACTTAATTGAATATTTGAGTCTGAAGGAGACAGAAAATACATTACCTCTGCAAGTGTCTACTCAGTCATGTCTTCTGGGCTAATTCCTGTTTTTCTATACAGTAATAAAAACTATAGCTCTTCATGCTCAATTTATCAGTGTAGTAAAAATCAGTTTCAGCTAATTTCCATTCTTTGAGAAGCTTTTAATTTTTTTTTCCTATTTCTTTTTGCTTGAATAAGTTTTAACTATAATGCAGGCATGGTTACAGGAAATTAAGGCTTTACTAAAACACTGTGGAGCAGAGTTATAGTTAATTTTGTGTCATTTTTTCTGTTCTATGCTTTCAATATTTTGAAAAAATAAACAGACTGAGGCTTGATATACAAGCTAAATATTTGGATGAGGTTGTTCATTTAATTGCCTTAGCTATTACAAAGTTATAAAACAGGAAAGGAATCTATTTGAATACCATTTTTTCTCTGAAGTATTTTGTTTCATGAAATTATTTTAAAGGATGCATAACTTAAATAGAAACTTTTGAACCTAACGAGAACAAAAATATTTCCCTAAATTTGATGAACAACAACAAATATAGGGAAAAGAAAAAAAAAGGTGGAAAACTCAAATTTTATTTTGCATATCTCCAACATTCATTTCAAAAGTTCATGTTAAATGCAACACTTGGTATAGCTCTATATTAAATTCATCTCATTGCTTTAATGTCTAGATATCAAGTTAGATATCAATATTTGTCTTGTTATTATTTCTTTGTTTATTTTTAAACAACTCATGCAGTGGTTTGGGGCGGGGGGGGACACGACACACTTCTAAGCAATTAAGCAGGTCTTAGCCCTGCCACCCAAACACTTATTTATTTATTATTTCCTCAATAAGAAAATAAATAAATAATGGTCAAATTTCAGCTCTGAATTGCCTAACAAAAGAAATTATGATGTCTTGAACCTTGTTTATTCTGAAATGTTTATTTTGACCAATCACTTTGTTAAGACCATTCTACAAACAATTATTTAGCATTTACAATTCAATAAGTTTTCCTTTGGTATGTTAGTTTTATGGTTTAGACAACTTTTTCCAACATTTTTTTCTTCTTCACAGACTCCTCCTTTGAGCCATTTTTCAGAAGATAGCTCCATGAGTTCAGAATAAAATCAGCTAACAGAAACAAGGCTTTGCTTTGTCTTAATTGTTACTTCTGGCACACATAGCTGCCTGGGTTATGTCTTTGGCCTCCGGATATTTGACTAGACTCTTGGATGCCTAAGTAAGTCAAGTATGTGGAATTTTACTCCAAGATAAATAACAGGCTGGACAGGACAGTTAAACTAATCAAAGCAAGGTGTTGAAGGGAACGTGGGAAGACAAGTTTGATTGCATTCAGGACTCCAGACTCCAAGTTGGCAGTGGACACTTTTCCCCAATATTGAGTTACAAAGCTCTGGTGCAGTAAGGAACTAATGTCAAACCAATCCATTCATTCCATGCTATCTTACTGCCATCCCATCTAAGTTTGCTTATAGTATGAATTAGAATAAGACCTCAGACTCCTAAAGGAGCATGCTAACCAGCAAGTTATTAAGTCATTTTTGCTTTGCTGCAGTGAATATTAGATCAAATGCAAAATCTAATAATGGTGAAATTTAAAGCATGCCATCACCACAAATAACTTGAAGCACCATGGTTAAAATAGCTCAGTGGCTAAGACATTCCGTTGAGTAGGAAAAGCATTAAGAGGAATATATTCCAGGTCTTTTTTTTTTTTTTTCCCTTCCTAAAGACAAGCCCATTTTTTATTTTATTTTATTTATTTTATTTTATTTATTTATTTTATTTTATTTTATTTTATTTTATTTTATTTTATTTTTAAATCCAATACATACCACTGATAAAGTACTCAGGGCAACACCTAGATTAGAACATCTCGCTGAACAATCTGAGACACTCTGCCAGCTGAAACTCAGAAGCATGTTTTTGTTTATAGCTTGAATAATATAGAGATGTTGCACAACTAGATTTCTGGCAGAAAATGCCTCTCAGGGAGCCAACAGTGCAAAAGTTGTTGGTGGAGTGTCACAAGATTGTGCACGGTGTAGAAGACCAAATCTGCTGAGGTCATATTCTTCCTGTCTTGTGGGAGGAGTCCTTAGAGTGCACATCTGTTGCATTGCTGCCCAACAGGACAGGACCTGGAGGTGCTAGTCAAGAGCTGGCTAAACCTGAGGCAGCAGTGTGCCCAGGTAACCAAGAAGACAAATGGCATCCTGGCTTGCATCAGAAATAGTGTGGCCAGCAGGACTAGAGAAGTGATTGTCCCTCTGTACTCAGCACTGGTGAGATGAAATCTTAAAAACTGTGTTCACTTTCGGGCCCCTTACTACAAGAAGAATATTGTGTTGCTGGAATGCATTCAGAGAACAGGTAGAAAGCTGGTGAAGGGACCACAAAACAAGAGTTATGAGGAGTGGCTGACAGAACTAGGGTTGTTTAGTCTTGAGAAATCGCATGACATTCAGCAAGGCTAAATGTCAGGTGATTCATTTGAGTCATAACAACCTCATGCAGTGGTATAGGCTTGGGGAAGAGTGGCTGGAAAGTTGCCCAGAAGAAAAGGACCTGGATGTGTCTGTCAACAGCCAGACAAACATGAACCGGTGGTGTGCCCAGGTGGCCAAGAAGGCCAAAGGCATCCAGGCTTGTATCAGAACTAGTGTGGCCAGCAGGACTAGGGAAGTTATTGTCCCTCTGTGCTTGGCACTGGTGAGACCACACCTTGAGCAGTGTGTTCATTTTGGGAACCCTCATTACAAGAAGGATGTTGAGTTGCTCTATCATGTGCAGAGAAGAGCAACAAAGCTGGTGAAAGCAAGACACATGAGGCGTGACTGAGGGAACTGGGTCTGTTTAGTCTAGAGAAAGGAGGCTGAGAGGAGACTTCATCACTCTCTATAACTACCTGAAAGGAGATTGCAGCCAGGAGGATGCCAGTGTCTTTTCTCAGGTGACAAGTGACAAGATGCAAGAAAATGGCTTCAAGTAACCCCAGAGGACATTTAGATTAGATATTAAGAATAATTTATTCATGGGAAGGGTGGTTAGGCATTGGAACAGGCTGTCCACGGAAGTGGTAGTCACCATCCCTGGAGGCATATAAGAGACATGTGGACGTGGCACTTAGGGATATGACTTAGTGGAGGACGTGTAGTATTTTTCCAATCTAAATGATTTTATGATTATGCTAAGGTTTTGTTTTTAAGACATTTGGAGTAGTCCAAAACAGACAAGAATCATACTACAAGTTTTTTTGTGTGATGATCAAGTTTCAGTGCTCACGTTTACTCCTTGGACATCTTTTATTCAAACAGTTGCAAGTGAAAGAGGGAGAAGTTAAAATGATGTTTGTGTCTGTATAATGACCATCCACACATTAGATTCTTCTTGTTCCATTTTCATCTTCACCAGCAGAAGACATTACATCTAACTATATATTCAGGTGACTTTGCCTCCCTTTAAGTTCATTCATATGGCTGTAGTTTCCCAAAAGTCTAGACAGTATGTTTTGTTTTGAAAATAGCACCTCTGGCGGCATTCACTTTGAAGTTAAGATGCTGAAACATAGCTGACTGTATGCAAGCATCTTTATATGAGCTAGTAAATCAAAGTTCATTGAGTCCAACTCCTGGGTCCCCAAAGGACCACTTCCCCCCACCCCACCCCACCCCCCAAAAAAAAAAATCAGATCATGGAAACAAAAAATATAAGAATAAAAATAAATAAATAAATAAATAAATAAATAAATAATCCAAATGAAAAAGCTTCTTTCATTCTCCTAAATGTCCTAAATGTAAATGGCCAACGACACTTGAAACATTTTCTAGTATTACAGATAAAGTAAATTCGCAAAGCAGGGAAGTCATGGGCTTCCAAATGGTTTACTCAAGCTCATGTATCTGAAATAGCCTATGTGGAGAAAACCATGGCCCAAGTCAGCGACATACGCTGAAAACATTTTAGATGATAAGCTGCAAAGGGTTTGATTAATTTGTCTTAACAAAGGTGTTTAGTGAAATGTGAGATGCCGTATGGGTTCCCATCAGCTCTCCAGGTTCCATTCCAAGAAGGAAAGAACTGTTCCTTCAGTTCCATGTAATATCTGACAGCTCATGTGGATGTTGGGTACATCTCAGTCATCATTAGATATGTATATTTAGACTACTGAATCAAACCATAGGTATCTGTATCTGCCTCAGTTGAATAACTCTACGTAATATCAGTGCTATAAAAGGGAATTTATAGATTGTTAGTTATCTTATGTACACTGCTTACACAGGTAAGATTCCTAAGCATGTGCCAAATCCTATTTGTTATGCCTGTATTATGTATATTTCCTCTATCTTGAGAAAGGTTGTCAACTTAACTTAAAAGCTAAGTTGGAACTTAAAAGTTGTTAAAATTTTTGGAAAACAAACAAACAAACAAACACAATATATAATCTATACTATAAAATATTGCAAGAAGTGAACCCCAACTATGAGTAGTTAATTTAAATCTCCCACTAACTGCATACAGTAGTAAATAATGGTTCTGTTTATAAAATATCTTTGATTTTCCTTCACACTTGTTTGTTTTATTTAGTGCTACTTACAAATTGAAGGAGCTGTATTCACCACATTTGTAGAACTGGATCAGTAGGCTGAGAAATTGTGTTCCAATGGAATGTTATTAGGATACTAAAAACTGATTTGGTCTGTGAATTTTTAGATAAAAGAAAATTCAAATATGACTTAATGGAACTAAAAATTAAAATGAATCAAAATACCTATTTTTCACTTTTACACACAATATTTGTAAACCATCCAGAGTGAAAAAGAAGCAATGATGGAGAGGTGTGCTTTAAAGCTGGAAAGTTGGTCTTAAAAAAGAGAGAGAAAAAATCTGATTTTCAACTTCCTAAAACCTGAGGTAAAATCATAGTTTACAATTTATTTGGGAAGGCAAAATATTAATTAAAAAGAAATCTAAAAAACATCTATACAGTTATAATGAGTTGATAAAATCACCAGTATATTCTCTTCAAATGAAGTATGATAGCATATTTGCATAGTTCTATGCTGGTGCTTCTTGAGATGCTGGTGTATTTATTTATCTTTTTATTTATTTGTTGCTTTTTGGTATTTGCCTCTGAATGAAATTAGTGTTGCTTTGAGAAATAGATATGCTTTTTCAATCAACGTATTTTTCCAGCTCTGGGGCAAGAATCTCAACTGGTGTCAGTCACAGTTGTTCTCATGATATCAAGTATAACAATGAAATACAGATGAACAAGCATCAGCATGGTGTCCATCTCTCTCTCTTTCACAGACACACCAGAATATATTAAAATTAGCTTTCATAGAATCATAGAGCTGTAAAAGACCTAAAATAGTTGTTAGTTCTTTTTGTTTGTTTGTTTTTCCCAAAGAAATATATCAATATATCATTGTTGGTGAATGTTGTCTGAGAATTGAGCAGTTGATTTCTTAGTGCGTCCATAACCTCCCTAGACATGATTTCAGAGCTTTATTATCTTTTTTTGTTGTTGTTGTTTTTTTTTTTTCCCAATGACACTGATGAGTCAAGACTATGATCTTCTGCATTTTTATCTCTTGTTCTGCAGAACTTCTAGCTAGTTTTTTGCTCTCCATACCTATGCAGTTATTTCTGCCTAAAAGTAGTATATTTCAGGTAAGTTATAAAATCATGTAAAATGTCACCTTATTACTCAGTTTTTTTAATATTTCAAAATCATTTTGAATTTTATTCCTGTCCTCCAGTATGCTTGCAGCTTATCCTAACTTGAAATCATCTGCAAAACTAGTTGTCATATGCACTATTTAAGGTCATTAAGTCAGGTACTGTATAGCATCTGGCCTGGAGAACTTCATTTGATAAATCCTTCAGTTTTAACAGCAAAAAAATAATATTCTCTTCCTGTATATTTCAAATTAGTTTTAAAATCATCTTTTCACACACATATTTAGATAATATATTTATATATTGTATATATATATAGTATATATGTATATAAATATATAGTGTATATATAATATAATACATATATAAATATTTTTTTTTAGCCTTCATGTGATGCTGTCATGAGAATGTCAAAAGCTTTACTGAAGCCAAATATCCTGTTCTAATATGTTGCTTCCTTTTTGACTGTAAGGCCTGTTACATTATCCTAGGAAGAATTAGATTGTTTTGACATGATTTGCTCTTGTCTAATCCATGTTGGCTGATACTTACTGCAGGTCTAAAGTGCACTGACTAAAAATCTGTGAGTTGTGAAATCAGAAGAGAGCTTATAATAAGATGATACTGCTCTATATATCTTGCTGTTTCTCCCAGTATGGTTTAGAAAATGTTATCCATTCCAGGGATTTTGTGATGAAAAATGTCATTGGACATTAATTTTTGGTTAAATTGATTTATTCTATTGAACTGATACAAATGAACAGAGAATAGTTTTAAATTACTTGGAAAGCTGAATGATCTTTTTGCTTAATCATCACAGTAATCTGAAATGAAGCTAGTAGAACTGTTTGCATTGTTAAGGTGACAGGAATTTTATTAAATGATTGTTGAATTTTTAAATTACATATATGCCAGGATGCCAATGACTTAGGTAAAAGAAAATAAAAAAAAGGGGGGGGGGGGAAGGGAGAGAAAAAAATCCTGTTGTTCACAAACATAATTATTTCAGTTATCTGCAAGTATGTCTTTTTTCTTTGTCAGTTCGTGAACTTAAACAATGTCAAAAATATTATTTGTCTCATGGTTTCACCATATCAATGTGTGAACTAATGACCAAGGGACTATTGTATTTGTAAGAATGTATTAATTTCTGGCTTCTCATAAACACAACTGTTTTCTATGCACCGTAGATGCATAGAAAATGAACTATTTAATCTAAAGAAAAGAAACCACTCATTCAGTCAGTTTCTGTCTGTCTTGGAGCAATAAGCATGTAGCAATACACATGTAGCTTTTCCATTTCTCTATTTTTATTTTTAATTTTTATTTAAAAAAAATGCCTAGAATCATGCAGACATTGTTGGCCTGTGTACATGTCTGTACATGAATGCCCACATACATGCATCAATTTACTTATGACAATTCTTTTTTCCAGTAATGTATAAAATAATTTTCATCTTCTTCCTTAAGTTGAACATTTATTTTACAAGGTCATTTGTTATTCTGTCTCCTAGTTATTTGTAGTACTTTAACAGTAGTACATATATAAATTGTCACATTTATTTGGATTAAAAACAGTTCAGGAAGAGAAGTTTTCCTAATTTCAAAGTATATGAATGGAGTACTTACAGCAGAAATTCAGTAGTAATCATATTTTTTCTTGTCCATAAGCATCATGAACAGGTTATATCTTATTCTTTCATGTTGTTCATGAATGCACTAGTTCTTTGTACAGTTATTATCAAGTACTGGGCTAACTGTTACAGTATTAATATCAAAGGTTTTGTGTGAGACTAATTTTAGAGTTCTTAACTGGTGTGTGTCAGATAGCTCCATAAATTATCCATTAATAGGTAAAAAATACTAAGTAGAGGGGAGTTTCTGACCAGTGACCTTCTTTGTATATCCTTTTGTCAAGATTGCAGAGCATATTTTTTGTTTGTTTTTCTATATGCTCCAAATGATCAAAATGGGGAAAACGAACTCAGAAGTTCGTTTTCATTGTTTTTTGTCTTGCAGGAAATAACCTTTAAATATAAGTAGCAAGTACAAGGGCCCTTGAGTACATTCTCACCCTTCCTGGGGATTTGTTGGCCTGCAAAAAAATGGCCTTGTCCATATCTGTTATATGCATTCTGACTTTCTCTATATAATGTGATAGACAAGAGATAAGAACTGGGAGAGAATAGGTAGCTGAAAGCCTCCAGAATGCACTCCTGTATTCCATGCAAAGATTTACCAATATGAATGTGTAGGGAAGAAAGGTTAATTCCCTCCTGTTAGTGGCTGCTGCTTTTTGCTCCTGTATTAGTATTTCTGCATGGCTGTATAGTCTATTCAGGTTAAAGCAAGGTTATATCTGCACTGTTCCTCCTCCCTTGAGCACAGGAGTGTGGTATTACAATTTCAGAGGTACAGCACAAAACTAAACTTCATGGGTCACTTCATGTGTTTTCACGACAGTAACCAATAAATTGGTCATGAATTACAAACATTGTAATCCTATCAAAATTCGTTGATAAGCTTCTGTATGAAATTTTGCTTTTCTGCCTGTTTGATCGAGTAAATCTCAGCTACTCAAACATTCATGGAAAATAAACATGAAAAGGTGTAAAGTCTGCCTGAACTGAACTCTGGTCTAGAATCTCAAGAAAGAATTCCATTTCTATTTTCTTTACAATTCATCCAGTTTTAGAAAGAAAGCTAAAGTTCATGCAGCTTTCAGCTGCCAGCATTTCTGCTAAACCAGTAGCTTTAAGAAACCCCGGGGAACGTCACACACAGGGAGAAAACACTGAGGAGTTTTAAATTATGTCTCCGTTTACCATACGCCAGTCCTTCCTTGAAAATGTAGGTCATATTAAGCTTTTTTAGGTCTCCTGTTTTTATCTCTCATCTGGAAAAGAAAGTAAAAATCCCCCTCAAAACTATACATAGAGAACAGATACTATAAAGGACAAAAGTCTGTCAAAGCAGGCTGAACCTCTAATATTTTTGCTAATACACACGATTAACCTTAATTTCATGTATTGATTTCCTTATGCAATGCTAACAGAAGAAGACGTAGGGTGGGATAGTTTTTCACTGAACCCTGCTCCTTTTTCTCTTTAAGCATCAGTTTATTAAGGTATCTTTAGATGGGTGCAAAGAGACTCTGCAAGTGGTGTACGCACAACTTAAAAAATAAAAAGCAATTCTTTATTTCAGTGCACACAAAATGTAGCTAAGATTTAATTATCTATTATGCAAGTATTAGTTTGCTCACTAGTGCTCTTAAAGAACATAAAAAAATAAAGCACACTTCTGCTGGCCACAGGAACATCAGTCAGGAGGGGCAGGGGTGGCCTTCATTGTTCCTTGAATGGGTCCTCAGTATCAATGAGTTGCCAATTCCCACCCACACTGTCATCCCTGGTGACACTGTTGGCTTGACCAAAAGCACCAATGATTACCAGCTACAGAGTTAACCTTCACAATTTTTTGTTTAGTATTTTAAATGTTTCCATGCTGGTGCTTTTCTCCTTGAATGCTTGAGATACTAATGATCTTGTCTCGATAGTGTTATGTCTGGCAGTATTTTTTTCTTTTATTCTTTCTGAACATTTTCTCACTGCGCTCTCTCATAACTTAATGATTTTCTCAGTAATTAAAGGCAAGTTTTTGCTGCTGGGCGGGTCAGAGCTGGTCCTTAGACCCTTTGTAACAGGGTGCAGAGCCCAATGGAAAAAGTGTTTGCAGAAGTGTTTGCAGAGATTGAGGGTTACAAGCTTTATAATTGATATTTCCCTAAGTGAAAAAGTCACTGCATATATAAAAAGCAATCAATATATAAGCAGTTTATAGCCACACTGACCAATTCACAGCATCCAAAGGCAGGGACTGAGAGAACAAAGTACTGCCCTCTGTAGGAGTATATGAGGTTCAAAGGAAAAAGTCTAAGGAAATCTAAGGAAAAAGTCCATGGGATGGATAAAGTCCCGAGGGAACTGTCAGATGCAATTGCTAAGCCACTATTTATCATATTTGAAAAGTCATGGCAGCCCAGTCTGACTGGAAGAGGGAAAGCATAACCCCCTTTTTAAAAGGGAAAAAAGGAAGACCCAGGGAACTACAGGCCAGTCAGTCTCACCTTTGTGCCCAGCAAGATCATGGAGCAGATCCTCCTGGAAACCACGCTAAGGCACATAGAGAAAAGATAGGTGATTGACGAGCAGCTGTGTGGTACTTGGCTGCCTACTGGGGCTAAACCACAAAAATTGGTGGCAGCCAACATGGCTGCATTAAGGTCAAAGCATGGTTGACAAATATGGTGGCCTTCTACAACACAGTTACAGTGTTGGTGGATAAGGGAAGAGCAACTGACATCATCTACCTGGATTTATGCAAAGTATTTATTTGACACTGTCCTGCACAACATCTTTGTCTCTAAATTAGAGAGACATGGATTTGACAGATATACCTCTTGGTGGATAAGGAATTAGCAGTATCATCACATTCAAAGAGTTGAGGTCAATGGTTTGATGTCCAGGTGGAGACCCGTGATGAGTGGTATGCCTCTAGAGTCAGTTTTAGGACTGGTTTTATTTAACATCTTTTTCAGAGACATGGACAGGGGGATTGAGTGTACCCTCAGAAAGTTTGCCAATGACACCAAGCTGTTTCATGCAGTCAACATGCTGGAGGGAAGGGATGCCATCCAGAGGGACCTTGACAGGCTTGAGAGGTGGGCCTGTGCAAACCTCATGAAGTTCAAAAAGGCCAAGTGCTAGGTCTTGCACCTGGGTCAGGGCAATCCCAAGCATGAATGCAGGCTGGGTAATGAGTGTATTGAGAGATGCCCTGAGGAGAAGGACTTGGGAATGCTGGTTGATGAAAAACTCAACATGAGCTGGCAATATGCACTAGCAGCCTAGAAAGCCAATCGTATCCTAGGCTGCACCAAAAGAAATGTGGCCAAAAGGTTATTGTGTGTCCAAAAGGAGGTGATTGTCCCCCTCTACTCTGCTCCTGTGAGACTGCACCTGGAGTGCTGCCTTCAGCTCTGGGGCCCCCAGTGTAAGAAAGACGTGGATTTGTTAGATCAAATACAGAGGAGGGCCACAAAGATGATCAAGGGGCTGGAACACCTCGCCTACAAAGACAGGCTGAGAGAGCTGGGGTTATTCAGCCTGGAGAAGAGAAGGCTCATGGGAGACCTCCTTACGGCCTTCCAGTACCTAAACGGTGACCACAAGAAAGCTGTAGAGGGACTCTTTTTCAGGCAGTATAGTGATAGAATGATAGTATAGTGATATAATGATATAACAAAGGGTAATGGTTTTAGACTAAAAGAGAATCAATTCACATTAGATACTAGAGAGAAATTCTTTACTCTGGGGATGGTGAGGCACTGGAACAGCTTGCCCAGAGAAGTTGTGGAGAAGTTGCCTCATCCCTGGGAGTGTTCAAAGCCCGATTGAATGTGGCTTTGAGCAATCTGATCTAATGGGAGGTATCCCTGCCGATGGCAGGGGGTTTGGAACTAGGTGATCTTTAAGGTCCCTTCCAACCCAAATCATTCTATGATTCTATAAATGTTATGAAATGAAAGCTGCGCTTTCCTCCATTAAATCTGCAAACTCCATAAGTACCTATTGAAAAAAGAAAGCTTGAAATTTGTATACTTTTATTAGTTAGTGCTTCCAGATTCAGTGATAAGTTCTGCTACAATTTTTTTGATATATTAGAAGAAATAGCGTATTTGTAGATAAAGTGAACAAATTTCTGACAGATCGTGTAAAATCTTTATGAGGTGGGAAATAGTTGACAACAGCCAAATTTCAGTGTTTATTTGATGTTTTATTATTTATACAAAAGTGTTTGTATTGTATAGTAATAAAAGGAAAAAAGAACAAAACATAACTACCATAAAGTATATTTTTTACAGAGAAAAGGAGATCACAGAATGACATAGGAAAATAAAATAAAAAATCTGACAATTCTCTCTAGCTAAGCATTATGACAAGCTCAAATTTTTTAGATTTGGCAAATATAAAAATATTTTTATAATTGTATTTGCAATTCTGCTATGATAAGCATGAAGCATTCAATGATGGATACTTTAGTTGCTGCTTGTTTCAAGGGTCAACACTAGAAAATCAAACAGGAATTTTTTTCAGACTTTGCTTTTGCATATTTTCAATTGCTTTGTAACTGGTGACACAGCTATTTGTAACTACAGTAAAACATGAATGTAATCCCCTTGAGATAAACCAAACTCTTGAACATTAAAGTAAAATTTTATTTTATGTAAATCAAATTTCCTTTTGTTATTAATAATGTTTATAGGCTAGTGAGGAAGGCTCACATTCCTCCGTACAAATGATAAGATTTTTTTTAAAAGTTTTATTCTCGAAATGATTATATAAGCTAACCACAAGAGATTGTCTTATATAAAGATCCTAGTTTTAAATTGGTAGAATATAAGTTTGCAAATGTTCTGTCAGATTACTAGTATACTTTTCCTAGTACACATTGTAGGTGATAGATAACTAAACATATGGCTCATTTGTTCGCCTCACTGATTTTATTATCCTCACTTTTGCAAATGTAGCATGTTGCATCAAATTACTCTTAACCATCTTCCAGTTAACAGCATACACCTTCCCAGTTCAAGTTACAAACCTCATCTTGACTTCCTGCTTTGAACTGAAGAATGCTGTAATTCTGACTGATGAATATAATACAATATAATAACTCTTTTCTAGGAAGAATAATGTACAGTACCACGTGTGCTAGTAAAGCCATACTGAGCAAGCTTTGTTATAATGAAAGCATACAGCTGCCTCAGACTGCCCTGGAGCTCAGTGCTCAGTCCGCTATTCTTTATCATTTCTGTACTATTTTAGTGAGAGCAGTTAGATCCACACGGAGGTATAGATACAGATATAGATACCTGAACTCAGAGTTTTCTTGTTCACTGTGGTCAAATATCTATCAACCACACAGCTGAAGCTTTGACAGCACACATTTGATGCAACCGTTTTTCTATACTTGTCACACTAGAGGATTCTTATTTTACCTTTTTTTCTAGAGGCAAAAGGACTTCAAACTTCAAAATGGTGGTTAATTAGCTGTACAACTATCATCTGCATCAACTTAAGTGACTATAATGAATTCCTACATGTATTAATCAGGAGCATGCATATGACTTAAAACTTTAGGGGATTTAAAACTAGAACTCCAAATAGGACCAAGGGATACCCATCCTTATGGTCTCTTTGAGAGTTTATATGTAGATAAACTCAACTTCACAATTGCTACTGCCTTCCAGGATAACTTCTTGTGGCAGGGAGAACAGAAAAAGGGCGGCAAAATCCTGAGGAGGGGAGGAAGGGAAACATATGAACGAAAGCTTCCTTTTATAATGCAGACTAAAAAAAATATTTAATGTTATTAATGTTGGTGCTCTTGCATTTATGTGGATCATACTCTTTGGGCAAATATCAATAAGTGCTATTATTTTGGAATAATAATAAAAAAAGCCTCATATTTTGAGGCTCTGGGTTTCACATATTTGGATCTTCAAGCATTTATGTGCTAGAATTTCTGTACTCTACCTGTTTTCAAAACACTAATTTCTTTCTCCCTCTTTATTGGAACTTGTTTACTAAATCTTGGAAAAAACGCATATTTATGCAATTGCTCTGTTGAACTCCTCCCCTCTCCACAGGGGTGAGAATATGACCAGAAATCTTGGATAATTCTTTAAGAGTCACTCATTAACAAGTTAAAGGTAGACTTCAAAGATGTGTGTGGACAAGAATAAAAAATGTTTGTTCAAAGGAGCCATCACAGGAAGTGATTTCAACATGTTACCAAAGTTCCTTTTTTATCTCATATGCAGCATAATTTTCCATCAGGCTTGATGTTGCAGATTACTTTGTTGATTAGTCTAAGTGACATCTTTCCTACCCTCTACACCCTCTGTTTAACTGATAAGCTGTAGTTAACTTTACTGCATTTAAACTCATGAAGTATTCGTACTGTATGGTTATCCTTTATTTCTCACTATGCCCATTCTTCTTAGAGCTGACTACCTCACAGAAATTATTCCATGTGTCATGCTTATTAATATGAAAGATAGTACTACCTAGTTCTTGCAGTGGTTAATATATATGTATATATTTACTTGTTTCATTGAAGAGGAAAAAAACAAAACAAAACAAAACAATTCTAGCACATGAAGAAAAATCACTGTCATCATCAGAAAGAAAATTGAAACTGTTCCAAGACGACTGCATCATCTGAACCCAGACTAGCCTTAAAGTTCCTTTCATTGCTGAAAGGGATTCTGCCAGCTATATCATTAAACCATTACCGTACACTAAAATCACTGAATTCTTTGCTGTAGACTTTGTAGATGCCACAAGTCACCATTATTTCAAAAGATGATTTAATGCACTGGGACTAGTGCTCATTATGATCCCAGTAAGAAAGGCATTCTGACTCTGCAAGGTATTTCTTAAAATAACATATATTGGCACTAACACCAGAAGGAAAAGGAGGACAGTATAAATAATCTTACTTCTCTTCAGATGAAGTAGTAGTGCAGCATCAGACAGACCTCCAAGCAGTGAACGCCACACCATTTAGATCCTGTCCATGGAAAGTTTTACTGCCATTTTTTAAATTATTATTATTATTATTTTTTATTATTATTATTTTTAAGAGCTCTTACAGGATGTGGCATTGTTGCTCCAGTACTCTTTTTCATGATTTTTCTAATCACCTGCAGTGAGGTTAACTGGAAGACTGTTATACATTGTGTAGTAAGAGTATGAGGTGTAATTTCCTATCACATTATGTGTAAGTCCTATCACAGATATAAAACCTGTCACCTCTGTGAAAGGTGAAACATCAAAAATAAATATTTACAATTAGTCACTGGGGTTTGCCTTTGAAGTTATTCTATCCATATCTCCTATAAACAGACAAAATTAAAAAAATAATCAATGTAGATCTACCCATGTAGATCAAAATAATAAACATAGATCAAATGTTGCTTAGCATTTTCAATGGGAGGAAATAAACCCATACAAAGCATTATTCCCATTCCCATTAAACTCATACAGAGTATTATTCCCTTGGACATGCTGAATGGTGGTTTTTTTTTTTTTTTTTTTTTTTTTTTTTTTTTTTTTTCCAAAAATGGAGCCTATACAACTAATTTAGATGTGAAGCATAGAATTCATTTGACTAAATGTAAGCAAAAGTTGCTATCTGTGATGACATAGAGTATCTTACCACACCTTTCTGTGTCACTCCAGAAAAGTGTACATCTCCTATAGACTCTGCATGCTCTGATTCATGTCTATTAACCTTTTGTGTATGTCTCTATATGTTGAGTACCTATATTTAGGCAACAGAATATTGGCTTGGGAGCCCATATTAAAATGATCTAGTTTGTTTTTTAGACTCCTAAAGCAGTATGGACTACAGAGTCACCAGAAGTCCATTAGCTATAATAGAACCTTATTCACCTGTTTCACTGGTAAATGCTTACAAGTAGACACATTTAGATATATAGGTCTGCAGCTGAATCATACCTGAAATTCTTGAAAGAAATGAATTAATAGTTTTGTTTTCACTTTCAGTCAAGGTGCATCCTCAAAGTTAAATAGTTTAATATGCTATCTCAGCATATTTTGTGTTTCCTAGAGTATTAGAAGACGAAAAATCCCCTCCACACTCATGCACACACACAAATAAATAAAGTCAAAAGCTTAATATTAATATTTAGGGGAAAAAACATTAAAAAAAAAAGATTCCTGGCTGATTTCTGGATGTTTGATGAGTTTGTTACTAAGTACTTCCATTTTTACATACTATGAACAAATTCAAAATGAGAATAGTAGGACTGTGAACAACTAAAAAATGTAACGCTAAAAATGATAATATTCCATCTTCCCAATTTTTTTGCAGTTCAGAGGAATTAACATGAAAGAACACTCAAGTATGCCTCTGTATTGGGTTTATGTGGCACGGTTTTGGTTGTAGGGGGGTGTGGTGGTTTTACTCAAGTGGGCAGATGAGCTCCACCACAGCTGCTCTCTCATTCCCCTTCCTCAAAGGGAAAGGGGGAGAAAATATGATGCAGAGGGCTCAAGGGTTGAGATAAGGACAGGGAGATTGCTCAACAATTATTGTGATGGGCAAAACAGACTCAGAGCAGGGAGATAGTAAAATTTATTGCGTATTACTAGCAGGCTAGGGAAGCGAGAAACAAAGGAAAGAAACCAAAAGCACCTTCCCCCCATCCGCCCTCTTCCACCTCCTCCCCCCGAGTGGCACAGAGGAAAGGGGAATGGGAATTGCAGTCAGTCTATATGTACTGGGTCAGGCTGGAATGTTAACTTTCCCTGCAGCAGCCCATACAGTGCTGTGCTCTGCACTCGTAGCTAAAACAGCAATGGTATCACACCAGTGTTGTGTCTGCTGCTGAGCAGTGCTGGAACAGCATCAGGACTCTCTCTAACCCTCCTAGGGGGTGGGCAAAGATGTGAGAAAAGAAACATCACCGGGGCAGCTGACCTAAACCAACCAAAGGGATATTCCATACCATATGATGTCACACTCAGCAATAAAAGGTGGAAAAAGGAGGAAGAGGGGAGGGGTGGGCTCTCGTTGTGAAAACGTCTGTCCTCCTCCCAAACACCGGCTACGTGCATTGAGGCCCTCCTTCAAGGACGTGGTCAAACATCGCTCATTTGTGGGAAGTAGAGAGTAATTTCTTTCCTCTGCACTTCCACATAGCCTTTACTTGTTTTGTTTAGTTTTCCCTTTCCCCCTCCCTTTTCCCCTTTCCTTTTTTTTTCCCCCTTTAGTTAAATTGTTAATTGTTTAGTTAAATTGTTTAGTTAAATTGTTTAATTAAAAATAATCTTTCCTTAATAATTATTATTTTTTTTCCCTTTAATTAAATCATCCTTATCTCAACCCGTGAGTTGTTCTTTCCTTTACTTCTTCCCCTCCTCATCTAAGGAGGGGGAGTGAGAGAGCGGTTGTGGTGTTCAGCTGCCTAGCACGGTAAAACCACCACACTATAGCACTTTGTCTCTGCCGCACCTTCTCGGTCACTCTCTTCCCCTGCTCCACGTGGGGTCCCTCCCATGGGATGCCATCCTCCCCAAACTGATCCTGCGGGGGCTTCCCACAGGCAGCAGCTCTTTAAGAACTGCTCCAAATATGGGTCCATACCATGGTGTCCATCCATCAGGAGCAAACTGCTCCAACACGAGTCCCCCACGGGCGGCAGCTCCCCCCAGACCCCCCGCTCCTGTGTGGGCTCCTTTCCACGGGCTACAGGTCCAGCCCAGAATCTGCTCCAGTGGGGGTCCTTCACAGTCCACAGCTTCCTTCAGTGCAGGTCTACCTGCTCCACCGTGGTCTCCTCCACGGGCTGCAGTGTGAAGTTTTGCTCCACTGTGGTACACACTGGTCCTGTGGTACACACATGGTCCTTTCCACAGACCTCTGGGGAACCTGTACTCCAGCACCTGGAGCACCTCCTCCACCTCTCCACCTTGTTCTTCACTGACATTGGTGTCTGCAAGGCTGTTTCTCACTCTTCTCTCTTTCCCAGCAGCTGTTCTGCAGCAGTTTTTCTTTTCTTTTCTTTTCTTTTCTTTTCTTTTCTTTTCTTTTCTTTTCTTTTCTTTTCTTTTCTTTTCTTTTCTTTTCTTTTCTTTTCTTTTCTTTTCTTTTCTTTTCTTTTCTTTTCTTTTCTTTTCTTTTCTTTTCTTTTCTTTTCTTCTTTCTTAAATCTACTCTCACAGAGGCGCAAACAGCATCGCTTATTGGCTCGGCTTTGACCAGTGGTGGGGCACTTATCTAACATGGGGCAGCTTCTAGATTCTTCTTTGTCCTGGTTTCAGTTAGGACAGAGTTAATTTTCCTCCTAGTAGCTGGTAGGGTGCTATGTTTTGGAATAGCATGAGAGGAGTGCTGATAACATGCTGATGTTTTAATTGTTGTAGAGCAGTGCTTACACCAAGCCAAGGATTTTTCAGCTTCTCACTCTGTCCTGCCAGTGAGCAGCCTGAGGGTGCAGCAGGAGCTGGGAGGGGACAGACCCAGGACAGCTGACCCAAACTGGCCAAAGGGGTATTCCATGCCATCTGACGTCATGCTAAACAATATGTAGGGGGTAGCTAGCCGGGGTGGGGGGCCGGCTGCTCGGGGATAGGCTGGGCATCGGTCAGCGGGTGGTGAGCAATTGCATTGTGCATCACTTGTTTCGTACACATTATTATTAGTAATACCATTATCATTATTATTATTATTATTATTATTATTATTATTACTGTTATTATTATTTTCCTGTCTTAATAAACTGTCTTTATCTCAACTCACAGGCTTCACTTTCCCGTTTCTCTCCCCCATCCCAGAGAGGGAGGGGGCAGGGTGAGCGAACGGCTGTGTGGTGTTTAGCTACTGGCCAGGTTAAACCACAACATTCTTGCAGAAGCCACCCCTATGGCCTCCCAGTACCAAAACCTTGCCACATAAACCCGCTACAGGGGACTGCAGAGATGGCCTCTGTGAGCAGAGCCCAGAAGCTGTCCCATGTCAGATCAGAGTCAGCTCCAGCTGGCTCCAAAAGGGACTAGCTGCTGGTCAGAATCGCGACTAGGAGCAATGCTGGTTGGGCCTCCAGGAGAGCAGATTGAAGGAAGGGAAAAAATTAACTGCTGCAAAACAGCAGCTGGGAGAGTGAGGAGTGAGAATCAGCCCTGCAAACACAAAGGTCAATGCAGAAGGAGGGCAGGAGGTGCTCCAGACACGCAGCAGAAGTTACCCTGTGGTCTGTGGAGAGGCCCCTGGTGGAGCAGGCTGTCACCCTGCAGCCCATGGGTCCCACATGGAGCAGATCTCCATGCTGCAGCCCATGGAGGAGCCCCTGGTGGAGCAGGTGGATGTGGCCTGGAGGAGGCTGCAGCCCATGGAGAGCCCCCACAGGAGCAGGCCCTGGGCCGGAGCTGCAGCCCCTGGAGAGGGGCCCATGCAGGAGCAGGGGGTCTGGGGGGAGCTGCCGCCCATGGGGGACACTTGGAGCAGTTCTTGAAGATCTGCTGCCTGTGTGAAACCCACACAGGATCAGTTTAGGAAGGATGGCATCCTATGGGAGGGACCCCATGCTGAAGCAGGGGAGAAGAGTGACTGTGAAGGAGCAGCAGATGACAAAGTGTTCTGGACTGCAGCCCTCATTCCCCATTCCTCCACACCACTCAGGGAGGGCGTAGAAGATGGTGGACGGGTGTGAAGTTGTTTTTAGTTTGGTTTTAGTTCACACGGCTCTAGCCTGTTAGTAATAGGAAATAAATTACGCTAATCTCCCTATGCTGAGTCTGTTTTCCTTATGAAAGGAACTGGTAAGTAATCTCCCTGTCCTTACCTCAACCCTTGAGCCCATTTTTGCCATGTTTTCTCCCCCTCTTACTTTGTGGAGGGGGAGTGAGAGAGTGGAGTTCAGCTGCCTGCCAGTGTGAAACCACCACAACCTCATATTAGATTTTTCCTATTCACCACATTTATGGTCAAACCTCTGACTCTGGAAAGGAGCTTAGGTATGTAGGTTCTCTGTTGGGACCTCTCAAATTTAGGGAGGAATTTTTCTTTGAAGCTATGTCTTGGCTACAAAGATGAGCTCCATTTGAAAAACCTATAGAACTAACTGTGGCTCCCAGGGGAGTGTAATGTTGATAGACAGAGGAAAATTCATTTGAGTATAATCATTCAGTTATGTTTCCTTTCATATCTAGTAAAATAAAATGTTCTGCCAAGTAAGAAAAAGAGTACACACAATGTACACATAATATTCTACATGATACCATCTTATGCTGCCTCTTTCCTAAAGGGGGGAGAATCCTGTTCCTTGTGATAATTTTTGTGAACAGAGATAGAATTACATTTATTTATTTATTTATTTATTTTCATTCTAGTGAAAATGTAATGTAGAAAAAGAAAAAAACAAAACAAAACAAAACAAAAAACATTTTAACTGTTTCCTTCATAGGCTACCTTTTATGCCTGGTGTGACTTGTTTTTGATTTAGAGTGGGGTGAAGTGCTACAAAATCAAATCTTTTCCTCTACAGTTCTGTTTATATGACCAACTGGTATCATGGAGCATGGCTATAAATACCAGAGGAAACAATAGGTTATTAAGCACTTATAAAATGGAGTAGCAGTTTTTCATTTTTGTCCCTCTGTAATGTAATACTCTTAGAGAAATACTCTGTAAGCAATTTACTGCCATACTCTTCCATACAGAGGATTTAAATATAAACCCTCCATTCTCATATATGGGGATCCTATAACATTGGAATGTCTTGGTTAATTATCATTCAGAGCTATAGATAATTAAATTCTAGCATCAGTGTATATTACAGAATACTAGTCCCATAAATAACGTGTTGCCAGCAACCTTGATGTCTTTTGAACTCACATCATGGCCTTACCTGCATATATTCAAACAAGTCTCTTAAATGACAGTTTGACTCTTACAGGAAATATTTTTTTGGTTATATTTAACAAATGAAATAGTTGCTTATTTTCACTACACCATATTGATTGCCCAACATCAGCTTCTGTGGATCTCATGATGTGGATGGCTGGAAAATAACACAGGAAAAGATTACTGAGTTTTATGACCTAGCCCCCTCCCTCCCCCAGACAAACAAACAAAAACTGGAACCTTACAAAGACGCATTTTGTGATGATGAAGAATTTTTAGGTAACATCCATTTTATCTATTAATATAAGATAAACTTTGAATTATCCAAGAATAACAATTAATCTAAATCATGACCTATCTGTTAAATAAACGACTTTGATTGTTGAAGATCCTTTAGCAGTTCAAAGTCAATACTAATCAAACAAGCCAGGAATATCTTTATAAAATGTGTTCTTTTTTTTTTGTTTGTTTGTTTTTTTTTCTGATCTCAAACAATCAATCAAACAAACAAACAAACACCCTAGCAGTAAGCCTGTCCAAACCAGAGGAAAAAAAATAGCTTTGTTTACATTATACTGGTTCTGTCAGTCCAAATTTAAACTGTGCTGACTTGATTAACAATTTCATGTTTGTAATAAATATTGTTCATGATTCAGAATAATCATTTGTAGCTCATATTATTATAAATAATTTGATTTTTTTTTGTATTAACTCCTGAGAAATAATGAATTTGAAAAATAAAATATGGTTGTGCTTTACAATACACTAGAAAAAGCCAAAAAAGTGAAAAATAGGAACACAAACTCCCCTGACCTCAGATCCCCAGATCCATAGCAGCAAGAGTAAAAACTGTTCTGATGAAGATGTAGGGTGCTTTTTATGTGTGTGATGCACAATGCAATTGCTCACCACCAGCTGACTGGTGCCCAGACAGTCCACAGGAAACAGCAACCCCATTGGCCAACTCCCCAGTTTTATAGTTCAGCATGATTTCATATGGTGTGGAATATCCCCTTGGTCAGGCTGGGTCAGCTGTTCAGTCAGCTGTCCTGGATAAGTCCTCCCCAACTTCTTGTACATCTCCAGCCTACTCACTAGCAGACAGCTCGCAAAACAGAAAAGACCTTGACTTAATGCAAGCACTGCTCAGCCACAACTATTGTTGTGTTATCAGCACTATTTTTGTTACAAATCCAAAACAGCACCATATGAGCTTCTATGAAGTAAATTGACTCTGTCCCAACCAAACCAGGACATCCAGTGAGGGCTGGTACACCAGCTGGTGTACTGTCTGTAGAAAGAGACAAAAGATATGCTTGATGCACCCCAGGATAGAGTTGGACCTTTTGGCTGCCAGGGCACACTGTTGACTCATATTCAGCCTGCTGTAAACCAGAACCCCCAGATCCCTTTTCATGGGGCTGCTCTCCATCCTCTCATCCCCCAGTCTGTACATTTATCCAGTGTTGCCCCATCCTAGGTGCAGTATCCAACACTTATTCTTGTTAAATTCCATGAAATTAGTAGCTGCCCTCTAGCAGGGATCTGTAAAGATCTCCCTGCAAAACCTCTCCACCCTCAAGGGAGTCAATGGCTCTGCCTAACTTAGTATCACATGCAAACTTAGTATGCATTCAAGTCCTGCATCCAGATCATTTATAAAAATGTTGAAGAGAACTGGCACCAAAATGGAGCCCTATGAAACCCTACTAGTGACTGGTCACCAGCCTGATGTAGCCCCATGTACTATAAACCTTTGAGCCTGACCTGTCAGCCAACATTGAATCTAGGGTAATGATCAATGAATTAGCAGGCACTCATCCTTTTTGGTTCAGCAAAGTAACAGATAAACCAGGCTTGGATCAAGAAGTACTAGTTACGTAGATCTGTACGGAAGGTAATAGATCCTGCTTTATAATTTTTTGCAGCCATTTCATGTGAACATGGCCAAGGTCTAGCCATCTAGTCTACCAGGATCCATATGCTTTAAGGATCTAGGACTAGCAAAAAGAGATGTAACTAGATAAATAGACCAGCATGGACATGTCTCTGCAATTTCCCATTGAAATGAGAAGAGTAGAGGAAAAGTAACACAAAGCTTCCATACCACTATGCTTAGAAAATCTCAATGAGAGTGGATGGGATGAGAAAAAGAGATGAAAGACTGAGCCAAGGGTCTGTTTGGGTACTTGTTTGTCCCCTAAACTCCCACTACAATAATAAGAAAACTAACCTAGGTCAGGAAACAGCACTGTGTGAAGGGACTTTTTAGAGAAAACTAGAGTGGAAGAAATGAATTTTGCATTTAAATCTGAAAGCTATGAAACTTGAGCTCAATTTCATAAGCTCATATCAGCTGTCAAAGAGAGTTCCCTGATCGTGGGGCAGCTCTTGCAAAAATATAAATAAATAAATAAATAGATAGATAGATAGATAGATAGATAATATGTATATGTATCTTTTCTGTTTCATGCTTGCAAGCCTTTGCTTCTTAAGAGAAAACGATAGTTTCATTGGGTTGTAACAGCTGTCAAGGGAGATTAATGATTTCTGGAAAGAAAAGCTTGGTCCTTTTCTATGGAAGGCTCTGAATATTGAGATAAACCATAAATTGTATCCTGTATTCAGCAGGAAGGCAGGGTACACAGAAGTGCGTAGAGCGATGTGCTCAGAGACCTATGTGTTACAGAGAAGATGGGTTGATGTATTCTGAAACTTCTTCTTTAGTGCCAGTTTGGCTTCATTCCCAGACATACTGAAATGCAATAATAGAGTGTGGAGGTAAGAATGTATAGTTTACTCCAGCAAAATTTATTCCTGTTATTCTGTAGTTACTCCATGTTTAAACCAGTATAAAGCAGAAGAGAAAGTAGCCATAAATATAATAACACTTATTACTTTAACAAGTCAAATCACTTGAGAAATCATAAAATAAGAATCTGAACACTGATTCTGGCTCTTTGAATAGCATGTTAGTTAAACTTCATTTCTAGAAAAAAAAAAAGTTGAAATCTAGTTGTATTTACCTCAGCAATTGCAACTGTTAATGACATTAAGTTACAGTAGTTGAAGAGCTTATACAGATATAAAGAAAAGTTCAGTTCTTTTATTATAGTTGATAATGTGCAGGAGGAAGTAACGACAACAAGAAAAAAATAAATTGTACACATCACTGTCACTTCATTGACACTGAAGTGGAAATCTGCAGCACTGAGTTGTACAAAGTTATAATCTTTACAGCATTTTTTGTTTTAAAAAAAATCTTTACTCATTTGTGCACAAAATGATCTATTTGGATAAAGATTTATGTCTTCAGTTTTTTTGTTTCCATGTATTTTACCTCTGAAATCTGACACCTGTGATGCAGTTCATTATTTTTTAATGTTATTATTGCTTCAAAATATATGGTATATGCTTATTTAAAAGTATTTATAATGAAACTGGAAACTGATTTGATTCGACTCATGAACAAAGGGAAAAAAAACCTGCTGTCAATCAACAACTGTTTTTCCATTTCTCTTGGAGAATCGTTCAGAATAGAATGATTCATAGAATCATTCTATGATTCTATGATTCTATGAGAAATTGTACCCTGCATTGAAGTAGTGCATTTAGGAGAAACTTCCTCATTAAGTCAAAAATCACTTAAAGTTATAATTAGACACACAGACATCTTGATCTACAGATTAGATGAACTCAGAAAGATATTGGTGTTTGGGAAATTAGCAGTGCTGTATATGTCACAATGTGAAAGTTCAAAGAAGTCATGTTTCTTTTTGGTCAAAAACCCAGGAAGACAGCTAACCTCATGATTTTTATTAAGATTTAAAAGAAACTGGAGCCAAACCTCAACTAATGCTGTAAGGTATTATTCAATTCTGTAGTTTTGAATTGGGTGGCAAATGTGTCCATTATTTTGAAGACGTTTGGATTCAAAATTTTATTTTTGATCCTGATAGGAAACATTATTAGTTCTCTTAAAGATGCTGCACAAACACTACAGTCACTACATATTCTTAAACTTACACTAGAAAAGAACATACTTCATATTAATTATCATATGTTTAGTCGACCTCTATAAATATATATGGTTGTTTTAGGGGATGTAATGCTTAGAATTCAACTATGGCATTATATCAACATGGAATAGCATGGAAATACCTAGTTAGCATTCAGAGAAAGTAACAAACAGTATGCATTTTAGATTTAGTATGGCAAATTTCCTCTGACATGTTTAGAGTTGTGTTTTACAATGGCAATTTAATGGGTATGCAGCTTGCTAGTGACACATCCAATAATGAAGGACACTGGAAGATACTTTCTCAACCTTTGCTAATGTTTCCTAGCCTTTTTTGATTACTTGTATTTAAACTGCTGCAGGAAGTAAGGAAAACAGAACTCCCACATGAGATTTACTCGTGACTGTCATAGTCATGAGAAGTCACCCACTAAATTGCTTCCAGAACACTGGCAAAGGGAGCTCTTTGGTTATCTCAAGCTGGTGAAAACTCCGTTAGTGAGCAGTTTCTATGTATAATAGTTGCAGAAAACTCCAACACAGAAAATTACTAATTTTTCAAAATGGGTTATAGTAGCAATACAGAGAGAGCTGGCCCTACACTTGGCAAGTCACTGCACCAATTGTTGCTGCTGTCTACAAATCTGTAAAATGGAGAGAATAATAGGAATAATAGTACCCTCTTCTACAAGATGCTTAGAAACCTAAAATCACAGCCTTATAAGATGGTTTGCTTACAACAGGAATATCAAAAGAGACATTAAAACTCTCAATTTTAAATGAACATTACTAAAAAAAAAAAAAAAAAAAAAAAGCATTTCCCCTGTTATAATCCAAATACATCAACACAACAAATCAAAGTGTTTTTCAAATTCTTTTGTGTATGTTTGTGTGTGTATGTGTTACTGTAAAGTAAGTCTGTTTTTTATAAGAATCATGGAACACAAAATTAGCTGTTAGCAGTAGCAACTGTTGCAATACCATCACAGACTGAAAGAACTGTGACTTACCCTAGTGTTTTTACATGAAGTATCAGTCAAATAGAAGACCAGTTCACTTTATCAAAATTGCAAGATCAAAATGTATTTTACCAGTCAACTTTTCAGAAATGTAGACAAACCAAAGGCAAGTGTTCTTGATTTGAAGTACACAGAACTTCTGAGGCTTGAGAATACAGTGAAGTGCTCTGTACCTCAGAGTTAGCAAAGGATTATGTTTAATAGATGGTATGAATCCTATAAACAAGTAAAGAAATACAGATTTTAGTCTAATCTCCTTATCTTCCATGAAACAACCTACAAGAAAATGTTTGCATATGCCTAGATGTTCTCTGGGTGTATAACTTAGAGTGTAATGAGGGGATAATTTGCTTTCAGCTACTTTCTCACTTAGGAGAAACCATATCTAAAATTCTGAATTCTGTGCCTCATTCCACTCAGACTTATACCATGCATGTATAGAACCATAAAATCATAGAGCCATTTAGGCTGGAAAAGAGCCTTACGGTCATCAAGTCCAACCATCAGCTTGACCTACCAAGTGCCATCACTGAACCATGTTCCTTAGTGCCATATCCACACATCTCTTAAATACCTCCAGGGATGTTGGCTACATCTGATTACTCAATTCAGTGGCATGCATTGGTAGGGCCCACGCTTCAGATGTAAAGATGAGCTGATATTAATTGAATTATGGTAGTTTTATGACCTGCAAACTTCACACATATATATATATATATATGTGTGTGTGTGTATATATATATGTGTGTGTGTTCTTATTGACTTTGGACTTGTGTAGTGTGATTCCAATGTGAGCCTGGAAAACTTTGCTGGAATACTATCTGTGGGTGACTCACTTAAGCTGTCTGTCTGTAGATATCAATAATAGCATCCCTTATGGACAAAAAGGTAAATATTTGCTGGAGTAAATCACATGCTAATGGGATTCATGGCAAGCAAGTTCAATTTGCTGCTTTTGTGTTTCTGTTTACACATGTACACCCATTCATCCATACATTAATTTTCTGAGCCTTGACTTTCAGTTGTTATGTTACATATGTAGTCAGCTATGGTATTATCCCACGAAACCCATGAGATCAATGCTGTAGTTTCCTGATAGCAAAAACAGAATAAATAGAAGAAGGTATACAGAAATTCAATTCAGTTGACCAAACAGGAATGTATTGCTACTTGGGACACCCGGAGGAATATGCCTGACTTTTAGCTGCCAGTTCAGAACAGTAAGGGTAGGATTCCATTATCTAAATATAGTCATATAATACATTCAGGGGATACTATGAGACATGTACCTATTTAGGCTATCACATGTGACTCAAGACTTTGATAAAACCTTCAGTTTCCTGGAGTGACCACTAGAGACCATGTGGGACACCCCACAATGCCTAAAATAACATGTTCCTAGGACATGGAACAAATGAATTTTGCCTCAAGCTTAGAGAACAATTCAGCTCACCCTTAATTAGTTACCTTAGGTAGAATTCAATTCTTAAACATAGGCCTTCAGTGTCGTGTTATGTGCCTTAGAGTATGCCATCTGGCATTCAGCAGCTGCAGAATGGGAGGTGGGTTTCCCTTAAATTCTATGACATCTTTCAAATTCTGGATTTTATAGGAAAATGTGGCAGCCTGGCCAGCCGAATTATGGACAGGATGCTTTAAGACATCTGGAATATCAGTCAATGCTTGTCAATCTTTAGGGAAATGACGAAAATAAACCTGACATTTCTTTTCCATGAATTGATCCAAAGAGTAAAATGCAAATTGATATCACTGTTAATGTTTCTCAGATACAAATAATTTTATTTGCTTTTGTGGCTGATAATATGACCCAGTATTACCCATATTCCTTTGTTCCACTTCTTTCTACTACTAGAACTACTTTGTTCTACTTCTTCCTACTTCAAAGCTAAATTTTGCTAAAATATATATAGTGATTTTCCAAAAAGTAGTTTTGAAAAATGAATAAGAACAAAGATTGCAAAATTTCTATTTTCTCTAGTATGTTAACTTCTCAGCTATGGCATGACTATCCCATAGCTAAGTTGTTAATTAACAAATATTTTCTTGCAGCATAAAAACTTTGCTCACGTTGTAGGAGTGTTTACCAGGATCATTTTCAATATAGTCTAATCTCATAGAGCAGCAAGGATGAAAGAGACTGGTTAGATAGTGAAAACATATCAGTTGAGAAGAGGTTTTTAGAAGGACAATGACAGAAGAAAATTTCTGCTGGTTTGAAGGAAGATGGATGATGCAGAAAAAAAACTTTAAATAAGCACTCATAATGCTCAAAGCTTGCACAAATCAGAGCTACCAGCCTTTTGAGGTTTGTATATTGCTTTTTGATTCCCGATAGGCCTTATCCTATGATGTATGAAAGTGCTATAGACTCTTTACTGTTGTAAAAGGCAAACACAAATCAATACCTTCCTCTTTAGCAAGCAGTAATGTTGGACAAGTCCTGTCTGCACCCTGTTAGTGTATAATATTGCTTGTAGGCTGAAGATAATATTGATTTACTTTCCTTTCAGATTTTCCTTACATATTTCCTGCTACAGTGCATTCATTCTTGAGAGAAAAGTAAACGAATTGCTGTTTTAGAGATGACACATGTGGAGCAATATAAAAGCTGTTAGCAACCTTCTGGGAAAACAGGCAGATTATTTTCATAAGGCAGTCATCCGTCGCTGTTCCTGCCTTAGTAACCAAAGCCTTTTCTTCTGTTCAAAATGTAGTCACAAATAACAAGCATGGAACACACCTCACGGTTACTGCTGTGCTACTTATGGAAAGAAGGCCAGGCAGTGAGCTCACAAACTGAACCTCTTCGTAGCCTCAAGTAGGAGTTTTGATGCAGCACATAGGAAACCAAACTACAATTGCCTATCAAAGCAAAGATTTCTTTAACAGAACATGCAAGCAATTTGGGTATAATTATCCAGCTGATCATGCTATCAGTCAACAGTTTAATTGTTTCTGTCCTTGTTCTTTCTGTCCTTGGGGGAGAGTAAATCATCACGTCTTTTTTGGAATCCTTTTTTTGCTGAAACACAGGCAAATCTAATAATCCTGTGCTTCTAAATTAAGAACACTTTTGCATAGCTGAATGCACATGCTGATACCTTTGGTCATCCAATTGCAAGTTTCAATTTATAATTTTACCAAACATGATTAATCATGTGTAGCAATTTAATCACTATATCGTAACAACACACACACATACACACACACTTTATATCTTATGTCACATATAACTAATAAAGCAAAATTTAAAATACTTTCTCATAGTATATATGAGATAATTTTTCTATGAACATTTTTTTAACAGAATTTCGAGGCCAAGGCACACAATTGATGCTAATTAAACCACAGCCAGGACCTATATTCTGATCTTTCATACTGCTTAATAGTTGGCTTGATCCCTAGCTCTAATTACTGTTCTTAAAGCAAAACTAACATACATATAGGTTTAATTCATGACAAATGTTTGTGTAATCTAGTCTTAAAAGCCAAAGAGGATATGTTTTTTTGTTTGTTTTTTGTTTGTTTGCTTTTACAAAAATATTATATATGGCCTCTCTTGAGGCAATCTATTTTAGAACCTCACTATTTTTACTATCAGAAAGGTTTTCCTAACATCAGGACTGAATCTTCTTTCTGCAATTCAAATCCATTACCTGTTACCATGTATTGCAGTCTGTTCTTCGTAAGCATTGTCTTCTTCCATAGAAAATTATACCAAGAGTATGTTTCAAAGCTGATTTTACTACAGTTAATGCTAACTGAATGAAAGTTTAAAATTTTGTGAGAAATACTGCTCTTTGAGTATAGCAAAGACTGACAAATCTAAAGCACAAATTGAAATATGTAACTGCTACTTCTATGTGTCTCTGCAAAAACTCTATAATCCCCGTGTGCCTCCCAACAAACTCATCTAATTGTAGACGATATATGCTTTTGTCTTCATTTCTTTCCTCTGAAAATACACAAGGACAGCAGTCATCAACAGTGAGTTGTCCATAGGGCTGACCGAAAATCTTCCATCAAAGCTATAACAAAAAGTCAGTATTTGTCAGAAAGTTATGTTTGTTCTACCACATTTTTTTCTTGAGTGTTTCATTTTCTTAGCATTTTTGCTTTTGACTTCAAATGTATAATTTTCTAAAGGAAAATTGTGTTGTTGTTTTTTTTAATCTATCAGAAATGCAAATGATTATTTTAATTAATAATAATAATAAAATCCATGAATAATAATAATTTTTAGTATTTCCTTATTTTTAATCATAAATAAGGACAAGGTACAAAACTTATTTTCAATATTAAATATACTTACACATGTGTCTGTTTATATTTGAAGAACATTTAAGGAACGGTGAAAATCTGGGTAGCTATATATTGATTAAAAAAAACTATCAAATATAGTCTCTTTCTGGAGATAAATTAGCTATATGTTAAAGTGACCCATAGCAGAGAAATTACTGTGAGAATAAAGAATCCTATGAAAAGTTTCTAAGCATAAAATGCCTTAAATTAGTTCTCCCACAACTTATCTAGTAAACATACTTTGAAAGAGGTAAAAGTGTTGTGTGTATCTTTTATTCCCCCCACCGTCTTCCATAAATTGTGGTAGGACATTGAACTAGTTGGATCCTTGTGGTGCAACTGTTATCCCTGTTACCCTTTTGTCTCTTTACTGAAATGTGATTGTCAAAAGACTGCAATAGTTGTAAAGCTACATTATGCCAGAATGCAAAACAGTATACTGGACCTTCCTAAGTAGAGAAAACCACCCAGGGGAGGAGGAGGCAGTTTACCCTTTCCCAGTCCCAGCCACTATGTTCTAGGGAAGTATTTTGCATCCCATCTATTCCCAGTCTAACAAGTGGTTTTGGTCAAGTGGTTTTGGTCAATGGAAACAAGTGGTTTTTGGTCCTGGACTGCAGGAAGTCCAAAGTCATAAATCTTTCCAACTTTGCAAGAGAGACTCCTTCTCTACACACTTAGTTTTTAATTCAGATCTGTGTTCCCAATGTCCTGTTCCTCCTTTGTCACAGATCATTATGTATGCTCCCTTTGATACTTGACCCTCCAAGACTTCCCTGAAGACATCAGATATCTCTTGGGAAGATGCCATTTTCCTTTTTCCAGAGGGAAGAGCTGCTAGTGGAGAAAGCTGCTCTTATTTCCACCAGTTGTGGAAATATTATTTCCACACTTATTTCCTCCAGTCTGGTGAATGGAGAAAGAGTTAGTTAGCTGAAAAGAAATGTCAGTCCTTAAATTTCTTATATGTTACCTTGATCTGAGATCCTTTGCTAAACCTTGCTGTCTTTTTTCCCCTCTTCTCTGGCCCTGTACTTGTTGCTCAGTTTATGCCAGCATGAGACACCACTGTGTTGGGAAAAGAAAGAAAGAAACAAACAGAAAACAAAAAAACCACACCAACCAATCAACCAGCAGCCAAACAGTCCTTCTGTTCCTCTATTTCCATGTATATATTACTGACCTCTCCTTTCAGCTGGTGCATATACACATACAGCTAGGAGAGAGAATTTCTATTCAGATCAGTTATATAAGGTGGGTATGGCACACCTTTTATTTCAATTGCAGTCTTGATTTATATCACTTTAAACTGAGTATCAGAATATGACATTGATAATTTAGGAGTTTTCAGGGAAATGGAGAAGAATAATTTCTCCTTCTTCTAGAAGCTCTAAATAGACTTAGACGAGAGCTTCAAGTGTGTATAACAATAATGACATTCATTTGTGAGGTTTCTAGTTTGAACGTTAATTAAATGAACATCAATGGTCAGTAGAAAACCCTTTTAACTTTGAAAGCAAATGAATCACTCTACAGAAAAATCTCCATCATTGCTCACTTTCTGTTGTAAATCCAGCTTTAGAGTCAATGTCCAAAATAGCATTCTCTAATGTTATATGTGTGAGTTAACACTCTAAGCTAGTGTAAAAATGTTGGTTAGAAATTAGTCTGTAGAAAATATCTGTGATGTCCCTATCTTGTTCCTCAAAGATATGTTGGAACTTCACTCTGTGCTGAAAGTAAATAATTAATTATTTGGAGAATTCACAACCATAAAGATAATTTAGATCCTTCCCGGGGAATGGTGTTCCTCCCCCTTCTCTTGCCTGTCTTCTCCCTTGTAAGTCATCTTTTCCTTCTTTTACATCTATTTTAGCCAAAATAACTTTCACGCCTAAGGACTGGTAGTTGCAAATTTTGAAGGTTTATCATTAAGGTCTGAAACAGATATTCCTTCTTCTTCACTGTGAGATCTGCTATCATAGGCCTACATATGGTACACAGGAAAAAAAGCCAAACCTACAGAATGTTCTCTTGACAATACTAACTGTAGCTAAACACTCCTTGATGCCACATACAAACAGATAAAAAATATGTTAGGTTAGAAAGCCAAAATCACAGTTAGAAATCTTAAAGTGATTTAGATCAGAAAATAATTTTGGAAATAATGTGGTACAATGACATAGCAAAAAGGGAGCCAGTTAAAGCAGGCTCCTAAGGGCTCTGTTTGATTTGAGTATCTTCAAGGATGGAGACTTCAGAGGGTGTCTGCCCCTCATTGTGGATAATATTCTATCTAATACTTGATTTTAAGTGTTGCTACATGCACCTGTTGCCTATTAGCCTTTCACTTTGCACCTCCAAAAAAGATCTAGTTTGTTTATTTATTTATTTATTTGTTTATTTTGTAAGCTCCTGTTAGTTAATTGAAGACAACAGTAAGAACTTCCCCTTGGCTTTCTCTTCCTAAGACTGCAAAACAAGCAAACAAAACAAACAAAAAATGAAACAACACAATAACAACAACGACAAACAATTCTCTCAGCCTCCCTCTATATGTCATCTGCTCCAACCACATAAGCATTTTGGTATCTTTCTACAGGACTAGCTCTAGCATGTGAGTGTTTTTTTCCAGTACTTGCTGCAGCATGTGAAAGTTGCTGGCTGGATGGTCACATTCAAAGAGTTGTGGTCAACAGCTAAATTTCCAAGTGGAGATCAGTGACGAGTGATGTTCCCCAGGGCTCAGTATTGGGACCAGCACTGTTTAAAGTCTTTGTCTGTGACATGGACAATGAAACTGAGTGCACCATCAACAAATTTACTGATGACACCAAGCTGTGTGGTGCAGCTAACATGCTGCAGCGAAGGGATGACATCCAGAGGAACCTGGGCAGGCTTGAGAGGTGAGCCTGTGCAAACCTCAAGAGGCTTAACAAGGCCAAGTGCAAGGTCCTGAATCTGGGCAGGGGCAATCCCAAGCATAAATACAGGCTGGGCAAAGAATGGATTGAAAGCAGCCCTGACGAGAAGGACCTGGGGGTGTTGGTTGATGGGAAGCTTAACATGAGCTGACAATGTGTGTTTGCAGCCCAGAAAGCCAACCGTATCCTTGGCTGCATCAAAGGAAATGTGGCCAGCAGGCTGAGGGAGGTGATTGTCCCCCTCTACTCTGCTCTCGTGAGTCCCCACCTGGAGTACTGCATTCAGCCTGGGGCCTGCAGCACAAGAAGGAGATGGCTCTATTAGAACAAATCCAGAGGAGGGCCACAAAAATGATCAAGGGGCTGGAGAACCTCTCCTACGAAGGCAGGCTGAAAGAGTTGTTCATCCTGGAGAAGAAAAGGCTCTGGGGAGAACACATTGCGGCCTTCCAGTACCTAAGCATGGACCACAAGAAAGCTGGAGAGGAACTATTTATCAGAGAGTATAGTGAAAGAACAAAGAGTAATGGTTTTAAACTAAAAGACAATCAATTCACATTAGATATTAGAAATTCTTCACACAGAGGGTGGTGAGGCACAAGCAAAGGTTGCCCAGAGATGTTGCGGATTCCTCATCGCTGGAAGTGCTTGAGGCCTGATTGGATGAGGCTTTGAGCAACCTGGTCTAGTGGGAGGTTTTTTCAATTTATAAGTAAACATTTTCTTAGTGGGAGATGAACTTTTTGTTCTTTTTATTCAACATAAATAAATAAATAAACAAACAAACAAATAAATAAATAAAAAGTTCTTTAAAAAAGTTTGCTACCGCATTTTAAACTAGTAGGACATAAAAAGCTGTGGTAGCTGCCAGGGGTGATTCCATCTGTTTCTACACATCAGTCATATATGTCCACATCCAAGATGGACATTCCAGGCTCTTTTTTATTGATTGTGGAGAATAAAGCATATTGAGGAGCAATTCTGATTAAGATTATAGATAAATAATTACAAAGCAAAACCTGTTATTTTTCTCCTCTGATCAAACAGTGAGTTTAGTTGACTGGCTCATATGTAAACATTATTAACATCTACAGGTGGTCTTAAATTTAGTAACCATTGCATTTTCTGGGAAGTTGCTATCCACACTTCAGATAAACTATGCCAGAGGGGCAAAAGGATCCCAGTTGTTCCAGGCAGACCAGTTCAGATGATGCACAGGTTACTGGACCGAGTGTAGAGCCTCAGGAGAGCAATGACATCCCTCTTTTGTCCAGTTTTATTACTGCTTCCTTGCTGTGTTGAGGCCTTGCTGGTGATCTCAGGTTGCCTCAGCTGTCTTTGCGCTGTGCGGTACTGCATATGTATAAAGTTTATAGGTTTAGATGCTGTACAACAGGAACACAGCTTCAGACCCAAACTGGCTCTATGCATTTGAATAGCATAATATATTTTTTGTGGAGCCAACTTGCCTGTGTATGGGACTGGTCATGAGCAAGTTAGCTCAGTATCAAAAGGATGTTTTCTAATCTCCCAACCTCCAATAAACAATAGTGGAGGCTATTGTGGTGATATGATTAGGATGAATAAACTCATGCTTAACTCAGTGCTGTTGGGACTTCATCACTTCTGGCATGTGTGCTGGGTCAGGTGTCTCTTCACTCTACTGTAGGCTATTCCACTAACAGACTCAATGGGAGTATAGATGTCAGTAAGCCACAAAACAGTGTTTGAAATGGCTGTCCAAAATCTTAGTGAAAAGCACATGAAATGCAATGTTTAATTCTCACGTGAATCTCATGCTACTATGAGGCATATTTCTTATTTCAATGTTGCTTAAAATCACCTTAGATAGAGTGAATGATTAGTTTATCAAAAGAGGAGATGTCTGCTCATCATCATATTTTTACCAGCCTTTATACCTGATATATTTAAATATATTCCTTTAATATGCATTTCTCACTTTTTCTCACTTTATGGATTATATGCTCTGAGAGAAGGTGGACCTTTTCATCCATCTTTCACTACCTTTTTGTTTCTGTCGGTCAAAAAAAAAAAAAAAGATTTTATTTATCTCAAAAATAATAGAAATGTTACAGTGCTTATGAAAACAACCGTTTTAGTAAATTACCTGTTCAGAAATGTATATGTAACTCAATCCATAAAGAAAGACCTACAATTTCTGTGGGTACTCATCTATTCTGATAAATGGGTTAGGACTTCTCTACTTTTTTGTTGTTGTTATTGTTGCCACTGTTTCCTGTTTTTATTTTTATTTTACTTTCCTTTTAATTTATTTGTATATCAAAGAATATATGACAGGTTATATTAAAAAGATTCCAACTTATTAGTTAAGATCCTAAAAAGAAAATCCTATCTTTATGATATTACCAAAGTAGCAGTAAAATAAAAAACAATGGGTCCTCCTAAAGAGGAAAAACAGATAGATGAAATGAATGATTTTCACATTACATAAATAAGATCTTAGAAGCAGAAAAAAAAAAAAAAGCAAGCAAAAAAGCAAGTAAAGAAATGATTTGCCAGACTAATCTCAAAGCTTGCTTATCTAATTTCTAACAGAATAGTTAACATATTGAAAGTACTCTACTAGAATTAAATTATACTAAAAAAAAAAAATCTCCCTAAAAATACAGAATTTTGCAAGTAGGTCAAGCAAACAAATTTAGAGCTAGAAAAAAAAAAAAAAAGAGTTTTGAAAAAAAATAGAAATTGGAAAAATATGCAAAACTTTCTAAGAAAATAACATCATATAAAAACAATGACTCTTTATGACTGAATTCTACACATCAAAACCAAAATGTCAAATTTAAATGTTAAAAAAGAATAAATAGTTGTATGACTTTTTTAGCAGTACACAAAGCTAGTGATATTTTATTAAGATATGACTGTAAAAAAATCTTGAACAAACAGCAGGTTCCGGACGACCCTCGACATGACAGACTTTACATCTTTTTTTCATTATACCACTGAGAAAAAACTATTCTGAATTATCATAGTCTGTAAGATGCTCTTGTAAATATGTATAAGATTAAGTACTCTCCTGAAGGTACCCTTTTTTAGTTTAAAGCCATTACTCCTTGTCCTATCATTGTGCTCCCTGACAAAGAGTCCCTCCCCAGCTTTTCTGTAGGCCCATTTAAGGTACTGAAAGGCCACTATAAGGTCTCCCTGTAACCTTTTCTTCTCCAGGATGAACAATCCCAGGTCTCTCAGCATGTCATCATAGGAGAGGTGCTCCAGCCCCTTGATCATCTTTGTGGCCTTCCTCTGGACTCATTCTAGTATGTCTATGTTCTTCACATGCTGGGGGGCCCAGAGCTGTATGCAGCACTCCACGTAGATCAGAGTAGAGATAGAGAATCACCTCCCTCAACCTGCTGGTGACGCTTCTGATGCAGCCAAGGATACAGTTGTCTGTGGTCTGCAAATGCACATTGCTGGCTCATGTTTAGTTTCTCATCAACCAACACCCCCAGGTCCTTCTCCTGAGGGCTGCTCTAAGTCCATTCACTGCCCAGCCTGTATCTGTGCTTGGGATTGAACTCAATCCCACTGTCCACGTCAAAGAGAAAGATGTTAAATAATATCAATGCTAGTACCGACCCCTGCAGAACACCAGTCTTCACTGATCTAAATCTGAACATCAAGCCATGGGGCTGGAGAGCCTCTCCTACGAAGGCAGGCTGAAAAAGTTGTTGTTGTTCATCCTGGAGAAGAGAAGGCTCTGGGGAGAACACATTGCGGCCTTCCAGTACCTAAACATGGACCACAAGAAAGCTGGAGAGGAACTATCCATCAGAGAGTATAGTGAAAGAACAAAGAGTAATGGTTTAAAATTAGAAGAAAAACAATTCATATTAGACATTAGAAATTCTTCACACAGAGGGTGGTGAGGCACAAGCAAAGGTTGCCCAGAGACGTTGCGGATGCCTCATCCCTGGAAGTGCTTGAGGCCTGATTGGACGGGGCTTTGAGCAACCTGGTCTAGTGGGAGGTGTTCCTGCCCATGGCAGGGGTGTTGGAATTTCAGGTCTTTCCAAATCTTTCAGGTCCCTTCCAACCCAAACCTTTCTGTGATTCTCTGATTTCTGGGGAGTCCCTGAGTGGACACAGTACTCCAGATGGACTCTCAAAATTGCTGAACGAAAGTCAAGAATAACTTTTTTGCTCTTTTTTGGATCCAGTTCTGCAAAGTTGTATTTGAGCTTGCTGGGACTGAACAACTACGTCTACTGGCCATGCTAGCAATGCAGATATTGTCAGCTGAGGATTCAGTCACTGGTGAGGCAAACCTTATTTACATGATCATTTGTTTCACACTTACGAGACGTCTAAAAATGTTCAAAGGATAAATCTCTTTTATTATGAATCAGTGTTCTGTCTTAAGCAGTTCTGTAGGAACACTGCTTCGTTTATGTATTGCACAGTGAACAACAAGATAGGAAAATAGCAGGAAAAGAACGTGGCCTCATTCTTCCTGCATTTGATTGCTTTCCTGACAAACTAAATTCTTTCTCACCCTTGGCCACATGTCTTTATGTAATGCTTGCTAATCACTTAAAAGAAATTGTTCTCAAAGGGTTGTTAGGTATGCGTTTTCCATTTTTTTGTTTGATAATCTAAGTTTTGGTATGTAGGAGGGTTTAACGTTATCAGCAACACAAACCACTTTAAATATATAATTTCTTAAATTTTGTGTTTGGTGTATTTGCAGCTTTTCATCATTGTGTTCTCTCTCATATGTCTCTTGTTCTTTCTACTGCTTTCTATACACATACACATATACCCATGACAAGCAGTTGAATTCACGTGTCCAAGAAATGACTGTCCCATATTCAGATAATTAAAACATTTGAAAGAGTCATCGTCATGAAGATGAAATGTGCCTTCCTTTTTATTCAATAAGAATAGCACATTTATCACTTGGAGAGTAAAATTCATTCGGATTTTAATAATTTTCTTTATTTACAAATGCATGCGTTTATTACGGGATTCAGTAAGCAAATATATTGACGGTAATTAGCAACTTTAATTGTTTTTACAATTTGGGAATAAAATATATTTAAAATGAATCTGTTAAAACCTCACAAGTCAACAAGATGAAGAAAACTGACTATCAATATAAAGTTGATGATACAATAGCCTTGGAAAAATGAATCATTTTCCATTCATTTTTAAAGGGTATTACAGTAAAATTGCAGTGCCAATGGAACGGAAATGCCTCTAAGTTCAAAAAGATTTGGAACAGAGGAGGGAAGATTGCTTTGAAGAAAATAAATAAAGAAATAAATAAAAAGCTTCACAGAGCCATAAATAACCACAAATGAGATACTCAGATATTGTTTCTTTGGTGTTTGCTGTAATGATTTTACAGTGAATAATGAGTCTATTTATGTCATAGTGACCAGGCTCCTTGTTTGGTAGAGAAGTCTGTTTGCTGAAGGATCTTTGTTGATGGTAGGCTTATTTAGATAAGTTTGTATAAAATATCAAGATTAAAAAATATTTTTATTTCTCATTAAGAACAAACACAAAAAATCAACATTTCCCAGAAGGAAATTATATCCTTAAAAAAAAAAAAAAAGCTTACACCACAAAAGAACAACCCAAAAAAAACCCACCTCAATTCTGTCAGAAGAAACAAAGTAATAGTTACAGCTGTTGCTTTGTTAGAAAACTCAGTTTTCTGCACACTGCAAAATTTAGATTTATGTCTTGTAGTGTTTTTGTGAAAAACAAAGCATCAGACAAATAGCATGGAGCAGCTTCCCTATCATGGCAAGGGAAGAATAAAATCTTTATAGTTTTGAAAACTGTAAGAGCCTTACTTTAATATGTAGGCAGTGATTTTTGAAAAGCCACAGAGTACTATGAAAGGGCACACTTTATTCTTGAAATCGCTGTGCTAGCCACAGAATTTCTCAAACAACTAAGGGAACAGTCAAACAGTCTTCATAAAAGAGGAACATATTTAGTGAGCCTTCTCATCATACTGAAAGATCAGGTACAAGAAATAACACAGTCAAATGTGTCTTGGAAAGTTTCATCTTAGTGATGATGCAGATATGGTGTATTTGTTAGTTTTCTGACATTGGGTAGAGTCATTCTCATGAATGAGCATGAGACACCTTTCCTAGGTGTCGTGGGGTTTTGGAGAATGCATATTCCAAATTACAGTCTGATTGTAAACCCGCTCTACCAAGTAACTCGTAAGAAGAATGCTTTTGAATGGGGCCCTGAGCAACGACAAGCCTTTGAACAAATTAAGCAGGAAATAGTTCATGCAGTAGCCCTTGGGCCAGTCCGAACAGGACCAGACGTAAAGAATGTGCTCTACACCGCAGCCGGGGAGAATGGTCCCACCTGGAGCCTCTGGCAGAAAGAACCTGGGGAAACTCGAGGTCGACCCCTGGGGTTTTGGAGTCGGGGATACAGAGGATCTGAGGCCCGCTATACTCCAACCGAAAAGGAGATATTGGCAGCATATGAGGGAGTTCGATCTGCTTCGGAAGTGATCGGTACTGAAGCGCAGCTCCTCCTGGCACCCCGACTGCCGGTACTGGGTTGGATGTTCAAAGGAAGGGTCCCCTCTACACATCATGCAACAGATGCTACATGGAGCAAGTGGGTTGCACTGATTACTCAGCGGGCTCGAATAGGAAACCCCAGTCGCCCAGGAATCCTGGAAGTGATTATGGACTGGCCAGAAGGCAAGTACTTTGGGATATCATCAGAGGAGGAGGTGGTCCGTGCTGAAGAAGCCCCACTGTACAACAAGCTACCAGAAAATGAGAAGAAATACGCCCTGTTCACTGATGGGTCCTGTCGTATGGTGGGAAAGCATCGGAGATGGAAAGCTGCTGTATGGAGTCCTACACGACGAGTTGCAGAAGCTGCTGAGGGAGAAGGTGAATCGAGTCAGTTTGCAGAAGTGAAAGCCGTTCAGCTGGCCTTAGATATTGCTGAACGAGAAAAGTGGCCAGTTCTCTATCTCTACACTGATTCATGGATGGTAGCAAATGCCCTGTGGGGGTGGCTACAGCAATGGAAGCAGAACAACTGGGAACGCCGGGGCAAACCCATCTGGGCTGCTGCATTGTGGCAAGATATTGCTGCCCGGGTAGAGAACCTGGTTGTAAAGGTACGCCATGTAGATGCTCATGTGCCCAAGAATCGGGCTACTGAAGAACATCAAAACAACCAGCAGGTGGGTCAGGCTGCTAAGATTGAAGTGGCTCAGGTGGACCTGGACTGGCAACATAAAGGTGAATTATTTATAGCCCGATGGGCCCATGACACCTCAGGCCATCAAGGTAGAGATGCAACATACAGATGGGCTCGTGACCGAGGGGTGGACCTGACCATGGACACTATAGCACAGGTTATTCATGATTGTGAAACATGTGCTGCAATTAAACAAGCCAAACGGTCAAAGCCTCTCTGGTATGGAGGACGATGGCTGAAATACAAATATGGAGAGGCCTGGCAGATTGATTACATCACACTCCCCCAAACCCGCAACGGCAAGCGCCACGTACTTACAATGGTGGAAGCAACCACCGGATGGCTGGAAACATATCCTGTGCCCCATGCCACCGCCCGGAACACTATCCTGGGCCTTGAAAAGCAAGTCCTATGGCGACATGGCACCCCAGAAAGAATTGAGTCAGACAATGGGACTCATTTCCGAAACAACCTTATAGACACTTGGGCCAAAGAACATGGTATTGAGTGGGTGTATCACATCCCTTATCATGCACCAGCCTCCGGGAAAGTTGAATGATACAATGGACTGTTAAAGACTACACTGAAAGCGATGGGTGCTGGGACATTCAAAAATTGGGAAACACATTTGGCAAAGGCCACCTGGTTAGTCAATACTAGAGGATCTGCCAACCGAGCTGGACCTGCCCAATCAAACCCGTTACGCACTGTAGAAGGGGATAAAGTTCCTGTAGTGCACGTAAGAAACATGCTGGGTAAGACAGTCTGGGCTACTCCTGCCTCAGGAAAAGGCAAGCCCATTCGTGGGATTGCTTTTGCCCAGGGACCTGGATGCACTTGGTGGGTAATGCAAAAGAATGGGGAGGTTCGGTGTGTACCTCAAGGGGACCTAATACTGGGTGAGAATAGCCCATGAGTTGAATTGTAGTATGTTAATTATCATATAACACTGTATGTCATCACTACCATGGTTGCTATATATCATAGATGAAAATGGTGACTAATTATAAGGTATTGGAAAGAGTGTAACCTGAGCATGACATAAATGGTATGGAATAAGGGGTGGATATCTGTCCTGGTTTCAGGTAGGACAGAGTTAATTTTCCTCCTAGTAGCTGGCAGGGTGCTATGTTTTGGATTAGGATGAGAAGAGCGCTGATAACATGCCGATGTTTTAATTGTTGTAGAGCAATGCTTACACCAAGCCAAGGACTTTTCAGCTTCTCGCTCTGTCCTGCTAGCGAGCAGGCTGGGGGTGCAGCAGGAGCTGGGAGGGGACAGACCCAGGACAGCTGACCCAAACTGGCCAAAGGGGTATTCCATACCATCTGACGTCATGCTGAACAATATATAGGGGTGGCTAGCCGGGGTGGGGGGGCCGGCTGCTCGGGGATAGGCTGGGCATCGGTCAACGGGTGGTGAGCAATTGCATTGTGCATCACTTTGTACACATTATTACTATTATTATTATTATTATTATTATTATTATTATTGTTATTGTTATTATTTTCCCTGTCTTAATAAACTGTCCTTATCTCAACTCACAGGCTTCACTTTCCCGTTTCTCTCCCCCATCCCGGAGAGGGAGGGGGGAGGGTGAGCGAACGGCTGTGTGGTGTTTGGCTGCCAGCCGGGCTAAACCACAACACATGTGCAACATGAAATGGAGCAGAAGGGACAAGGTCCCAAGGCAAACCTGACCTTGCAGCAGCAGTGTTTATAATAGAATTTTGTTTTAAAGAGTAAAACATATTCTGGCTATAATCTGGGTGGATCCCAGTATTTTATCAAATTAAAATTACCTGTGTAACCTGTCAGAGTTTTGTAGGAAGGAATTAGCTGATTTAAATGCAATGTTACAGATATCAAGGGTCTCACTCTGTGCTTCTTGAGTTCCAAAGGTCTGCAGAATAAGCCTATAGACACTTCATGGACTTAAAAATTATGGATAACGACAAGAATTCTAAATATAATCTTTTTTTTTTCTTTTATTTATTTATTTATTTATTTAGAAATAGCAGAGAGCTGAGGATTTAGTTCTCTTTTTTTCCAATAAATCTTCTATTTTCTTTCAGAAAAGAAAGTCAGAACAGTCAGATCTAACACCTCTTATACAATCTAAGGGAAAAAAAAAAAAAAGAATAAACAGAAACACAAAAGCAAAGAGGATCATTGGGAGACTAGCTTTTTTTCTGATGCCATTGACAAGGGATGATTTTCTTAGTCTCTACTCAGAGTAATGGTAACTATGACATATTACACTCAGAAGCTAGTCAAAGTCAGAAATAGCTTTTATTGAGCACAGCTCCTTACATCTGGAAAAAAAAAAATCCTACATTTTCCAATGGATCTCTAAAATTTTTCAAGTAATTTTTGTCTCATTGTAGACAAAAAGAACAGCTAAGTACCTAACGATGTTTTTTTTTTTAATTACTTATTCTCAGTTTGATATATTCTTTCCTCTTCTTTTTCATTTCATAGTTATTAATCTAAAAGTAAATAAATTCTCTAGTAGTGCAGTTGTGGAAACATCTATTCTGTTAAGGCCAAATACTGAATTCAGATGTGCATATCAAAGTCATTGAATGAGTACAATCTCCTCTGACATTCACAGCCACAGGCAGTTAGCCCTAGTTGTCAATTCCTTCACCACCATGGTTCACAAAAAACATTTGGGCTTAGCTGTATTCAGTGTGTCATTCTATGAACTGACATAGTAGAATGATGCCAGGAGAAAAGTTGGTTGTTTTTTTCAGTTCAAGATATCTTTTGCTATTACTGTTTAAGCGAGTTTGGAAATACATTTTCTGTTCTGAGATGAAAAACATTCTGCTCTTTCCCCAGCACCTTGTTTCTCTTGCTCCCTCATTTTTTGATTTGTAGTCATCTTTAGTTGAACATGTTCAAATAGATATTGCTTATTTCCTTGAGTTCTATATCTTCCTAACATAAACATTTTGGAATGTGATGCTTCCTTCTTTACATGTAGAGAATCCAGCCAATTGGGTCCTGATATTTCCTGCATCTTGTGGACCTGCTGTAATACACATCATACAGTTTACAATTCTTTTCCCAGAAGAACAGAAGCATAGTTTTTTGCAAACTGTCATGTAGTTCAGAGACATCCAAAATCTCTTCTGTAAGCTAGGTCAGTATTGAGGTCTAGGTGAACAGTAGTGGCTTATTATATATTTATATATTCTTTTTAAGCATAGCTCATGTTATAGCTCACCTATTATATTCTGCATCACTCTCACCTGTATTTATTCAAGTTCTCAAGTTCTACATCTTTATAATCATCTACTGACCAGAAGTTATAAAAAATTGAGACTTACTGTATAATATTAGAATGCCATTATATTCCTTTAGAATTATATTTTATTATTATAGTCATATATTCAAAAATCCTGTTGACTTTCTCAGTGTTTCTCTGAACTATCTGGACAGCTTAAGTGACAAAACAATTATTATGTCAACACTTTCTAGAAAGCTGTCATCTTTCATGTAGTGGATGACAGGTTGACCATGAGCCAGCAGCGTGCCCTGGTGGCCAAGAAGGCCAATGGGATTAAATGGTGTGAATTAAAAGGAGTGTGGCCAGCAGGTCAAGGGAGGTGATCTTCCCCCTCTACTCTGCCATGGTCAGGCCTCACCTGGTGTACTGTGTCCAGTTCTGGGCTCCCCGGTACAAAAAAGACAGGGATCTCCTGGAAAGAGTCCAGCAGAGGGCCACAAACATGATATGGGGTCTGGAGCACCTTCCCTATGAGGAAAGGCTGAGAGACCTGGGTCTGTTCAGCCTGGAGAAAAGAAGACTGAGAGGGGGTCTTATTAAAGTTTACAAATATCTTAAGTGTGGAAGACAGTGGGATTTGGCCAACCTCTTTTCAGTGGTTTGTGGGGACAGGACAAGGGGTAATGGCCACAAAAAGGATCACAGGAAGTTCCGCACCAACATGCGAAGGAACTTCTTCACGGTGAGGATGATGGAGCACTGGAACAGGCTGCCCAGGGAGGTTGTGGAGTCTCCTTCTCTGGAGATATTCAAGGCCCGTCTGGAGGCCTACCTGGGCAACCTGCTCTAGGAAACCTGCTTTTGCAGGGGGGTTGGAGCTGATGATCTCTTGAGGTCCCTTCCAACCCCTACAATTCTGTGATTCTGTGATTCACCTTCTCAATTCATTCAATTCATCTTATTCTTAGAGAATACTTATTGGTTTCTGCTAGAGTAGTTTTTAATCCATTAGCATATCTTCTAACATTTGTGCTTGAAAAAAAAAAAAAAGCTACATCGAACATTGAAGATATCAAAATTACTTTAATTACAAAACTTTTATATTGGGTTTCTACTCTCAAGTTTCTATACATTCAACATTTGTTTTAGAAACAAAAATAATGTTAACTGGGTTTTGAAGACTTTTAGCTCTTAGAGGGAAGAACTTCAATAACAAAGTGAAAAATTATCAGACCTTTTACATAGCCAAATATGGCTAAATGTGTTTGAATTATTATTAAAACTAATCATTGAAGAAAAATATTTTTTGTCTTTTTATATTACATAGAGGGTTGAGATCTCAGTGCTGATCTAGTTTGACAGCCAGTGTCACAACAACCTAACTAAATATCATATTACAGCAAGAACATGTGTTTTTCAAAATCTCAATTTAAGCTGTCAACTTATTTGGCAAATTTACAGGATCTAAAAACAAACAAACAGACAAACAAACAAACAAAAAAACCCCTCAGTTGGTCAAGAGATTTACAAGTGCTAGACATATTGCAAAGAGACAGAGAAGACTCGGTGCTACTGAAAATAAACTTATCTTTTGGTTCTTCATAAGTTTCAAACTAAGTTTAAAATGCTTCATATCCTTACAGATGCTAAATAAATAAACAAGGGTTAGTCATACTGGCTGAAAAATCATTAGATTTCACATTTAGAGTATCTGGTACTTACTCTGTCTTCCTTCTGTTGCTTGAACCCTTGAGATATATTTGGTTTCCATTTTCAGATATGTCTGCAAATATGTGTCTGGAAAAATCTTAGCATTTTTACTTAAAATGAAAAGATATTTTCAGATACATTTTTATGCCTAAGAGCTGAGATGATGACTAACTTTAAAGTTATGAAGAACCTCTTGATAAAAACAGACCTTCTAGCAATGTATTTATCAACAGCTCAGCTTAGGATGTTCTGTCCAAAACATATTTTTTAACATTAAGGTTTCACTACTGCCTCCAGTTCTGTAGAATTGTGCAAAAAGTTACTGACAGAGCCAGAACAAGCTGTACTATTTGCTATATATATTAAATCTAATTTCTACAAGATAACTGTAAATTGTAACCTTCAAGGACGGGGAATTGTCACAGGTGTGTTTCACCCCTAATTTTCTTACCAAAGTATAAGCCCACAGATATGTATCTCTGTTTCCTTAGGAATTTTATGGCTTGGAAACGGCTAGGAATCAGGTTGCACTTGCATAACCTCCTGTTTTGGCTTGACATTTGTTGTTGTTGTTTTGGCCATATATAATCTCCACCAATTTTCCCTAGTTCTCAGGGAGTTCTCTTGAGATAGAAAAACTTCTGCAGAGAGTTTCACTACATCTTGCTTGCTGTCTGATCTGTCGTATGGAACAGGTCGTCTTGAATGCAATCACACAGCATATGCAGGACAACCTGGGGATAAGGCCCAGTCAGAATGTGTGCATGAAAGGCAAGTTCTGCTTGATCAACCTCATCTCCTTCTATGACCAGGTGACCCAATTGGTGGATGAGGGAAAGGCTGTTGACTTCAGCAAAGTCTTTGACAAGGTCTCTCACACTTTTCTCCTGGAGAAGCTGGCAGCCCATGGCTTGGGCAGGTACACTCTTTGCTGGGTTAAAAACTGTCTGTACAGCCAGGCCCAGAGGGTGGTGGTGAACAGAGTGAAATCCAGTGGTGACCTGTCACCAGTGGCGTTCCCCAGGGATCAGTGTTGGGGCCCATCCTCTTTAATATCTTTATTGATGATTTGGATGACGGTATCGAATGCACCTTCAGTAAGTTTGCAGATGACACCAAATTGCGGGGAAGTGTCAATCTGCTGAAGGGCAGGAAGGCCCTGCAAAGGGACCTGGACTGGTTGGATTGGTTGGCAGAGGCCAATGGGATGAGCTTCCACATGGCTGAGTGCCGGGTCCTGCACTTTGGCCACAACAACCCCATACAATGCTACAGGCTTGAGGCGAGTGGCTGGAAAGCTGTGCAGAGGAAAAGGATCTGGGGGTGTTTGTCAAGGCTTGCTGGAACATGAGCCGGCAGTGTGCCCAGGTGGCCAAGGCCAACAACATCCTGGCTTGTATGAGGAATAGTGTAGCCAGCAGGACCAGGGAGGTGATCTGTACTCTGTACTCAGCTCTGGCGAGGCTGCACCTTGAGTACTGTGTTCAGTTTTGGGCCTCTCACTACAAGAAAGACATTGAGGCCCTGGAACGTGTCCAGAGAAGGGCTACGAAGCTAGTGAAGGGTCTGGCAAGTCCTATGAGGAGTGGTTGAGGGAGCTGGGGTTGTTTTGTTTGGAGAAGAGGAGGCTCAACGGAGACCTTACTGCTCCCTACAGCTACCTGAAAGGAAGTTGTGGAAAGCTGGAGGTTGGCCCCTTTTCACAGATAACTAGTGATAGGACTAGAGGGAATGGCCTCAATTTGTACCGGGAAGGTTCGGGTTGGAAATTAGGAGACATTTCTTCTCAGAAAGAGTGGTCAGGCATTGGAATGGGTTGCCTAGGGAGGTGGTGGAGTCACCATCCCTGAGGGTATTTAAGGAAAAGTTGGGCATGTTACTTTGGAACATGGTTTAGTGGGTGATAGTGGTGGTAGAGGAATGGTTGGACCAGATGATCTTGAAGGTATTTTCCAACCTTAATGATTCTAGGATTTATTTATTTATTTATTTATTTATTTATTTATTTTGTAAACTGGTTCTGAAAATTATACATGCATCTATGAGAGCAGCATCACAAAGACTAGAGTACCAAATTCATGTTTCACCTAAAAATAGCTATCAGTGATGTCAGGTAGTACTCAGCATGAGGAATGGGATTGAGAACTGACAGAAATTTTAAGCACCAAAACTGAAGCAGATTTACAACAGCTAGCTCTGGATGTACATCACATAAACATTTAGAGTTTCCTAATCTGAGACAGTTCAGTTTATCCTCTCTGCCACACTGTCAATGAATGCAATGGAAAGAGACAGTACATAGTAATTTTTGAAATACTCCTTGATATTTCATCATATTCTAATAATGTATAACTGGAATAGTCAAAATACTTGTCTATTTCAAGTTGAGATAAGAAGAAAAATGTGGTTAGAACTGTAAAGTATAATTTCAAAGTCTTATTTTCCAGAGAGGACTTATGCTCTAACACATTATGCAGAATGAACAAATCTCTGAAACAAAATTATTACCCAGTTTCTGCCTAACTCTCCAAACACTTATGATAAACTGAATTTTATGTCTGTGTTTTTGTTTTCAAGTTGCATTGTTAGCTTATTTCCTTTACTAATCCAAACACTACTGAGTACAATGGATAGTTAGGCATTATCTGAATGCTTAACTTCCTTTTCAGAATGCTTTTATGGAGCAAGATTTCACTGTTGTTGGTAAGGGCATCCTTAGGGCTAAAGCAAACAAAACAAGATCATCATAGTATCTTATTCTGTTTACATAACTGTTAACACTTTTCATTTTTCAATTTTACCTGATAATATTTTTTGTACCTCCAAGGCAACATCAAATGATAAAGAGATAAAATGTTCCCAGGAAATTGGACTATTAAATTCCTTGCTTGATGGCAACAGAAAGAACTCTTTCACTGAAGCATTTATTGATGTTTCATTGACTTGAAACAAATAATTAGAACAAAAAGTAAACTGTTAAGTATGATCTATATCACAGATCTGTTATTCTGAAGAAAGTATAATGTATGGCATTTCTGCTATAGAAAAAAAAAAGCTAAGAAAAATCTGGGAATAATGTTCATTCTGTTTTCTTTAACAGGGATGTGTAGAATATCACATCTGTGAGACTATTTTGAGCTCACTTCCTATAACAAGAAAATTCTGGATAAATAACTTTTAGGTTATTATTTATGTCTACATTATTTTTGAGAAAAATATATTTTAATGTTTATTTCTCTCTTTAGAATATATGGTTTCTTTTCATAGTTTTTACATTGAGAACTGTTATTAAAAATAAAAACTAACTAAATAAATAAAACTGCAGATCCTTTTACAGAACGCTGGTTTGATGGTTTCTGAAACCAAACAGGACCATTACGAGAAACTAGTCTGATTTCCACATAGATGCATAGCATTTCTCCAAGCAAACCCTTTGTTATAAACGTCCTGTTTCCCAGAATCACATTGCTAGACACCATACTGTGCATAGATAGAAGTAGATTCCTGATCTACTTAAGGTAAGGGGTAGGGAACTATCTGTACCACCCAGGAGTGAAATTTCTGTGCAGTTTTACTTACATTTATAGACACATGTGAGAGCTACCACAGAAACCAACCACAGCCCACTTAGATCCTTCTCCAGGGCTGCTGGAGATTTTCAGGATCTTCTTCAGACAAAGCCAAGTAGGCACCTGAACCCCTATCTACCTTCTACCTTGAGTACTATAGTCATAAAGCTTAATCAAAAAATATCAGCCGTCTTCCATGCTGCCCACCTCAGACATATAAAATAAAAATAGAGCATTTAAGTACTTTTCATGATTTCTGCTGTGGAGACCAGGCACATTGTACTGCAAGTACAAGCTATACCATCATTTTTTCTTATTGAATTGTGTTTAAAACCTTGTGTTTAAAACTTAGCAGGCCTTTTCTAGGGTCTGGGTAAAGCAAAATCTCTAGCTAACAGCAGAGCCTCAGAAAAAAGACACGCAGAATACCTATCCTCAAACCTCTTAATACCATCTTATATGTATCCTCTTATTGTGTGACAGAAAATAAATACAGCAATAATCTCATCACCTCATGGGGATTCCCTTCTTCTCCATGGAACAGTGCAGATGGTTTCAGTCAAAGTAGGCAAGTTTTCATTTACTGTAACTTTCCTGCAGCAGACCTGGCTGATATGGGATCTCTTAGTTTTAGAAGGAGACACATAGGAAAAAAAAATATATATATATGTGTATATATATTTCATAAGAAAAGAGAAGAAAAAATACTTTTTTTTTTTTTCCCATTCTGACTTCAAAGAAGATAGGCAAAAGCATACTGATTTTTAAAGACTAAAAGCATATTTTTTTCAATAGTAAATGCAATAGTTTTTACCTCTAGAAAGAGCTTTCAAAAGAACTGGAGCTAGCAGTACTGGAGCTGTAGATTTATGCTATGTTAAGATAGGCATGATTTTTGGCAGACACATAAATGCTAATGCCATCTGGAGATTTTGAATATTACTTAAACATTCAAAAATGATTAAAAAGTCTTTTTAAATAGAAACATGAAATTAAATTCTCAGAATTAAGGTTCAAAATGTATTAATACTCCATGTGCCAAATTCACCAGTGGGATAAACAGTCTTAATGCCATCATTACTTACATTTAGTGGTTATATTCTGAGCCTTAGTGATGCATTGAATTTTATCAAATTATACTTACTAACTTCAGGTTTTAATTCTCATATTTATTTCTCAAGTGAAAAGAGTGAAATTCACTACTGGGAATAGACTTAGCAAAAAGTCTATGCAGTTAAGCCCTCTAAATCTCCAGGCAAAGTAATCAGGCAGCCACTTTACTACTACTACTACTACTAAATAAATAAATGTACTTACCAGCTCTGAACAAGTGGAAAAGAGACAGAGAAGAAAACAAAGAGTATCTCTGGCTATTTTCATATTCAGATCAAATAATTTTAATTTCTTAGTGTGTTGTTGAAGATAGGAAGATCTGTGTTGTGTGCACTGCATGATGCAAAAGCATTTTCCTTGATTATATTTGTTAGCTTATCCATCTTCCAATGAGTCTCCTTTAGGGAATAAAAAGATTGGAGAAGATTTGCAAGTCAAATGATAACTTTATTCATATGTAAAGTCAGCAAAAATGTCAATAAAAATAAGTATTAAAGTACATAAATACATTTGAAAGTAGCAAACAGAATATGTGCTGTCATTTTTATATAGTCAGTGGGATATACATGAACAATCAATTAAAGTAGTCCTGTTAATATTAAATAGTTCATTAGTCCTCACTGAAATTATCAAGACTGATTCTTGGAGTAAATAATAATAATAGTAATAATAATATATTAATAATTCTTTTAAGAATTACCTTTAAAACACTCTGGTTTGTGCATGCTCATAGTAGGTTCACATAACTAAACAATTTAGTGAATGTAAAATTTTACTGATTATATTTTACATTCTCTGACGCCTCATTTTTTTTTCCTTAGCTAAATTTCAAATACAGTGTTATTATTGTTGTTTTTAATATGATGTTTCATCACTAAAAGAAACACACATACAGAAAATCATTAAACAAATCACAGACAACATTTTCCTTGGGGAAAGTGCATTGAAAACAATTGATTTACCCACCAGATTAATGCTGTCGGTAGTTACTATTGTGTTTTACCATAGCCACTAGTGACAATTACTAAACTTGTTGCGCAGGGAAGATGAACCGTTTATCTTATGTTCATACACACAGTTGTTCTCTCTGTATTAGTTGACACTTTATACCTGACAACGACCTGCACTTCCTTAACACTACATATAAAAGCTATGCATATGAAGGGATACTCATTATTCTTTTCACAGTCTTATTTCCTTTTATCTGCTCTATTTATTTAATTCCTTATTTATTTGCTATACATTTACCTATATATTACCTCATATATTATATATATTACCTTATATGTTATATATATATTACGTTATATATATATATATTCCCTTACATGTATATTCCCTTATATATATTTACCTTTATTTATCTATCAATTTACTTTCTTCTGAAGAACTATAAAGTAAAGCACTATTCACACAATAGTTCACACAATTCTTTCTTGCTCTATTTGGTTCTGGTGTTTGGGGTTGAACTGTTCTCCCATGTATATTTAGATACCACTATGTAGTAGCAAATGAAACAAAGGACTATATAAATAAAATAATTTGAATAAATACTGTATAAAAATATGGAAATAAATTGAGTAACTAATCATTGACCTTCCTATTTTTATTTCGATCTTTTCATTGAAAACCAATTAATGCCCATAAAGATTAATCAGCTTAATTATTACATTAAAAACATTAAAACTTTAAAACATTAAAAACAAATTTAAAAAAAGTTCTGTACTTCAAATACAGAAGTACCACTGACTCATCCAAATTTGTTATGCTCTTCATGACGATGTGTTTTGTCATTAAAGAAAAACAGCACAGTATGTAATAACAAACAGATGACTCAGCTGGAATATGCAAATCTATTTCTTACTTACAAAGTTTTCCTCAAACTCATAGTCACTATTAAAAGAGAACATTAGGTGTTGCCATAAAGACTTAAGTACTTATTGCCTTTCTAATATCTATTACAGAAATGAAATTTTATTTTAAAAATTTCTCCTTCTCTAACAATTGACTTAATTATCATGAGTTTTCAAAAAACAAAACAAAATAAAACAAACAAAAAAACACTTTTGCAGTTTCCATGCTATGTCTAAATTTTGAATAAAGTATCATAACTGTAATCTCTTTTATATCATCTCTATACTGCAAATTCAAAAATGCTTTGCTATATTGTGTTATAGACAATACTACCAACACATGTATCAAGATGTCATTTTTAAGAAACATAAAATTATACGTTTTACTTTCATGTATATTAACAATAATGGAAACTTTTTCGATCCTTTTGTAGTCCAGGAACATTACCTTGTTATTGTTAAAGTGAATGAAGAACTACCATAATCTGCAGGTTTTATTTCTTTGGAGATAAATCTCTAGTTCATTATCTCATATCAATAATTTTCATGTGATGCAATAGCATTAGTTCAGTGGTAGTTCTGTGCTGCAATCAATTCTGATTGGATCCAGTTGCCAAGTTCATTATTTTTCAATTAAAGTTCCTTGGAATACTGATGAGGAATAGATAATTTTAGAGAGAAGTCTGTGGAAATTTGTCAAAATTAAAATGGAAGTACATTTAGTTATGAATCTCTAAAGTTTTTCTTGAGTGTCATCTGTAAATAAAAAGCATACATAAAGTGTACTATTTTGAAAATAGTCCTGACTTAACTTACATAAAAGACTTTGTTTTTATTGTTTCTCAAAAGATTGTTTTTATGCAGAAAAAAATCTGCTTTTCAGGGTGAAATGAACCAAAAAAAAAAAAAAGTCTCTACTTCTGCTGTTTGATAAGTTTTTCCTAGGACTGAATCTTCAAGAAGTCTGAGAAAGTTTTGTAGCTTTACAGGTGTCTGATTTTTGTGTGGGCTCATCACTCTCTCAAAATAATTTGAGCAGAACTTAAAACTGCAAAGTCTTTTGTTCCTGAAACTTCTGTTACAGCTCTTTACCTTTGAAAAAATACTGTCCCTAGTAAGAATAAAAATCACAGAAGCGGTCAATTTATGATGTTTTTATGCTTCTCTAACTAAGGTTAGCTTCATGAACCAAAATAACCTATGAAGACTGAAAAAATGTTGGGATAGTGCATTTGAGAGATCGGTGGCTTTTTGCCCAGCCTACTGGTTTATGACTTGTCCTATTTCGTGACATATGCTTAGTTATGACTGAGTCATTGAGTTGGATTCACAGCAAAGGGGATAATAGAAACCAATACGATGGAAAAGAATAAATGAATAAAGCTCTTTATTAATGACAGCTTTCTTCTGCACAAATGAAACTTGAGCCCATTAGTCAGATCACAAGAGCTTGCACTTCTTGCCCAATTTTAAACTTAACATAGCAAAGGAAAAAAAAAAAACATAATACAACAACAAAAAACTAACCCCACAACTAAGAAAAAAGAACTAATCCTTTCGAAGTTAGTGTGTCCTATACATTGTGATTGTAAAATTTTAAAGTTGGACTTTAAAGTCAACTGCCCTGTACAAGACCGTCTCAAGACTATACTCTGTGACACACATCAGACCTGATAATTCTTCTGTAAGTAAGGGAACAGACCTTAAGCTGTTGAGACACAATAGGAAGTAAGGAGATTAGTCTACATTCTAGTAGAAAAAAAAGAATGGTCGCAGAGCAGCCAAGAATACCTGCCTGGTTCACATCTGTTTGGCTCCGCACCACAAAGTTTGCAAACCACCTGAGAGAAGCATCTGGCTGTGATGTCTAGGTATGGCGTTTAGCCACAGAACCAAGGGTGTAAATCAGTTTGAGATTAAATGCTGCCATCGGTTATTTAAACAGAGGTGCCTGCTGCTATTTTGTTGACCTTCTCTGGGCTGGGAGATATAACAAAGCATGTCTTGAATATTTGTTTCTTTTTGGATCTGCAGGTATGCTAGAAGAACACTGTAGTACCTAAAATGACAGTAGGCGATTATTCTTAGGTTGCTGAAATTAGCTTAGGACATTAGAGTTTGTTTCCAGAAAGTGGTTGTTTATGGTAGCTAACAGTAAAATCTCTCATTACAGTTAATGAAGAGTTAATCAATAACCTCATTAGAGCTTAGAGTGATTGGCAGCTATGATGAGTGAGGTTCACTTGCATAAGCATGGACATTTGAGATGCCATAGTATATCTTGCCCAGTATCCAGAGGCTGCTTCAGAAAACCCTGTGTCCACTGTAGAATCTGTGCTGTATCTGTCAACTGAAGTGGAAGTCTTATATACCCAAGGAAATCTCAAACAGTACAAGACATCTATGATTAGGCATAAATGCTACTCCTGACGAATACTATTTATCAGCTGAAATACTTTGTAAGATCTTGTGATCTTCTGGAGAAAAGACTGAGGTTATACCAGATAACTTAGATCAGGCATTTAAAATTGCGCCTTATGTCTATGTTTAGGCACCTGAATTCCACTGTTTGCTCACATGTAGACATTTAGATTTAGGTACTGCAATCACTACTGGAAAACAAGTCTAGTTTCAGAGTGGTCTTTGGGACAATTATCCCCTGAATATCATAGGCATATGCCATGGGAGATTTTTTTTGATTAGTGGGACTACAGAACCACTTGTTAATTTTTCTTCTCATTATTTCTATAAATCTCTTCATTTGTAAAATACCTATTTTCCCTGAAATTAAAATAAATGTCAGTAATTCTAGGTTTTTATTTCTAACTCTTATGCTGTTGATTATTTACTCTTTTTATTGATAGAATACTTAGCTACCTGAAAAGGATAGAAATCTTGTTTGAAGCACTAGAGACGACATTTAGACGACATACTGTCTGCATAAAAGCTTATAATACAGGACAATTTTCTGGATATCCTACTAATAACTTAAGTCACCTGAACTGAGTTACCATAAAAGGTCTTGCTTGTCCTATCATCAACAGATTTCCAGAAAATCTGTCTAGCATTGTGCGGTTAATTCAGATGAAACATCCAAATGCCTTTCTCCTTCTGATAGTTTTGTGTGCCTTACTCTGCGCACATATTTTCTTCTTCCAGAGGTGCACTGTCTTTGTAACTAGGACTAACCAGTATGATTAGATGTAGTAATGCTAGGTGCACTGAAGGCCACATATAAGCAGAATAATTTTGATACCACTGAAAATACGTGTTTAGAGAAACAATTGGAACTGCCTTTGGGTTGCCAGCTCCTGTAATTTGCCACAAGTGTCACAGCATATGGGGTGGGGTTCTAGTTTAGATTCAGACATCTAACTTCAGGTAACTACCGTGTAGACATTAACACATCAGCTAGGTGTTTAATGTGATAGGGTACTTAATGAAAATATAGGGTGATTCAGTGCTTACCCATAAACATGAAGTACATTTTGAAAGGCTGTAGAGTGTCTCTCCTAGTCTCCAACTGGGAGAGGGCGAGAATGTTCTCTGCCTCTTACGTAGTCTATTAGGTGCCTCCACATAGCTTAGAAACTCTCAGACTGCAGCAAGTACATGGAAAGCCATCTACAAGCTATATCATTTGTCTCCAGGGTAGGCTACTGAGAGAGAAACTCTAACATTCATTCTTAGAGGTTCACCTTCAGTAATGGTATGGGTCTAAGACTGTAGGGATTTCCTCTTTGCCAATTTTGAGGTAAACACATGAACCTTCACAAAATTTGTGGCATATAAACAGCATTTTTATTTTATTATTATCTTTAAGGTGCCTTCCAGCCCAAACCATTCTATGATTCTGTGTTTTTTTCTATACTTATATATTTCCAGGCAATAAAAAGAAGAAACAAGAGCTTCCTCCAGCAGAATGTACTTTTTTCCACCTCAAACCTGTTCTGATGAGATACTTTAGATCTTTCTTGGATTTAGAAATAGTTTTTTTCCTTTAAGGAAACCAAAAGTCTTGCTTTTCTTCCAATACACATCTTGCTGAACTTCTCTGAATGTTCAAATTCTCAGTCTGAGCAAGTTGTCTGGATTAGAACAGGAGGTGAGCCTAATTCACTTTTCCTATAGGGAAACAAGCCTTTCTTTCCACATGGTGCTCACAGATCAGCCACATGACAGGATTTTTGGTTATTTGGTTCTTTTCTTTTGTAGCTCTCTATACCACTGGTAAAATGACAGCATGTTAAAAGGAGAAAAGATTGTCCGTATTTCTGGGGAACAATATAGAATATTGGTGTTGCGCTTTTTTTTCTCCCTACCCATCTTACTTCAAAAGTTTTCTCGGACCACTGTATACAGTGTTCAGTTCTGTATTCAGTGATTTATTCTTCCTAATAACTTCACACATCTCACCACATTATGAAAGCACATCTTACAGACACTCTCACCCTGTATAAACCAATTCAAGAAGCGATGGGGGCATGGAGTTCTAAAGTTGACATTTATTTTTATTTTTTATATATATTTATTTAGTTTTTCTGCAGATCTTAAAGCTCCCATGGTGACTCTAAGTTTTAATTTTCCATCAGTTTCTGGTATACTGTTTCCACAGTTGTTTAGCTGATGTTTTTGTGCAAGCTGTAGAGAGCACAATCAAATTTTTAATGCAAAGTGAGTTTGTGGTGAAGCTCCAGTCAGCTTATGAGTTCTGATGACTTATTTTGACCTTTTTGCCAGGGTTCATCAGCACAGAGAAAAGTGAACTGCTGTTTTTTCTCCTGGGATGTGAAAACATTCTCTTTTGTAACTATTTATTTCCATCACTTACACTGAAGCTATTGCTATACATGAGGGAATATTGGTTTAAAGCCAATTTTGCTTCAGTTTGTGAAAGCAGAAGGAAAAGGACAAAAACTTTAATTCACTCCTAGCTACTTGTAGTAACTTAATGAATTTAGCAGCACTATTCTCTTGTTCTTAGGCCCTGGTATAAAAATTTACACACATGTATGTTATGAGAAAAATGTTACTAACTCAGAAAGTTTGGGTTTAAAAACAGAATTAAATTAAGAATTCAGAATGTCTTTTAAAATCAATGTAGAGAATTAGGATGTTGCTTATTATTTCTTTGTTCTATGAAGACACTATGCTCCATATTTCTGAACCTAGACTTTTCCTAGAGGTAAGAAAAACATACAATGTGCACTTTGATACTTCTGTCTCTTTCTTAAGGGAGTACAGTCATGATGCTGAAGTCAGCTAATGACAAATACTCTCAAAGCTGCTTTAGCACAGAAGTCATATCAAATTATTTTCACCAAAAATTGATATGGCCAGTGCCACCACACTTTGGTGTTAGAAGTTAGGGGATTTTCTAAGGTTTTACTCCTTATATTTACTAATGAAGACATACATAGCATTTGGACCAGATATTTAAATCTAGTTGTCTAGTGTTTAGTTATGAAGCGAAGTCATTTTGATTTTGCCAAATCTGGAAGTTTATTTATTTATTTATTTATTTTTCTTGCTTCTGCTCTTCAGTCAGTAGCAAAATCCTCACACCTCTCAGTTATACTATTGTAAGCTTTAGTATGTATGAATGCATGTAATTTTACCCAGATATGAGCCTGTAATTATAATTGAGTTTGAAGAAGGGAAGAAGGAATATGACATAAAGGGATTTTTTGTTGTTGTTGTTGTTAGTGGAACCTGCTGGTGGAATAACAGCACAACCTCATAAAGCTGATTGAATACAGTGAAGTATTTTTAGTGCAGTTCAATTATTTTAAACAAAATGAAGAATAAAAGTTAACAGACTCTAATGGTTATTTATTAATACAAATTTAGAGGTGGATAATGCAAAGAGGATTTTTTTTTTTTCCAATTCCATAACAAACCACCATGTCATTATCTAGGTTTCAGTGAAAAGTGATAGCTTCAGTGAAATGTGATGCCTCAGTGGTGAAAAAAAATAATCTTAATTAAGAGCTCCAATTTTACTCCATTTTTTCCATCTTATATCAGTGAAAGAGAGAATTTTAGGAAGGGATAAATGATTTTAAATACAAAGATAAAAATGTTTATTATTAATTTGATATCATATCATTTAAGGAAGGATTCTACATGCTGCAGTGTTTCATTCACTGCTTCTGTACATCCAGAAATAGAGAAACATGCATTGAAGACAGGTAAGTAAACCCCAAATTCAGAGTTAGTCTGCAGGTAGACTCCATAACAAAATTGATTAATGTTACTGGGACTGAGAAAGAGAGAGTAGATGGAAACTATTTCTGAGTCCAAAGGAATATGTGAGGATGCACCTTTCATAGGGGGTTTTATAAAAGTAAAAAGTAGTGAAATCTGTCCTTGAAGATGTGTGAGAGCACACAGATCCTCATCCAGGATGTGGGTTCCTTTAAGAAATGTGGTGTGTTACTACCATGGAGAAATAATTGTGTTAAGTATAGAAGAGTAAAACTAACAAAAAACAAAACAAAACAAAAAAACGCCACCAACAACAGAAACAGATATCTACGGTTTCAAATTAAGTCAATGAGCATAACAAGGCTGATTTTTTATTTTTATTTTTATTTTTTTCATATATACCTCTGGTCTTCATTTCTCCTTAAATGGCAGAAGATATGTCTGAGGCTAGAATTTGGACAAATATTTGCTTACTAATTAATTTCTGCAACAGGAGGAGCATTCCAGGACTTTCATATACTTCATACAGTCATTACAGTCCATAGACTGTGGCCATGTCTAATCCAGATACATTGCTTTAAATAAAGCTTTTTTTTTTTTTTTTTTTTTTCCCTCTTTCATCTAGTGGAATGATTAGCACTGTAATTTTTGTAATTTTATAATTTTCTTCTTTAAAAGGCAACATCACTGACTTCACTACCTTTTATTTATTTATATATTTTTTTTACTCTAACAGATCTTTGTCTTAAATTTTATTGCTTTAATAGTTGCTCATAGGAAATGTAATGTCTTTGGCACAAATATATCAATTTGATCTTGTTGTGATATATATTTGAAATGAAAAAAAAAAAAATTCTCTGCATGAACACCAGAACAACAGCAACAGAAAGCACTTAAATGTTTTGTGCAGAGGGATATGTAAGAAAATCTTTTGTGTGCACAGGGAATATCAAGCACTATGTCAAAACACAAACTGGTGCACTGAGTAAAAGCTGTGACTTGATTATAGGAAATCTTTAGGGACATGGAAACCCTATGTTCTCATCATGAAATAAGATGACCAATGCAGGGAATAGCTGTACAATCCTTCTGGGAGTAACAGAAACAAAACAAAACCAAAAAAAAAGTTTTTAATAAAAGAAAAAAGCCCACGACAATGCATTTGCTAGTGGACAGGAGTTGCAGAGCTACCAGGCCTTCAGGAGATCACTTCCAAAAGTTTCACCTACCCTGGCAGGTTATATATATATCATTCATAGAATATAAAATAAAAAATTAGCTGCAAACAGTACATAAGAACTGGCTACATAACACAGTGTCTTCTGGGACGTAGCTATTAAAGATGCATTGATTGGTTCTTACAGGTCAGCCCCATGCACAACACAGCACACGAATACATTCATGACAAATGTGCTATGGCTGCACAAGGAGGTCATGTAGCATGTGTGCTGCCTGCTCTCTGCAGATCCATGGGTTTCTGTCTTTTCTTTCCTGTGGCAAAACAGCTATAAAACTCTTGTGGGCTTACAGCATGTAATACAGCTCAGACAAGCAACTCCAGTGGGAGAAAGAGGGAAGGTAAGACAAAATTGCTTCTAGCCTTATGCTTCAATAATTAATAACAAATAATAACATTCTAGTCCCTTGAATCATTCTGATGATCAGAATTTCCAGTCTGAAGGGAGCAGACAGAGAGGAAGAAGGGATCTAGCTTTTAGAGCAGGTCTTATAAGTACATCCTGGCTTGCTCTGGGAAATTAATTTATCTGTGCAAAACAGAGAGCTGGCCTCTTTTGCTACAGAGATCAGTTGTGGGATGTGTAAAACAGCCCCGGCACGTAGTGAACTGAATACCATACTGTGAGAAACACTCTGTAGCCAATAACATAGGCTCAGGCAAGGATCTCAGTGAAGTAGCATTTTTATTTGCGATTGCAATGGTGGGCGTCCCATAAGCAGGAGCGTGCCTACTAGTTCCATAACACAGTTTATATACTTTTTTCTTGATGACCGGGACCCTCCCCTGTTTCCCCAGTGAGTGGGTAATCCAGGTTCACAATCTATCTGGTGCTTCACATACAATACATGGCTTTCAGTTGCTGGCCTGTTATAAGTCAAATTTATTTTGACTTTTATACTCTTTGAGGTGGTAATGTTTCTTACACAGTGATTTCCACCTAATTGCTCTAAGGGTTCTGATTGTCTGCATTTTACAAGGTCGTCTGTTAAACTTTCTTATCACTGCAAGCATATCTTAATACCACATTCCTTCCCTCTAAACAATGTAACTATGCAAAAACAACATTTTTATTCCCACACATACTACAAAAAGAAAACATGAAAAGGGATAATGAAGATACAGACTTTGAGTTTGAAATAGGCAGTCCCAAAAGTAAGAAGCGCTTGCAGGGCATATGTAGGAAAGCTATGGACATGATATAGTTTATGGCTTGTCATTTCACTTTCATCTAACTATTCCTACCTATACATGGTTAGTTGCATGAGCCTTGTTTATGTAACTGTTATTTAAAAATACTTGCAGGAAGAGAAACATACACAAGAAGATTTAATCTTTCACACCGATAAGCACAGTGCTTGACCAGTCCTACTCATCACTACATTCAGCAGCAGCATGCTGTGAAGACTTTGAAACCATCGTTTATTCCCTGCACTGGCCTGGGGAATTAAAGTAGCACAGCAGGGGTAACCATTTGTTCCATGCTGATGAAAGAAAAGGATTATGTGCCTGTAAAACAGAAGGAAGGGCCTTAGGGTTTTTAGATGTTCAGTGGCAGAAATTTTCTAGAACTGATCAGAGGACAGGAATGGTGAACTCATAATGTGTGTTGCTATTGCAAATGGTGTGCAAGTAAGGTTTGAGATATCTGCTTTCTTTTGGCTGCTGTAGAGCTTTTGCTACACACACTATTCAGCAAGCACTGCCTGGCTACAGGAAGAGTTCAAAGCACCAGCTATAAGATAAGGAAATGGCTTAGAGGCTGTAAGGAGCAGGAGGAGATAAGGTTGAATAAGGAGCGGATGGGGGTAGAGAAATACTGTGGAAAAGGTTCATCAACACCATCCTTGTCTCTATAGCACTTTTCACAGAAATGCATACAATTTGAAAGTAATGTTTAATGAAGACTAATGTAGCCAAGCCTTTATTCTTATGCTCTGAATGGTTTATTAACTTAAACAATGTCAGTTTTTCTTCACCTTCTTTAACATTGTTTGTGAATGTTCAGTTATTAAGTTTTCTGTCATGAGAAAAATTCAGGATGGACCTTGAAATAATACTTTATATTTAACACGTCAGTAATCATATTGAACTAATAGTTACCTCTATGCATTTAACATGTATACATAATGCCGCAATAGTGTGGTTAAAACATGAGAAACATTATTTTAAAATAACATTAAAAATACTGTGTCACAGCTTTAAAGCATGTACATGATGAAGCAAATATGTCTTCAATGTTCTGTGAAATATATGACAAGTGCACTGGGAATAGAGGGTCAGTTCTTTACTGGTACACGCAGAAGCAGTTCTAGTGAAATGAAAGGCCTTCTACTTGAATTGTCAAATCTTGAGAGCTGTATTATTATTTTTCTCATAGGTCTTCTGTTTATGAAGTTAATGGTAATGCAGAATGACAGAATAATTGCTGTTAAAATATCTTTTCTTTCTTTTTTATTTATTTATTTTTTCCAAATGGAATGTGATTATGCAATGAATCTTCTATACAGAGAATAAAGTATATTAAGACACTTCACTTCAGTTGGTAGGAATCCAATTGAGAGTTTAAATCACCATAAAGTTTCCTCTTTTTCCTTTTTTTTTTTTTTATTATCTTTCTGGCAAAAATTCTCAACCCTTAAGATTTTTTTTTTCTTCTTTTCAGCTCTAAGGATCTTATGTCCCAAATAATCTCGTTGAAGAGATAAAGCAGCTCTGCAAGAGCCTGCATTAGAGGGAAGAAAAGTTGCACAAGTTGCTGAGAAAGACAAAGTAGGGTCATTTCTTCTGATCATCAGCTAGTCTAATTTCTGTTCCATAACCGTAACCTGGCTTCATGACTTGTGGGTTTTCCTTCAGCTTCACATCATCACCTGCAATTTGCATAATGTAAAACTCCAGGAAAACACAGGGCAGGAAAAGCTTAAATTAACCTTGCAAGGTCTGACATTCATTCTGGCTCATTAATTTCAAAGCACATGTAATTCTCATGCTGAATGGATAGTGAATGCCTTCAGCTGTAACAACGAACTGCAATAAAATATGAAAGAGTGTAATTTTAGTACTATATCTGAAAAGAGTAAGATTAGATTTTTGTGTTTGGTTGCCATGTCATACATGGGAAACATAAATACTGCAATGTAGTCAGTTTCCTATACTGAGGCATTATAATGAACAGTGAAAATCCTCTGAAGATATTTCTGAATCATAATACTAACCTGAGAAGATATTATAACTTCATTTACTGAAATCCAGTCCCTACTATCCAATTTTGATAATGTGCTTGGTATCAGTGTTTTATGAAACCACATTAACTATTTTATTTATTTACTTATTTATTTAGATATAGATAGATGATAGATAGATAGATAGATAGACAGATAGATAGATAGATTTCACTGCCTCTGGAACATAACATATGATCACGATCCATGGGGAATTATCCTGGAACTGTATCTTGGTAATTCACAGTTTCTTTCACCTTTGCTGAGTTTAAAAGCATTCTCAGGGCTGCTTCAGAGATGTTTTACATAACAATAAATACCAGCATAATAAAATGTGTTGTGATAACATTAGAATAGTAACATACAATGTGTTTACCTGCAGCAATCTGCCATATAAGCCAACTGCAGATCACTCTGCCCAGAACAATAATTGACACTCCAGGTTCAATTGTCCTGGTTTAAGGTTATGTATTGACTTAGGAATATAAAATGTTAAATTAGTGTTTCACTCATGTGTCCTCTGACAAAACAAAGCATTGTATCAGAAGAGTAACTACTTAAAAGAGCTAATCCTACTCTCTCAAGCAATTTCTTACTCGTGTAAATACAACTCTTCATCTATTTTTTGAAAAAAACAAGCAAACAAACAAAGAAAAATGAAACAACAAACAAGCAAAACCCCAAACCCTAAAAATTTAAATATATTTGAAAACATATTTCAGGAAGTCAGAAAAATAAAGCAATATTTCTTGAATTCCCAGAAATATAGTCTCAGTACTAATGTTTCGGTCTATTTGGACCTAATTTCTCCTGAGCTATGTGTTTCATCCCATGGTCTTCCCTACATCAGCCTCTTTGCTGAGAGCTTCTCAATGAAGTAGATGTAAGAGATTTTTGAAACAATCAATTTTCTTTTCTGTATCCCTCTTGGCACAAATGTTACAAAATAATCCAGCCTAAGGCAAATGCTTGGCATGGACTATTTCAGTGTGAAGAATAAACGCCAGCAAAGTTAAAAACAAACAATTAAAAAAAATGTTGATTCACTTTAATAATAGTAAGTCCTGTTATCTCCACATATTAATAATTAAAAGAGTAACCATAAATAAATAAATAAATCTCCCATTCAAAAGACTCTTCAGATTAAGAAATGTCCTCTAAAGTACAATATTCACTGTGAACAGTAAGACATAATCTTTGAAAATGGCCTGAAAAATAAAACAAAAGAACAAAAACATATCTTGCCTTAATAAAAAGCTTAAGTTGACAATACTGAAAAGAGTAGGTAAGAACTTAAAGCGTGAATTGAACAAACTTATTGCCCTCACACAGCAATGAGCACTTTACTAGATTCAGCCTACAGATGCCACAACTATGTGACAAAACTTTCCTAGGCTTAGGAAAATGATGAAATAAACACAATAATTTAAGCAGAAATGCTTATAGAAAAATAATGGGTGAACAATCCAACGCTTGGTGAATTCCGCTTCACAATGATAGGAAAAGCCGACATTGAAAGATCAAAAAGTGATGTCGCTATGAATGCTTTACCACCACAAGCCAGCTATTCCTGTGGTAACTTTCTGACACCTCCTGCTTAAAACCCAAAAAGTCAGCAGGATTGTGAGGCCCCACTTTAATGGTCTCTATTTGTACTGAAAATCAAGATCAAGTGAGCTTTTGCCCTTCTGCTCCATGGGAGGTTTCTGGCCTCCTTGAGCTCGCAGGAAAAAAAATCAATTTTTGCCTTTAAACACCCCAAAACTGTGCCTAAGTTTATTCTATTTTCACTACATGACTTAGTATTTTCTTAGCTGAAAGCCAAGTTTGCCTGTGTGGGATCTATTTATACTATGTGGAGAAAAAATCCTCTTCTAGAATGTGATTCATGACATCCTAAAGTACACCTCTTCAGACAAAATTGAACTGCTTATTTATGTCTATTGACAATAATGGGTTTGAAGGTGACTAACTCAGAAGATACCTGCTATGAAGGCATTTATTCAGATAAATCCACAAAAGATGTTTTGCGTTTCCAAGCATGCTCATTCCAGGTCTTTCCTGAACTTTGCAACGATCCAGCATTTTTAATGTAAAGATCTGACCTACTCCTGCGTAGTGAATGTCTTGGGATACAAAGATAGGTGTTTGGCTATGGTATTAGTTAAAAGAGCTGTCTTGTACTAATTAGAATACATTTTCTCATTTCATTTTATATGGGAGAATACAATACTCCCATATTGCTCAAGGCGCAACTCACTAAATTTAAGGCCATGTAGTCCAAAAAGGTTCATGTTTGTTTCTTCAAATTATGTCAGTGGAGGGTAGATAGACAATGTCCATACTAGATGGACATTTCAAATTTGTTGGTAGTTTAACACCAAGGTGGCACCACACTGCTCTCTCACTTCCCCCGTGCAAAAGGACAAGGGGAGAAATAGGATATAAAAAAGCTCACTGGTTGAGATAAGGAGAGGGAGATCACTCACCAATTACCATTATGGGAAAAACAGACTTTTACTGGTGCAGGGGAAGGGGGAATAGAGTATACAGTCAGTCCATAATGCTTTGTCTCTGCCGCAGCTTCATTCTCTTCCCCTGCTTCAGTTTGGGATCCCTCCAACCAGATGAAGTCTTTACTGATCTGATTCAACATGGGCTTCCCACAGACTAGAGTTCTTCAAGAATTACTACTACCTGAAAGGAAGTTGTGGAGAGCTGGGGGTCGGCCTCTTCTTGCAGATAACTACTGATAGGACTAGAGGGAATGGCCTCAAGTTGCGCCAGAGGAAGTTTAGGTTAGAAATTAGGAGACATTTCTTCTCAGAAAGAGTAGTCAGGCATTGGAAGAGGTTGCCCAGGGAGGTGGTGGTGTCACCGTCCCTGGGGGTGTTCAAGGAAAGGTTAGACCTGGTGCTTAGGGACATGGTTTAGTGGGTGACATTGGTGGTAGTGTGATGGTTGGACCAGCTGATCTTGAAGTCTTTTCCAACCTTAATGATTCTATGATTCTAAGAACTGTTCTAATATTGGTCTAATATGGGTCTGTACCATGGAGTGCAGTGCTTTAGGAATGGACTGCTCCAGCATGGGTCCCTCATAGGTGACAGCTCCTGCAAGACCATCTGCTTCACCATGGGATACTCCATGGGCTGCAGTGTGGTGATCCGCTCTGCCATGGTACACCATGGACTGCAGGGGAACTTCAGCTCCATCTCCAGGAGCACCTCCTGTCCCTCCTTCTTCACTGACCTCGGTGTCTGCAGGATTGTTTCTCTCTACATTTTCTCACTCCTCTCCCTCAGGTGTTGTTGTGCCACATTTTTTCTCTTTTAAATATGGTCTCACAGAAGTGCAAACAACATAGCTCATTGGCTCAGCTCTGGCCTGTGGCAGTTCCCTTTGGAGCCAGCTGAAACTGATTCTTACCTAACATGGAGCAGCTCCTAGGTTCTTCTCACAGATGCCATGCCTGTAGCACAGCGCTACCAAAATCCCACCAGGTAAACCTAATAATTACCTCATCTGAAACAGTATACCTGCAGTATCGCCCACAGCTCACAAGTGTGTATCAATAAATTTGGGGTATCAGAAGCTCTGCTTCTGAGATGTGGCATAAGAATATGGGACAGCATATGTGGGACCACACACTTATGGGATGTGTTGTAAGGCCCAGAAGAATGGAGCGACCCAAACCTGAAACTACCTTTGTTCCTGTTTTCTCAGGAAGATCTTGGGTGAAATATTTCCCATAATTCTGTGATTCTGTGATTTCCCCAATATTTCCCATTTTCCTTAATAGAGCTAGGTGGAATGCTACAAAATAGCTATTATTAAATAAAAAGTAATATTTCTGAAAAGTTCGGATGGTTCTCAGAGTATATGTCTACTGTTAAACAAAAGGTTCAGCAGTGAACTTGATCTCTGGACCTCGATCTTGTGCATAATTATATTGTAATCTCTATTTCTGTCTCAGTTTTGGTGTATACTGAATAACTTTGTCTTACGAATCATGTAGAGTGAGTTAAGTATCAGCAGGATAGGCTCATACTATCCTGTGCCACTTGAACTCTGGTCTGGATGCCAGCCTGTGTCCCTCTTTTGTTCAGCAATGTGGATATACACACACAATGTGTAAGAAGTCTTTGAAAGATGTCAGAAGCTTTTCCAATTTGAGATAGAGGTTAAATAAGGTCCGCGACCTACATTGCAAGGAAGGAAAATTAAATATAACTTTAAGAAAAAAAAAAAAAGGAGAGATATTGTTTGTATTTAACTTTCCTCAATATTAATGTATTCAGTTGTATATTCAGTACTAGTGAGACCTTTGAGCATCTGGGTTTTATTGCAGGTATTTCTAATAGTTTCACTTCAATCTATACTGAAGGGCATCAGAATTTCCTTCTGTGTCATGCAAGTAAATAGACTCTTTTAAAATCATTTGTGAGTTATCTATCTACTTAATTAGGTAATTCAATAAGTACTTTAATCCATTGTTTCTATTGTCTTTTACTGCTTTTGCTCTGATGACCTTTTTCTGCATATGCAGTTTGTGAATTACTGGGCTTTTGACTGACACTTGTTAAGTGTTAGGGTGAAATATTTCTGCAGTGCTTGATCTTTGTCTTGAGCAGAATGAGTCATATTCTTTATTTAAGGTTATGAAAAAAGTATCTTTTAATTCAAATGTATTATGCTGTAGGAGAGATGCTTGAGCTTGAGGAAGTTGTAAGTAAGGAAGTTGTTTGTACTGTAGGTTCTTTGTCTTAGGGCTTCCTTTCCTACCAAAAGTTAGATGCATTTAAGAGTTGGATAGTTTAAGAAGACATTTAAATAAAACAGATTTAAGTCTTTTGAGAGGCTTGAACTTGGTGTATACCACAGAATGAAGAATTCAAGGGGTCTTTTTATCTGATTACATCAATACTTATTTCAGGAATAAATGTCCATAGTGTTACAAACATGCTAATTGGGAACTCCTACTGCAAGATATTTAAAAATAAAAGCAAACACTTCAGAAGGCAGTACTTATGTTTTATTTTGCTACAGAGTAAAAGTTAAACTGTCTCTCACAGTTTGATGTGAGCAAACAAGCTTCTGTCCTCCTACAGCTCTTTTTACAGACATCAGATTTAACCTTCAAAAGATCTTCTGTATAAAGGGGTTCTACTTTGACCCCTCTAGAGAGTTTCACTCCTATTAATATTAACATAAATCGTAATTTTCAGAAATATTCAGTAGTGTGGTTTTAGGCATTTTAAGGGATTAGAGCTCAAAGAGGCAAGAAGGACAAATTGTAGGAGTGGAAGAAGGAAAAAAAAAACTGTTTCTAGGTAAGCTTTAGGTTATACAGTAATTTAGAATTAAAACACGTAGTAGATATTGAATAATCATTGTATAATTACCATTTGCCAACCCAGTGTCTATTCACTGGATGTAACACTGTTGCAGGATACCTCTTCCTCTCCTGCTTTTAGACAGTTACCATCATTGTAGTTTATAGACTATGAGGCTTCTCATTTATACAAAGTGAGCCCCATTCCCATTGTCACAATCATTTCAGAGTTTCAGAAAGACAGTGACAGAAATACATCACATTTCTTCTAAACACTCACAAAAGGAAAAAAAAAATACATTTTCTGTAAGATACTGTTCTCTGAAACTGTCCTGTTGATAGCAATAATATGTGTGACATGGGAGTATATTGCAGCAAATAACTTTTGCAGTTGATTAAATGCCTCAGCTTCTCAAAGGCCATTTCTTGCTTTGTCTACTTCAGCATCATAGATCTTCTCCTATAAATAGAACAGATGTCAATTCTCAAAAACGTGATGCTCAAAACTTCAGTTATTAAGTAGAAAACCTTGACAGTAGATGATTTTTTATATTATTATTTCTTTTCTGGGGTGTCAGATTCTAAAACTTTCCTTCAATATTTCAGATTATCCTCATTTCAAAACTAAGAAGATATAACTGGACAGAGAATGTTGAGAGGAAGAGATACAATGCATTTTCACCTATTCAATTTTCCAATCCATTTGGATTTTTGCAGCCTTGGAGACGGCCTATGCTTTTGTTGTTGAGGAAAGGATTTAAATATTATTGAAAACCCATTAGTAACAGTTAGAAATACTCTTTGGAGCTATAAAAAGCTGGCTGGATTTCTATGGAGCAAATTTTTAGTATGGTATATGTGGACTTAAATCCAAATTGGGTAATTTTAATAAATAATGGTAATAACTACTGTAAAATGTAGGCATATGCTGCACAAATTGTTATCAGGAAAAAAAAAAAAGGACAGGGGGCATTTTAATCATAAAGATGTGTATAGTCTTAGAAAAACACAAACAAAATGTACCTGATGGAGTTCAAGTGTTTGGACAATGCTCTCAGAAATATGGTTTGATATTTGGGTGGTCCTGTGTGGAGCCAGGAGTTAGACTCAGTGATCATTGTAGGCTCCTTCCTACTCAGGATAATCCATGATTCTTTGAATACATATCAACTTCCTTCCTTCTTTCCTTCCTTCCTTCCTTCCTTCCTTCCTTCCTTCCTTCCTTCCTTCCTTCCAAGTGCAAATGTCTGTTTCTCAAGGTTATTCTATTTCTGAATGGTGTGATTACTAAAATGTGGAGTATAAATTACATTTACTGTCCTAGGGTGGATATCTAACGGTGTATATGACAAGGTTATTTTTTTTTATACTAATGTATCTGTAGTCACAGTTTTTTTGAATCTCATTTACAATAGCAGATGTTTTATAGCCACCTTAATGTATCTACTTTCTAGAAGTGATCTGAATAAATGTAAATCTAAGTTAGGAATATACCAGGGGAACACTATACCCCCAGCTTTGGGAAAAAACCTCTACATCTGAAGGAACAGTTAATGGCTTTTCATTATCCCTCTAGTCTTCAAAGATTTCTATGCAACTATTATTATGTGGTATAGAGTAGTCAATGGAATAGGCATATTTACTTCTTAGTGAACAAATATTTCAATACAAACATATACTTAAGCAACTGGACACAGGTAAAAGTAAATCATGTAGCTGTAGTGACATAAGGCACAAAACACTCTAGAAGATGAAGCTCAGAGTCTAGTGGCACTAAATATTTTATCTTGCTTTTTCTATGTTATAAATTAGTTCTTGTTCTCAGATTTTATAACTCTTCTTTGTGGTTTACTGGGACAGTCAGAGCTTTATATATATAAATATATATATTTATTTATTTGTATAGGAGAAAAGATTGGAGAAACTGGGTTCTGGGTATCTGTCCCAGAACCTGTGGAACTATCCATGTCTTTTTAGTTCCATGTCCATTACAGTAAAATGGCATAATTATTTTCCAAAATGTTTCAGGAAAGTGTTCATTTCAAATATCTGTTACACTTCTTAATTGAAAAATAAAATAAAAACAATCCCCAAACCTACAGAAAATGCATGCAACCACTCTTAGAGAAAAGAAAAAAAAAGACATGAAGGGAAGAGTCATGTTTGATCATGTTTGTTTTTTCATTTTGCAGCAACAAGACAAGAGGCAATGGGCGCAAACTGAAACACAGGAAGTTCAAGCTGAATATGAGAAAACACTTCTTTACTGTGAGGGTAACAACTGGAACAGGTTGCCCAGAGGGGCTGAGGAGTCTCCTCTGGAGATATTCAGAGCCCATCTGGATGTGATCCTGTGCAACGCACTCTAGGTGATTTCCAGAGGTCCCTTCCAACCTCAACCATTCTCTGATTTTGTGATTGCGGTGGTTTTACTCAGGTGGAGAGCTGAGTTCCACCACGGCTGCTCTCTCACTCCCCTTTCTCAAAGAGAAGGGGGAGAAAATATGACACAAAGAGCTCAATGTTTGAGATAGGATGATTTAATTAAAGGGAAAAGGGAGAGGGGAAAAAAAAGAAAGAGAGAGAAAAAAAAAAAAAGCAAAGGCCACACGGAAGCACAGAGAGAGAAAAAAAACAGTTACTCTCTGCTTTGCATCAATGAGCGATGTTCAGCCACATCCTGGGAAGCAGGGCCTCAATATGCATAGTGGTTGTTTGGTGTTGTGGTTTAGCCCGGCTGGCAGCCAAACACCACACAGCCGTTCGCTCACCCTCCCCCCTCCCTCTCTGGGATGGGGGAGAGAAATGGGAAAGTGAAGCCTGTGAGTTGAGATAAAGACAGTTTATTGAGACAGGAAAAATAATAACAATAATGATAATAATAATAATAGTATTAATAATAATAATGTGTACGAAACAAGTGATGCACAATGCAATTGCTCACCACCCGTTGACCGATGCCCAGCCTATCCCCGAGCAGCCGGCCCCCCCCCACCCCGACTAGCCACCCCTATATATTGTTCAGCATGACGTCAGATGGTATGGAATACCCCTTTGGCCAGTTTGGGTCAGCTGTCCTGGGTCTGTCCCCTCCCAGCTCCTGCTGCATCCCTAGCCTGCTCGCTAGCAGGACAGAGCGAGAAGCTGAAAAGTCCTTGGCTTGGTGTAAGCACTGCTCTACAACAATTAAAACATCAGCATGTTATCAGAGCTCTTCTCATCCTAATCCAAAACATAGCACCCTGCCAGCTACTAGGAGGAAAATTAACTCTGTCCTAACTGAAACCAGGACTTTCGGGAGGACAGATGCTTCCACCATGAAATCATTCCTCCCCCCCGCCCCTTCCCCTTTTCCACCTTTTATTGCTGAGCTTGACATCATGTGGTATGGGATATCCCTTTGGTCGGTTTAGGTCAGCTGCCCTGGTGATGTCCCCTTCCCATCACTTGCCCACCCCCAGCCTGCTGTCTCTTGGGGGCTTGGAGGGAATCCTGATGCTGTGCCAGTACTGTGAAGCAAGAGACACAACACTGGTATGATACCAGTTCTGTTCTAGCTACAAGTGCAGAGCACAGCACTGTATGGGCTGCTGCACGGAAAGTTAACATCCCAGCCAGACCCAGCAAAATAATCTATCTGATCCTGTTCAGACATACTGAATTCAGACATTCAGACATACATTCATAAATATTCAGCTACTGCATCGAAATACTCCATTAATCTCCTTCCTTGTATTAGAGTATAAAGTAATCTATCATGATCACTTTAAGGTAGATGGTGCAATAAACAAATTATCTAGGAATATGGTGTTGATTAGCTTAGGAACATTCATCTTATATATACCTAAACTAACCCATGGTAGCTGTATTCATTCAGTGAAGTCCACTGCAGTTACTTGTTTATATGATCTTAAAGAGGGAATTTTATATAATGGAAGTAAGACATGTAAGAAATTATTTCACATTAAAAAGTCAATTTTGAAAGAGATTTAATCTATAGTCACATTGTAAAGTATAAAGAAATAGCTTATGCAACTTTTTATAATTATGATACATTTATTTATTCAGTACCATCCTTTAAAGTTGCAGAATGTGTCTCTAGAACTAAAGCAGAATATGCAACACGCTCTTGCAGGGTCTCCGTTATTGCTTTTTGCTTTTCAAGAACAAAGTCATTCAGGTTTAAAGTGTATGGTTCTTCCTTGTGCATGAAGATTTTGAACACACTATACAAAGAAAAGTTGAAAATAGCAAGTATTCCAAGGAGCTGGCCTGGTAAATAAGGGAGGCAGTTGGACTGTAACAGAGGACTGAATGTTCCTCAGCTCAAGATGAGTTTAAGTGTCAGATGGTAGCATGCTGGACTTTTTTCACCAGTTCCTACATTTTTACATGTAAATCTGAACCAGACAAAAGTAAACAGATTCATCATGTGTTCTTGCACTGCTTAGAGTGATCCAGCAAGCTTATATTGACTACTAAATCCTATTCCTGGCAGCCATGTGAGACTAGGTCATGCATAAGAGACGGGAAGGTAATGCTCACTAAACACTTGTCATGAATGGGACTTTTCTGGTGAAATATTGAATTTGGGGGTATGCCTTCTGGGGAGCAATATGCAAACATCAAAGAAACCATTATCAGTGCAATCATAGCTGTGAGACAAAGCATAGCTCTCCTTTTAATAGTTAAGAAGCTAAACTGCCACAGATCTTACTTCAAATACAGGAAAAATGGGTTCCGAAAATTTCTTTTACAGTATATACAAAAGCTTTCAGTTGCATGCTATTGTAAGTGTGAATTTATCATCCTTGTTGGAATAGTTTCATTTTGTGTTACTAATTAAATATTTATAGGAACAGAAAGTGAAAAAAAAAAAAAAAAAACAAAAAAAACAGCCCTCTGTGATAGAAGTTATGCCATTTATGTGGGAGAAGAAATTTCACTATAAGTCTTCTAACAGAATAAAGCAGATCTGGATCAGTGAACCCATATGATAAGCAAGTGTTTGAAACTTGAATTATAGGGCTTAGGGGCTGTCTCACCATAAATTACTCTATAAACTTGATGAATTTTTAAGTGCAGAAAATAACTTTAGATTTTTATTCATTTATTTATTTTACCTGGAGTTGGAAAATGTTTCTCATTTGAATGTTATTAAATATGTTAAATTTCCACTAGATTACTTCACTGACATTGAATAAGTGAGAGATACACACAGGGTTTATGAATATTGACTTGTCTAGTCATATGTCTATTAACATTTCTATACACTTATTAGATAACAAGGAATTGTGAAAAAAAAAAAAAAGAAAGAAAACTTCAGCTAATATACAGTATGCAGAGCTATGTAGAATCCTAATGCAGAAGGAGTCTGAAAAAGAACATTGACAGCCTATATGACAGTGTTTGAAAGGTTACTTCTTTCAGTTACCAAATGTTTGAATATAATGATACTTTTCAGTACTTGGAACCAGCAGACTGAGGATGAGTCAGAAATGCAAATACAGTAGCTTGCATTAAATGTCCCAAAGGAAAAAAAAAAAGAAAAAAAAAAAAAGGAAATGGAATTTAGACAGAGAAGACCAGGAACAACAGAGTCACTACAGCACCACCAAGGATGGAGAAACTTCAAAAGATTCTGTATTGATGTTGACTGTCAGTCCCCTCTGTCGTGTGTAATATTCTGCTGGAAATCTTGTGTGAACAGCTTTTGTTTTGATATTTCAGAACTTCCAGTTCTTTTTGCAGCAGAGCTCAAAGATACAGAGATACATGAAAAGAGAGGAAAAGGTGTTGGAAAATAAGCTATGTAAAAAATTTTGAAACACACAAAAAATACAATCACTGATTCAGGTTTGACTTCAAATGATGAGTGATTTCTTTTTGGAAAATAACATATTCTATTTCCCATTTTTAAGGAGGATGCTGAAACTGAAACTGAAAATTCTGGATTCCTTTAGCTTGGAATATAGCATAAGATATCCATGTTAACTAAAACATGGTTATTAGCAGTAGCATATCCATACCAGAATACAGGCTAAATTACCTCATCAAGATGCTTCACAGTACCACAGGTGGAATGAATCCAGTAACTGAGTTAACTTTTTCAAACCTTCATATATCTCTGCATCACCCCTCAGGTGTCAAAACCATATATGGGGATTACAACAGTTTTGAACATATTCTTTAATTTAGGATTAGATGTACATGCCAGTAGTGCCTTTACCAGATCAGCCTGTTTACACCAAATAAAATAGTGTTGTAAAATGGAGAAAAGGTCTTCTTACAGAAGAGAAGGATTTTTTTTCTTCACCAGTAATGGTTTGGCTTGGAAAGGACATTAAAGTTAATCTTGTTCCACCTCCCGTGCCCTGGGCAGGGACACCTTCCACCAGAACAGGTTGCTCAAAACCCCATCCAACCTGGTCTTATACGCCTCCAAGGATGGGGTACGCACAACTTCTCTGGGCAACCTGTTCCAGTGCCTCACCACCCTCAGAGTAAAGAATTTCTTCCTTATATCTAACCAAAACCTACCTTCTTTTAATTTAAGACCATTAGCCACTGTACTATCACTACACTCTCTGGTAAAGAGTCTCTCCCCAGCTTTCTTATAGGCTCCCTCTAAGTACTGTAAGGCCACTATAAGGTTACTCTCTGTAACCTTTTCTGCTCCAGGCTGAACAACCCCAACTCTCTCAACCTGTCCTCATAGGAGAGGTGTTCCAGACCTCTGATCTGACAGGTCCACATCTTTCTTGTGCTGGGGACCCCAGAGCTGAATGCAGTACTCCAAGTGGGGCCTTGCAAGGGCAGAGTAGAGGGGGAAAATCACCTCCCTCAACATACTGGTCATGCTTCTTTTGATACAGCACACAATATGGCTGGATTTTTAATACCCTTTAAAAATGAATGGAAAATGATTTATTGTTCCAAGACTATTGTACCAGTTTTCTTCATCTTGTTGACTTGTGAGGTTTTAACAGATTCATTTTAAATATATTTTATTCCCAAATTGTAAAAACAATTAAAGTTGCTAATTACCGTCAATATATTTGCTTACTGAATCCCGTAATAAACGCATGCATTTGTAAATAAAGAAAATTATTAAAATCCGAATGAATTTTACTCTCCAAGTGATAAATGTGCTATTCTTATTGAATAAAAAGGAAGGCACATTTCATCTTCATGACGATGACTCTTTCAAATGTTTTAATTATCTGAATATGGGACAGTCATTTCTTGGACACGTGAATTCAACTGCTTGTCATGGGTATATGTGTATGTGTATAGAAAGCAGTAGAAAGAACAAGAGACATATGAGAGAGAACACAATGATGAAAAGCTGCAAATACACCAAACACAAAATTTAAGAAATTATATATTTAAAGTGGTTTGTGTTGCTGATAACGTTAAACCCTCCCTACATACCAAAACTTAGATTATCAAACAAAAAAATGGAAAACGCATACCTAACAGCCCTTTGAGAACAATTTCTTTTAAGTGATTAGCAAGCATTACATAAAGACATGTGGCCAAGGGTGAGAAAGAATTTAGTTTGTCAGGAAAGCAATCAAATGCAGGAAGAATGAGGCCACGTTCTTTTCCTGCTATTTTCCTATCTTGTTGTTCACTGTGCAATACATAAACTGAAGCAGTGTTCCTACAGAACTGCTTAAGACAGAACACTGATTCATAATAAAAGAGATTTATCCTTTGAACATTTTTAGACGTCTCGTAAGTGTGAAACAAATGATCATGTAAATAAGGTTTGCCTCACCAGTGACTGAATCCTCAGCTGACAATATCTGCATTGCTAGCATGGCCAGTAGACGTAGTTGTTCAGTCCCAGCAAGCTCAAATACAACTTTGCAGAACTGGATCCAAAAAAGAGCAAAAAAGTTATTCTTGACTTTCGTTCAGCAATTTTGAGAGTCCATCTGGAGTACTGTGTCCACTCAGGGACTCCCCAGAAATCAGAGAATCACAGAAAGGTTTGGGTTGGAAGGGACCTGAAAGATTTGGAAAGACCTGAAATTCCAACACCCCTGCCATGGGCAGGAACACCTCCCACTAGACCAGGTTGCTCAAAGCCCCGTCCAATCAGGCCTCAAGCACTTCCAGGGATGAGGCATCCGCAACGTCTCTGGGCAACCTTTGCTTGTGCCTCACCACCCTCTGTGTGAAGAATTTCTAATGTCTAATATGAATTGTTTTTCTTCTAATTTTAAACCATTACTCTTTGTTCTTTCACTATACTCTCTGATGGATAGTTCCTCTCCAGCTTTCTTGTGGTCCATGTTTAGGTACTGGAAGGCCGCAATGTGTTCTCCCCAGAGCCTTCTCTTCTCCAGGATGAACAACAACAACTTTTTCAGCCTGCCTTCGTAGGAGAGGCTCTCCAGCCCCATGGCTTGATGTTCAGATTTAGATCAGTGAAGACTGGTGTTCTGCAGGGGTCGGTACTAGCATTGATATTATTTAACATCTTTCTCTTTGACGTGGACAGTGGGATTGAGTTCAATCCCAAGCACAGATACAGGCTGGGCAGTGAATGGACTTAGAGCAGCCCTCAGGAGAAGGACCTGGGGGTGTTGGTTGATGAGAAACTAAACATGAGCCAGCAATGTGCATTTGCAGACCACAGACAACTGTATCCTTGGCTGCATCAGAAGCGTCACCAGCAGGTTGAGGGAGGTGATTCTCTATCTCTACTCTGATCTACGTGGAGTGCTGCATTCAGCTCTGGGCCCCCCAGCATGTGAAGAACATAGACATACTAGAATGAGTCCAGAGGAAGGCCACAAAGATGATCAAGGGGCTGGAGCACCTCTCCTATGATGACATGCTGAGAGACCTGGGATTGTTCATCCTGGAGAAGAAAAGGTTACAGGGAGACCTTATAGTGGCCTTTCAGTACCTTAAATGGGCCTACAGAAAAGCTGGGGAGGGACTCTTTGTCAGGGAGCACAATGATAGGACAAGGAGTAATGGCTTTAAACTAAAAAAGGGTACCTTCAGGAGAGTACTTAATCTTATACATATTTACAAGAGCATCTTACAGACTATGATAATTCAGAATAGTTTTTTCTCAGTGGTATAATGAAAAAAAGATGTAAAGTCTGTCATGTCGAGGGTCGTCCGGAACCTGCTGTTTGTTCAAGATTTTTTTACAGTCATATCTTAATAAAATATCACTAGCTTTGTGTACTGCTAAAAAAGTCATACAACTATTTATTCTTTTTTAACATTTAAATTTGACATTTTGGTTTTGATGTGTAGAATTCAGTCATAAAGAGTCATTGTTTTTATATGATGTTATTTTCTTAGAAAGTTTTGCATATTTTTCCAATTTCTATTTTTTTTCAAAACTCTTTTTTTTTTTTTTTCTAGCTCTAAATTTGTTTGCTTGACCTACTTGCAAAATTCTGTATTTTTAGGGAGATTTTTTTTTTTTAGTATAATTTAATTCTAGTAGAGTACTTTCAATATGTTAACTATTCTGTTAGAAATTAGATAAGCAAGCTTTTGAGATTAGTCTGGCAAATCATTTCTTTACTTGCTTTTTTGCTTGCTTTTTTTTTTTTTTTCTGCTTCTAAGATCTTATTTATGTAATGTGAAAATCATTCATTTCATCTATCTGTTTTTCCTCTTTAGGAGGACCCATTGTTTTTTATTTTACTGCTACTTTGGTAATATCATAAAGATAGGATTTTCTTTTTAGGATCTTAACTAATAAGTTGGAATCTTTTTAATATAACCTGTCATATATTCTTTGATATACAAATAAATTAAAAGGAAAGTAAAATAAAAATAAAAACAGAAACAGTGGCAACAATAACAACAACAAAAAAGTAGAGAAGTCCTAACCCATTTATCAGAATAGATGAGTACCCACAGAAATTGTAGGTCTTTCTTTATGGATTGAGTTACATATACATTTCTGAACAGGTAATTTACTAAAACGGTTGTTTTCATAAGCACTGTAACATTTCTATTATTTTTGAGATAAATAAAATCTTTTTTTTTTTTTTTTGACCGACAGAAACAAAAAGGTAGTGAAAGATGGATGAAAAGGTCCACCTTCTCTCAGAGCATATAATCCATAAAGTGAGAAAAAGTGAGAAATGCATATTAAAGGAATATATTTAAATATATCAGGTATAAAGGCTGGTAAAAATATGATGATGAGCAGACATCTCCTCTTTTGATAAACTAATCATTCACTCTATCTAAGGTGATTTTAAGCAACATTGAAATAAGAAATATGCCTCATAGTAGCATGAGATTCACGTGAGAATTAAACATTGCATTTCATGTGCTTTTCACTAAGATTTTGGACAGCCATTTCAAACACTGTTTTGTGGCTTACTGACATCTATACTCCCATTGAGTCTGTTAGTGGAATAGCCTACAGTAGAGTGAAGAGACACCTGACCCAGCACACATGCCAGAAGTGATGAAGTCCCAACAGCACTGAGTTAAGCATGAGTTTATTCATCCTAATCATATCACCACAATAGCCTCCACTATTGTTTATTGGAGGTTGGGAGATTAGAAAACATCCTTTTCGATACTGAGCTAACTTGCTCATGACCAGTCCCATACACAGGCAAGTTGGCTCCACAAAAAATATATTATGCTATTCAAATGCATAGAGCCAGTTTGGGTCTGAAGCTGTGTTCCTGTTGTACAGCATCTAAACCTATAAACTTTATACATATGCAGTACCGCACAGCGCAAAGACAGCTGAGGCAACCTGAGATCACCAGCAAGGCCTCAACACAGCAAGGAAGCAGTAATAAAACTGGACAAAAGAGGGATGTCATTGCTCTCCTGAGGCTCTACACTCGGTCCAGTAACCTGTGCATCATCTGAACTGGTCTGCCTGGAACAACTGGGATCCTTTTGCCCCTCTGGCATAGTTTATCTGAAGTGTGGATAGCAACTTCCCAGAAAATGCAATGGTTACTAAATTTAAGACCACCTGTAGATGTTAATAATGTTTACATATGAGCCAGTCAACTAACTCACTGTTTGATCAGAGGAGAAAAATAACAGGTTTTGCTTTGTAATTATTTATCTATAATCCTTAATCAGAATTGCTCCTCAATATGCTTTATTCTCCACAATCAATAAAAAAGAGCCTGGAATGTCCATCTTGGATGTGGACATATATGACTGATGTGTAGAAACAGATGGAATCACCCCTGGCAGCTACCACAGCTTTTTATGTCCTACTAGTTTAAAATGCGGTAGCAAACTTTTTTAAAGAACTTTTTATTTATTTATTTGTTTGTTTGTTTATTTATTTATTTATGTTGAATAAAAAGAACAAAAAGTTCATCTCCCACTAAGAAAATGTTTACTTATAAATTGAAAAAACCTCCCACTAGACCAGGTTGCTCAAAGCCTCATCCAATCAGGCCTCAAGCACTTCCAGCGATGAGGAATCCGCAACATCTCTGGGCAACCTTTGCTTGTGCCTCACCACCCTCTGTGTGAAGAATTTCTAATATCTAATGTGAATTGATTGTCTTTTAGTTTAAAACCATTACTCTTTGTTCTTTCACTATACTCTCTGATAAATAGTTCCTCTCCAGCTTTCTTGTGGTCCATGCTTAGGTACTGGAAGGCCGCAATGTGTTCTCCCCAGAGCCTTTTCTTCTCCAGGATGAACAACTCTTTCAGCCTGCCTTCGTAGGAGAGGTTCTCCAGCCCCTTGATCATTTTTGTGGCCCTCCTCTGGATTTGTTCTAATAGAGCCATCTCCTTCTTGTGCTGCAGGCCCCAGGCTGAATGCAGTACTCCAGGTGGGGACTCACGAGAGCAGAGTAGAGGGGGACAATCACCTCCCTCAGCCTGCTGGCCACATTTCCTTTGATGCAGCCAAGGATACGGTTGGCTTTCTGGGCTGCAAACACACATTGTCAGCTCATGTTAAGCTTCCCATCAACCAACACCCCCAGGTCCTTCTCGTCAGGGCTGCTTTCAATCCATTCTTTGCCCAGCCTGTATTTATGCTTGGGATTGCCCCTGCCCAGATTCAGGACCTTGCACTTGGCCTTGTTAAGCCTCTTGAGGTTTGCACAGGCTCACCTCTCAAGCCTGCCCAGGTTCCTCTGGATGTCATCCCTTCGCTGCAGCATGTTAGCTGCACCACACAGCTTGGTGTCATCAGTAAATTTGTTGATGGTGCACTCAGTTTCATTGTCCATGTCACAGACAAAGACTTTAAACAGTGCTGGTCCCAATACTGAGCCCTGGGGAACATCACTCGTCACTGATCTCCACTTGGAAATTTAGCTGTTGACCACAACTCTTTGAATGTGACCATCCAGCCAGCAACTTTCACATGCTGCAGCAAGTACTGGAAAAAAACACTCACATGCTAGAGCTAGTCCTGTAGAAAGATACCAAAATGCTTATGTGGTTGGAGCAGATGACATATAGAGGGAGGCTGAGAGAATTGTTTGTCGTTGTTGTTATTGTGTTGTTTCATTTTTTGTTTGTTTTGTTTGCTTGTTTTGCAGTCTTAGGAAGAGAAAGCCAAGGGGAAGTTCTTACTGTTGTCTTCAATTAACTAACAGGAGCTTACAAAATAAACAAATAAATAAATAAATAAACAAACTAGATCTTTTTTGGAGGTGCAAAGTGAAAGGCTAATAGGCAACAGGTGCATGTAGCAACACTTAAAATCAAGTATTAGATAGAATATTATCCACAATGAGGGGCAGACACCCTCTGAAGTCTCCATCCTTGAAGATACTCAAATCAAACAGAGCCCTTAGGAGCCTGCTTTAACTGGCTCCCTTTTTGCTATGTCATTGTACCACATTATTTCCAAAATTATTTTCTGATCTAAATCACTTTAAGATTTCTAACTGTGATTTTGGCTTTCTAACCTAACATATTTTTTATCTGTTTGTATGTGGCATCAAGGAGTGTTTAGCTACAGTTAGTATTGTCAAGAGAACATTCTGTAGGTTTGGCTTTTTTTCCTGTGTACCATATGTAGGCCTATGATAGCAGATCTCACAGTGAAGAAGAAGGAATATCTGTTTCAGACCTTAATGATAAACCTTCAAAATTTGCAACTACCAGTCCTTAGGCGTGAAAGTTATTTTGGCTAAAATAGATGTAAAAGAAGGAAAAGATGACTTACAAGGGAGAAGACAGGCAAGAGAAGGGGGAGGAACACCATTCCCCGGGAAGGATCTAAATTATCTTTATGGTTGTGAATTCTCCAAATAATTAATTATTTACTTTCAGCACAGAGTGAAGTTCCAACATATCTTTGAGGAACAAGATAGGGACATCACAGATATTTTCTACAGACTAATTTCTAACCAACATTTTTACACTAGCTTAGAGTGTTAACTCACACATATAACATTAGAGAATGCTATTTTGGACATTGACTCTAAAGCTGGATTTACAACAGAAAGTGAGCAATGATGGAGATTTTTCTGTAGAGTGATTCATTTGCTTTCAAAGTTAAAAGGGTTTTCTACTGACCATTGATGTTCATTTAATTAACGTTCAAACTAGAAACCTCACAAATGAATGTCATTATTGTTATACACACTTGAAGCTCTCGTCTAAGTCTATTTAGAGCTTCTAGAAGAAGGAGAAATTATTCTTCTCCATTTCCCTGAAAACTCCTAAATTATCAATGTCATATTCTGATACTCAGTTTAAAGTGATATAAATCAAGACTGCAATTGAAATAAAAGGTGTGCCATACCCACCTTATATAACTGATCTGAATAGAAATTCTCTCTCCTAGCTGTATGTGTATATGCACCAGCTGAAAGGAGAGGTCAGTAATATATACATGGAAATAGAGGAACAGAAGGACTGTTTGGCTGCTGGTTGATTGGTTGGTGTGGTTTTTTTGTTTTCTGTTTGTTTCTTTCTTTCTTTTCCCAACACAGTGGTGTCTCATGCTGGCATAAACTGAGCAACAAGTACAGGGCCAGAGAAGAGGGGAAAAAAGACAGCAAGGTTTAGCAAAGGATCTCAGATCAAGGTAACATATAAGAAATTTAAGGACTGACATTTCTTTTCAGCTAACTAACTCTTTCTCCATTCACCAGACTGGAGGAAATAAGTGTGGAAATAATATTTCCACAACTGGTGGAAATAAGAGCAGCTTTCTCCACTAGCAGCTCTTCCCTCTGGAAAAAGGAAAATGGCATCTTCCCAAGAGATATCTGATGTCTTCAGGGAAGTCTTGGAGGGTCAAGTATCAAAGGGAGCATACATAATGATCTGTGACAAAGGAGGAACAGGACATTGGGAACACAGATCTGAATTAAAATGCATTATATTGATATTAGATATTAGATATATAAAATGCTTATAAATTGACAAAGGTGGACCATGTTTTGCATGCTTGGAGGTCAAGGAAGCTGAATAGAGCTCATATCTGATCCTTTGAGATGTTTTTGCCATTGAGTTGCGAATAAGCAAGGAGATGGCTTTCTTTGCTTCTGATATTTAATGGAACAGTGGCTTCAGGATGATGACCCTACCTATAATTAATTTCATAACGTCAAAGCAAAACTGATTATTTTTTATTTTTTATACCTGAACTTGAAGAGCAGGGCAAGAGGAATGCTGTATACAGTGTTTCAGACATCTTTGATACAAATCTGTTATTCTGAAAATATTTTTTTTTTTTGAGAGAGAAGGGACAAGAAGAGAAAAGGCAGAAGAGAAAGGGCTAATTTCAACTCATCTCGTATTTTGAATTATAAAAATATCACTCAAAAATGTCAGGCTGTTGAAATGTATTGTTCTGACAGCTTCAAACTTCTAATTGAGTATGAGAAAATTATTTTAAGAGTAGAAAAACATTTCCTGTCCACATTATTTACACATTATACAAAATTACACAATTATTACACATTACACAAATATTACACATTATTTTCACCAAAGACAGTCTGAGAAAAATGCTCATTTAAACACTGAATTTACAGATGAAGTATTTGGGAATTTTCAGACCCCTAAAGAATATATGAACAAATATATTTCTCTTACTGATGAGACAGCAATGGAAGTGGTTTGAGAAAATATCAAATGAATGCTTAAATAACACAACTGTAAATTAGTAAACTACTAAATTACATAATAAATCATATTGAACCATAGGAATTATTATTATTATTTTTGGTTATATTTCTGCTTATTTTTAAAACTTGCTGAACTGATGCAATGCAATGTCAATATATTTTTGAAATAAACACCAGATCAAAATTAGGAAACTGTCTGGATAGGTTAAACACAACGAAAATACTATACATTCTGATCACCTGGCTTGTTTTCAGGCATCAGTAACTTACTGAAACAGTGTGCTTCAACATTAACTTTCTGTGATTAATAATAATTATGAAGATTTATAGGCTGACTGTTCTGGGTTGGCCTCAGCCAGCAGCTAAGTACTTTCTCAGTCACTCTCTCACTCCCCAGCAACAGGATGGGTGAGAGAGTATGAAGAAAGAAAGTCAGAGAACTCATGGGTTGAGGTAAAGACAGGTTAAAAAGTGAAACAAAGCTGCACACAAAAGAAAAAGCAGAATAAGAAATTTATCCACTACTTGCCATTGGCAGGCAAATCTTTAACTACCACCTGAAAAACAGAGCCTCAGCATGGGTTAATGGTTACTTGGGAAGACCAATGCTATAATGACAAATGTCCCCTGTTCATCCTCCTCTACGTGAACCTTTATTGCCGAGCATGATATCACATGGTATGCAATATTCCTTTGGTCAGTTAGGGTCAGCTGTACTGGTTGTGTCCCCTCCCAGTGTCTTGCCCTTCCCCAGCCTACTTGCTGCAGGGACAGAGTGGGGAAAAAGAAAACCATTACACTGTGCAAGCACTGTGAATTAGTATGCCAAAACACTGGTGTACTATAAACAATGTTTTAGTCACAAATCCAAAACACAGCACCATATTGGCTGCTATGAAGAAAATTAACTCCATCCCAGCCAGACCCAGTGCAGTAACCGAGGGAACCCTCTGTCAAATAATAACATATTTAAAAACAAAACCAAAAACAAACAAAGAAACAAAAATTAGGGCTACTTCTACTTTAGCAGGTTTTATATGTGTGTACCTCTATTTAAATCATATACATTTTTTACATCCATGCAAAAGGAGTTTTGCATGATTTTCATATTTATTTTTTTTTTTAGTGTTTGACAAATATCATAAAACTGTTTTACTTTTGTGATTATAATAGGTGACTGCAAACAAGAGATTTAAAAGCCATGTGTAAAAAGAGACAATGTCTATTAAAACCAGTGTGCACTGGCGGTCTAAAATTCTGTGCATGGCTGCCTAACAAATAGCCCCCAAGGGTCTTGAATGAAGTCTAAAGAAAGTAAACAACCAGAATTACAGCTGAAAGACTAAGTTCATGGTCTGTCCTTAATTCACCCATCTGACACTGCAAAACAGTCTATTTTGTCTGTAACAGTGGTCAGGAGGAAGGAGTCCAGTTCTAGCAGGTAGGATAAAAGCAAAGATGACATAAACTTCTTTCACATCTCTGTTTTGGAAGTCTATAAAAATCTTACTTCTGTAATACTTTTCATTTAAGGACGAAAGACCTTTTCAGCTATTAAAATAATGAGCTTTAAAATATAACTATGAGTGAAGTATTTATAATTGTTTTAGAAATGGTCTGAAAACCCCAAAGAACTTTCACTATTACTAAAATTAGGTATCTAACTGTTGGCCAGATTTATTCCCTACACATCATGCTCAATTTAAATTGATTTGGAGGGTTGAACTTTATTTATTACATTTTTATTGCTTCTGTTCTGATGTGTGTACTGAGATGTACATATCCAAGCACGATGCAGTGTGGGCATCACCTGTGTGAGAAACACTCCATAGCCAATAACTTAGGCTCAGGCGAGGATCTCAGTGAAGTAGTAATTTATTCGCGATTGCAATGGCGGGTGTCCCACTAGCAGGAGTGCACCTACTGGTTCTAAAACACAGTTTACATACTTTTTGATGACAGGACCCTCCCCTGTTTCCCCAGTGAGTGGGTAATCCAGGTTCACAATCTATCTGATGCTTCACAGACAATGCATGGCCTTCAGTTGCTGGCCTGTTAAATTTCAAATTTCTTTTGACTTTTTTACTGTTTGAAGTGGTAATGTTTCTTCACTTATCTGACTTGACTTAACACCGTGATTTTCACCTAATTGTTCTAAGGAGTCTGGTTGTCTGCATTTTACAAGGTCGCCTGCTAAGTTTTCTTATCACTGCAAGCATATCTCAATACCCCATTCCTTACCTTTAAACAATGTAACTCTGCAAAAACAACATTTTTATTCCCACAATTCCCCCCTTTTCTTTTTCATAAATTGTTGATTTTTGCAAAACTTTTTTGTAAGGTGTAATTTGGTAGATATCTTCCTCTTCTTCACCTTTGCTTTCCATCTCCTGTAATATCATCACCTTATCTGAGTAAGGTGGTGGCTTCATGGTCATTTGTTTCAATAGTGCAGTTTCAGTTAATCACTGTACTAGTCCTTTTACACAGGGGATAATGCAACAACCAATGGCTGTCAAAACTCCTGCTACTATGATCAAGGATGTAAATATGCCTAATTTTTCTGCAAATTCACTGGCAAGGGTGATAAACCCTTGCAATGCGCTAATTACTATGCCATCCAGGGCAGTAATGTTGGGTATAAAATTGCAACAATGGTTGCTCAGTATCACACACACACACCTCCTTTCTCCGCAAGCGTCATATCTAATGCTATTCTGTTTTCCCAAGCCATTTTGCTGGTGGCATCTAGTTGTTCAGCGATTCCTCTTATCGCATCCCTTGTATAATTTATGAATCTCTGCTGATTATAATAAATATAATTAATCCAATCCACATTCTTATTGACTGTTACCCACCAGAACAGTGACTCAAACCCTGCAGCAATTTGATTCCTGGCTTTATGTTCATCAGGAACTCCTCTAGGCACCCCAATAGAATCTGTGTACACTCTATCATCAAATGATACTCCTAAGCTTCTTTTACTTCTGGGTATTTGTGATGCTTCTCTTTCAAATGCCAGGGTGAAGGGTATAGCTAATTGAACAAGTGCACAGGTGCCTCCCCAGTTAGATGGTAGGGTGGACTGTAAGATCTTCCCTCCACAGTACCACCAGAGATCTGCCCTGGGGATCTCAAGTCTTGAGCAGTTTCCCATCAAGTCCTTGGTAGCGTTCAAGGTCCTCGTGCACAAGGCAAATTCTCCCAGATGCTGGGTAGCACTCACACCCCGCCGTGAGAGGCAAGCTGTATGGTTACCTATAGCTGTAGAGAATGCAGGGGGAACCCTGATATTGCTATCACGCAAGGAAGGGAACAGCAAAGAGAGAGACTTACAGGCCTCATTTCCCCAGGCAGTCTTTTCTTGGTACGATGCAATCATACATCGCATCCCCTGGGAATCCTTGGTCCACCCCAATGGGCAGGGCACTATCTGGGCAATTGGTCATCCCGAGGCACAAGCATAGCAATTGCTATGGTTGAGACTCTAGACAGTATATTTTGACCCATTCTATCCAGGCATTCACATCCCCATACCCTGTTTCAGTCTTAAATGTTTGAACTGCTGCATTTCAAAGAGGGCCTCCTGTTTTCTCTCCTGTTTTCTCCTTGAGTTTCTCCCTTTCTCTGGTGGAAACAGAGGATTGTTTCCATACAGCTATTCTCAGTCCGGCTGTTGGGTCTCTCCCAGTTATTTGTTCTCTCTGCTCATTGTCGTTGGGCATTTAATCTCCACAAGCTAACACCTCACAAGCATCAAACATGACAGATTGTGGTACATAACCCTCTGTCACATTCACCCACATTTTTACAGGGTATCCCATCTTACTATTATCTGGTCATGCCTTTTCCAAGTTGCCAATTGACCAAGGCTTTCTCTGAGGCCTACAATCACTAAAAACAAAATTAGTAATTGATTTTTCCCTGTCATTATTTTTAAACCTTAGGTTTCTGAATAGTTATCAATACAAAGAATAAGATGTACACTACTACTATAACAACCCCCCCTTGGGAGCACTTAAATTCACTATAGGTCTGTCCTTTCTCTCAACCACAAGTCACACTCATTAGTTACCTGTGAAAATAAAAGGTTAGTTTACAATTGTAAGCATTTATCCCACTCAGAGTCCACTATGAGATTTTTCTCTTCGATTTCAACTTCCAACAAGTCTTCTGTAGGAAGAGCTTCCCAGGTACTAGGGTCGACGGATGCCTTCACTCGAGTATAGTGAGTCCAACCTTTCTCCGCAGTTCCTATGGCTGTTTCAGTGGTTAGTAGTACTTGGAAGTGTCCTTCCCATGCAGGCTGGAGTTGATCCTTTCCAGGTCCGAATCAGGACCCAATTTCCCACAGGTCCTGAGAGATGACAAAGAAGAGGACAACCCCAGAATACAGTTGTTAAGAAAATTCTCTTGTTTCGAATTGTGGTATCTCATCCCTTCTGCCCAGATAGGGTAATCCGAACAGCATCTCATACGGTGAAATTCTTATATCGTTTCTTGGTGCTGTTTGAACCTGCAGGAGTGCTAAAGGTACCCAAGGAAGTTGGGTTTCTAACACTAATTTAGTTAGTTGCTTCTTTAATGTCTGGTTCATTCGCTTTATCTTCCCAGAAGAGGTGGGGTGCCAGGGGGTGTAAAAATCCCACTCAATCTCTAAGGCCTGCATTAACCCTTGCAGTACTTGTGAAGTGAAATGACTTCCTTGATCTGAATCAATGTTTTCAACTATCCCATATCTAGGGACTATTTGCTCCAGTGATACCTTAGCCACCGTGTTCGCAGTGGCAGATACTGAGGGGAAAGCTTACACCCATCCAGTCACATGGTCAATTAGGACAAACAAGTACTTAAGTCTCCCTGCTTTAGGTAACTCAGTAAAGTCTACCTATATGCTTTGGAAAGGTCGAATCCCTGGCTCCCGTTCCACTCTAGGTGGGTTACGGATGACCTTTTTATTTACCCTTTGACATATGGTACATCCTCCGCATATTTGCTTCACTAAAGTGTATATTCCTACACAGACATACTTTCTTTGCACATCACACATTGCTTGCACCTCCCAATGACTCTCTTGATATAAAACGATTAATATTTGCCTCATTGGTGCTTTATTCAGCATTTCTCTCCCATCAGGGAGTATTCATCTTCCTTCAGACTTCGTGGCTTCTGATTCCTTATAAAAAACAAAACCATTTCTCTTAAAACTTTTTAGTTCTTTCTTAGTCTTCAACAATTCCCTGAATCCTCTCTGGATTTATTCTCCGTTTTCCCTCAGACATTAGATGCCTTATATAATTGACTTCTTTTTCTACATATTGTAATTTATTTTTCAGTACTCCCAAGCCCTGCTTTCCCAGAAAGTTGAATAGCTTGTTAGTAGCTTCCTTCACAACTGTTTTCTCCTGTCCTGACAATAAAAGATCATCCACATTTTTGTAAGAGTAAACCTCCTCGGGAGGTTGGAATTGCCCCAAAATCTGTTCTAGAACTTGCCCAAATAAATCGGTGACCCTGTAAACCCCTGAGGTAAAACTGTCCATCTGTATTGTTGCTTCCACCCCATTTCAGAGTCTTTCCAGTCAGACGGTGAATATATCTTTACTCCCAGGGCCTGAGAGCACTCCATTAATAACATTGTTATTCCAGTCTAACAATTTACTATTTGAATGCCCAATTTCATCATCAAATCCCTTCCCAACAAGTTAGTCCCTGCCTTGGGTACATACAGTAATTGCCCAGTGATCATTTTATCCCCTAGTCTTAGCTTGGTATCCCCCAAAAGTGGCACTGTTATCCCAGCCCCTTCTACCTCCATCACTTCTAGGGTTTCATTAGTTAATTTAATCCCTGATACTTTACAGGCCAGTAATGATCTAGCTGCCCCAGTGTATTGGGTTCGATGGCAAAGTTTGGGGGGGGGGGGTGGGGGTGGCGGGGGTGGGGGGTGGGGGGTGCTGCAGTGGCAGCCCCCGCGAGAAAAATCCAGAAGCCTCCCTGTGGCAGATAAGGGACAATTTCAGCCAGCCCCAAAGGGGCCTACCGCTGCCCAGAGCCAAGCCATAAGCAACACAGTCCATGCCTCTGTGAGAGCACATCCAAGAAAACGAAAACAAACAAACGAACAAAAACCTGCTGCTCAACGGCAGCTTCCGAGGAGCGAGAAACCTCCCCGCAGACACCAAAGTCAGTGCAGGAGAGGGAGGAGGCGCTCCAGGCGCCGGAGCCGAAGCCCCCTGCGGCCTGTGGAGTGGCCCCTGGTGGAGCAGGCTGCCCCCTCCCATCCCCTCACCTGTCCCTCCCCGATACTTGGGAAACTGACCAGACACCACAGCAAATATACCAAAACTTCTAGACTGTTACTTAGATAATGCCTACATCCTCTTTCCCTGCTCATTCAACTTCAAACAGCTCTGTCAAACACTACATACCACACCTTTAACACCTTACCTTCAATAACCCTTTTTAACACTTCTTTCTATCTTTCTCCAGTCTGTACTTTCACCAAAGTCTCAGTCAAAGGCCAACTTAATTCCATACCTTTCTCCCTCCAGGATGCTGAAACAACATATCAGTATAACATTTCATCCCATTTTCCTTCTCTCCTCCTTCTTCCACTCCAGATATTCCTACCTGAAGTGGCCAGCCTGGCCACACTTAAAACATCCCATCAAAGCCTGTCCCTGCTAAGATTCAGGTCGCAACACGGGTAGCTTTCCTTGCCTGCCATTCCTTCATCTCTCTTCCTCTCCTTTCCGTCCTGGCCCTGACTCCCCCTGAAGATTTTCTTCCTCTTTCTCTAACCCTCTGCCTGACTACCTGCTACACTGTCAATACCATTAGTTTCACTCTCTGCTTTTCCTTCTCATCTCCCCTCCTGACACACACCTTCAGGGCCCCTCAGTGACTGTTCACTACATCCCCCCACCTTCTGGAGCCATTTTCTGTGTATCTTGTCAGGCTTTAATCACAAAATGAACTTTCAAGAGCCTTGGGATACCGGGTCCTCAGGATTCATCCCCAAGTACTTTCTCATTCTGACTCCAAGACTCTGATATGATTTCTGTGTTGCACACTATTATTATTCCAGCCAGGATCGGCAAGTGGTTATTTCTGCCCTGCCAGTATTACCTCTGGTCCTGGAGGATGAGCTCTTTCCCATTTTTGTATAGCAGCTCTCCTCCTGATTATTCCCATTTCTTTCCCTGTAAACAACATATTTATATACATAATCCCCCCCCCCCCTCCCCCCCCCCCCCAGTTAGGTCCTAGGAACTGGTCTAATAGTTCAGCTAGCCTGTTGGGGTCCTCAATTAAAGACTTAATCTCCTTAAAACTCCTAACCTCTCTGCTGGTAAGGAGGGGGGGGAAGTTCACCTAAAAGGATACACAGTTAGTGTTAGTACTGTTAGTATCAGGGAAGGCAAAATTCTCAGTACCTCTTCTACCTTGTTCTAATTCTTGCCAGAGCCTAGAGTACGCTCTTCTCTAGGGACAGTGTTAATTGGTCCCTGTCTCCCTTCCTGGAGCGACTGCTGCTGCAACCAGTGCAATATTAGGATTATAGGGAGCATAACTTGGCTCCTCCTCCGAAAAAAAAAGGAATCTTATTGTTTACACATAAATTTAAAGCCTGAATTTTCATCAGGCCCGTATTTTGGCCAAAATACTGCTGTTTCCTTAATTGGTTCTTTTGTCCAGACTGATACACAATATTTAACCATTTTTTTTTCTTTTATCATCTCCTCTAATTTTGAGATTATTTTTCCAATTTCTTATAATTTTTCAGGAAGAACTGTCGGTAGGCACTCCCCCAGGGATATCTCCCTGTCCCCTGGAACTCATATTTCCCATTTTTCCTAGCCCTTGTCAGTGTGCTGCTACAGAAATTTCCCCCCTGCAGGGTACCACACACTAACGTTCCGATTCTGAAAAATGGGGGTGTACTGCCAAGCACTTCTCCGTGCAAGGGCTACCGCACACCAAATTTCCCGAGACTCTTCCTTTCTCTTATCTCACGCTTCGTCCGATCCGGCCGCGCCCCTCGCGGAGCTACGGAACCGCGGATCAGGACTCCACACTCGCTTCGTACAAAAGTACGTCTCAATCACACGTCACAGAGTCTCACCCGACCCTCAAGGCAATACTTTAATACTTTCTTACCTTGGTCTGTGTACAGAATTACCGGATCAATTCTTAAACCCGGAGTGCCTACCTTCTTCCCTTCCCCACTACTTCATGGATCCTGCCTCTTTAATCAGTCTCGGGCCCTGTGTCAGCTCTCCACAGAACCGCTACCGTCGATGCACAGGACCGCTGAAATCAGCGGGGCATGTCTTCCTGCTGCTGCGGCGGTGGGGCTCCCCGGTAGGTGACTGGCTCCCGGACGAGCCCCCAGATTGTGAGAAACACTCCGTAGCCAATAACTTAGGCTCAGGAGGATCTCAGTGAAGTAGTAATTTATTCGCGATTGCAATGGCGGGCGTCCCACTAGCAGGAGCTGCACCTACTGGTTCTAAAACACAGTTTACATACTTTTTGATGACAGGACCCTCCCCTGTTTCCCCAGTGAGTGGGTAATCCAGGTTCACAATCTATCTGATGCTTCACAGACAATGCATGGCCTTCAGTTGCTGGCCTGTTAAATTTCAAATTTCTTTTGACTTTTTTACTGTTTGAAGTGGTAATGTTTCTTCACTTATCTGACTTGACTTAACACCGTGATTTTCACCTAATTGTTCTAAGGAGTCTGGTTGTCTGCATTTTACAAGGTCGCCTGCTAAGTTTTCTTATCACTGCAAGCATATCTCAATACCCCATTCCTTACCTTTAAACAATGTAACTCTGCAAAAACAACATTTTTATTCCCACACCTGGTTTCTTAGTATTAAACCTATGTCAGTCAATCACTACCACCTAGTGTGCTAGTGACAGATACCAGGAAAAAAAAAAAATCAGTTCTCTTCAGTCCTGTGCTTACTGAGAAGAATTCAGGAGTGGGAGTCACTTTTAGGCTCACGTTTATTTCAGACTTACCTACATTACCTGATTTTGTGGTCCAAATTAGGTCTTTCAGTGCCCTATAAACATTTAATCTTCAGTTATCAAAAAAAAGTAACTCACAATACTAAATTATATTCTTTTAGGGTGTGTATTCTCTTAGTATGTGTGCCACTGAGTGAGTAGGAAATACAGTGAAGTCCAGATTCTTCATCTACCTTTAGACCGTCAGCTATAATCTGAATGATCCTCATGTGGTGTTTATCTCTGTCTAATGAGGAGGCTTCAAAAGATGATTCCTTTAGCAAAGGCATATCAGTCAGATCAATAGGTGTGAATGTTTGACCTTTAATGTTCCAAGGCATGAATTTCAAAGGGGCAAACCACACAAAATCAGCAGGAGGTTTAGATTCCATCTCCCACCTCTAAATTCCCAGGAATTAACAAAATGTTCCTACTAAATAGTATTTTCTCTCTATTCTTAAGACTTTCAGTTTTGGCCCATGAGACTAGATTATTTCCAGATGTTGAAATAAACTTCTATGTAAAATAATTGCTATGTTAAATGACACCTCTCTCCCCCCCCCACAAATAGAAATCCTCATGTGGCCAATGTTCACAATATTATGCGAGAAAAAAGCTTTAACAACTTTCTTTATTCTCAGCCAGGTAAAAAAAAAACATAAAAAATAAAAATAAATAAATAAAATAAAATAAAATAAAATAAAATTAAAAGGCCTTTTTGTTTATAAACAGGGCTAATTTAGTAATTTTCTTAAGAAAGTCTTTAGACAAAATTGTATTTGTGAAAAAACCTCTCAAGCAAAATATTTGTAAACCTGGCATTTATGTGTAGCTTTAAACCGAGGTCTCCCCACAGAAGTGTGTGATACTTTTTATGTCCATGGAGCTCCTCAGTGGAGTTTGGAGCATACCCAAAGGCACACAGGACCACACCAAAGTTGTCATATTTGTAGCATGCAGCCATGGATCTGTTTGCTTCCTTTCACATATTTGTGGCAGCAGCTATAGCTTATGCAATTCTTGAGCAGGCTTCAGGACTCTTTCCAAAAGAAGGCTGCCTACTGTCTAGACTTGTATTAATGATGAAACCCATTTTTCGGTGTCATTTCCTGAAGCAGCTACACCAGCACTTTGACTCTTACTGTTAGGCATTGTTTCAGAATTGGTATATTAAAGCGATGTCATTCTAAAACAGCATGGGCTGTATCTATTCAAAAAGGCAATTTTGATCTGATCCTTGGACTTCCAAATGGCATTGACTTTCTTAGATGTGGAGGAAATTTCCCATTTTGGTCCTGATGCTAAATTTCAGCCTTGAGCAAGTTTTTATAAGAGAAGACTTGACTACAAGAAAGCATTCAGTGATAGCCTGATAATTATAGCAATGTTAGAATGTACTGTTGTGAAATGCCTTTGTAGTGAAGTTAGTGAAGTAACCCCTACAGTAAATTGCATTTTTCATAAATACTGAACATTTGGGGATAATTACTGCAAAGCATTCAGATGCCTCAAGGCTCACTTCTTTCATGAATGGAACCAACAGTGAAAAACAGACAGGGAACAGCCACACATAGCTTATCAGTCTCTGTCTTTCCCAAATGGTTTCATTCTATCTTGTTCTTAAAAAACACTTGAAAAGACATTTTACCCTTTGTGAATTTAAAAGATCACTAAACAATCACTGCTTTTCTTGTTGTTTGAGCAGCATACTTGTCTCAGCTCTACATTTTGTAATTCAGTTTAAAACTTCTGAGCTGAGACATCTTCCAAGAGAGCCAGAGGATTTTCTACTATGATTTTCACCTTTTTGTTTTTCTTCTGACAGAGGGGACAAGTAAAGATTAAGAAGCACCAAAGTGTTGACTGTATAGTACTATTAACTTAGTTGAATATGTCTGTTCTCATGATCTACCTTCAAAAATATAATCGAATAACAGAAACTGACAATTTGTATACAAAGAATCCCAACACAAATGTTCCCATTTTCAGATGTATACAATCTTAAGCCTATATTTTTGACCTTTCCCACTTTCTAAAAGCTTTTTTTTTTTTTTTTTTTTTTTTAACCTGTTTATCATCTTGGTATTCACTGAAAAACTGCCCTGGGAAAGATGATTCTTTCAACAGGAAGGACAAAACAGCGATTTTATTTTTACCTGCCCATTGCTTGTGTTAACTGGTAGGGAGGTATGCATGTCAGGTATAAATGTGAACTACTAGCAGTTTTAGAGAGATCTGAAAAAACTCACTTTCAAAACACAGATGAAGCACGAGCTTTATTTTTAGTAAAGTTTTCTTGTGAATACAGCCCACTCTTCTCTCTTCTACTTTTGCACAAGTGCGGATTCAATATCCTCCTTTGCTTGAAAGAAACCAGTTTCTAGTAGCATGTGAAATGTTGGGCTCTAGTCTGTTATGAGAGATGTGTACATATGTGCATACTGTTGAGAAAAAAGTAAAGGAATGAGATTGAGAAAAGGGAGGCGTAATCTACTTTTTCCATACACAGGACAGAAAGATACTTAAAGAAAATTTTACAGGCAAGGCAATCTTGAAGCTCATTCTCTATATATTTCACTCTGATCAAACACCCATTTAAAGGAAAATAATAGTTAAACGATATTGTTAATATAATGAACTTAGGCTTCTTTTGTATTCCTAACTCAAAGTTTCTTATGTTTAAGGCATTCTAATACGTCAATATGAACTGTCAAAGAACTAAAGCAAAACAATGTGAATAAAAAATAATAATACACTTAGAGATAGAGTTGGGAGCATGAAATACTTAGTCTAATTGTGCAGCAATATTGCTACCATTCTGAGTGTATTAGCATTCCTTCCCACTAGCATGTTGGTGTTAGTTCACTGATTTATTTAATTTTTTGTTTTCTGAAGTGCCACCAAAGTGCTCTTTCAGACAACAAGGTTTAATGGGGGGGGGGGGGGAGTGCGGGGTGGGCAGGGGGCGGGAAAAGGTGCCACGGAAAGTATTATCTATGAGGATCACAGTCAATGCAAATTATAACTTTTACAAGTGACTTCTTATCATGTTGTAGAATAGGAAAATTCAAGATAGAATGATGTTATACTTTTCTAAAATCAATTGAGTGTACTTTTCATGTCTTAAGTGTTGAGTTTGTTATTAAGCAACAAGAAACTAATCAATACAGAGGTACAATTCTAAGGGGCAATTGCAGAAAGCAATCATTTTCATTTCATATTTTGTTGATACCAATTCCAAGATCCCATCAAAGCTGCTGTCGCTCCTTGCTGTCACCACATACATAATAAACTCTCTCTCTTCAGGATAAATATTATTCTACCCTTTATTGGCTATTCAGACTGTGCAATCAGAGTGAGCTCTTAGATTTGTCACATTATGGTATGATGTAAAATTCATCTAAAATCAATGCAATACTCTCACTGACTTCAAATAACTTTGGATCAAGATTTGTCACCTTAACTGACATCTCAGACTATCTTGTGTTCACAGTGAATATATACGCATATATATGTTTTCTACCTGTGTAGGTAACCAGAGGGATAATACAAAAAGGAAAAAATGTGTGGTGGTACAGCTTCTTCCCACCATATGACACAGGCTGTAAATTTTACAGTAGTAAAATTGATGGTAAGTATAGGAAAAGAAAGGACATCAACAGAAGTTTTCACTGTCTGCAACTTAGGTGGAAAGGTGAATAAAGGCAGATTTTGATTTGGTATTAGCTGTTGTGTCTCATTTAAGTCTGAGGTGTGGAATTGATCCACAACTAATAGATGAATATTTATCTGGTAACACTTAATTCTCATCTTCATTTATACCAGTAACTGCATGGCTGTGAAGATAGGCCTGATTTACAAGCATATAAGTGAGATCAGAATCAGAGCCATAATCTTTATAACCACACTATCAAAGCAGAGAAGTAAAACAAATACTGTTTCTCCTACAAGTTATTTTTATGGTTCCCATCTCTGTAGATTCTGAGTGTCTCATAGATATTAATAAATTTATCCTCTCAAAGTTCATTTGAGAATATGGAATATTTTTAGGTTCTTTGAACAATTGTTGCTGTGGAAAAGAATCAGATGCATTAAATGTCAAGCATCAATAATTTTATTCCCAATATTACTAAAAATTCATAGTCCAGAGAAACAAGAAATGAAAGGCTAAATTCAATAATGGTCTCTCAATGTCAGTTCAGTGCCATGTGAGTTAGTACCACACAATAAGTTATTTGCAGATTTTTAGAGCAGTGATTCTTACCCTTTTTCAGGTTACCTTCAGGATAACTATCATCTCAACATTCACATCCCCCATATCTCTGACTCTTTAGCCAGGACTTTACCATTGTCCACTTCTCATGGGGCAGGGTGCAGTCCACTGGCAGCAAACCACCTGAATAAATAGAACCATTTAGTATACCCCCTGAGACAGTTTAGCTAATCATGTATATATATATATTTTTTTTTCCAATTCCCTGGACACAAAAAAATGCTATGGTGTGCATTGGCTTATATATTCAACTGTGCTACTCATTTCTGACCTCTGACATGACAGAATATATGCCACCAGATATAGTCAGCATGGTGAAGCAATACATAGAGCTGATGTATCATGCTAGTGTCTCAAGCTGGAATAGACAGTTTCAGGAGAAGGGCTGCCTCATGTGGCAGATGTAGTGAGAGCAGCAGAAGGGCAAATGAGGAGACGATCAGAGCTACAAGGAAATGAAGGAGGGCAGTCTGACAGCAAGTGTCAGTACAAGATGGATATCTTTCCTGTGAATTCAGCTTACTATTTTCTTATCTATGGTGATCAGGGAGGATAAAGACACTCCTGAATGTGCCTGCTGCTGAGTCTTCCTTGTCTACATTTGAAGCTGTTTTGCCTTCTTATATTATTTTCAGGATAATAAATGTTTTAATTTGACTCAATGGAAGTATATGAACATCCATTTGACTCATGTATGAACAACTTAGGTGCTTGAATTTGGGAACATGTGACAGGTGGATAACCATAGATGTGGTTAACTTTGATACCTTAATTTAGACACTTGTGTGAAGGTGTGTGAAGATTTTAACTTTTTTTTTTTTTTTTTTGTGAATATTTTTAAAGTCATTGCAGACAGGCCAAAACCAGATATCTACACCAAAGATGGTCATTTCTTCCACATTAGGTTCTTGCCCCAGGACAGCTTGGGTCAGTCACCCACGCATATGTAACTCATACCATTTGCTGTTAATTGTCCAAGCTATCATCCCCACTAGCTTAGCAAACATAGTAAAGGACTAAGAGAGATGTGTGTTCTTTTGCAGTATCAGATGAAATACAGCACAGGCATTCTAGGGCTTCTTAAATTTCACTATTATCCTGTCTGCCTTCTACAAAATTACCGTGAAGTTTCTTCACGGTTATTGAATAGAGATTCTTTCTTCTTTCTTCTTAATTACCCTAGGAAAAGTGTGTGTGTTTTTTTGTTTGTTTTTATTTGTTTGTATCTTTCTGAGTTTACTTTGCCACCTGAGACTTCCCAGAAGAGTAATTAATTCCTCATCTAATTCAAATAACATTCAAACAGATGCTTATATTACTAACTAATCATTGTCTTTTGATATTATTGTTATCTAAAATCATCCAGTTTATAACAAGACATCACAAATAGCTGTATCATTGGAACTGAGTATCTGGCCATAAGCTACCAATGGAAATAGATTAAGTCCATTTGGAAAAAGATTTAGTTCTTATCTGTGCTTCACCATCTTTCAGAGTACCTGTCCCTTTACATTAACTATTTAAGAAGCCAAGAGCAACCTAGGAATTTCAATAATGCATTTAAAGATAAGGATGGGAATCAAGCCATGAACTTTTTGGCCTCACTATGCCAGCACACAGCATTTCACTACAAAATTCTGGAATAATGATTAATAATATTCTATAGTATATTCCTACAGGTTGACTGCTTTCCTAAAAAACTGATCAAAGTTTATAGTAGCTATTTTCAAGTCACAATGAAAATTGCTGTCAAACATATTTTGTGTTTCATATACATTTAGAAAATTTAAGATCAATTTAAATAATTGAAACACTGAAAAATAAATATTATTTTAATATAATTTTAAAACTAAGCATAAATTTAAATAGTTAAAGTAGTTCTCAAGATATGTGATCCAGCTTATGGAGTAAGAAGTGGAAGTGTTTAGTACAGATTTATGGCCGAAAGACAGGGATTATCACAATGATTTCAGGCTTGTAATTTATTTTGAGGTTTTACGTTTCTTAAACATATAATTAATTAGGTTGAACATTTCCTTTAATGAAAAAAGCAACCAAATCTAACTGCACCCAATTATCAATGTTTAGGTATTTTTTGTATGAAAAGTTGTCACAAGGAATCTCTTAATGAGAAACAGAATGAGAATGAAATTGCAAGGATATTAAAATTAATTATTATAATTAATTAATTATAATTTTAATTTGTGTATCACAATATATCAATCTAGGATCCAGAAATAATCATCCTCATATCATCTATCTTCTGAACTGATCTTACAGAATGAGGGATGTTTGTATTTGTTTTCCAAGATAAAAGATGATTTAAACTTGTCATTTGATTTAAGAATTCCAGACCTTGAGACATAGAGTCTAAAAAGGAAGTCTCTCTTTCTTTTTCATGTTCAAGAACTTTTATTTATTTATTTAATCTAACTTAGAGAACTAATAATGTCTGGGTTTTTGAAGAATTCTCTAATTGATTCCTCACTAAAAGTAGCTATCAGTCAGACATGATTAGAAGAAGTGTATTCAGGGCACTGCAGACTATTATATTTCATTATCTGTAAGACACTTGTACTGAGAACTGAGTTAAGTCAGCTTGCAATTACTGGCTTTCCGACTATGCTATTACAAACTTTGTCGCTGTGTTTCTACCTTCAAAAAGAACCACCTGCACGACCCACTTCTTGGTCATGTGGTCAGTAGTTTAAAAGTCTGAAAGGACAGCATGGTAAGGAAAGGACAGCTGTGACATTAACTTCTATAAGTGTTCAAGCAATTCCTTAAATGCTTGTTAAGACCCATGGTTTATGAACTGTGTATTTTATACATTCTAGTAAAAAAAAATAAATCTGTAAATAGGGTTTGTTTATAAACTGTGCAAACTGTTTCTTTTGAAAAGGACCACTTTCTGCTATTTTGGCACAATTAATTTGTGCTTACTTTTGTGTACGAGTAGTTTTCTTTTTCTCTGTCTATAAGCTGGAAATTCAATGCTCTTTATTAAAAGTTTTCTCTTTTCAGTAAATGTTACTAATGTTATCTGAGTTTCTAACTGCAATCTACATTGATTTTTCAGCATTTTTTTAACATTTAAAACTTGTTTACAAAACAGACAAGAGACAAAGTAATACTTGCCTGTTTGTACATATTAAAAGGACAGAGAAATATAAATAGGAGTTTCTAATAGGGAAAATTTTAAAAGGTTCAAGAACTCAATTTAAATTCAATTACATTCAGAGAACTTCAGTGAGCTATCTGAGCTGTTTAAATCCTTGAGGTCTGCCAAAATTTGGTCTGGAAAACTTGTAAGAATGTTTTTCTCCTGGTGCCAGCTGGTTTTGGAAGTAGTGAAAATAGTTTTTCTTATCTTAGCACTAGTTCTCTTGGGCAGATTAAAAAGTGTAGAGGAAAGCAAAATGAATAACAATAACAGAAACAAACTAGATACTATGGAGGATGTAAAAAGATTTAGTTTGTCTAAGACTTGTGCTATTTTTTTGATCCTCAATATATCTAACTAAAGGCATATACACCCCCTCTAGTTATATTTGTAATTATTTAAAAATATTTTAAATATACAAGAATATCCAGCAATTCTTGTAGATCTGCTGTCAGTGGAAGATTTGCAATTGACTTCATACAGACAGATTGAATCATCACATCACTGATGTAATTTCATACACATTATTTGAGGTTTGTGACATTTCAAGATTTGTCTAATTCTGTGAAGCAATCAAGGTTCCAATGCACAAATGTTATTGTATATAAAAGGGATATTCCATCATGCATTCCCTGCTAAACTGCATAAGAAATGTACCTGCCCCTTTTTAGCTGCTCCACTGACTTCCTGTAAAATGAAAATAATCAAATATTCATGGGTCCAGAAGGGATTCATTCCAGGGTGCTCAGAGAACTAGTCTGTCATCATCGCGGCAGCTCTATTTTTCAACAGTCTTGGGAATCTGGAGAGGTCCTAGTAGACTGGAAGCTGGCAAATGTGGTCTCAGTTTTCAAGAAGGGCAAGAAAGAAGACCCCAGCAACTACAGGTCTGTCAGTCTCACTGTCAGTGCCTGGTAAAATTATGAAGAAGATTATCCTTGAAGTTACTGAAGCACACCTGGGGGACAATGCAGTCATTTGGTCCCAGACTACATGGGTTCACGAGGGGTAGGTCCTGTTTAACAAATTTGATTTCCTTTTATGATAAGATCACCCATCTAGTCGATCAAGGGAAACCAGCTGATGTGATCTTTTTGGACTTCAGCAAAGCTTTTGACACAGTTTCCCATAGGATAGTACTGGACAAAATGTCCAACATACAGCTAGACAAGAACATACAGTACGATGGGTGAATAATTGGCTGATGTGTAGGGCTCAGAAGGTTATGTTAAATGGGGCTACATCAGGCTGGCAGATGGTCACTAGTGGGGTTCCCCAGGGCTCCATTTTAGGGCCAAGTTCTCTTCAGTATTTTTATAAACAATTTAGATGTAGGACTAGAAGGTGTTTTGAGCAAATTTGCTGATGATACTAAGCTGGGAGGAGTTGTTGACTCTGTTGAGGGTGGAAAGGCCTTGCAGAGAGGTCTGGAAAGATTGGAGAGCTGGGCAATCACCAACAGCGTGAAATTTAACAAGAGCAAGTGCCAGGTCCTGCACCTAGGAAGGGCCAACCCTGGCTATACCTACAGACTGGGGGACGAGACGCTGGAGAGCAGCCCTGCAGAGAGGGATCTGGGGGTTGTGGTTGATAGCAAGCTGAATATGAGCCAGCAGTGTGCCCTGGCAGCCAGGAGGGCCAACCATATCCTGGGGTGCATCAAGCACAGCATTGCTAGCTGGTCAAGAGAAGTGATTTTCCCCCTCTACTCTGCGCTGGTGCAGCCTCACCTCGAGTACTGTGTGCAGTTCTGGGCACCACAGTACAAAAAGGATGTGAAACTCTTGGAGAGTGTACAGAGAAGATCTACAAAGGTGGTGAAGGACCTAGAGGGGCATACGTATGAGGAGTGGCTGAGGTCACTTGGCATGTTCAGCCTGGAAAAGAGGAGGCTGAGGGGAGACCTCATCGAGGTCTACAGCTTCCTCACAAGGGGGAGTGGAGGGGCAGGTGCCAATCTATTCTCTTTAGTGACCAGTGATAGGACCCGTGGGAATGGTGTCAAGCTGCCACAGGGGAGGTTCGGGCCAGATATCAGGAAGAGGTTCTTCACCAAGAGGGTTGTCGTGCACTGGAACAGGCTCCCCAGAGATGTAGTCACAGCACCAAGCCTGTCAGAGTTTAAGAAACATTTGGACTGTGCACGTAGTCATATGGTCTGAATTTTTGGGTAGACCTGTGTGGTGCCAGGAGTTGGACTCGATGATCCTTATGGGTTCCTACCAACTAGGGATATTCTATAATTCTATGATCAAATTTATTTCATTTAATGTTGAGTACCTTATCCTTGGTAGTTGCTTAGTCAGTTGCAAGGTATAGATAGTTCCAGAGCTAATTCCTTTCTTCTTCAGATATCTAAGATAGCAAGGACAATATCACCATCTGGAGGTGCTTGCATTTCTCCTTTTATCATTAACAAAGCTAAGCACTGATTGAAATGAATCCCAGTTTTACTTTCTCCATGACTCAATGACCTTTTCTTTAAGGTCCAAAAAAGTACCATTTACTTCAGAAGCTCCTGATGGAAATTGTAAAGCTCCTTAGGATTCCATTTTTACCATGGTAGTTGCCATGTAATTATCACTATTACTACTAGTGATTCATGGTAGCTTTTGAATTATACAGCTTTCCTAAATATTTTAAAATATAAACGTTTGATACTTTAACACAGAAAAGTTTAAGAAGCTATTACATACCACAGTGCTAGGGGAGAGAATGAACCCAAAGGATAACAGTTAAAAGGTCTGCCTCTGCATTTCTCTCTTTCCTGAATTCAGCAAGATTATGTATTTTATTATCGTCCTCTTCTTAGAGCACCTTTGGGTTCAAACAGCTTCCACATCGTTTTTGGTAAGTCCGACAAGCTGTAACTATTAACCCACATCCTGCCAGATATCAGTTTGTCTTCCTTCATGGAAATATTCCACATTTCATGCCATTCTTTCTTTTATCCTTTTTCTTCTGAACACATTCCTATTTTGACAGCATACAAAACTGTTTAAAGCCCAACTCCTTGCCAGTTCAATTATTCTCATCAGTTATTTTCCTCCCGCACATCCTATCTGTGATACTGTCATTAAATGTAGCCTGAATCACATAGACACATTTTCTGTGAAAACAAAAAAAAAGAAAACAAAAGAAGTAATCCCCCCCTAGTCTAACTAGCTTTTCCCCAAACTATGGCATCTAGGAAAATTAATCTACAAAATAATTTATGAGGCCATTTTGTTGCATACTCTTCTGAGAAAATGAATGCTTGCTGAAGCAGTTCATAGCAGAAGGCTGCAAAATAGGCATGTTTTGAGTACTTTCATGGATGATCTAATTTGCATTGAATGCATTGAGTCATTTGGATTTTTATAGGGCACTGATATAAGTTATTTACATTAGTTGCATGACATAAAGAAAAGAAAATGGCTATATTTGCTGCATCAAATTAAAGTGGTTTTTTAATGAGAAAAAACTTTTTTTTTCCCTCCTCCTACTGTATCCACTTGATTTTACTTTGTATAAATACTGTAGAATATATGAGCTAGCTTCTATCTAAATTCTCTACTGCAGAAACATTTATTCTATTCAATGATATTTTTGTGAAGGCTTATGAACATATAGTTGAGATTCTAGTCACAATGATGAGAATTATGGACAAAGAGAAAGTGAAGTACACACATGGTTCAAAAAAGCCTGAACTTTTTACTCCCATTTAATGATTCTCCCATTTAAGGAGTCTCCCAGTTAAAACAGATCAATTACCTTAATCCTCTCTGAATTTTCAAAGATTTTTTCAAAGATATATTTCCCTGTATAAAATAAACTGTGCTTATCCTGAACCTTGGAGATTACTATTACAAACAGGCAGAAGGAAGAGAAATTAAGTCGAGTATCTACCCTATATTTTATTCAGAATTTTCTTGATACTTTATTGCAGGGAGTTCATGGAATGCTATTATAGTTGCCTACTTACATAAAATCTATTTCTATATGTATTATGAAATTTAATAAGCGTACAATAAGTATTTGATAAGATGCATTTTTAACCTTCTTTACTATATAATAAGGGGACTTATAATGGCTTTATGCTTGGCTAGTGAACAGTAACGATGCATTTGACTTTCTTGGCTAATTCAGAGGTCTCCAGCCTTCGGAGTATCTCATACTTTGAGTGGAACCTGATTTATAGTTTCAAAGTTATCACCACAATGCATTAGCATTTCCAAGCTGATATCATGGCCCTGAGTGCATTAATCAGACTTTAGGGTCCTAGCCAGCCTCCCCTTAGGCCTCCAACCACACCTATGGCTCCATTTCAGCTCCAACCAGAGGTGTCAGTCCCTCACTAAGCTACTTAGACGTATTTTGAGCAGGAAGTGGGCTAGACAGCCTCCAAAGATTTTTCTCAAATCTAAATTAATCTATGATCTTATGATCCTAAGAGTGATGTCATTTCTGGTGAAAACTAACTTACCACTTACAGTAGAGATATCAGTTCTGGCTAGAACTGCTACCTGGAAAATCTGTACAAAAGCCTCTTCCTGCCTGATTATTTATTTATTTATTTATATATATATATTAAGATTCCTTACATGTTAATCCTGGCTAGTACCATAATTCAGTTTTCAAAAGATAACATTTTTGATTTCACAAAGAATGGGTACTTGTTTTTACTAAATCTAAAAATCAGTGTCATGAAATAACCATTTAATGCTTCAATCTCTTTCTTAACTGTTTAGGAAAAGTTGATAAGAATGAAAAACAAAACACCTCCTAAGCTTTGTGGATTTTTGTTTGTTTGTTTGTTTGTTTTGTTTTCCAAAGGAAGCCATTTGTGCTAAGCTACTTGCAATGAATCTTCTTTTTATAGCATCTTCTAATAATCAGATTCTACAGTTATTCTCCCTACCTATGTGGTTGTTTTATGTTTATTGTCAAGCTGCTTGTTCCATATGTTTTAACTTTATAAAATTTATGCTTTTTTCTTTTTTGTTTCTTCACGTTTTTTTTTATTTGTTTGTTTATTTGTTTTTTAACCTTGGCTTTGACCTTCTTTTTATAATATTTCTTCAATTTCATACATGCAATCCAGAATTCTGTCCTTCTAGACACTTTTAATCTCTTAGCTAGCTCTCAATCTGTTTTTTACCTTCCTTAAAAGCCTATGGATATTTCAGGACATCACAGGCTGTATCTGCTTGGCTTGTCAATATATGCACTGTAGAAAACTTCTCTTCTATACCTAGAGCAAGTATTATGAACTATCTGAAGCAAAATGAGGCTTTGTAGGAAATATACCTCACCTAACCTGGTTTTCAGGTACCCAGAAAAAAAAAAGAAAAAAAAGTTTACATTGCTCACCTCTGTAGATGTAAAAAGGATGCCAGAGTTATTAGTCATTTCCAGGTTCACTTCAAAAAACAGACAAGTTTAAAATGAAACAAACAAACAGTTGTACAGTAAAATACAAAGTTCACTTATTGATTAAAACATTGGAAATAAGGTTACAGAAGAACTCATAAAACACAGTCTTAATGTGCTAAAATAGTAAAATGCAATCTCAAAGTTTTGAGATTTAAAACTAAATTTTTGCTACTTGTCAATGTTGTGTATGATAGCCCAATTTCAGACTCTACTTAGCTGCATCTTGTCTAGATTGTGCTGTTTTACAGAGAGGAAACTTCTCTTTGTCATTCCTGTTTTGGTTATATTGATAGTTGTCAGAATGTATAACCTTCAGCATATTTCCAAGGACCTTCAGTTTTTGTTTCTCCTTACTAAGTCAATTTAAGATGCAGTTTGACTGTGGTAGATTTGTAGTTTTGATTTTTAATTGTCTTTTTTGAGAATACAAGGGAAGGATGGCCAAAACTTCTCTGAAGCTGAAAAATAAGTATTTGAATGTACTTTTCTACTTTCTTCTCCTGCTAAGTTCACCTTCCTGATTACGAAATCAGTTGTACTGTATGTATTGAGATCTTTTTGACTGCATTTACAACAGACAGCAAGACTTAATTTTAACATCTACAAAAAAAAAGAAAAAAAAAAGATCATAACCTATTCTATATAAGGAAGTATAATTTATTTAATGTCATATTTTCATTACCTACGTTTCCACAAAGAGTATATGAAGTCTATTAATAATACAGATAACCAGCTTTCCTTCTGAAGTGACTACCTAATCATGCTGATTTCACTACTCCTGGTCTTCTATCAGTTTGGTGGTTCAAACTCTGTGCAGCTTACAGATTGCTCTCATTCTCACATCTTCTTCCATTCTACTGAAAGGATAGCTCTAAAGATAGTATCTCTATTGGCAAATGATCTGAAGGTTTTATCAGCTATGTATTAGGAGGCAGAAAGTCAGTGTAAGTTAGTATAGAAGTTATTGAAGGAGTTTGTTTGTTTGTTTGTCTGTTTTTCCTATCATAGTCATTAAAATTTGTCTGTAACATTTAAGAACTTGAGTTTTGATTTATCATTACTCATTAGAAAGAAAATTTCTAGAGGATCATTTTATGTTTAAATATGTGCCCAAGGAAATTTAGATGAATCTCCATTTTGATATGTTTGTTCCTCTTTCCACTATTAAAGTAAAATTTGTGTGCCTAATTTTTAAATATCTAAAGTTAAGTGAGTCCCACTTACCCATAGAAGTCTGTACTTGCTCTTTAACCTATAAAGTAAAAGAACGGAGAAATAAATCAATATGCCTGACTGCAGGCAGAGAAAATGTTCTTTTATAGAGGAGGAGGGGTGCAAATAATCATAGAATCATAGAATCATAGAAACACAGAACAGCTTGGGTTGGAAAGGACCTTAAAGATCATCTAGTTCCAACCCCATCTCTCGGATTGTCTCTTTCTTCTTCTATCACTAAATATCTCCTCTAGTAAAGGTCTACAGATGCTACACTATTATTCAAATCACTAGAAGATCCTCACTGTGGCACCAGTGGAATTTTCCAAATGAGATCAGCACTATCAAAGGGAAATCAATATGGCACTATTTGCTTTTGAAACTTGAGACCCTCTGCTACTGCGAGAAAGAACACAGCACTGTGAGATCTGTTCAGCTTCTGTTTTATGCATAAGTCTTCCACCATAGCCCTAGCACTGTGATATATGATACTGTCATATAGAGTCTTGCCTAATTAATTGAAATATATTTCAATAATTACATATCTCAGAATTCCTGTACTAAAGACACCTTTAATAATGGAAATGTAGTTGGAAATGTACTAACTTTGTACTAAAATTCCCTCCTCACTGATTTTGTATATTTTCATGTATTTGCAGTAGGAATAGTTATTAATGAAAAACAAACAAACAAACAAACAAACAAAAAACAAATTCACCCACTCCCCACTCCCAGTTCTTGGAAAACAGACTGAACACACGTATTTTTATTTCCTTATTCTATGCATCTATCTATGTATTTATCTATATACCCTTATCTTGTGTATTTATCTTTACACAGCAACATTTTGACAAGGTGTTTGTTGCACACTTTGATTCACAATCTATTTAGGACTTAAAGAGTCATTAAAAGAAATGCATTGTCTACTGTTGCACAGAGAGGTAATTGTTACGTGTTCTGACAAATATTTTAAAATTTAAATTAATTCTGATTATTCTGATAATTTTACCCACATATCACATGACAGTTGGCATAGTTTCCTCTTTACTTTTGGCCACCTAAGCAACTTTCATTTCAATCTCCTTTTAAAGCCTCCTTTTATCAGCTGGCATTCCAACATTTATATTTTTTAATTGATTTTTTTTTTAAAGTAACAAAAATACTCTAAGGATTCCAAACTAAGCTTCAAAGAAGAAACTGTAATTTATTCTTCCCTTCAGACAATCCACAAATCTCCTTTCTCCTTTTTGTTGTCATGGATAAAATGAATCACTTTCATGAAAAGTTATTCTCAGGCCCTTAGCTGAATCTCTTAAATTAATGCTGGTATGTGTAGCAGTGAAGGATGATTTTTATAGCCCAGTGATTTCAGTCTCCACTTGTGGGTCATGGTTCTTCTCTCAATGCCTTGTTTTCCTAATAGCATTTGACTTATATCTATTCTGTAAACAGGAGTCTTCCCTCAGTCACAGGAATACCTTACTCTGGATTAGAGAGACCCGTACACACTGCTTTGCTTTTCTATTCTTGTGAACTCTCTGTTCTTGGCTACACAATAGAGTGGTTATAAGAGTGGTAAGGAAAATATTTCCTCCCTCTCTCTGCTTTAATCTCTAATGGGACATTTTGGTGTGAAATAGAAGGCAGAAAACAGAACTGATTATGTCCAATGAAGCATAAAACCCTCATCTCTATTTACTGGGTGAAATTGGATAGCATCAGTAGAACTTAGAATACTATCCTGTCTTGGATAGAGACTCAAGCTGCTCTGGAATGGGTACTACAAGTAGGAAGGATAGTGCAAGTAGGAAGGATAGTGCATATCTGGATCTCATCTGAGTGCAATTTTCAGGATCTGTCTGTCATTATTAACATAACATATTAACATCTGTCTGTCATTATCAGGATCTGTCTGTCATTCATTAACACATTGTGCAACTATATTCATTTCTGGATTACTATGCAAACTCTTCAGGTGCATTTTTCCTGAATCTGATTCAAGGTACTTCATGTTGTGATTCTGCTTTATGAAAGTTGGTTTTAAAGCTATTAAATTTCTTTCATCACTCTGTGATATTTTGCTGACGATCCAGACCGTAGTAATGCAAAATAAATTTACTTTTAGAAGCTGAAAAAGAACAGCTAAGTATGTTCATATTCTGCAAGTAAAATGAGGCAATAAATATTTCATGGAGGGAAAAAAAGGTCATCTTGACCAACTAACTTTTTGTTTTGTATAATGGCTGTAATCGTAGAGAATGCTTTTAAGGAAAGTGGTTTGTAATGTTCTGTTTTTGTCACAAGTTTATAGATTGATTCTTTTCCACCACTTTTGTGTCTGTATAATAAATGGATTCACAGTAATGCCTTCTGATAAAAGAAATGTAGAATTAGGCCAAGAAAATGTATTTATTCTTTACTGTAGATATTCTAAAGGCTCAACTACATGTATAAGAGCTTTCCTGCGTGGATGCACTTGATAATTGTAGCTGTTACTGAATGACATAGTAGGAAAAAATGGCTTAAACATAGCCAAATCCTATCAGTGCTTGTGGCAAAATATTAATATTTAGATTGTGTATAGTTTTTGTTCAGTGAAATTATCTGTATTTGTTTAAAAAATTACGTCCATATATCTGTGTGTCAAAAGTGTGCATAGATTGTTTTGAAACAGAAGCAAGAAACTACAAGGACTTTTTCTGGAGTAAAAAAACAAACAAACAAACAAACAAACAAAAAAACACGCTGTCACCAGCAGGCTCTTGAATAACCCTATCCTGGAACTTTTCTCACAATGAAGAAGGGTTGAAATGGTCCAGTTAAGATCCCTTGTGTCCTCTAGCCCTGTTTAGAGCCTCAGGGAGGTCATATGATGTCAGAGGAGACCAAGGAAAAGCACATTACATGGAAAACCTACTGCGGTAGAGGGCAGCATCCCTAGGAAGGGTGGGTGAAAACCACAATACACCACCTGGCTGGGGGTGTCTCTAGCTCAGATGCATCCGGTAATTCCTTCTCAAAAGCAATTCAGTTCCTATTCACATTTTTCAGCCTTGGGTATACAGTCTATGTTTTAAAAACATAAAGCTGTTGAAAGTGTAAACAGTAGCTTGTTGACGATGACAAGTTATCTCCACAACGAAAATATAATTCTGACAAGGAGTTCTTCAAACACAATCAAATTGCCCTTCTCTACTCTGTGCTGGTGTGGTCTCATCTTGAGTACTGTGTGCAGTTTTGGGTGCCACAATATAAGAAGGACATAAAGGTATTAGAGAGTGTCCCAAGGAGGTCTACAAAGATGGAGAAGTGTCTGCAGGGGAAGACGTATGAAGAGTGATTGAGTTCACTTGGTTTGTTCAGTCTAGAGAAGAGGAGACTGAGGGTTGACTCTGAGGCGGCCTACAGCTTCCTCATGAGGGGGAATGGAGGGGCAGGTGCTAATCTCTACTGACAGCGACAGGACCCAAAGTAATGGCATGAGGATGTGACAGGGGAGGAAATGATTCTTCACTGAGGGGGTGGTCGGGCAGTGGAACAGGCTCCCCAGGGAAGTGGTCATGGCACCGAGCCTAACGGACTTCAAGAAGTGTTTGGACAAAGCTCTCAGACATATAGTTTAATTTTTGTGTGGTCCTGTATGGGGACAGGAATTGGACTTGATTATCCTTGTGGGTCCCTTCCAACTCAGGATATTCTATGCTTCTTTGAATTAGGTGGTGACAAAAATCTCAGTTAGCTGGTTTACTAGATATATGGGTGTATATAAATAAAATGCTTTAAAGGTAGGCTATATTAAATGAGTTCTGCATATATATATTTTTTTCAGATTATTTTCTTATTTTTATTACTTTCTTCCTTTCATTGATTTTAAAGTATTTTTTTTCTGAACACTTTAAATTCTGTTTTGGGGACACAGTAGAAATTTTGAGTTTTCCTGTAGTGCCTGCATCGTGATCCAGAGGTACCTAAATTATGCTTTGCCTTACAGAGAAATAAGGTTTCAAATTACAGATCTTCACAAATTAAATCAAACTAGTTGTGTGATATGATTGCAGTGAAAAATTCCACTTGATATATTCTATTTAGTTCCTAAGCATCCTAATACAAATAAGTGCACTGAAATTTTCTTAGATGATATTAATTTATGAGAATTACGCTTAATATATCTGCTTATGTGTCTGCTATAATCCAACAATAGACCTTGTTTAGAAGTAGTTTTTATATATATATATATAATATCTTACTGTAATATAGTGTCAGATATTTTAATTTAATAAGTTTGATAACTAAACTTCAGATAGCCTGAAGAACCAGTAAATATATTATTTTGCTTGGTACATTGTTAGAGTTAAATTTTAACTTTTTTTTTTTTTTTCTATATTCACTATAAACTACATCTCTGCATGTCACTGTACTGCTACTTGCCAAGGTCTATGTTATATGGTTAAAAATCCTATCTTAGACAAGACAAGCTAGCTGACAATTTGCAATTTGATTCCTACTTTGGAAAAAATATATTAAATTTCCTTTTAAAATACAGTGTTTTAAATCTAATAGTTCTTATGACAGTTGTTAGGTTGTTTAAAAGTACAGTCAACACTAAAATTCCACTCTGTCAAATTAATAATTGTTATTAAGTCATTGAAAGTCAGGCATTCATGTCACTTTGAGATCAAAAATGCTGCTGCTTCTCTATATTTTTAGAACATATAGTACAAATGGATAGTAATTATTCTTCTCTTCTCTCAGAAGAAAAAAAAGTTTTTTTCTTCCTTCCTTTTTTTTTTTTTTTTTTCATATGGTAGCCCTTCTAGGGACTCTGAAGTTGATGCTGACAAAGGCTTCTTCTGTTCCAGTAAGCACTGACATTTACAGTGATTTGAGTAAGATTTTTTGACACTCAGCTCTAATTTTACCTTGTTCAAGGGGATCAGCAGGAAAATAGTTATCTCCTCATTAGAGGAGCATCAAGTAGGACAGAATGATAAATAATACTATATTAGAAAGAACTCTCAATTATAAAGAACTCTCAATGAGTTCTGCTATGTCTGGGATTGCCCCAACACAGGTGTAGCACCTTGAACTTGAACTTTTTGAACCTCATTAGGTTCACAAGGCCCACTTATCTAGCTTGCCCATGTCCCTTTGGATGGCACCCCTTCTTTCTGTTGTATCGACTGTACCACTCAGCTGGGTGCTTTGTGCAAACTTACTGAAGGCGCACTTGATCCCATTGTCTACTGTCACTGATAAACAGTATCAGTCCCAAAAGAGACTTCTGAGGGACACCACTCGTCACCAGCCTCCACCTGGACATAGAGATATTGACCACAACTCTCTGGGTGTGGCCATCGAGCCAATTCCTTGTCCACCCTTCAAATCTGTATCTCACCAATTTGGAGATCAGGGTGTCATGTGGGACCATATCAAAGGCCTTACCTAAGTCCAGGTGGATGACATTGGTTGGTTTACCTTTGTTGCCTGGTGCAGTCACTGCATCATATAAGGCCACCAGATTGTTCAGGCATGATTTGCCATTGGTGAAGCTGTGCTAGCTGTTTCGGATCCCCTCCTTGTCCTGCATGTGCCTTGACATTGCTTCCAGAAGGATCTGTTCCATGACCTTTTGAGGCACAGAGGTGAGGCTCACAGGTGTAGTACCCTGGGTCCTCCTTTTGACCCATTTTTAAAAATGGGAGTGATGTTTCCCTTTTTTCCAGTCACCAGGGACTTCACCTGACTGCCAGGACTTTTCAGATATGATGGAGAGAGGCTTGGTAACTCCATCAGCCAATTCCCTCAGGACACTGGGATCCATGTCTTTAGGCCCCATAGACCTGTTCAGTTTCATCAGATGGTCTCAAACCTGCTCTTTGCTTACAGTGAGAGGGAGTTTGATCCCCCAACCCACACCTAGAGGTTGAGGGACTCTGGAGATGTGGGTAGTCTAACTGCCAGTGAAGAGCGAGGCAAAGAAGTTGTTGAGTACCTCAGCCTTTTCCATGCCTGTTGTTACCAGTTCTCCCTTCCCGTTTTTCAGAAGGTGTACACTCTCCTTGGACTTTATTTTCTTACCAATGTAAGAAAATTTTGGTCCTTGGGAGGTCATTGGGAGATCTGTGTGGGTGTAGGCTTCTGCTTGGGGGTGTTGTAGTCCCCTCCATCTGGGCTTAAGCCTCAGCCCAACAGTTGCAGTGGGTGGCCACCATTTTGTTTCAGTAGAAGGCTGCTTCTTGTTGCTACCAGAAGAGAAGAAAACATCTGTCCTCCCTGCAGGTCCTCCCACACAAATTGTCACACCCTGCCCCAGCTGACCACTACTCCCTGTTCCCCACTCTCCTGGTCTCTTATACTCCCTATGGGCAGCTTTTTGGGGTGGCTGCAGCTACTCCTGGCCATGCCCAAGCCCTGTCAGCCGCTCTTGCGAGGGCTGCCTGGTGCTGGCAGATCCCTCCTCTCCTTGGGGTTGCATATGTGCAGGAATCCCCTGCACACCACAGTCCCCTGCTGCACTGCAGAACACACCTGCACTGGAGCTGATCACCTTGTCAAGATTTTTATAACTGACAAAAAATATAGCCACAAAATAAAAAAGTTATATGTATGTATATATATATATGTGTACATATATATATATATACACATATGTATATTAAATTATTTTCCAGCTCTCAGATTCAAAGTTTTCTGGATCCACTCCCTGCAGCTGATAATGCAACGTTACTACTGTTTTAAACAGTTGGGGTACTTCCACTATAGTCCTAAATCAATGAAATGGATGAGAAAGAAACAAAGAATTCTGAATGAATGTCTTGACTAAGAGAACCAAACTTGTAGAAGTTCTCTGCATAAAGCCAGTGTCATGCAGCATTTTTTTTTTTTTGTAATACGTACTTGAAAAGGCCTTGTTCCTGAACTGAAAAGCTCTTGCTAGCTCTCATTGCAATAGATTATTGTTGCCTAAATCTTGTAAAATCATTTTCTTTTCCTTAAGCAGAGAAAGGAAAAAAAGGGCAGTATTTAAAATCCAAGTTCCACTAGTTTATTTGTCACATGTTATTAATGTTTTCTTCACCTTGTACAGGCTAATCTGAGCTTGATTGTGTAATGTAGCTCTGAATTGGCAGGCCTGCAGCCTGGCTGAATTACTGAATAAGAAATCAAGCCTGCTATACAGAAATAATGCCAGAAAGCTGACTGCTTCCATGGTAGAGTGGCTTTAGGAAATAATCATATGATCTAACTAAGCAATGTTCCTGTATCCTTTATTTCTTGACAATTTCATCAGTGGACAGAGAGATCACTGAAATTTCATTCCTCTGTTTTATGTTAATCAATACATTACAATCAATACATTATCTATACATCAATACATCAATACATTACCTATATGCTATCACTTTCATGATGTTGTAACATAAGAGATGAAAAAAAGAAGTCATTGTAGTGCTGTTACTCTTGGTTCTGAAGTTGAGACAAGGAATAGTACTATTCCCTACTGAAAACAGAAGTGAACTTCTAAGGCTTTTGATAGACAATTCAGTATTTTTTAAAAAGGATGTCTCCACTGTATTTCAGTAACTAAATATAACAAGCTTGTTTGAGCATAGATCTGCATAAACATGTTCAGATCTCAAGAGGAATCTGGGGGAATCTGTTGTTGTACTGTGCTTAAACCTAAGAGGAGTCCAAATATTTTCTCAGACCATGTGATCACAAGGACAAAAATTATGCTGATGCTTGGGAAACTGATGATGGGAAACTATACCCAATGACAAACTTTTCTTTTTCTTTTTCTTTTTCTTTTTCTTTTTCTTTTTCTTTTTCTTTTTCTTTTTCTTTTTCTTTTCTTTTTCTTTTTCTTTTTCTTTTTCTTTTTCTTTTTCTTTTTCTTTTTCTTTTTCTTTTTCTTTTTCTTTTTCTTTTTCTTCTTTTTCTTTTTCTTTTTCTTTTTCTTTTTCTTTTTCTTTTTCTTTTTCTTTTTCTTTTTCTTTTTCTTTTTCTTTTTCTTTTTCTTCTTTTTCTTTTTTTTTCTTTTTCTTTTTCTTTTTTTTTTTCTTTTTCTTTTTCTTTTTCTTTTTCTTTTTCTTTTTCTTTTTCTTTTTCTTTTTCTTTTTCTTTTTCTTTTTCTTTTTTTCTTTTTCTTTTTCTTTTTCTTTTTCTTTTTTCTTTTTCTTTTTCTTTTTCTTTTTCTTTTTCTTTTTCTTTTTCTTTTTCTTTCTTTTTCTTTTTCTTTTTCTTTTTCTTTTTCTTTTTCTTTTTCTTTTTCTTTTTCTTTTTCTTTTTCTTTTTCTTTTTCTTTTTTTTTCTTTTTCTTTTTCTTTTTCTTTTTCTTTTTCTTTTTTTTCTTTTTCTTTTTCTTTTTCTTTTTCTTTTTCTTTTCTCTTTCTCTTTTCTCTTTTCTTTTCTTTTTCTTTCTCTTTCTCTTTCTCTTTCTCTTTTTTTCTTTTTCTTTCTTTTTCTTCTTCTTTTTCTTCTTCTTCTTCTTTTTCTTCTTCTTCTTCTTCTTCTTCTTCTTTTTCTTCTTCTTTTTTCCTTTTCCTTTTTTTTTTCTTTTTTTTTTTTTCCCTCTGAGTACAAGATTCTTTCTATATGATTCATAATAGAAATTGTAACAGGTGGTGATCTTAACTTAAGCAAAATTAATATAAGAGTAGATTCACATAGGTAACTGTAAGATAAGATTGGGATGGTAAAACCAACCTACCATTTCTCTGTTTATAAAGTGATAGCAAATATTTTCAATTTTATTTATATACATAAATAACATTTTCTATCTTAACTCTTTTCAAGTATCATATCTATACACTTTTAGTTACTGTGCATAATCTTTCTTTTTTGTGTTCTTGGTAGAACACAAACATTAGGTTTTGCATGCTATTTAATTTTCCAGACAAATTCATTAACCCATTAACACTGACCTATTGGGCTAAAATCAGGAGTACAGGTAGGTAAGGAGCAATTTATGTATTTATTTATTTATTTTCTATGTAAAAAGAAACAAGCTACAAACAATATACACTGTAAGCTTTGTAAAGGGGGAATGCAAAATATTATAGATGGCAAAAAACATATCCATCATTGATTTTCATGAGACAGATCCAGTCTGTCTGCAGCAGTAATAATGCTGAGAATTAGCATTTTATTATGACTCTTCATGGCACAGAAATTAAGGTCAGAGAAAGGAAAGTTGTTATGGAATTTATCCAGGTAAGCATTAACTCTATCATTGTGGGATTCAATCAGTTGTGTGTGTGCATATCCACAGTACCTAGAAATTGCATAGCAAGATAGATAGAGACTCTCCTATAGGCTGGGCCAATGGGCTGAGGCCAACTGTATGACAACAAGACCAAGTGCCAGGTCCTGCACCTTGGGGCGCAACAACCCCAAGCAGCACTACAGGCTGGGAGATGAGTGGTTGGAAAGCTGCCTGGCAGAGACGGACCTGGGAGTATTGGTTGATAGTCAGCTGAATATGAACCAGCAGTGTGCTCAGGTGGCCAAGAAGGCCAACAACATCCTGGCTTGTATAAGAAACAGTGTGGCCAGCAGGACTAGGGAAGTGATTGTCCCCCTGTACTTGGCTCTGGTGTGGCTGCACCTCAAGTACTGTGTTCAGTTTTGGGCCCCTCACTACAAGGAGGACATGGAGGTGCTCAAGCATGTCCACAGAAGGGCAACGAAGCTGGTGAGGGGTCTGGAGAACAAGTCTTACGAAGAGTGGCTGAGGGAGCTGGGATTGTTCAGCCTTGAGAAGAGGAGGCTCAGGGGCGACCTTATCGCTCTGTATAGGTACATTAAAGGAAGCTGTAGAGAGGTGGGGACTGGTCTATTCTCCCACATGCCTGGTGACAGGACGAGGGGTAATGGGCTAAAGTTGTGCCAGGGGAGGTTTAGGTTGGGTATTAGGAAGAACTTGTTTACTGAAAGGGTTGTTAGGCATTGGAATGGGCTGCCCAGGGAAGTGGTTGAGTCACCATCCCTGGAGGTCTTTAAAAGATGTTTAGATGTAGAGCTTAGTGACATGGTTTAGTGATTTAGTGGAGGACTCGTTAGTGTTAGGTCAGAGGTTGCACTCGGTGATCTTGGAGGTCTGTTCCTACCTAGATGATTCTGTGATTCTCTCAGTGAAAAGCAGGGAAATCTTTTAAATTATGAGTATTATGAGCTGTAATGTCAGCTTGGATTTGAATCCCCACTTGAGTTCAAATCTTTTCATTGTTCATGTGTTGATTCATACTGTGGTCTGATGCTGAACAAACCATCGGGTTTACAGGTGGGAATACTCAGATCTGAGGCAAGGGGAGGGACTGGGTTTTGTTTGAGTTTCATTCTTCTAAACAGAGTGGATGTAACAGCAGGTCTTATTTACAGATCTTGAGATTAGTTTTCCAGACTCCTTGCTTTGCTGAGTTTAACAAGTTTTAGATAAGATTTTATATAAAGTCCTCAATTTCATTTCATAGAATTGTAGAGTCACAGAATCACAGAATAGTTTGAGTTGGAAGGGACCTTAAAGAACATCTAGTTCCAACACCCCTGCCATATGCCATGAACCTTCCACCAGACTGGGTTGCTCAAAGCCCCATCCAAACTGGCTTTAAACACCTCCAGGGATAGGGCATCCACAGCTCCGGTGGGCTACCTATTCTACTGCCTCACCACCCTCATAATAAAGATTTTCTTCCTAATATCTAATCTAAATCTACCCTCTTTCAGTTTAAAACAATTACTTGTTGTCCTATCACTACATGTCCTTGTAAAATTGCATGTGATACATGATACTGTGACCTTCCCTTTACTGAGTCACGTTTTATTTTATTTTATTTTATTTTATTTTTTATTTTTTAAAATATATTTGTCCTATAGTCTTCTTGAGGATCAGGATTAGGCTAACTGGTCAGCAGTTACATGGATCTGCCTTTGAGTCCTCACCAATCAGACTCCTGAACCAGCCAAAATCTGATCTTGAAGTCTGGAGCTGTAGTTCTGCTATTCACTTCTCTCACAGTCTTAAAGTCCAGTATCTTGTGGCCACCGCTGCTGTCAGAGCTTCCATAGACATTTTTATTCTTGATGAGCTCTTCCTTAACTTGAAGTGATATGTCCAGAAGAGAATTTAACCTAGTCAGCTGGTCAATTACCTAGGTAAAAAAAAAAAAAAAAAAAAAAAAAAAAAAGTTATTAACTCATTCCAAAAGTCAGGGTTGTGTGCACTTATTCATAAAGCTGTTCCAGAAAATGCAGTAGTTTGTGACTTCCATGAGTAACAGGACTTGCAGTAGTGAAGCTTGTTTTACTTTTTTAAAGAAGACTTCATGAAGTTTTTAAAGGCTTGTTGTTCAAGTGCTCTGTAGTAGACATACATCTTGGTATCACTCATATTGCTCTGTTCTTCACCAGCTTTCTCTCTATTCCGGGTTAAAGTTCCATGCATTTTAACTGCTTCATTCCATAGAGTTCAACCCCTCCTCATCTTCCTATCTCATCCTTACTAAAAACCCTGTATCCATCTGTTGTCATGAGGAAAGTCACGTCACACCAGTCATGAGTCATAGCCATTGCATACCTATGATTCTAATGAGACCACAGCTCTGGAACTGTTCAAAAACAGTTTCTAATTTCTTCTGTTTCCAATTACTGTGTGCAGACACTTGAGATAAGTCCCCAGTTCTGCTGTTTTCATAGGGGTAATAAGAATACCTGCCTCATCATTCTGTCTTCTGGATGGCTCTTCATATCTCCTCAGGCTTCCACTTCTCTTCAGGTATATTATCAGTATTTCCCACTAGCATTGTTTAAAGCCGTCCTCCCTAAATTTGCAAAGGTGTCCTTTGCTCATTTATCAGATTGCTTCTGTATCTCCTCTGACAGTCCTCATTCCTTTAAAGGCCCTGTAGTCAGAAACAACAAAGCCAAATGCCAAGGATCATTGAGATAAGAGGCCATTCATTTTCTTCCCTGGTACTTAACAAACTCTTCTGTGTGTTCATGAGGTAGGTTCTAATACCTAGGAAGGAAGTAAAGCAGCTCATAGGTTTTACAGATATTACTGATGTCACTGAAAATGTTGTAACTCACTTCACTGTAACCTCAATGTTGTCCTAAAATGCTGAAAAGATTATATACATATATATAAAGTATTTCCTAGCTACCATTGCTAAAAAAGTAATACATGTGCCACTCTAGGCAGAAATTCAGTTTTGCTGAAGTGGCACCTTCTTCCACCTCAGTAGGCTGTTTTATCCAGAATGTGCATATTCATATATTTTTATTCATTAACTTATCATAAACAGTGCATGTCATGTTTCTGAAGTCTATGTGTTTGAAATTTCAACTGAACTTTTATTTTATTTTTTTAGTTTTGCTTTCAAAAGTGCTTTACTGATTTTCTAACATGGAAAGAGTTAAAAAAAATGGAAACACTGCTTGATAGTCTATTTTAGAATCACACCATTTAATAGATGCATCAAAGGCATCTAGACTGCATTCAGGAAGAGTGATTGTAGTATATGATGTGCATATCTGAAATAATGCAACCAGCTAGGGTAGCAAGGGAGTGGAGACGGGGCTGTGCTACCTTTGGAGCAGGCCATAATGTTGTACCTTGGACTGTAGGTATTCACTTGCTATGAAGCCTATTCTGACATCCATTTCACTTCATCTTCATTACTCTGCAGAGTTTTACAAACTTGCTCTAGTCAAGCTAGTTCAGGTTAAAAAATGCACTATATTTGCTTAAGAATCCAAATGAGTTCTTACGGTAGCTCTACTTTGATGTTACAAGAAGAGAAAGAACTATGTTGTGCATTTATGAAATTGGACACTAAGGTTCTGAATTCAGCATAGACTGGAAGTCTCTTTCTTGCAGAATCAAGATGCCAGCTTGGTCCCTGAAGAAGGGGAAACAAAAAATTCTGCCTAGGAAAACTCAGCTGCAACTATGAGCCAGTAAGCTCTTGCTAGGGAAACTGAAAATCAAGAACTGCTGTCTCCTAAAAAGTTAAGATTTAGTGAGTGCTAAAGAATAGCTCCCGACTGAATGTACATGGTATTATTCTGTAAAAGACAATGACTCCCAAGAAACGTTGCTGCCCAGTAACAAACAGTAACAGCACTAGAGGCAAGGGTGCAGGCTGAAACACAGGAAATCCCATCTGAATATAAGAAAACATGTTTTGACTGTGAGGGTGATTGAATGTTGGAAGAGGTTACACAGAGAAGTTGTGAAGTTCTTGTCCTTTGAGATATTCAGGGTGTGACAAGACATGGCCCTGAGCAACCTGATCTAGCAAACCCTGCTTTGAGCAGTAGGGTTGGAGTAGATAATGTCCATATGTTCCTCCCATCATCAATTATTGAGTGATTCTGTGATAGCTGTTAGTATCAATTAATAGCATCTCTTTGTACCTGACAGTGAATCTTACTGAGTTCTTGCAAGCATTCAATTTTTCAGGCATTTGCCTAAAGAATTGTTGTTATGATTATTTTGGAAAGCATAGATAAGTGAAATTGTGAACATCCCACTCCACTTGGAACACTCACTATAAAGAAGATTTGTCCTGTCTTTCCCTACATACACTGATGAATCTACCAATTGCAATTTTAATACACTTATTATTTGGTTGTGTTTTGTTCTAATTATTAGTATTATTTTATTTCTATTTATTTCCTTTATCCAAGTCATAGAGCTAGAAATTGATTAGTAAAAATTTAACTTACACTGAGGCATGAGTAACTTTATGATGTTGATACTATTCTAGGTATTTTAGAGATGAACATCAATGCTAGTTTGTAAAATACCTCAGTTCCTAAGGCAGACAGTTTTTAAAATAAGCTTCATTTGTGTTTGTATGTGTGTGCATGTGTGACATTTCCATCATGAAAACCCTAGTCAATAAAAAGAATCATCACCTACAACAACAAAAACACCACAGACCAACCAAAACGCAACCCAAACCACCACCATCAAAAAAAATATTATGTTCATATTTTCCTTGAGCCATATTTTTTTAACCTCCTGCTTTATCTGATGACTTCTGCTGCTCTTTTCCAGAATTTGAATGAAAGATCTCTATTTAAGCTCTATGTAAGAGGAAAGGTTAATCTTCTTTGAAGCATTGTCTCACTTTTTTTTTTTTTTATAACAGCCATATTTGCATTTTGAACATACACTTCATGAGATGTAATGATTGAAGGATTCTATTCTATTTTTATGCTCTTGCTCTTTTCAGTATTGCATGGACTATGATAATACCAGTGCTTCGCTTCTCTCAGGCCTGAAGGCAGCACTTATGAACTCTTTGCGTTAGACAAGACTAGCAATTTGAGTCATGGTATCACCAAAGAACAAAAACAAAAATATTAACTCACTTTTTGGGAATTACTATGTGATGGCAGTACTTTTGAGGGGGGAAGAAAGGAAACAAAATAAGGAGGTAAGCATGGTAACATTTCTAAGCAGCTGAAGTAGAGATTATGAAAACGATCATGTAAGCGTTGAAAGTCAATGTCAGAAGGAGGGAAAATTTGTTCAGAATGGTACTGAATGGTTTCAGGGTACTGAAAGAACTGGCGGAGGAGCTGGCCGAGCCGCTTTCCATCATTTATCGGCAGTCCTGGCTATCGGGGGAGGTCCCAGTTGACTGGCGGCTAGCCAATGTGACGCCCATCTATAAGAAGGGCCGGAGGGCAGACCCGGGTAACTATAGGCCTGTCAGTTTGACCTCAGTGCCAGGAAAGCTCATGGAGCAGATTATCTTGAGGGTCATCACGCGGCACTTGCAGGGCGAGCAGGCGATCAGGCCCAGTCAGCATGGGTTTATGAAAGGCAGGTCCTGCTTGACGAACCTGATCTCCTTCTATGACAAAGTGACGCGCTTGGTGGATGAGGGAAGGGCTGTGGATGTGGTTTACCTTGACCTCAGTAAGGCTTTTGACACCGTTCCCCACAACATTCTCCTCAAGAAACTGGCTGCTCGGGGCTTGGACTGGCGTACGCTTCGCTGGGTTAGAAACTGGCTGGATAGCCGGGCCCAGAGAGTTGTGGTGAATGGAGTCAAATCTGGTTGGAGGCTGGTCACAAGTGGTGTCCCCCAGGGCTCGGTACTGGGGCCGGTCCTCTTTAATATCTTTATCGATGATCTGGATGAGGGCGTCCAGTGCACCCTCAGTAAGTTTGCAGATGACACCAAGCTAAGTGCGTGTGTCGATCTGCTCGAGGGCAGGAAGGCTCTGCAGGAGGATCTGGATAGGCTGGAGCGATGGGCTGAGGTCAACTGTATGAAGTTCAACAAGGCCAAGTGCCGGGTCCTGCACCTGGGGCGCAACAACCCCAAGCAGAGCTACAGGCTGGGAGATGAGTGGCTGGAAAGCTGCCTGGCCGAGAAGGACCTGGGAGTATTGGTTGATAGTCGGCTGAATATGAGCCAGCAGTGTGCTCAGGTGGCCAAGAAGGCCAACAGCATCCTGGCCTGTATAAGAAGCAGTGTGGCCAGCAGGTCTAGGGAGGTGATTGTCCCCCTGTACTCGGCTCTGGTGAGGCCACACCTCGAATACTGTGTTCAGTTTTGGGCCCCTCGCTACAGGAAGGACATGGACGTGCTCGAGCGAGTCCAGAGAAGGGCGACCAAGCTGGTGAGGGGTCTGGAGAACAAGTCTTACGAGGAGCGGCTGAGGGAGCTGGGCTTGTTCAGCCTGGAAAAGAGGAGGCTCAGGGGCGACCTTATCGCTCTCTACAGTTACCTTAAAGGAAGCTGTAGTGAGGTGGGGGTTGGTCTGTTCTCCCACGTGCCTGGTGACAGGACGAGGGGGAATGGGCGAAAGTTGCGACAGGGGAGTTTTAGGTTGGATGTTAGGAAGTACTTCTTTACCGAAAGGGTTATTAAGCATTGGAACGGGCTGCCCAGGGAGGTGGTGGAGTCACCATCCCTGGAGGTCTTTAAAAGACGTTTAGATGTACAGCTTAGTGATATGGTTTAGTGGAGTACTTAGTGTTAGGTCGGAGGTTGGACTCGATGATCTTGAGGTCTCTTCCAACCTAGAAATCTGTGTCTGTGTCTGTGTCTGTACTGCAGAAAGCAGTCTGACGCTACCAGTTTCAAGTATTCCTTAATGAAGCCACTTTTTGAATTTGTTTCTATAAGCCTGAGCTTCTGGGGCATTGATCCAGTACAAGTAAAGACAACAGTGAGTGTTGAATCCTCAGCCTGTTTTCTCTCTCTTTTTTTTTTTTTTTCTCCCTATTCTTTTGTTGTTTTTGTTGTTATCTCTCTCTTTTTTGTTGTTGTTGTTCTCTCTCTCTCTCTCTCTTTTTTTTTTTTTTTTTTAACCATTGTTAAAATGTATTTCTTTGTAGCTTTCCATTGCAGTTAGCTTATTGCTGTATAATGCCTTCTGCCTAAGTGGAAAGTAAATCTTGGCACGTTAACATGAGAGTTTGTTAAAACACTCAGTCATTAAGTCATCTCACGAAAATCCACTGGCTATGTTATGATGCTGAATAACTGTGTACACTTATGTAAAAAGAAAAAAATGCTTCTGACCTTATCATCAACATATTTAGGCTAAGAATTGGAAGTGTCATTGTATTCGTCAGATAATCTTTCTAAAGTAACTAAAAAGAAAGACTGCCCAGAGAAATTTCACTCAGCTGCCCAAATTCCACCAGGTTAGAAGAGATCTAAGAGATCTAAGTTGGGGTGTGTGTGTGTGTTAGAACTTATTAATAACTACACTGAAGTCATTGTTATGGAGAAAATTGAAAGCTATCATTACAAGATATTTCCTCATCATACATGGCATTATGAAATCGGGGGGGGGGGGGGGGGGGCGGGAAGCACAGTACATTAGACAATTAATTTTAACAAATTAAATAAGTTCTTTTTTAAGGATCTTAAATTCTCTGGGCAAATTAAAGTCCAAAGCAGAGTATATGCCTGCAGAAGTGCAAGCTTGTCTGAACAACACTTTAAAATTTAGGTGGACAGAATCTGGTGGCCTTCCAAGTGTACTCCCCCTACCTAGTCCTTTCTTGTATAGGTAATATAGCAGTTTAGTGCCTTTTCCCTGTGTCCCTGATACTGAAAATTAAGTTAGTTATGTAGCAGTATCCTTATATAAAAGAAAAAAAAATAATTCCTGTAGTATGATTTACAGTAATTATTGGTAAAAGTGCCTCTAGAATGGTAATTCTTCATTTATTGTGCTGCAGTATTTATGTTTCTATGTAAGTTAAGCCATCTGTTGAGGTGATTTGAAATAGTTAAGACAATAGAATGATGTTAGAGTCCTAGACTAATTTAAATGGGAAACAATTTCTGGAGGTATTCTGATTCAACACCCATATCAAATCAGAACGAACTTTGAAACTCATAGAATCATATAATGGTTTGGGTTGGAAAGGACCCTTAAAGATCACCTAGTTAAGCCCTCCTGCCATAGGCATGGACATCTTTCACAAGATCAGGTTGCTCAAACTTTCAACTGATTGAAAACTTTGAAAACTTCCAATGATGGGACAACAAAAATTCTTCTGGGCAGCTTGTTCCAGTGTCTCACCACACTTATAAAAAAAAAGTCCTAATGTCTAATTTAAATCTACCCTCTTTCAGTTTAAAACCATTACCCCTTGTACCTACACTACAGGACCTGGTAAGAAGTCTCCCTCCGTCTCTCTTAAAAGCCCCCATTAAGTACTGGAATGCCACTATAAGGTCTCCCCAGAGTCTTGTCTTCTCCAGGCTGAACAACCCCAATTTGCTCAACCTTTCTTCATAAGAGAGCTGTTCCAGCCCTCTGATCATTTTGTGGCCTTCCTCTGGATCTGGTCTAACAGATCTGGTCTTTGTTGTACTGCAGACTCCAGAACTGGATACAGTACTCCAAGTAGTGTCTCACAAGAGTGGAGCAGAAGGGGAGAATCCCCTCCCTTGATCTGCTAGCCGTGCTTCTTTTGATATGGTTGGCTTTCTGGGTTGCAAGTACATGTCCAAGTTTTGGCTTATATCCAATTTTTCATCCACCAATACACCCAAGTCCTTCTCTTCAGGGTTGCACTCAATCCATTCAGCAGCTCACTCTGTACCAATATTGGGGATTGCCCTGACCCAGGTTCATGACCTTGCACTTGGCCCTGTTGAACTTCATTAGGTTTGCATGGGCCCACCTCTAAAGCCTGTCCAGGTTCCTCTTGATTGTATCCCTTCCCTACAACATATCAGCTGCACAAGTTAGCTTGGTGTCATCTGCAAACTTGCTGAGAATGCGCTTAATCCCACTCTCTATGTGATTAATGAAGATATTGAATAATACTGGTCCCTGTACACATCCTTGAGTGATGCACTTGTTACTGGTTTCCACTTACATTAGGCTATTCCACTAGATTTCTCAGATCCTTGTCTAGTCAAATTTTGAATATCTCTAAGGACAGAGATGCTCAGACTCCCTGGGCAACATGTTTCGATATTGCATCACTCTTATTGTGAAAACTTCTAGTTTTATATTTAGTTGAGATTTGTCTGCAAATCAGTCTGTTTGCCTCTTGTCTTTTTACTGTGCACCTCTGAGCAATGTCTGACTCTTCTCAACAACTACCCACTAGGTAGATGAAGGCAGTAAGTGTTGATTTATGTGCCACCTAAGAATCTGACTTTGTACTCTTTCTGCTGTAAATAGGTCTTTAAAAATACCTATACTTAATGATCAAGTGCAGGCATACTTGGTCATTCCTTGGGTAACAAGACTAGAAGAAAATTTCATTCACAGCTCTCATAGACCAAAGGAAAATCTATTACTCATATAAATTTAGGTTGTAAAGTCCTAAAAAGATTTTTTTTAACTCAGAATTCTTATAGCTTCTGCTTTTTCTTTCTTTTCTGTAACCCTCACCTGCTTTCCCCAACTTTTTGGGACTTAGGGAATATAGGCAATCAAATACTAAATTAAAACTTGAGTCAGAAGCACAAACACATATTATAGCATAAACAAAATATAAATTTTGAAGTATTTATTTCATTGCAGGAAAATGTAATATATCCAGAACTGATGCCTCTAAATCACAGTGTTTAGAACTGTATGAAATACAACCTTCATTTTTCTAATTATCCGCCTACTGACCTATGGCTGACATGGCTATTTATTTCTATTGGAAATTGCCATGGGCACTGGAAGGGAACAAAGCAGTGATGTAGAGACAATCTACTGTACTCTCAGAACAAATTCAGAAATGCCTGCAATTGCAAGAAGTGTCAGTTTAGCTTAGCTGACTGCATTCTCCCATAATTCTGGATTAATAAAGGGTGCAACTTAGTGAGCCAAAGCAACCAATTAGAATTCAGCACAAAACCACTGCTAAATTGTCAGTGTAGTACTGCACTGTGCTAAACTGAGCAAAACACTATGGTTGTTCTGCAAATGAGGCATTTTGCAGTTCACATTTATTGTTTATGAATAGTGTTTTCTGACAGTTTTGGAAAAGCCTCCAAGATTTTTATAATGTCCTGCTTGTATATTCTTTCCTGTAATGGATAAACTGGCAAGGATACAAGCATCAGCAAATGCTTGTTGCTAAATGAGTATCAGTAGACATGGTCCTCTGAATATTATCACAGTACTTTGCAAATATAATTCATCCTTATAGTAAAATATTATCTAGCAGCAAGCAATACTGGGGCTGGAACCCTACACACTAATCAGACTGCAGTGATTGTTCATACCAGCCAGAGCCTGCTTGTTCCACAGAAGAGTCAACAAATCTTTTATCATCACTTTGGCAATTCTGTTTTATGATTGCAATTATATGTACTAGGGACTAATGGAATTAATATAAATAAAAGCAATAAGTTTAAACAGATTTATGCAATATGAAGTTTAGTTAGATGAATTAAATCAAATGTTAACCTGCTAATAGTACTGCCAGCTAAGAACAATAGCATTGCTTTTGGTATTTTTTTGACCACTTATTTTCCTAAGCACAATCAATTAGCAAAACATACTAGTAAATCTATATGCGTGACAACTTGTTACACACTATTTATTTTCTTTAAAGATTTGTGAACTTATCTGTGTCAGTAATCTTCATAACTTCAAGCTCCTCCATAATGTTGCATTCTCTAGTAAAGATATTGAGTACTATAGTACTTAGTGATACTTCAGTATTTTGAGTGTTTAATATAAATTAGGCATATATAAATTGTATTTATGTTGTCCTATGGTGGGTTAACCTTGGCTGGTTGCCAGGTGACCACGAAATTGCTCTCCCACTCCCTCTCCTCAGCAAGACAAGGGGATAAAATAAGATGAAATAGCTTGTGGCTTGAGATAAGGAATGAGAGATCATTCACCAGCCATTCCTGTTATGGGAAAAACAGACTAATAGAATCATAGAATATCCCAAGTTGGAAGGAACCTGTGGTAGTTTTACTCAGGTGGACATTTGAGCTCAACCACATTTGAGCTCAACCACAACTGCTCTCTCACTCCCCCTCCTCAAAGGGAAAGAGGAGAAAATACAACACAAAAGGCTCAAGGGTTGAGATGAGGACGGGGAGATCGCTCAACAACTATCATGAGGGGCAAAACAGACTCAATGTAGGAAGATGGTAAGATTTATTGCCTATTACTAACAAGTTAGAGAAGTGAGGAACAAAGGAAAGAAACCAAAACTGCCTTCCCCTACATCCGCCCTCTTCCACCTCCCCGCCCCTGCCAAGTGACACAGGGGAATGGGAAAATGGGAGTTGCAGTCGGTCTACAGCACTTTGTCTCCGCCGCACCTTCTCAGTCACTCTGTGACCCTGTTCCACATGGGGTCCCTCCCATGGGATGCCATCCTTCCCAAAGTGATCCTACATGGGCTTCCCATAGGCAGCAGCTCTTCAAGAACTGCTCCAACATGGGTCCGTACCACAGGGTCCATCTGTCAGGAGCAAACTGCTCCAGCATGGGTACACAATGGGTGGCAGCTCCCCCCAGACCCCCTGCTCCTGCATGGGCTCCTCTCCACAGGCTACAAGTCTGGCCCAGGGCATGCTCCTGCGGGGGTCCTCAACAGGCCGCATCCACCTGCTTCACCGTGGTATCCTCCACAGGCTGCAGCATGGAGATCTGCTCCACCGTGGGACCCATGGGTTGCAGGGGGACAGCCTACTCCACCAGGGACCTCACCACAGGTCTCAGGGGACTTCTGCTCCAGCGCCTGGAGCACTTCTCCCCCTCCTTCTTCAGTGACCTTGAAGTCTGCAGGGCTGTTTCTCACTTCTCTCTCTCCTCCCAGCTGCTGTTCCCCAGCAGGTTTTTTTTTTTTCCTTTCTTAAATCTGCTGTCACAGAGGTGCAAACAACCATCGCTTATTAGCTTGGCTCTGGCCAGTGGCAGGGCCCTTATCTAACTTGGGGCAGCTTGTGGATTCTTCTCGAAGAAGCTACCTCTATGCCACCCCCGCTACCAAAACTTTGCCACGTAAACCCACTACACGAACCCACAAGGATCATCAAGTCCAACTCCTGGGTCACCAAAGGACCACCCAAAAATCAGACCATGTGTCTGAGAGCACTGTCCAAATGCTTCTTGAACTCCAGCAGGCTCAGTGCTGTGACCACTTCCCTGGGGAGCCTGTTCCAGTGCCTGACCATGCTCTCAGTGAAAAATTTGTTCCTGATATCCAGCTTGAACTACCCCAGTTGCTGCTTCAAGCCATTTCCTTGGGTCTTATCACTGGTCACCAGAAAGGACACTTGACTGAGACAAGTTTAATCTTATTTATTGCCAAATAAAGTTGTGTAGTGAGAAACAAATGTATAACTAAGAACATCCTCCCCACTTCCCCCTCCATCCTCCTTCTTCCTATGCTCAACTTCACTCTTTCATTGCTAACACCTCTACCTCCTCTGGCCCCCACCCCAAGATGTGCAGGGAAGATTGGGAATTGGCCTTGCAGTCAGTCTGCAACACTTCATCTCTGATGCTCCTTCCTCCTCATGATTTTCCCCTGATCCATTATGGGGTCTCTCCCAGAAGATATAGTTGTTCATGAACTGGTCACAGTCCCTGCCAGGAGCCTGTTCCTGCATAGACTTTTCTTGGGCTGCAGCTTCCTTGATGTCATGTCCACCTGCATGTCCAGTGTGGGGTCCTTCATGGATGTAGTGTGCATATCTGCTCTGGCATTGTCCTTAGTGGGCTGCAGGGGGACAGCCTGCTCCACCATGGTCTTCTCCAAGGGCTGCAGGGGAAGTTCTGCTCTGGATCATTTCATCCCCCTCCTTCTTTATTTCCCTTGGTGTCTATAGGGTTGTTTCTCACACATTTTTTTTTCTTACTTCTCTATCACAGATGCTGCAAAGCAATTTTTGCCCTTTCATAAATACGTTTCCCAAAGGCACCACCAGTGTTGCAGCTGGGCCCAGCCCTGCCCAGCAGTGGGGCCCTTGGAGCTGGCTGGAACCGCCTGTGTCTGGCACAGGACAGCCTCGTCCTCTCTTCAAAGACGTTGCCCTGCAGCCCTCACCACTACCAAAACGTTGCCACATAAATCCAATACATATTCTTAAGAGTGTTTTGGCAGGACTTACCCAGTGTGAGTTATGTAGGCTAACAGCAAACATGGGAACTTGGATAAAATACAGAGCAGATGACTTTTATTTTTTCTCTAGTGAAATACAATGAAGGTAAGATGGAAGAAGTCATTGACGCTGCCATGCCTATAGAGCATGCAGATTCCTGAGCTAATCTTCACTGAGCTGAAAAATCAATGTGGAGAAGTGAAGGGACATGTGACTGCACCAGCTGATGTCCACAAATGACTTATCTGTGTTTACGTTGCACTATATCAAAACAACCAAGTTTTGCCAGCTCAGGCTAAGCTAGTTTGGTGAAGGCATCACAGGATGACTAACGTGGCTGACACATACAGGAGTGACACGGAGCTGACTGTACAGCTGAGCAAGTGTGGCATGTTTCATCTAGTCACATCCTGCCATTTCCTTGGAGGGAAAAACAAACTGCTCATGCTGCCTTTTGAAGATGCAGAGTGCTGGACTTAAATGACAGGGTAACTTATCTTAAGTTGTGTTTCTACTTAAAAAGAAAAAAAAAACTATTTGAATTGTGTGGTGTCTTCATATGCATTTTGGAACTACAGGATTTTATTGAATTAGACAATAAAAGTTAGTACTCTATCCTTAATTAATTAATGTGTTAAATATCAAATTCATTCAATTTTATGGTCTTCCCATAGTTTCTGTTCTCAATCAGTTTCTACATTCAGTAGAAATAATATATTGCTCATGTTTTTTGTTGACTTTTTTTTCTTTTTTCAGAGTAACAACATGCTACATGTACACACTTGGTCTATTTTTATGTTTGCATCAGGATTTCAGATTTATCTCCAAGTACCTCAAACTGTCATTTTAACATGAGCATCCTGGAGCACAGTTCCGTGACAAGAGGTAAATTTAAAATCAAATTCTTTAACTGTATTCTGTAACTACAGACTCAGAAAATCTCCTTACAGAGGTCTGCATAGGATAGATATGAGATTTTATTTTATTTGTAATTATATTTAATGTAAAAAATTTCTCAGTCCTTTGACTGTGCTTCCCAAAGCATTGAAAACAGTGCTACTTCTACCTTTCAATGCAGATGCTCTTAGGAATATACAGGCAAAGATCTCCTAAAGATCATCTGTAATAATATGTAACTTTTTTATGGACATTGGAAATTCAGAAAAAAAAAGTTAAAAATAGATGAGTTAATCACACACACATCTTTTCATTTCTTCATTACGGCAAAGAATATTTCTACTTTAATAATAAGCTTTGGGGAGGATGAAAACCTGCTTTAATGCAGCAGATGGGAGAATATCAGGGTTGGTTTTAGGATACCTACGGCTTTTGTAAACATTATTATTTGATCTAATTTAAGTCACATCACATTCGCAGAAAGTCTAAAGCCAGTCTTTTCTTCCCCTTACTTTACATTAAGTTATACTGTTTATGGATAAAACTATATGCTTCACAGCCTGTGAAAAGATTGATGGAAGAAAAACCACCACATTCTTTGTCAGCTGCCTGCCTATCTTTAAATGTAGCTCAGCAAACATGAGTAAGAGTCCATAAAAATACTTGTAACTTTTTGTGGATAAAAGCTCATAGGAAGAATATGCCATTATTCACCCTGGAAAACAAATAATCATAGAAGAGACAGTGCTCCCTTTTCCTCATGGACAAATAAATGAGGTTTGCTGCTTAACCAGGTATCATTTTATGAAGTTGTACAGATGCTGTCAAGGTTTGTCTGACCTTGTATGATTGTCCCCTGCTGCTGTTTCTTATGGTCACCAATGATAATACCAGTGGAGAACTGTATATTATCAGGCTTTGCTACATGGCTCTGGACATGGTGATTGAAGCCATAATGTACTAAGCTGTCTTTTCCTCAAGTCTGTCAGTGAGGGGAAGGGGGTTGAGGAGGAGTGGACAAAGCCTGTGGCTGTGTGGCTGGTGTCAGCAACAGGGTATTGTTTTCTGTGACCATGGGACCTTCTTTGAGAACTGATGACTGTCTGGAAGTGAAAGGATTCACCTAAGTGGGTACTGCTATTAACCTACCAACCTTGTAAGAAGAACTTTAAACTATGAAACATGTACAGAATAATCAACAACCAGGTAAAGAGGTTGTGGACAGGGTTATCCTTGAAAGAGCATGGTGATTGAGGCAGGTTCCTGAGGACCAGAAGAATATAAATGTCACTCCTATCTTTAAAAAAGGCAAGGTCATAGAATAATAGAATATCCTGAGTTGGAAGGCACCCACAAGGATTTCACTCAGAGGGTGGTGAGGCCACTGGAACAAGTTGCCCAGAGAGGTTGTGGATGCCCCATCCCTGGAGACCAGGCTGGATGTGGCTCTGGGCAGACTACTCTAGTGGTTGGCAACCCTGCCAGAGTAGGGGGGTTGAAACTAGATGATCTTTAAGGTCCTTTTTTAACCCAGGCCATTCTATGATTCTATGATCATCAAGTCCAACTCCTGGGTCACCAAAGGACCACCCAAAAAATCAGACCATGTTTCTGAGAGCACAAACATTCCTTGAACTCCAGCAGACTCAGTGCTGTGACTGCTTCCCTGGGGAGCTGGTTTCAGTGCCTGACCACACTCTCGGTGAAAAAACTTTACCTGATATCCAGCCTGAACTGCCCCTGTCACAGCTTCAAGCCATTTCCTTGGGTCCTATCACTGGTCACAAGAGAGAAGAGACCAGTGCCTGCCCCTCCACTCCCCCTTGTGAGGAAGTTGTAGGCTGCAATGAGGTCTCCCCTCAGTCTTCTCTCCTCCAGGCTGAATAATCCAAGTGACTTCAGCTGCTCCTCATAGGTCTTTACCTCCAGACCCTTCACCATCTTGGTAGCCCTCCTCAGGACACTCTCTAACATTTTAATATCTTTCTTATATTGTGGCACCCAAAACTGCACACAGTACTCAAGGTGAGGCTACACCAGTGCAGAGTAGAGCAGGACCATCACTTCCCTTGACCAGCTAGCAATGCCATTACTGATGCACCCCAGAGTATGGCTGGCCCTCATGGCTGCCAAGGCACACTTGTGGCTCATGTTCAGCTTGCTGTTGACCAAAAGTCGGAGACTCATTTCTGTGGGTCTGATCTCCAGCATCTCATCCCCCAGTCTGTATGTAAAACCAGGTTTGCCCCTTCCCAGCTGCAGAATCTGTCACTTGCTCTTGTTAAACTTCATATTGTTGGTGATTGTCCAGCTCTCTAATTTGTCTAGATCTCTATGCAAAGCCTCACAACCCTCGATGGAGTCAACAGCTCTACCCAATTTAGTATCATCCATGAACTTGCTCAAAAAACCTTCAAGTCCAACATCCAAATCATTTATGAAAACATTGAAGAGGACTGGTCCTAAAATGGAGCCCTGGGGGACCCCGCCTGTGACAGGTCACCATCCCAATGTAACCCCATTTACAAGGGCCCTTTGCGCCCGACCCATAAACCAATTGTTCACCCATCTTATTATGCTTTTATCTAGCTGCATTCTATTCATTTTTATTTATATATTTATTTTTTCCCAGAAGTATACTGTGAGAGACAGTATCAGAAGCTTTACTGAAATCCAGAAAGATTATATCAACTGGCTTCCCTTGGTCAACTAGATGGGTCACCTTGTCATAAAAGGAAATTATGTTTGTTAAACATCACCTTCCCCTTATGAACCCATGTTGGCTGTTACCAATGCGTGCGTTGTCCTTCAGGTGTGTTTCAATAATTCTCAGAATAATCTTCTCCATAATTTTACCAGGCACCGAAGTGAGACTGACAGGCCTGTAATTGCCAGGATCTTCCTTCTTGCCCTTCTTGAAAACTGAGACCACATTTGCCAGCTTCCAGTCAACTGAGACCTCTCTAGATTCCCAAGACCATTGAAAAATAATTGAGAGAGGTCCCACGAGGACATCAGCCAGCTTTCTGAGTACCCTGGGATGAATCAGGCCCCATGGACTTATACGCATCCAACTAGAGCAGCAAATCCCTCACAAGTGCAGGGTTGGTTGGGAGTTTATCATTCCTGCAGTTACAGTCCTCCGACTCAGGACAGCTGGGATTCCAGAGCCCATCATCAGTGCTGAAGACAGAGTCAAAAAATGCATTAAATATCTCTGCTTTGTCTATCTATGTCTCTGTTTGTTAGGTGACCAACCTCATCAAATATCAGACCAATGTTTGCTCTGGTCCTCTTTCCTGATAGCATACTTAAAAAACCCTTTTTCATTGTTCCCCACAATCTGCAGTACTACAGACTGGTCAGCCTCACTTTAATCCTGGGGAGGGTGGTGAAGCAGCATATCAAGTAATCATAAAACATCCCTGGTGGTGGAAGCATTGAGAACAGTGAATGTTGTCTATTTTGACTGTAGTAAGGCTTTTGACACTATATAACATCCTCATCCTTAACTTCAACTGTTAAACTCTGGGTTAGGTAAGTGGACAGTGACCTGAACCACAAGGTATCTTGTTGTGCTCAGATAGTTGTGATTAATGGCACAAAGTCCATAAGGAGTCTAGGTACTAGTAAAGTAATCCAAAGGTTGATAGTGGGTCCCTTACTGTTTAAGCTCTTCAGGTTTGCTGGTGATACAAAACTGGGAAGAGTGGCTGATACACACTGTCATTCATAAGAATTTTGACAAGGGGGAAAAATGGGCCAACAGAAGTCTCATGGAGTTCAACAAAGTGAAATAGTTCTGCACCTAGCAAAAAATAAGCCCACAACCCAGTATAGGCTAGGGGCCAATCAGATGGAATGTAGCTTTTCCAAGAATGACTTTGTGTTCCTGGCAGACCTGGCTGACCATGAGACAACAATGTACCTTTGCAGTAAAAAACAACAACAACAACAAAAAAAACAACAAATGCATCCTGGAGCTGCTTCCCTAGAGAACTGTCAGCAGGTCAAGGGACATGGTTCTTCCTCTCTACTCAGCACTGGTGAGGCCACATCTACAGTACTGTGTCCTGTTCTGGGCTTGCCACTATAAGAAAGGTTAATGGAGTAACCTTTCCATTAATAAGTTAATGGAGCGAGTCCAGTGAAGAGCCCAAAAGATTAAAGGACCAGAACGTCTGTCATACATGAAAAGGCAGAGAGAGGTGGGATTGTTCAGCCTGGAGTAGTGAAGGCTCAGGGGGATCTTATCAATGTGCAGAAATCAACTGTAGGAAATAGATAGGCATTCTTCTCAGCAGTGCTTAATGAAAGGACATGAGGCAGTGAGCACAATCTGAAATGCAGAAAATTCTGTCTAAACATAAGAAAAAAAAAATACTGTGAAAGTGACTGAACACTGGAACTGGCTGCTCAAAAAGGCTGTGGAGTGCTTGTCTGTGGATGTGTTCAAACCCTGAATGGACATAGTCCTGGACAAACTAATTGATCCGACACACACTGAGCAGGAGGGTTACATTGAAGGTGAATTGCATTATAGTAACTTTTACATTAGAAAGTTCATTAGCATAAATGCATCCTAGGATTCTCAATATCAAGTCAAATATTTGTTCATCCCTGTCAGATACCAATTCTGGAATGCTAAGCTCTTTTGGTGCATGCATAGCTCTGTTCTGATGTAAGAATAATCTCTTTTGAGGTATTGTTTAAAATGATGCACTCTTAGAAATGGGTGAATATAACAAGGTTCACTAGAATAAGAATCTAGGGTAGAACAGACCTATCAAGAGACATTTTAATAAAAAAGACCTTAAAAACAGCAAAATGCACAATTTCAGTAACTGAATTTTGGCTCCTTTCTCCTGATGGTGACACTGGTATAAATATGGAGAAAACATACTGAACATAATGACATTATTTCATATTATTATTTGAATAAGGGAGAACAGAAGGCTGCCAGTGCTGACAGTGTTTGATCCTGCCTGTTGCTTACTTGGTTGTAAAATACAGAGGGTGGATTTGAAGAGCCTTCTGACTCTAGGTTGTATGACATTTGTAAGCAGAACTTTTATCCTTTTGGCGTTTGGCCATGGCGCTTTGTGAAAAAAGTGAACTGAGGAAATTATGTGTATAAACAACAACTCAGAAAGGAGTGTAAATATTGATGCAATACTTGGCTCATGAAGGCAGTTCAGGGGAGTGGAATTTCTTTTTGTGAACTTTAAGTAGGCATGTCTGCAAGCTTTTCTTGAGACAAAATACTCCAGTAGGAAATTATCTTAGTGTAAGGGTGCGGTGGTTTTACTCAGGTGGGCGGCCGAGCTCCACCACAACCACTCTCTCACTCCCCCTCCTCAAAGAGGAACGGGGAGAAAATACATGAAAAGGGCTCAAGGGTTGAGATAAGGACGAGGAGATCGCGCAGTAATTATTGTGACGGGCAAAACAGACTCAGCATAGGGAGATAGTAAGATTTATTGCCTATTACGAACAAGCTAGAGAAGCGAGAAACAAAGGAAAGAAACCAAAAGCACCTTCCCCCCCATCCATCCCTCTTCCACCTCCTCCCCCCGAGCGGTGCAAGGGAACGGGGGAATGGGGGTTATGGTCAGTCTATAGCGCTTCTTCGCCGCCGCTCCTTCTCGATCACTCTCGTCCCCTGTGCTGTGGGGTCCCTCCCATGGGATGCAGTCCCTGCTGAACTGATCTGGCGTGGGCTGCCCACAGGCAGCAACTCTTCAAGAACTGCTCCAGATATGGGTCCGTACCACGGGGTCCATCCCTCAGGAGCAAACTGCTTCAACGTGGGTCCCCCACGGGCAGCAGCTCCTGTCAGGTCACCTGCTCCTGCGTGGTCTCCTCTCCACGGGCTACAGGTCCAGCCTGGAATCTGTTCTGGCAGGGGTCTTCCACAAACCGCAGTCTCTGTCGGTGCAGGTCCACCTGCTCCACCGTGGTCTCCTCCACGGGCTGCAGCGTGGAACCCTGCTCCACCGTGGTACTCCATGGGCTGCAGGGGGACAACCTGCTTCACCATGGTCCTCACCACAGGCCGCAGGAGACTTCTGCTCCGGCGCCTGGAGCACCTCTCCCCCTCCTTCTTCACTGAGCTTGGCGCCTGCAAGGCTGTTTCTCACTCCTCTCACTCTCCCAGCTGCTGTGTGTTGCAGCGTGTTTTTTTTTTTTTTTTTTTTCCCTGTCTTAAATATGCTCTCACAGAGGCGCAAAACAACATCACTTATTTGCTCAGCTCTGGTCAGCAGTGGGGCCCTTACCAAACATGGGGCAGCTTCTAGATCCTTCTCACAGAAGCCACCCCTATGGCCTCCTGCTACCAAAACCTTGCCATGTAAACCCACTACAAAGGGCTAACAGGATCTGTCTAGATTTATCTTCTGAAAATTTCTTCACATTTTGATTATGAAGGTTTTAGTTCACTAAATAATTTTGGAATATTTTTTAATGTACTGCTTTGTGATATCAGCAGTGCCACTTTCAACTTATTCAGCCTTAGTTAATTTTAATAGCCCTAAATCAAAAACAGTTATGGTCTGTTTTTCCTGCCTATGCGTATTGGACTGTACCCTGGCAGCATTCACAGCCAAGTATAAAGGATAATGGTGTGTCAAGATGTAAGAAATATTCCAGGAAAATAATTTATGTTGGATCATTGACTTATCATTCAGTCGCTGTGTATGTGTCCCTTATGGGAAACTAATTCTTTGGCTTAATTTCTCATTGTACTACCTTCATGTTCCTACATGAACTACAGTGTTTCTTCTTGGGAGATTATTCCACTGAATATTTACAGAGATTTACATTCACATTCTAAGATAAACTATAGAGTAAGAGTGGAGCAAATTAACTCCATGAATGTTCAAGACAGTACAGTACAGATGATGAGAGTTATGGGATCTGTAATTATTTCAGGCTGTTAATGCAGTTCTTTGGTTCCTTGAGAGCTTCCAAAACTCCATCAACAGCATCCAACCGTAAGTCAAATAATCATTTGGTTTGCTGTTGTGGTTTAGCCTGGCTGGCAGCCAAACACCACACAGCCGTTCGCTCACCCTCCCCTCTCCCTCTCTGGGATGGGGGAGAGAAACGGGAAAGTGAAGTCTGTGAGTTGAGATAAAGACAGTTTATTAAGACAGGAAAAATAATAACAATAATAATAATAATAATAATAGTAATAATAATAATAATGTGTACGAAATAAGTGATGCACAATGCAATTGCTCACCACCCGTTGACCGATGCCCAGCCTATCCCCGAGCAGCCGGCCCCCCCCCGACCCCGGCTAGCCACCGCTATATATATTGTTCAGCATGACGTCAGATGGTATGGAATACCCCTTTGGCCAGTTTGGGTCAGCTGTCCTGGGTCTGTCCCCTCCCAGCTCCTGCTGCACCCCTAGCCTGCTCGCTAGCAGGACAGAGCGAGAAGCTGAAAAGTCCTTGGCTTGGTGTAAGCACTGCTCTACAACAATTAAAACATCAGCATGTTATCAGCGCTCTTCTCATTCTAATCCAAAACATAGCACCCTACCAGCTACTAGGAGGAAAATTAACTCTGTCCTAACTGAAACCAGGACATTTGCTTACATATGTATATGAAATAATCCTTAATTTAATTATTTTCTGTTGCCCTTTATGTCAACAAAACATCATGAAGTCCTTTCCAACAGTGGGAGAAAGGCATGTCACAGATCAAGGAAAGAAATAATCATATATGGAAGAAAATAGTGTAAGTAGAAGAGGTTAAAAGAATACAGTAATTGACAAATGCAGCAGGATGATAATGAGTACAACAGAAGGAAGTATCCATCCTCTTATCAGTCATAAGGAGAAACAGAAAAAAAATTGAATTTATAGGACAGTGTTAGAGTATTCCACTGAAGATGTTCCTCACCAAAGCAGGGATATCTTAGAAGTTCTTATCAATTGAGAATGATGATGAAATACCTGATAACACATTCTGTATTATTCATCTAATTTCCTCTTGTATTACAAACACATAGGCATTGAAAGGTACACACACCCATATGTATCTATATTTAAATACATATATTTTCACACAGAGTGTTACAAGCACACACTAACAGCTACTTTCAAGCAAGCAAATGAGAATATATTATGAAATTTTAGTGGTAATTCGATGTCTAACTGCCTTAGACTCCTTTGAATAAAATCACATCTAGTATTATTTTGTTTGCAAAATATAAAATAATTGTGATGTCTCTCTATGTAAAGCTGTAGAACTATTTTATCATTATTTTGTTTTTATCCCACAGAAAAGTTATTCTGAATATATTTAAGCAATAAAAAGTTGTCTGCAATTCACTGGTCCACAGAACTCCAAAATCTTTTTTATAAGAAATTAATCAAATGAAATTTAGTTTCTAAAGGCAACACTTAATATTTTTTTCCTATATTGTGTTAAATATCATTACTTTAAATGAAAACTCATGTATTAGTTCTGAAAGGTAAAACATAATGAATATGAGTCAATTGAAAATACAGAGAGTTGGAAGTTATTTTTACATTGACACGGGATGCAATATCTGAGATGAGAATATGCTTTTTTACTATTTATGACTTACTGCATGAGAACAGCTTTTGCAGACAGTGTTTCTTGTTTGTTATAATTTGTGAGCAGCCTGACAAGACAGAATGTTCCAAGGATTGGGGGATGGGCTTAATCATAAATCTCAAAAACTCTGGAAGAGGTTGCCCTGATAGGTTGTGTAGTCTCCTTGGAAACATTTAAAGCCTGACTCAACACAGTCCTGTGCAAGCCTAGGTGTCCCTGCTTCAGCATGGGGTGTCATGTTAAAGGGGACTTTTTAACATCAAACATTTGCCTGTTTCAGAGTCCTGATAAAGGCTTTTACTGAGGCAGTTTTGGATAAAGTATTCCTAACCAAAAGGTGAAGGCACAGAATTTACCAAGAAGGCATCCCTGTCTTGGTGGAGGAGAAGGGGCACAGACTGTCGACTGTCTCTTCTAGGTCTCTAGTTCTATCTTTGCACCCCCTGCTCTTCTTTTTTTTCCTAAGTATAACACTTCCTCATAACAGTAACTCCTAACACTAACTTTCTACGCTTTCCTCTTTTCCTTTATATTCTAACCATATCTGTTCCCCCACACTCCACCCCCACCCCCCGGAGTGATGTTTAGCATGATTTGGGTGAAGAGATGAGTACTATAGTAATTTACGTTTACCATGTACTTCATTAAGCTCATTATCATATTCAGGGATGTGAACTTCAATATTAGTTTTAAACATTTTGAAGCAAAATGTTTGACTATGGGCACCATGGCCTTCAAGATTCTGTTGTGGCACAAAACCAGGGCCAGCCAGCCACCACAAGAGTCCTCCTTCAGCAACCGTTCGTACCAAACTTGCGGACTTCCATCCACAATCTTTGTGTAAGAGATAAGCAGGAGCAAGCTGCTCAACTCTCATTTCCCAAGGCTGGTGCTCATCAGTTTTCAGTGACACTAACTAGTCTGACTATTCTCCACGTGGGGTTGGACAAGATAACTTCCAGAGGTCCCTTCCAACCTAAACCATTTTGTGATTCTGTGGTTCTAGTCAGCTACTCTTTTTCAACTGGATTCTGTGCAGTTAATTGACAGCAGATTCATAGAATTTGCTGTTTATATTGTAAGTTTCTCTTTCACATTTGCTCTGCAGCCAGCTGTTATAAGGATGCTTAAAGTCAGGTTGTGTAGGCTGTATTACGCAAAAGAACATTTTACAGCTGAATGTTGTAAAGACTGCTTTTATCTGACGGCATTGTGAATTCCTGCCTCACTGAGCTGATAGTTATCAATGATAGTAGTGAGTGCACAGAGTGTAATCCATCACATAAATAAGTGTTCAGCACTTACTCGAAATATGAACATTGTTACTACCGAATAACTCAAACAAGTGTTTGACATGACATTTCACACAAAAGAAAAATCTTTTTACATAGTAACACTAAGTCATCCATATGTTCTGGAAGACATTTTAATTTTATTATCAAAGTCTGCTGGTCTTTCAGTACTTTCTTGAATATACTGAACATACATTGAATATTTAGTGTGCAATACTACATGGGATTCCTTAATTTTGTATGCACATGTATGAAACCAATGTGAGATGGTCACCATGGTTTATGCATCCCTCCATTCTCAAATGGCAAGGTGCAGACATTTCAAAACAAGAATTAACATTTAACTTGTCTTATGTGACCACCTTAGGAAGCAATGAACTGTGCTCTAGAGGGGGTTTAT